>NC_085986.1:3892132-4594052 GCF_910591565.1 Cydia splendana
GTCTAGAGGCGTCAGATCCGGAGATCGTGGTGGCCAACGATGCGGTCCGAACCGGCCGATCCATCTATCTCCGAATTCGTCGTTCAGGGCTAGCCGCACTTCGTTAACAGAATGGGCCGGTGCACCATCTTGCTGGAACCATACTTCTCTACGCTCGGCCACTGGTAAATCGTCAAGGTAATTCTGCAACTCCGTATTCAACAGTTCCAAGTATCCAGCTCTGTTCAAAGTTGGAGGCAAAAAAACAGGTCCAATCAGTGTATCCCCGTGTATTGCAGCCCAGACGTTAACGGACCACCGATATTGGTGACCCGAATGTCGGTATTCGAACGGATTTTCTACTGCATACATATGTTCATTTCGCCTATTCCACATGCCGTTACGGGAAAACAAACTTTCATCGCTCCAAATAATGCGGCGGATGAACAGGCGATCTTCCTCCAGTTTATTTAAAAGCCAACGGCAGTATGCTGCTCGTACAGGGCAGTCCCTGGGCAGCAGAGCTTGAACTCGCTGAATGCTGTAAGGGTGAAGACGTGCACGTTTCAAGATTTTGAGTACTGCGGTATGAGTTAGGCGGAAATGTCGGGCTGCCTGCCTCGAACTAGCCCTTGGATTTTGCTCGAAATACCGCAGCACTCGCTCTTCAAGTCTTGGTGCAATGTGAACTACACCTCCTCCCCGTTGGTCGTTTTGGCCCGTTCGTGGTACTATGGGCTCATTATTTGCCACGCGATCAATGGCCCGTAAAATTGACATACGGCTAGTTGGGTGTGGTGGAGGATATCTTTGTCTGTAGCGTCGTAACGTCTCGGCGGCATTATAATTACACTCCCCGTATAACATAAGCAAATTTAGGTAATCGCGGGCTCCCAAGGGCATTTTGGAACTAGGTTTTATCGCGTAATTTGCAATTTGTGGCACATTTAATTTCAAACATCAGACGGTCTGTCTATTTCCTACCACGCAAGAAGGTTTGTTAGTTAGGTATTTAAGAAGTATTTATTCTTGATTTATTCTTAGTATTTAATTTTTGCAAGTTCATTTGGTGCAACTAACACAACCTACTTGTTATTTTTAATTATTTTAGATAGTTTCCAATTATTCGAAAATAATTTTGTGAAACGTGTTAAGAAACTAAAACCTTTTTATCAGTCAAGGAAACCAGAGATATTTATAAGACGATTGCGTACTTTTGAGTGGTTGTCAATGTCACCATTTGAACTGTCGTTGTAAACAATGTTGTGGTTAGTATTATTAATATTAAGGAATAACATAACTATTTCATTCAAGTATTGAACAAGTGGAACCACTAAGAAAGCGAAAATCCTGCAATGATTCTTACCGTGCTGTAAGCAGACCTAAAAATGGTTAGATGGCAACAAATTAGCATAATTTCCTGTCGAATACTGATTGTTTACAAGTAAGTTCATTGACCCTGTCACCTGTTAGGGTTAGAACAAAGTAGTTTTTTGCGTGGATGTTTAAAAGGTCATAATTTAGAAACGGTTGCCCATATTAACATAGTTTCTATGGAGAAAATATAGAGCTTAGGCTAAACTATCTCCCATTTCCGGAAAGGATCGTCGTGCCTTTCCACCCTGTATAATGACACTCCCTCACTTTGATCTAAGTATTCAAATCGGTGCAAAGTTAGGTTAGACGGACTCTACAGCTGTTTTTTTTCTCTCAGGTTCTTCATACAAATAGCTTCAGACTGCGAAAGCGTCGACCAAACGTCTCACAACCTCTCCTTCATCAGCGACGCAAACGTAGTAGCTTTACATCGACTGCTGTGGAACCATCAGGAACGGATAGGGGACTACCTGTCTTGCAGTCGGGACCATAAGGCTGTTGGACGACGGCCGTTTGACAAGGTAGAATAGACTTTAAGTACATCTACTTAAGGTGGAAAATCGATTAGTCGCATATGTTTAAGAGTGACGCAATCGTAGTAGCTTTACATCGACTGCTGTGGAATCATCAGGAAAGGATAGGGGACTACCTGTCTTGCAGTCGGGACCATAAGGCTGTTGGACGACGGCCGTTTGACAAGGTAGAATAGACTTTAAGAACATCTACTTAAGGTGGAAAATCGATTAGTCGCATATGTTTAAGAGTGACGCAATCGTAGTAGCTTTACATCGACTGCTGTGGAATCATCAGGAAAGGATAGGGGACTACCTGTCTTGCAGTCGGGACCATAAGGCTGTAGGGCGACGGCCGTTTGACAAGGTAAAATAGAACTTACGGCGATTGACTTAGGGTAGGATCTCAAACGTAGTAGCATTACATCGACTACTATGGAGTTATCAGGAAAGGATAGGTGATTATCTATCTTGCAGTCGGGACCATAAGACTGTCGGAAGACAAGTTAGAACACCTAATGGACATTTGCTTAGGGTGGAAATACTTATTTGTACAACAAGAGATCAAAGTTTGATATTTCTTCGAGTGCTTATTTTGAGTCCCGTGCAAGCGAAAGATTCTATAATAATTTAGAATCTTGAGCGTAGTAAGGGATTCAAAAGCGCACGAGATGTAAATAACTTTGATCTCGTGTAGTACACAAAAATTTTCACCCTAAGCAGTGAGAACATACCTAGAGGGACAGAGATAATAGAACCCAAGTATATCGAACTTGTATTAGACCCCGCATGTTGAAATGACATTTGACTATAAAGGTCACTTGAATGACATTTTGTCTCACTCAGTGAGCAAAATGCGATTTTGCTCACTGAGTGAGACAAAATGACTTAGTGAGCAAAATCGCATTTTGCTCACTGTTTTTAAGAAGCAAAGTACCCTTGTTCGAGCTGCTGAGGTGAAAATGTATTTTCTATTTATTCTGGGTCAAAATAATGATAGGTACCTATTTTTTTGTTTTAGATGGCCACATTGCTCGCTTACTTGGGACCTCCGGAACATAAACCTGTAGAATCGTAAGTTGTTATAATATCACAATATACGTATAGGTATAAAAAAAACTTATACTGTCAGCAGCAGAAGTTGCTAAGCGGGCGAGGTGTTCAAAATGATCATGACACGACTTTATTGTTAAGAGAGTAAGAGCGTGTCAAGGTAATTTTGAACATCATGCCCGCTTAGCAAGTTCTCCTGCTGACTGTACATATTATTTTAAAATGCAAAAGTTTACTTACTTATTTTATAGTACTGAAGTTTATTTTGAATATCGAATAGTTAAAAAGTAGAAAGCACACACTTTTCTGAAAACTCCTACTTACCATTTGCTGCTGTGTACAATAACACCATATTTCCAGTACCTCCGGCCTCCTCTTCTCCTCGTACGCCCGCTGGTCTTCCATAGACATGTCCTCCACCAACTTTGAGGAGTTCATAGTGAAACACAACATGCATGAAAAGGAGGAGTTTAAGAGCATCAAGAGTTTGAACATATTCTACCAGGCGGGGACCAGCAAGATCGGGAACCCGGTGTTCTACTTCATCTCTAGGAGATACAAGTGAGTAGAATTCTCTTATCCTCCTAAGGCCCATACAAAAGAGGAGTTTAAGAGCATCAAGAGCTTGAACTTATTCTACCAGGCGGGCACCAGCAAGATCGGGAATCCCGTGTTTTACTTCATCTCTAGGAGATACAAGTGAGTAGAATTATCTTATCCTCCTAAGGCCCACCATAGAAAAGAGGAGTTTAAGAGCAACAAGAGCTTGAACATATTCTACCAGGCGGGCACCAGCAAGATCGGGAACCCGGTGTTCTACTTCATCTCTAGGAGATACAAGTGAGTAGAATTCTCTTATCCTCCTAAGGCCTACCATACAAAGGAGGAGTTCAAGAGCATCAAGAGCTTGAACATATTCTACCAGGCGGGCACCAGCAAGATCGGGAATCCCGTGTTTTACTTCATCTCTAGGAGATACAAGTGAGTAGAATTCTCTTATCCTCCTAAGGCCCACCATAGAAAAGAGGAGTTTAAGAGCAACAAGAGCTTGAACATATTCTACCAGGCGGGCACCAGCAAGATTGGGAACCCGGTGTTCTACTTCATCTCTAGGAGATACAAGTGAGTAGAATCCTCTTATCCTCCTAAGGCCCATACAAAGGAGGAGTTTAAGAGCATCAAGAGCTTGAACATATTCTACCAGGCGGGCACCAGCAAGATCGGGAATCCGGTGTTCTACTTCATCTCTAGGAGATACAAGTAATAAAACAAAGCAATCTTATTGATTTTATGAGTAGAATATAAATGTTCAAAGTCGATAAAATCTTAAATAGAAAATGTGTTTTTTTTTGTCTTATTAAAGGTAAATCATCATCCTGTCCTGGCCGGTTTCGGCCACGGCGACTGGGGTTGTACTAGTTATTGAGAGCGACGATCGTGAGCTCTTAGGTAAATAATTAAATAATGTCGCTTGTTTACAGGATAGGAGAAGTGAACGCGGACCTTCTAATATACCACGTGATATTGACCCTCAAGCCCTTCTGCCAGCAGCCCTTCGAGCTCATAGTCGATTTCACACACACCAACTCGGACAATAGGTTCAGGTAACCTAAGAATTATGAACTACATATACTACTTACTACTAACGAACCAGCTAAAGTAATCTATCTTAATAAGGATTTAGTGTCACCCTTACGCAAAATAGGCGCGTCGAGTTGTGAAACCCTACCCTTATTATCAGGGCCGGATTAACCCTAAGTCAAAGTAGGCAACTGCCTAGGGGCCCCGCCTCGGCTAGGGGGCCCCGGCGGCTCAGCACGCACCAAATAAAATTTTGTTTCATAGGGTCAAAATTAATGAGTATTTTTTTTTTCTTATAATAATGAGTATGCTTTGTTATTGTTCTTTTTCGATCCATTCTTTAAATTAATGAAATAAATAAATTAATAAAATTGAAGCATTACGTTACAGTTTACGGGGCGTATTCTGCGTACCTGTTGTAAAGTTGTAATAATAGGGGTTTTTAGGAAAAATGGTTCACTTTTTTTCGAACAACCAACAACTTTTGGGTTATTTCGACTCACGAGGACTATTGATTAGAATCACGAGGACTATTGATTAAAACAAAGAAAAAGAAAGAAGACGAACGTGTCCCCAGTTTTTCATAGGAATGCTCGACCTTCAAGGCTCACTTTTTACCTTAATTTACCATTGGTTTGTGTTTTTTTATGTTTTATTTTTTTTATTTATTATTGGGTGTTCCACATCTCCTCTACTTCAGCTTAGCCTTTGGCCTCGCTGCGCCAAGCTCGGCCTGCGATCTCGTTTTTTAATACAATGGACATTGGTTCGTGTCTGTGCTCAGCTATTCATCCTGAAGCCTGATGAAGCATGGCTTTGACTTCGCATGAAAGCTCGCCTCACTGGGGCACTTCGGACTTTTAGGCCCAGATGAAGATCGATACCCGGCCTTTTAACACGCTTTCACAATTTGCGATATTGTTATCAAAAAATTTCGCGCTCGCTGCGCTCGCGTTTATTTTTGCTTTTTTAGTTGACCCCGTATCATCTACATGTTAGCTTGACTGGTAAATGAATAGAGTTAGACCAAGTCTGCAATGATTTTGGTAGCATACGCAGTGCAAGTGTTATTTATACGTCATAATTTCATAGAAGTTTAAAATAACACTTGCACTGCGAGTGCTATCAAAATTGTTGCAGGCTTATCATGGTCTAACTCGAGTAATTTAAGTAATTTTAACATATGGATATTCTTTATTATTAGGTTGATTCTAATCATGTGGCTCGGCGTATGGTCTTATGGTCGGACAATCGCTGTTCAGCCTCGCAAAATATTAACTATTGAGAAAATCAACTTTGGGGAACTAAGTAGTTGAGCTTAGCCTTTAGCCCTTAAAATTTGCCATTAGAGGTATGATAGAAAGTGACGCTGAAGCTCACATCTTTGGTATTCCACTGGGAATGGCCTTAAGCCTAAAGGGCTCTCCCCACACTTGACGCGATGCGGGATCGGCAAAAACCGATACAATAAAGCTTTATGTCCACGCAATAAGAGCGTAAAAGACATCGTTCGATTTGGATCGGCTCGGCCGACGCCTGAAGATTGAAATTAAAAACGCAAACTTATTTCCCTGTACTGAATATGCTGTGTGCAGAATTGATTGTATTAGGGGGCCCCGAGCCTCGCACTGCCTAGGGGCCCCGACATGCTTAATCCGGCCCTGCTTATTATTAATGTGTATGGACATAAATAAATCAAATTAAATAATTTCTGAATATAATTTTTCTAACAAATCAACATAAGCCTTATTGAGCTTACTGTGGGACTGAATAGGTCGATTTGTCTAAGGGTGGTATAGCACCTGTCCTGTCCAATTTATTTGTCCTATGTGTCTTGCGTCTCACATTTTGCTTAGTGAGAGAGTGAGAGAGTGAGATGCACAGACATTGAACAGATAACCAGCCTAAGATTGACCTATTAATATTTATTTACATTGTTCACAGAACGGACTTCCTACAAAAATGGTTCACAGTGCTACCCGACGTGGCGTACATTAACATACACGCCTGCTACATATACAACTGCAACAGCTGGGTGCGAGAGTATACTAAGTTCCACGAAGCGATACTAGCACCACTGAGAGTAAGCTACTGAATGACATAATGTTTATACATATTTCGCATGTGTAGGGTTTTTCCATATCAACGAAACATGTTTCACGGTGCTACCCCACGTGGCATACATTAACATACACGCCTGCTACATTTACAACTCAACAGCTGGGTGCGAGAGTATACTAAGTTCCACGAAGCGATACTAGGGAGTTAGCTACTAAATGACATAATGTTTGTACATATTTCGCACGTGTAGGGTTTTTCCATATCAATGAAAAATGGTTCACGTTGCTACCCGACGTAGCATACATTAACATACACGCCTGCTACATTTACTACTGCAACAGCTGGGTGCGAGAGTATACTAAGTTCCACGAAGCGATACTAGGGAGTTAGCTACTAAATGACATAATGTTTGTACATATTTCGCACGTGTAGGGTTTTTCCATATCAATGAAAAATGGTTCACGTTGCTACCCGACGTAGCATACATTAACATACACGCCTGCTACATATACAACTGCAACAGCTGGGTGCGAGAGTATACTAAGTTCCACGAAGCGATACTAGCACCACTGAGAGTAAGCTACTGAATGACATAATGTTTATACATATTTCGCATGTGTAGGGTTTTTCCATATCAACGAAACATGTTTCACGGTGCTACCCCACGTGGCATACATTAACATACACGCCTGCTACATTTACAACTCAACAGCTGGGTGCGAGAGTATACTAAGTTCCACGAAGCGATACTAGGGAGTTAGCTACTAAATGACATAATGTTTGTACATATTTCGCACGTGTAGGGTTTTTCCATATCAATGAAAAATGGTTCACGTTGCTACCCGACGTAGCATACATTAACATACACGCCTGCTACATTTACTACTGCAACAGCTGGGTGCGAGAGTATACTAAGTTCCACGAAGCGATACTAGGGAGTTAGCTACTAAATGACATAATGTTTGTACATATTTCGCACGTGTAGGGTTTTTCCATATCAATGAAAAATGGTTCACGTTGCTACCCGACGTAGCATACATTAACATACACGCCTGCTACATTTACAACTGCAACAGCTGGGTGCGAGAGTATACTAAGTTCCACGAAGCGATACTAGGGAGTTAGCTACTAAATGACATAATAGACCGGGAGATAGTGACACATTTTACTGGGTCATTTGTACCAGTATGGCGGTTCGTCAGGGGTCTAAGCGTGTAATGAAGGAAAGAAAATGCTATGACCATAGCGCTGGTACCGGCGGCCCAATCGCGTGGGCGTTAGTCGAACGTGTCGGATAAAATACGAGTGTCGAACGATTTGTATCACAAAAATCCTCGTATTATTCGATAGTCCATAAAAAAGAAGTAGGCGGTAGCGTAATGCCATACTTCTCCGGTGTGACTTACAGCCCGCCATACTGAGGCGAACACGTTAATTAAAAAAAAACAATTCAACCATTTGTACCAAGCTAATTTTTGCACAGGTGATCATCGTCGAGCAGCCATTCATGGACATCACCATGCCATACTTTTCGGATGGTTCCAAATGCCCGCCATACCGCCGCAAGGGAGTTAATTTTTTTTTTATTGCTAAACGATTTGTACCATCTTGAATTTTTTTTTCAACACTTTCTGTGTGATCATAAATAGAAATCTCATAATGCCATACCGGTAGGAGGTGGCAAATGTGCACATTATTTTTTTTTTATTGTAAGATTTTATTCGTATTTTTGACGATTTGTACCAGTATGGCACTAATTTTTCCTGAAAGTTTAAGTTTTACCGAATATAAATCCAAAATTTCAAAGACGTAGGTGGCGGCAATCTTGTCTTATAACTATATATTATGTTGAATAATATTGTACGGCTACCACCGCTCGAACGATTTCTCGAATCATAGAGATGTCGGCTCATCGTGCTGTAAACCTCCATTCACCATTAAATTACATCAAATCTACCACTGTGTTGCCAGTAAAATGAAACGTTTTATTAATAGTAAATATATTTATCGGCGGAAGAATGCACATAAGTAAATAAATTACTACTAGTTAAAAATACAATATTTAAATGCTTATTTTAAATAATCAGTCTTCTAAAAAGCTGTCCCATGAATTAATATTGAATTATAACTATTTTGAGGTAGAAAAGTTCGTATTGAATTGGTAATACTTCAGGTCCTTAGAGAATATAACCAACGGAGTGGTCATTAACAGGCGTTCCCCTCTGTCGAAAAAAGGCGGCCAATGGTCAACGACTTGTCAACCATATCTATGGAATGACGTTTATCTGACATGGCTATGTTGGCGTTACGTATTCGTTCCATTTTTTTTAAATTCATAGATATGAGAAAAGATTGATATGATGATTGATTGATTGATATGAAGCAAGATTGCTTGAGTGTGACAATCTTCCGCCCCATGGTAACAGTAGATATGGGATATTTTTTTTTAGGTAGAATTTTACCCAAACGATCCGGATACAAAGATGCCATACTGTAACAAATGATTTTATGTCTTGTACTTTGAAAACCCGTCGAAATATCAACTTTTTCAAGTATGGTGCCCCTTTTTCCCCCTATTAGAAGTATGGCAAATACAATAATGGTCACATTGCATCATCTAATTTCCAAAAATCCAAATGCCATACTGGTACAAATCGTCAAATTTTTTTTTATTTTTTAAGTCTTGGCTTAAGTCTCACAGTCGTCCGCCCCGTAGTTATAATCCGGAATAATTTATTTTTAGGTATAATTGTATCCAATCAAACAGAATATGATGATGCCATGCTGTAAAAAAATATTTTACGTATTGTATAGTCGTATTTTTGAAACGTGTCGATTAAATAAGTTTTTCAAGTATGGCAGCACTTTTTCCCCCTACTATAAGTATGGCAATTATAATAACGGTCACATTTTATCAAATACTCTCCAAAAATTTAAATGCAATACTGGTACAAATCGTTTAGCAAAAAAAAAAAAATTAACTTCCTTGCGGCGGTATGGCGGGCATTTGGAACCATCCGAAAAGTATGGCATGGTGATGTCCATGAATGGCTGCTCGACGATGATCACCTGTGCAAAAATTAGCTTGGTACAAATGGTTGAATTGTTTTTTTTTAATTAACGTGTTCGCCTCAGTATGGCGGGCTGTAAGTCACACCGGAGAAGTATGGCATTACGCTACCGCCTACTTCTTTTTTATGGACTATCGAATAATACGAGGATTTTTGTGGTACAAATCGTTCGACACTCGTATTTTATCCGACACGTTCGACTAACGCCCACGCGATTGGGCCGCCGGTACCAGCGCTATGGTCATAGCATTTTCTTTCCTTCATTACATGCTTAGACCCCTGACGAACCGCCATACTGGTACAAATGACCCAGTAAAATGTGTCACTATCTCCCGGTCTATAATGTTTGTACATATTTCGCACGTGTAGGGTTTTTCCATATCAATGAAAAATGGTTCACGTTGCTACCCGACGTAGCATACATTAACATACACGCCTGCTACATTTACAACTGCAACAGCTGGGTGCGAGAGTATACTAAGTTCCACGAAGCGATACTAGCACCACTAAGAGTAAGCTACTAAATGACATAATGTTTGTACCTATTTTGCATGTGTAGGGTTTTTCCATATCAACGAAAAATTGTTCAGGGTGCTACCCCACGTGGCGTAGGTACATTAACATACACGCCTGTATACAAATGCAACAGATGGGTGCGAGAGTATACAAAGTTCCACGAAGCGATACTGGCTCCACTGAGAGTAAGCTAAAAATATCATTATAGTTGATAATATTTTAAGGCCATGCTACATGGTGACCAACCAAACTTTCGACGATCCGGTTTGGAATTTCAATGTCCGCAGTATCCAAATATACACTCAATTCTTTTTTCGTAATACTACTACGTTCCCTAGCCTATGGACACTTACAACTACAGGTGTGTCACGTTAATCTCAATGCATACAGCGCCCGTTGAATATGCGTTACCTTTAAACCTATGCTGTATGTATATGTCTAATTAGATTATAAATGGTTTTCTTTGTTGCAGGGCAATAGAAAGCTAATATTTATCGACAACCACACTCGCCTCAGCGACTACGTGGAGGCAGAGCAACAAAAGTTGCCCGGTGCGACACTGGCTTTAGAGGAGGATCTCAAAGTGTTCAGTAATGCACTGAAACTGTCGCATAAGGACACTAAAGTTGCCATAAAGGTAAGGATGAGCAACAAGAGTTGGCTGGTTTTAGAGGAGGACCTCAAAGTGTTCAGTAATGCACTGAAACTGTCGCATAAGGACATTAAAGTTGCTTTAAAGGTAAGGGTGCTGATCAACAAAAGTTGCCCGGTGCAACACTGGCTTTAGAGGAGGATCTCAAAGTGTTCAGTAATGCGCTCAAACTGTCGCATAAGGACACTAAAGTTGCTATAAAGGTTAGTATGAGCAACTAAAGTTGCCCGGAGCAACCATTTGGAGGAGAATTTTAAAGTGTTTAGTAATATTAAATATTATGATATTATTTATTTGTTAGGTTGGACCCACGGCTCTACAAATAACATCAGTAGAGAAGACTAAAGTACTCGGCCTGCCGGTGCTACTGAACGACGTTTACTACGCTTCTGAAATCGACGAGGTATGTAAACCTTTTTACAGTACACATAGTGTTACTTTACCGCACCAGTGCGATAATTGGCACATTACGTAACTATGTCGAAAATTTAAAGGGCCATATATACTGTAAAACGTTGTACGATACACAAAATTTACCTGAAAGTTAATAAAACTTAGCTTAGTAGCTTTTAGTATGGAAAACGAAATTTTACATTTCCGAAATGGTCATTAATGCCTTTATTATTTGTATTTTTTTTTGTACATATCCGATAACTTTTCCAACTTACGTAACTACCCAAACCCTAACCATAATGTTGTCTGGAAGAGATAGCTTATAGCATTAGAACCGACTGTTGCTGTCCAAGGCTCGGAACCGATGTTTTCTTCATAAAAAAAATACCGGTATTATTACGTTCTTCTTCGTTTTTTGGTTTATTATTCTATTTATAATGAGAAAATCTAATAGTACGAAGTTGTTACCTAAATACATGATTCAGTCCTACGTAAAGACTATAAAATAATTAAAAATATTGGGCAATTTAGGGATTTCAAAAAAACAACAGTCATGTAAAACTAGTGTTTCTTCTCAGGTGTGCCTCGTAGATGACAACCAGTTCTCACTGTCAATAGTGAACGAGCCTACTCCACTAAGTTTCATACACAACGATTGTGATAATATTGTGCAATCCATCATACATATACGGAACCGCTGGGAGCTGAGTCAACCGGTATGTATTTATAAATACGTTTACTTAAAAATAACAACTGAAGATAAAGGTATCATAAATGTAGAAAAATCTTTATCAAATAATTTACCTAAGTTTATTCGACGACTTAAGATCTTCTTGCGAACGTAGCCCATCCCATTCGTCCGCTCCGTGGCGAACGATACGGTAGTCTCTATCACTCTTCCTTATTAGTGCGACAGAGACAATGACGTACCGTTCGCTACGTAGCGTAAGCGATTGGCATCTTGGCTACGCACTCTGGTTACAATTCCTTCTTATTCTCCAGGACTCAGTCACAGTGCATCAAAAGATACGTCCAAAAGATGTCCCAGGGACTCTCCTTAACATGGCACTCCTGAACCTTGGCTCCTGCGACCCTAACCTTCGGACGGCAGCGTATAACCAGCTATGCGCGCTCACTGCTACCTTCCATTTGAAAATCGAAGGACAACTGCTGGAGACATCAGGTTAGATCGTAATCACTCTAGGACTTAGCGTCTAAATGCTACTAAATTTGAAGATCGAACGGCAACTGTTAGAAACCTCAGGTTAGATCATAATATCTAAGAAATTAATCTGCTGCCATAGATGCTACATAATACAGTAATATAATATGGCTCTTAATGTTATTTTAAGTATGTATCGTATCGGAACTTTACATATCTCGCTACTGCAGTTCGGTGGAAAACTTAGCGTGGTTGGGGACTATCAGCCTCGAGTTACTACGCGGCCTCGCTTAACTCGCTCGGTCGTATCGCATTCGGCCGGCAATTCCCTATTACACGTTCTTTATTGTAATATATCATTATAAAACGTGTTTCTTTCAATTTAAAAAGTATCACATTATAGATGGTCAAGCAAATCTTGTCTGTAGAAAAAGGCGAGAAATTCAAATTTTCTATGAGACGATAACCCTTCGCGGCTACTTCTTTCAAATTTTCCGCCTTTTTCTACTGACAAGATCTGGTTGACCAAGTTTAAAAATGCTATTTTCTTTGACAGGCCTATGCATACCTTCCAACAATACCATCTTCATCAAGTCTGTTAGCGAAAAACTAGCGCACAACGAGCCTCATCTCACTCTAGAGTTCCTCGAGGAATGTATTCAGGTGAGTACAGCATTAATAATGGATAAAAGAAATAAATAAAAAAACATGGGTCATGAGTTCAAGACTCATATTCCTAAAGTTAAGAGCCGGTACAGACTGACTGCACGCCAACTGCAACGTCGGCGTGCAGTTACTATACAAATTGCAGTCGGGTTGCAGTCCGTATCTATCGGCTCTTAGGGGCTATGAAGCCTGAATTTTGTGTACAGTTTGGTTTTCAATATAACACTTTAAACTCTCGCGTTTTGTACACATATTTAATTACACAAACGGGTCTACCGCGATATAATTTCATTGTTTTTACCTTTAATTCCGACGTTTCAGCTGAGTTGCACCAGCTGTGGTCACGGAAAGACTGACGTCCCAACAAATGTCAACGGAGATATTAATAAAACACCACTAAACCCCGAACATTTTTATAAACTAATTTCGGGTAGTTTAGTGGTGTTTTATTAATATCTCCGTTGACATTTGTTGGGACGTCAGTCTTTCCGTGACCACAGCTGGTGCAACTCAGCTGAAACGTCGGAATTAAAGGTAAAAACAATGAAATTATATCGCGGTAGACCAGTTTGGTTTTCTTTAGTTTTTCAAAAGTAATAGCTCGATTTTAACTTTAAATATTAAATAATCATTGAATTTGCAGGGTTTCCGTGGCTCTTCCATCGAGCTAAAACATTTGTGTCTGGAATACATGACGCCGTGGCTTGCTAACTTAGTCAGGTATGTATCATCATTGATACAATTACTGATTATTTTGTGAACTTTATTTCAATTATGTAATATAATTAACTAAAACGGGACTACATCGCGTATGTAAGTATTAGTGCGGTATGCCAAAAACACGCTGCCAATTGTGTTAAAAGCATGAAAATCGGTACGATTGATCTAGAGCAGCGGTCGGCAACCTTTTAGCAGCCAAGGGCCACATAGTAGTTAACGAAGTTGCCGCGGGCCGCACTTTGTTAATATTTGTGACTTTATCAGACATTGTCGTTTGTCAATATTAAGTACATACAAAATAGCCAGGGAGGCACGCGGGCCGCAAGTGAGAGGTTCGCGGGCCGCATGCGGCCCGCGGGCCGACCGCTGATCTAGAGCCTAGGCCATTTGAATCAATTTGACCCGTAGTACACACAGCAACCCGATATAGCCCTCCGAATCGCTAAACTTAAGTAGCAGTGGGCGGGGCACATTGCCCGTAGAACCGATGGCCGTTGGGGCGGAAAGGTTCTCGAGTGGCGACCACTTACCGTAAGGCGCAACGTGGGTAGACCCCCCACAAGGTGGACTGACGACCTGGTAAAGGTCGCGGGAGTCCGCTGGATGCGGGTGGCGCAAGACCGGTCATTGTGGCACTCTTTGGGGGAGGCCTATGTCCAGCAGTGGACGTCCTCTGGCTGATATGATGATGATGATGATGACACACAGCAACACTCCTGACTATACATCAGTGGACCTTATTACAAAAGCATAAGGTCCACCGATGTACAGTTAACAGTGTGGGCGACTGTACCAAAAAAAATAATCAAAAAAAGTTTTATATGATTGCTTTTTTAGGGTTAGATATGAGGATATCAGGTATAATTTGAACTGTTTTACAAAAAAAATAGAATGGTATTTCTTTTTTTAATTATTTTTTGGTGCTTCGGGTCAATTTGATTCAAATGGTCTAAAGATCAATCGTACCGATTTTCATACCTTTAACACAATTTGCAGCATGAATTTTCGGGGTGTACCGCTAACACTATGTAATGTGACATTACCTACGTGCTTCTGAAGAAAGGCAGGCAGGTTAAATGAATGAATGAATGAAATGAATAAATGAATGAAATTGATTTATTCCAGAAATATTCCGTATTAAAACATTCGTGATTAAAACATTAAAAAATAATTACATAATGAAATATAATAAAATCCCGATGTAGTATTTAAATAGTGATGTATTACACCTTATAAAACAAAGTCCACGCTTCTGTCTGTTTGTGTATATGTATGTTCGCGATAAACTCAAAAACTACTGAACGGAATTTGATGAGGTTTTCACCTATCAATAGAGTAATTCTTGAGGAAGGTTTAGGTACATAATTTATTAAGGTCCGTGCGAAGCCGGGGCGGGTCGCTAGTAAATAATATTGTATTAATGTGTTATGTATATGAAAACTAAATATCTTTTTTTATTTTCTAGATTTTTTTTTGCTTTTCTGTGACGGAAAACATCGTGCGGAAACCTGCATACATCTGCGAAGAAATTCAAAAGTGTATGTGAAGTCCCCAATCCGCATTGGGCTAGCGTGGGGACTATAGCCCAAGCCCTCCCGCGCATGAGAGGAGGCCTGTGCCCAGCAGTAGGCTGAATTATTATTAATATTTTTCCAGATTCTGCAAGCCATCAGACGAGTCCCGCCGCCAGAAGCAAGTCGCCCAAATCCTGGAGAAGCTGATCACGCTCACCATCGAGGAGACGGAGATGTACCCCTCGGTGCAGGCTAAGATCTGGGGCTCCATCGGGCACGTGCCGGAGCTGATCGACATGGTGCTCGACAGCTTCATACAGCGGAGCGTCAACTCGGGTAACGCTTGTTATGCCACTCACAAACTCCCGGTCACTCGCAAACTGGCAGATACCCGCTAAATTTCGGTCACTCACTGTTGGTCACTCACATATTGCCGGTAACTCATTGACTGTGGGTCACTCATTGGCTACAGCCCACTCACTGATTATCAATCACTCCCTGACTAACAGTCACAGTCACTAAACTTACCGTTCGCTTCATTCTTGTCAAGTATGTTTTATGTAAGTAAATAAAAGTGATATGACACAAATCCTGGGGAAGCTGATCACGCTCACGATCGAGGAGACGGAGATGTACCCCTCGGTGCAGGCCAAGATCTGGGGCTCCATCGGGCACGTGCCCGAGCTGATCGACATGGTGCTCGACAGCTTCATACAGCGGTGCGTCAACTCGGGTATAGTCTGTCGATTTGTAGCAGGTCCCGACGGCTAATCCTTTGTCTATTGTTAAGTCAAACCACACGTGCTAGTTACCTGCAAAAAGGGTCTTAATTATTCTAATTGGCACCTGCGCAGGTGCGCTCTCCGATAACGCGCTTTTGTTACGCATCTCGATGACACATTTTAGACTGGTTCTGTAGCGTTCGACTCGCCGGTACTCAGTAACCGTAGTACTGAGTGCCAGCGAGTCGAAGGGACCACACACAGCCTAGCAAAATATTTTTTCATTAGTTAATTTTGAATCTTATTGCTATTTCCATAGGAGTTGTAATCCAATGACCGGTTAAAGTGAACGTACGATTTTTTATGCAGGTGGTAGCACGAGCGGGTTTACCTTACAATAGACAAAGGATTAGCCGTTGGGGCCTGCTACAAATCGACAGACTATAACACTTGTTATAATTTCGTTACCGGTCACTCACTAAATGCTTGGCACTCGCTGATGGGTCTCACTTATATCTAGTCCCTCCCACTCCGGTGGTCACTCACTGCTGGGTCACTCATTGGCTGGTAGTTACCTAAATACTGGTAACTCATTTGCGTAATGTGTTTCACGACTTTGGCCAGTGTTTATAAGGAAAAATTACGCAAACTTTTACGCCTTTCTTCTTTTAGCAGCTGTAAATAAACTTATTCAAAGTGAAAATTAACGACGAATATATACAATTTTGACTTTTTGTATGAAATTATGTCCAAATTTCTTCCTCGTGATACGATATCTAATGTTCACCCGCAATTTTAATGTCTTCCGTAGGTCTCGGCTCACCAATGATAGAAATAATGGCCGACACTGCCGTCGCCTTAGCGTCCGCCAACGTGCAGCTGGTATCCAAAAAAGTCATCGGTCGGATGTGTAGGGTAAGTGAATAAACATCACACATGTATGTGAAAATATACAAATACTTAAATACATAGAAAACATCAATGACTCAGGAACAAATATCTATGCTCATCACACAAATAAATGCCTTTATGCCTTTCGGGATTCGAACGCAGGACCATCGGCTTCACAGGCAGGGTCACTACCCGCTAGGCCACGCCAGTCAGCATTTAATATGATTATATTGGCGCTTACGGCTATCGAGTTATTATAATCGTTAAGCTGGATTAAAAAGTAAAACAAAATCATTAAAATGAGATATTTTATATCAGTGACAACCCTACAAAATTAACATTTAAATTGTGTCATTCAATAGGATCTACTTGCTAGGGTTGAACCATACAGATTTTTGCACTAATGTTTAACAAACTGTATCTCAAAAGCGGCTAGAAATAACTCAAGCACGCGCAAGCGGTGCGCGGCGATGCTCAGCAGAGTGCGCGCCAGCCGCAACAGCGTCCTAGCCATGATCGCGGACCGGCTGGACTCAATATGAATCACTGTATGTGTTCACGGGTACCGTGTCAGTAGGGCATGCTCCCAATTTCATTGTGTCGAAAGAACCGGTACTGAAGACCCGGTACCGGTACTTCCCGGTTCTCATCAATATGCGTATTTATTCCCATTTTAATACTAGTACTTTAGCTCGGGACATTAAATCACATTTAATAATGTTGCTATGAAACGGGGGACCCAAATAACCCGACAAATTAACCTGGTAAAGTAGGTATTCCAATCGATATTACGTTTTGGCTCGAGTAAGTAGGATATTAGGTATATTCGAATATTCATCTTTCTTTCTAGGAAGTTGGTTTTATATGAAAAAAATCCGTGGTCGGGTCATAGTGCTGAGTGCATCGACTACGGGGCCTCCCGTGTAACTCGTAATGCCATGCCCATCAGCCGGAGGTAAACCAGCGATTCGCAGGGCTGGTGGCTCTAGCCTATAGCCAAGGTTTTGCGATGAAAGCGCGTGCAGTAATATTGACTTGTAGTGATTAGGTATTGGGAATTTCCAAAGGGGCGTAGCGGAAGATTTACAAAAATGTGAGCGAGCATAGGCAAAGTCTCAAACTGTAGAGGGCCGTGTGCAGGTTGGTTTCGTAAAATAGGTTTGATAAAATAAGTCATTTATCAATACGCATGTAATAATTTATATGAAAATAAGTCATTCATAAAGATTGTACACTAACACAAACAATTTCTTAAGTATAATCTTAATATGCCTTGAGAACCGGGAAGAACCGGGAATCCCGGTTCCAGCCATGCCCAGAACCGGGAAATGAAATTCTTGGTACCGGAACCGGTACTGCATGCCCTACGTGTCAGTAATTGACTATAGTTCGTTTTTTTAGCATTAGAAAAAGACTACGCGGTCTTGACGTGTCTTTTAAGGGGCTACCCGAGATTTTCATCGATTCTTGACAAATTTTGAAACGTATCTCCTTTTTATGTACTACAGATAGAATTATAAGACACATGGTTATCGATTTTTCAATATTTTACCTCCGGTTTTGTCCACCGGATTTTGAAAGAAATGAATACTTATTTTTTTACGAATTCATTAAACATTGTCTAAAAAAAACACTTTTTTTTAATCTAGTTTGCAGTTAAGGATCTTATATGTACGAAATCTACATATTTGGGTTCGTCTTTGACGTCTCGAAAAACGTGTCCAGGGTTTTAATTTTTTAAAACTAATTAACACAAAATTTATGGCCAGAAAACCAGTTTTTTAGACTAAACTTGTTCAACTTTGATGCCAAATATCTCGAAGACAATGAACTTTGAGTTAAATATGGGATACTATATTGCTTAAAGCCGTTGCTGTTAATATAATAAGCTACAAAAAACATTAGAAAACTAAGATTCAGATCGAAGGTCATTGGCGTGGGGTAGTCCCTTAATTGAAAAACGCTTATTAAAAACCAGTAACTATTACTTATGAAAGCAAAAGAATGTGAATAATCGTATATGATTCATAATTGTTACATATTTGCCGTGACTTATTTTTCAAAATTGTTTTTTAATAAAAAGACACGTCAAGATTGTTTTACCTTTTTTCTAATGCTAAAAAAAACGAACTATAGCTATATTTTTAACCGACTTCCAAATCTCAAAGAAGGAGGTTATATATAATTTAATGCCATTAATTTTAATTTAATTTTGATTGTAATGTCTATTTTAAATCTTTTTATTTAATTTATAACATTTGTATTGTGTGTAATATTACGTGTATTGTGTGGACCATTGTAGTCTGTAAATAAATAAATGATTATGATTATTTTATAAGTAAAAAATAAAGTACGTAGCCTAAACAATTCCCCGTTTGCGTAAAAGTCCTTCGTTCTGTTCCACCCGATATACAAGTATTTTTAAGTGTAGATTATAGGTATTTCGAGTGTTAAACTAGTTTTTCCTGCAGGCCCTATCGAAACTGCCCAATAATGCCCTGGGCCCCGTTACCCCGGCCACTGTGAGTTGGTTTTATTTTTATTTTATTTGCTTTTTTGTTTTTTTGTTTAATAAAATAACATGAACTAATGCTAAACTAAGTTCAAGATGAATTAAACCTATTTATTTAACATAAGACGGTCACATCACAAATTTAAGACTTCTACTATACAGATGTAGTGCATAATTATTTTCCATCGTATTTTCACGGAAACGTACGAACGTGTCTTGCTATTTCTGTTTGCGACTGGCAGGCGCGCGACCTCTTTCGTGCATACATATTATTTGTAAAACGATATACTTTTTGATTCCTGTTCCATGTCAGTCAGTCTGCCAGTCACCGCGATATTAATAACTATATCTATGTGCTGTATTTTATTTATTAAAATAATTAATATACAATACCTACGTGTTTGCATCATCTCATCATACAGTCCACCCATTAGCTATCAATTTCATTCAGTCTCGGTACAAAAAGTACTGAGGTTGACTGAAGTAGCTTGACAAATACGAACGCTTCCGAGAAAATACGATGGAAAACAATTATGCACTAAATATGTACAAGCCAAAAGACCAAAGCTCGGTATGCTACAATGATGGTCAAAATCGGCTCAGTAGTTTTTAGACAAATAAATATAAAAACATTTAAACTGCGATATCAAAGCTTCTTACAATAAAAAATAATAAACTTGAAACGCATAACATTATCAATATAATAATTAATTACAATTACTTTTAATTTGCTTTTTACTCTAGGCTTTTTATTTTTTTTATGATTTATATTTTGTTTTATGGGGAACATTGGCAGTCGGTCAAAATTTTAGGTTATTTCCACACTTAGCCGCTTTAAACACTTAGAAACTAACAATATTAAATAACAAGTAAATTAAACTGTACTTTTAAAATTATATTGACAGGAATAGGTCTCACATTTTATGAAGAGGCAAATTTAATAAATAATTAATGATTAGAACACAACGGTTAAAAAGTATGAGATAAGAATTCAAAATGGGGTTGGCTACTGTCAAAGGTTTGCATAGATGGCGCCATCAAAGCTTGCCCCTTTCTCTAGTTGATTCTATGAGATTTGGCTTAAAGGGCATCCAAGGCATAAAATTATATTAAAAAAACAACGGGTTGCACTCCGGGAGTGCCGACAGAAGTGAAAACTCAATGACTAGTCCAAAATGTCTGCAGCACTATGTATAATTGACCCATCCTCCTTTCTCTTGAAAAACTTTAGTTCCGAAATTGCTGGTCAGTGAGCTTGTTTAAAATTCGAAATTCAAATTTGTAGCGTTAATTGTTTAAAATTCGAATAGAACTTGTAAAGTTACCTTGCGGATCTCGCATCTAAATAAGTGTATCTAGTGTAAGTATAGTATAAGTCTGTTTAGTCCCGATCACACTGCTATCCTAAAACTATTGTCGTACATCCTAGTGGGAATTGTCTTAGGATGTAGGCTAGATCTAAATTTAGTAATTTTGCCTGTAAATATTAATGGCCTGAATCTGTTTTTTTCCCCAATAAAGACAATAAAACAATAAATATATTTGGTCATGATATTTTGAGTTTTATTCACCAGTACTAGAGTTCACTTTTATTAGCGATTTCATCAAGATGTAGCTTTATTGAATTATATTTGAGTGATATAAAGTTAGAATGTAACTGTGAGATCCTCGTATTTCAACCCGTACAAGATTAGATCCTTTTTCATGTAATGTCATTGAGTTTTTCTTTATAGATTTAAATGCCATCTAAATTATATCTTTATAAAAGCCATCTAAATCTTACGGTCACGTGATCGCCTTACGCTGTCTCGAGTTTATCATTTTTTCCCCCACCTCAAAAAGTGCCCAGCGCCGCTAAAGAAGTTTTCACTTCAAAAAAACAAAAATTTGACACTATTCAAAGGTTTACAGGGCAAGCTATGCTGCCATCTGCTAAATACTTCGACGGGCCAACTCCATTTAAAATGGCGCTGCCAGTTTTATCTATACACGACGTAAAGTTGTTGTGTGCGGCCTCTTTTTATAATGTGATATTTGTACATTGGAAATAAGTTTCTGTGATTAACTGAAGTCTAAATAGCTTTTGAAGTCAGTTATAATGGTGCTCCTATACTAGCAGTTATTCAGGCTGGCTAAGAATTAACTGCATTCTGTGAGGTTTTGGGACCCAGAATCGGCCCCCTAGGGTGTTTGTTTGGAAATCAGTTCAAGTTTCAGATGGGTCGATACAATTTTGAAATTACGTAAAATAGTAATTGTCCTCGTAGACGAAGTGTCAAAATTTCATGAATGAATTAAATTTTGACTTCACTCTGAACAATTCTCTTAGACGAAGTGTAAAAATTTCATGAATGAATGTAATTTTGACACTTCGTCTAAGAGAATTGTTCAGAGTGAAGTTGGCTACAAAAGGTGTTGACATCAACGTAACCTAAAATTAATGTATTTTCGACTCGTAAAACATTAACCATCGAAGGAAAACATACGGACGTTAATGCATTGACATATATCTAAATACTGCGCGATTGGCTCGAATTCGTGAGTGACACCGCTGAACTAGCACCATTCTTATTGCCCGCAAGGCCCGTCTTTAGATTATATAGTTGGTCAAGCAAATCTTGTCAGTAAAAAAAGGCGGCAAATTTAAAAAATGTAGGCACGAAGAGTTATCGCCCCATAGAAAATTTGAATTTCGCGCCTTTTTCTACTGACAAGATTTGCTTGACCAAGTATACATATGTCAATCGTTATACATATGTGTAACTGCTAATGTAGGAGTACCATACAAAAGCAAAACGCAGGATCTTGTCTTGTTACAAAATAGTGTAAACTGCGAAATGTATGGCTGACGTTTTCAAACCAAAGATACCACGTTGTTGGTTGTTGATGCGGTTCAGTATATTTAATTTTAATAGCAGTAGCGCCGTATTGGCTATCAACAAGGTGTAATAGGATCCCGAGAGATGGGTAGTGTTTCTAACGCGAAACGTCATTGTCATTTTTCATAGTTACCAAAGACGAGTTTGATTTTCGAGAGCACAACAGCTCTACCACAAATATCAACAAAATTATCTTACGAACCTCCTAAGGCCCAAGGTCCTACCTATAGGTACTTCTTCATTTCGATGAAATTTTGAATCCTATTCAAATGGAACTGAGTCGCTTTTGTTTTGTTTTGTTCAATTTTCAAACAACGCAAAATCAACTCTATTTTATACAGTATTAGGTTCAAATTTCAGTAACAAATTTTAGACATTTCATTTGTATGGCTGGGCCGTACGAGGATAAAGTATGACGTCATACGGATATTGACATTTATACGAATAGATTTATCTGCTAGAGTCTGTGCGGATCAAACCTTAGAGCATTTAGTAACTGGAGACGTCTGGCTGTCATTTTCTGTACAAAACAGTCTGCCGATTCTTGTGGGGGCGGGGACGTCAAATGTATTTCTATTTCTACATGATTTCTACGTAACGTACAAATATTTAGCCATGTCAGTCCATACAAAAGTTTGCACAATTGTGCCAGGTTTTCGGCAGAGGGATAAGCTTTTAAAGGCGACTACAGTTATTAAATGCTCTAAGGATCAAACTGTCGATGATAGCACCAACCCCTACATAATTAGCTCTTTATCAAGCATCCTAAACATTTTATTCTATATTTGACAGGTGGTGGACAAGACCTGTCATTCGCCGACGCCCGTGCTAGAAATGCATATGATGTGGGGAGACATTGCTATATTGGCGAGATATTTGGTAAGTTAAAATATCATCATCATCCTCCTAGCGTTTGTCCCGTACTGTGACGGGGTGCGCTTTCCTACTTTTCTCCTTCCACTTCGCTCTATTCTGGACATCGGTTTCCAGTCCATCGGACAATGGAAATTCAATATGATTGAAAACTTAAAAACAGAGCAACTCTCGACCTTATTAATATAGGGTTAAGCATGATTCTGAAGGAGGCGTTGCTGTATTAGATCTTACTTGTAGGTTCCAGATCTCAGATTTTCCAAAAATTTGCAATTTATGAAGTCGCTAGCACGGACAGTGCGTCTATGCGCGCCCCGAATGTCGACCTTCGCCCGAATTTGTAGCAAGGGGGCGCTGCCCTATAGGAATATAACGGCGACGCCCTTTGAAACCACGCACAGTGAACTCCGAATGCTAGAATTAGTAGGCCGACTTAGATAGTGTGGGGGACTTGCTCCACAAGAATACGCGCAGCGCGCCCTTTTTGGGCTTTGCCCAATTTTACAGTTAGGGGGCGTTGCCCTAAAGCCTCTATAGTTGGGGGCGCTGCCCCATAACATTAAGGGCTCATTTAGATGATGCGAGAACTCGCATGCGAGTTTCATTACATTGCGGGTTATGATCGGTCGGTTGAATTGGACATAACCAACAGTCCGCAATGTAACTAAAATCGCATGCGAGTTCGCGCGCCGTCTAAATCAGCCTTAAGGGACGACAGGATTGAAAGGTATTTCTACGTTTGTTTTTCTGTTTCAGCTCATGTTATCATTCAACAATTGCCTGGACGTGACGCGTCACTTACCGTACCTGTTCCACACGGTCACGTTCCTGGTGTGCTCGGGCACGGTGTCCATGCGCGCCGCCACGCACGGGCTGGTCATCAACATCATACACTCGCTGTGCACGTGCAACAGCCCAAGTTTCTCCGGTCAGTTTACAGAGTTTATTAGGAAAAATAACGTATACTATGTCAGTTTTCAGAAATCTATCAAATTGAAGGTAAAAAAAGATTAGAATAAACAAAATTGTTGTGTGGAACTAGACGAACTAATTTGCATCGGGGCTCGTAGTGCATAATTGTTTTCCACCGTATTTTATCGGAAACGTTCGTATTTGTCATGCTATTTCAGTCAACCTCAGTACCTACTTATTGTACCGATACTGACTGAAATAACAACATGTTCGTACGTTTCCGTGAAAATACGATAGAAAATAATTATGCACTAATACATCTGTACTCAAATACATACATATAGCCTCCTAAGGCCCAATGTCCTACCTATAGTACCTACTTATTCAGTTCCATGAAATTTAAATCATATTCAATTGAAACAGAGTCGCATTTGTTTTGTTTCGTTAAATTTTCAAACAAAACCAAAATCAACTCTATTCCCTGCACTAAAGGTTCAAATTTCAGTGGCAAAACTCTGAATTTTTCATTTGTATGACTGGGCTTTAGGAGGATAGGTAAACTACTAAAATCACATCCCTTAGTGCAGGGGTCTCCAAACTTTTAAACCTATGAGGGCCATATTGTGCCTCAGAAACTTTCGCGCGGGCCACCGTCGGTTTTTGCGCCGCGGGAGGGTGTCTGGTTATTGCTGTTAGGAACAGTTCCACTCTCAATGAATGCTGAACCCCTGGAGCCTGGCTCCCGCGGGCCGGACAGTGGGCACTCGCTTTGGGTGTCGGCGGGCCGGATTGGAACGCGTCGCGGGCCGGGGTTTGGAGACCCCTGCCTTAGTGGGTTAATAATAAAAGTATTCTTGTCCGCAGAGGAAACCCAGAGAGTCCTGATGCTGTCGCTGGATGAATTCGCTCTGCCCAAGTTCTACCAGATGTTCGGCATTTCCAAGGTCAAGTCGGCGGCGGTCACCGCTTTCCGAAGTCCGCATAACCGCAATCCTGACAAGGAATGGTGAGTAATAAAACTAAACTACCGTCTAATTTAAGTTTATTCTTTGTTGTAGTTTCCCTCTTTTATTGTATGTATTTTGTAATCTGTGTTTGACGTGTGTGTTGTCACTCGTTTAAGTAGTTTTAGTTTAGGTGTAGCTTAGTTTTAAGTCAGGTAGCCACTGCCTTGCCGTGGCATTATGCTGAGTGGGGATCCTGTTTAGCATCTGTGTAATTTGTGTTGTGTGTTATTCTATACTCAGATGTTAAATAAATGTATTTCTTCTTCTTCTAATAAACTGCAAAAAATGTCCTACCGGAAAGAAAAAATGACCAGGGCTTCCAGTGCTCCATCGTGTCCTGAAATTTCGCTAATGATAAGTACAATCGCCGACACTGTTAACTAACAGTTCGTAAACCTTATTACAAACGGCATAAGGTCCACCGATGGACAGATAAGAGTGTTGCTGTTTGTACAGTCGAGTGCATAAATATGTATAGTGTATACATTTCTTCACCTTAACCCATTGCTAAAGGTGAACAAATGTATAAATATTTATGCACTCGACTGTACCATCCTAGGTCACCCGTTTCACGGACATTTGTTTTGGCTTGAATTATATTGAAAAATTAGTGTGATAATGGTCTGTAACAGTGCAAATATTAAAATTGAAAACTAGAACTCTCGAACTTTTTCCTGCAAAATTTTTATTTTACAAGCCTTTTTCCCAGGTACTCCGAACACTCGTACACAGCCTGCACCGAGTCCGGCACCTCGTCGAGCAGCGGAGCCCTGCCCGCCCCGCCGCCCCACTCCGACCGCGAGCGCCTCCCCCTGCAGTCCCTGGAGACCATCACCGACGCCCTGCTCGAGATCATGGAGGCCTGCATGAGGGATATACCGCACTGCGACTGGCTGACCACATGGTACGTGTGTTCATTCACTCGTACACAGCCTGCACCGAGTCCGGCACCTCGTCCAGCAGCGGAGCCCTGCCCGCCCCGCCGCCCCACTCCGACCGCGAGCGCCTCCCCCTGCAGTCCCTGGAGACCATCACCGACGCCCTGCTCGAGATCATGGAGGCCTGCATGAGGGATATACCGCACTGCGACTGGCTGACCACATGGTACGTGTGTTCATTCACTCGTACACAGCCTGCACCGAATCCGGCACCTCGTCCAGCAGCGGAGCCCTGCCCGCCCCGCCGCCCCACTCCGACCGCGAGCGCCTCCCCCTGCAGTCCCTGGAGACCATCACCGACGCCCTGCTCGAGATCATGGAGGCCTGCATGAGGGATATACCGCACTGCGACTGGCTGACCACATGGTACGTGGGTTCATTCACTCGTACACAGCCTGCACCGAGTCCGGCAACTCGTCCAGCAGCGGAGCCCTGCCCGCCCCGCCGCCCCACTCCGACCGCGAGCGCCTCCCCCTGCAGTCCCTGGAGACCATCACCGACGCCCTGCTCGAGATCATGGAGGCCTGCATGAGGGATATACCGCACTGCGACTGGCTGACCACATGGTACGTGTGTTCATTCACTCGTACACAGCCTGCACCGAGTCCGGCACCTCGTCCAGCAGCGGAGCCCTGCCCGCCCCGCCGCCCCACTCCGACCGCGAGCGCCTCCCCCTGCAGTCCCTGGAGACCATCACCGACGCCCTGCTCGAGATCATGGAGGCCTGCATGAGGGATATACCGCACTGCGACTGGCTGACCACATGGTACGTGTGTTCATTCACTCGTACACAGCCTGCACCGAGTCCGGCACCTCGTCCAGCAGCGGAGCCCTGCCCGCCCCGCCGCCCCACTCCGACCGCGAGCGCCTCCCCCTGCAGTCCCTGGAGACCATCACCGACGCCCTGCTCGAGATCATGGAGGCCTGCATGAGGGATATACCGCACTGCGACTGGCTGACCACATGGTACGTGTGTTCATTCACTCGTACACAGCCTGCACCGAGTCCGGCACCTCGTCCAGCAGCGGAGCCCTGCCCGCCCCGCCGCCCCACTCCGACCGCGAGCGCCTCCCCCTGCAGTCCCTGGAGACCATCACCGACGCCCTGCTCGAGATCATGGAGGCCTGCATGAGGGATATACCGCACTGCGATTGGCTGACTACATGGTACGTGTTTACTGAATATCTGGCTAGATAGCGCTGTACCGATTTCTACATCGCGCTAACGAATTTTTTATAGAGACTGTGCTTGTTGTTTATAGACTGTGCGTGTTGGAGGGTCTGCCATCTTGTGATTTGAATCGAAAGCGAAAACAATTCACGCTCCTAAGTAGGTGCTGCCCCCTACACTTCAGGCTGACTATATTTCGCGTAGTAGAGTCTGCCATCTAGTGGCTTAAATCTATAAATGGAAACTTGACATAATCGCGCCAATGTCAATCTAGGGAGCTTCAGTGCTGCCGTCTACAGTTCATGCACGCTCCCCATATAAGGGATGAAAATTACTCTTGATATATTCTTAGGGTAAAAAAATATATTTGATATATTGGTTTTATTTCTGACAAAGGAGCATTCCATGAAATTATCTACCGTTAGTCCCGTACAAACGCGAATTTTCTGAAGATTTGCAGATATAAGAGTTTCCTTTTCTATATCAAATGGTCAAAAATATGCACAGAAAAATAATCGCCTGCTTTAAATGCCAAAAAAAGTCGCAACACAGGAAATAAAATGCGTTTGTACGGGACAGCCCGTGGAATGCTCCCAAACATCTATGCAAACTAACGTTCCAAAAATATATTTAAACAACCTTATTGTCAGTGTCTTAAAAGCGTGTATTTATTTTTTTCCGTATAATATCTATCTATCTAATCTAATCTATCTAATACCTATAAACGAGCAATTCTTATATTACGGGTATCTCGGAAACGGCTCTAACGACGTGAAATTTGCTATATTGGGGTTTTCGGGGCCGAAAATTTGATCTAGCTAGGTCTTATCTCTGGGAAAACGCGCATATTTGAGTTTTTATATGTTTTCCGAGCAAAGCTTTGTCTCCCAGATATTTTTTTACAAATTTTTCATGTAATTATCGTTAACAGGACTTCCCTGGCCAAGAGCTTTGCCTTCTGCTTCAATCCAGCATTGCAGCCGCGCGCTCTCATCGTGTTCGGATGTATTAGTGAGTACAGTTGTAGTTCATAATTATTGTCATAATTCATACATTTACCCCGTGTCCAGTAAGTCCGAATATAGTACAAATATTGAATAAAATAAATGTACGAATAGTTCCTACAATTAAAATTATATTTTATTAATGGCACACTTATATAGTATATTTACAACAAATGTTTCGGAATAACTCCACGAGGGGTCATCCATTAATTACGTCACACGAATTTCTAGGTTTTTTTACCCCTCCCCCCCTCCTTGTCACACTTGGTCACATTTGGCAAACCCCTCCCCCCTGGTGTGACGTCACATTTCTTCAACGAAATCGGCAAATATTTATTTAGTATTTTATCAAAATATTTTTGACAAAAGAAATATTAGTAATTTTATAACCCAAAACTGATTAAGATATAAATTAAACGAATAAAAACGATTATGTTTCAAAAACTTGTTATTTAAATGTATATTGGCGTATAAAATAATTTAAATAAATTTTCGGTTACTGATGAAGTTAAAGTGACGTCACAAAGTTTGTGACTCCTCCTCCCCCTTGTCACAACATGTCACATTTTCTTGACCCCCTCCCTGCCCCTAAATGTGTGATGTAATTAATGGATGGCCCCCGATCAACTTTTTTTTACCAGCCTCAAACGCTTCTCGAATGAATTACACGCGGCACGCACCATTTCCATTGGCATTTCGTCCATTGGGACGAAACCAAACCAAAGGTGTATGTGAAGTCCCCAATCCGCATCGGGCTAGCGTGGGGACTATACCCCAAGCCCTCTCGCGCATGGGAGGAGGCCTGTGCCCAGCAGTGGGACGTATATAGGCTGATTTTTTTAAATATTTTTCAGGTAAAAACGTAACGGACGACGATATGAAACAGCTCCTACGGATATTAGTGAAGGCGCTTGAATCATTCAATGACTTAGCTTTATTGGAAGCTCTTATCATGTGCCTGACGAGGTTGCAACCACTTCTGTACCCGGTAAGAACTTTAATTTAAGTATGTAGTTCACTCAGCCTTAGAGTAAGTATGTACATAACAAAAATATATAAATATAGTATGTATGTATTTATAAATAATAAATAAATAAATAAAAATGATATTTATTAAGGTATAAACCCATTACATTTCATTAAGTACAATATTACAATAATAAACTAAAATTAAAGCTATAAACTACAACTAAAAAAGTAGGTACTAATTATATAGACCTGCAGCGGAAATCTTGCTCATACAGTAGCAGGTACGTATACACTACATTAAGAGCCAACGGGAGTGGTCATTTCTCCATACAAACGTACTCCTCGTTTTGCTCCGTGGTTTTTGAAGCTAGAGCAATGATTTTTTCAACACAGATTAATATTGTCAATATCTGTGTCGGACCGTTTTGCTTTTTTTGATATTTTTGTTTTTTAAGAGCCAACAGGAGTGGTCATTCCTCCATACAAACGTACTCCTCGTTTTCCTCCGTGGTTTTTGAAGCTAGAGCAATGATTTTTTCAACACAGATTAATATTGTCAATATCTGTGTCGGACCGTTTTGCTTTTTTTGATATTTTTGTTTTTTAAGGCGCTAGAGCCCTTCAAAAATGAGCAAAATGGCCAAAACTGATATCAATTAGCCAAAAAAGCAAAACTCAAAAGTCAAAAGATTTCCAAATTTGGTTACGATTGGTTAAGTTTTGGAGGAAGAAACAGAGGAGTACGAAACCTCGATTTTTGAGATTTTTACGCAGGATTTTTCGCCTTGTCCTTATCGCACTACTTTTAGGTGCCGCTTCCGTTAGCGAGACGGGTATATTTACCTAAAATATTGAAAACTCAGCTCCTGTTTCGTCTTAACAATGCTGTTCGTCGATTCACTCACTCTCCCGACAAACGACCAGTGCCTTTTACGCATTATAGCATAAAAATCATCTACTCTGTTCTCTGCGAACATACCAGACGCACTACACCCTCCACACTACCCTCTCTACTAGTTATAAATTCTTTATTGTACAAAACACAAATTTATGGCACAGGATAGGCAGTACAAAGGCGAACTTATCCCTTTAATAGTGTCCTAGAACAGAAAAGTATTACTTTGATCCCTCCTAGCAGGGAAGAAATAGTTATTTGTACAACAAGAGATCAAAGTTTGATATTTCTTCGAGTGCTTATTTTGAGTCCTGTGCAAGCGAAAGATTCTATAATAGATTCACGAGCGTAGCGAGTGAATCTAATTTAGAATCTTGAGCGTAGTAAGGGATTCAAAAGCGCACGAGATGTAAATAACTTTGATCTGGTGTAGTAGACAAAATTTTTCACCCTAAGCAGTGAGAACATACCTAGAGGGACAGAGATAATAGAACACAGGTATATCGAACTTGTATTAGACCCCGCATGTTGAAATGACATTTGACTATAAAGGTCACTTGAATGTCATTTTGTCTCACTCAGTGAGCAAAATCGCATTTTGCTCACTGAGTGAGACACACTCCGTGAGCAAAATGCGATGCGAAATGACTCAGTGAGCAAAATCGCATTTTGCTCACTGTTTTTAAGAAGCAAAGTACCCTTGTTCGAGCTGCTGAGGTGAAAAAGCTCTTTTCCGAATAGGTGTTAATTTTTTTGAAGGAAATTGACTAGAAATTAAAACTGAAAAAAAAAAGCAATTTGTCGATCGAAGAATTCACTTTATTAAAAAAGTCACTTAAGTTAAAATGTTAAACAAATGTGATTCTCCATCACAGAAGGGTCCTTATGCTTCAAGCGGAATAAGGTCCTTTTTATCTAAAATTCCAATAGAAATTCTGATAGAAAGGCCCTTATTGCACATGCATGAAGCATAACCCTTCTCAGGTGGAAAGCCAATAATTAAAAAATAATCAACGCGGTGGGAATGCTTTATTACTGTGACTTCTTCTTCTTCCTCGGTCCCTCATTGCTGAGGATCGCGATCATGTATGCTACGTCTCCACAGTGTGCGATCATAGGCCATATGGGTCACGCACTGCATGTTGCCGGCAACCACCCTCTTCACAACATCAGACCATCTCGTGGGTGCTTTTCCTCGCGCTCGCTTGCCCTCTATTACTGTGACTAAGCGATTGGAAAAACGCAAGGAAGATGACGATGATTTATTTCTTCTTCCTCGCGTTATCCCGGCAATTTTGTCACGGCTCATGAGAGCCTGGGGTCCGCTTGACAATGACAACAAATCCCAAGAATAGGCACTATGATGATGATTGACTTGTTCTTAGGAATCCCCGATCCACACGGCCCTATTCTGGGTGGGACTATCGGTGCTACAACTGGATGACCCCACTTTGTACGCGGCTGGGCTGTCTCTTCTGGAACAGAACCTACATACTCTTGACTCGCAGGGACAATTTGAACATAAGGTAAGGGAGCATTCCCTGAAATTGTCTACCGTTTGTCCCGTACAAACGCAAATTTTCTGAAGATTTGCAGGTTTAGAGTTTCCTTTTCTATGACAAATGGTCAAAAATATGCACAGAAAAATAATCACCAGCTTTAAATGCCGAAAAAAAGACGCAACACAGGAAATAAAATGCATTTGTACGGGACACCCCGTGGTATGCTCCTAAGGAGCATTAGTTCATTTCTAAACAACGCAAACTATTTCGCAATAAATAAGTCGAATTCCACTACTTGATTGTCACATCAATAACTGTTATTTGAAAAAAAAAAACAGCTTAAACTTACGGCTCGGTCACGACATTGCGCGACTGGCGACGGCGGCGGCGGCAACCATAGGTGGGAACGAAAGGTCCGATCGCCGGGTCTTGCTACCTATGTTTGCCACCGATGCCGTTGCCAGTCGCGCAATGTCGTGGCAGAGCAGTTATTCTTCAAGATGGTTTCTTATCTGTAATGTAGGTAATAAAATCTCAGTCAAGATCTTTTTTAGGGTGTTTACCGTTTCTAAATCCAGCGACGGAGAGGCAGGTGACGTTCACAAGGTTTCATTACACATCTCGTTTAACCACTTTACTATCACTCGAGAGGAACTATGAACATCTATGACTGGCTTACGATCCGTAGCCTTAGAGCATTTAGTAACTGGAGACGTCATGGCTGTCATTTTCTGTACCAAACAGTCTGCCGATTTTGCGGGGGAGGGGACGTCAAATGTATTGCTATTTCTACATGATTTGTACGTAACGTACAAATAGCCATGTCAGTCCATAAAAAAGTTTGCGCAATTGTGCAAGTTTTTCGGCAGAGGGGTAAGCTCTTATAGGCGACTCCAGTTATTAAATGCTCTAAGTCCGTAGGTTTTGTAACGGGGTTTCAAAATGTTACAATATTGTGATTTTTCAGACCTTGGAGCAAGTGATGATGGAGACGAGAGAACCGCTGGAGTGGCATTTCAAGCAAATGGACCACGCCGTGGGTTTGAGGTAATATTGTTTTCGTGATCGTTAACACACTGGGAGGAACATGCTGCATTGAGACTCCGAGTGGCGTAGAGACCTATGCGTGGGAGTGAAGAAGCACGACGAAGGGTGGCTGGAAAACTTGAGACATAATAGACACAGGCGTCATCGGGCTGGTAGCCTGGTCTCAAATCCAGAGGCTCAACAAATTCACACATGCGACTTATGCAGCAAGAAGTGCCGTGCAGCGATAGGCTTGTATAGCCATAGGCGGAAATGCATTGGCCGTCTCAACCGCTCTTGACACAGCGTTGCAACAATCATCCGTCAGGGATGCAGTGACCATTGATGACGGGATCGTTAAATTATTTTTAATGTATTTGGCATTTGGAATCGTGGCTCATTCTATTTTTTTTTCAACCCTTTTTTGGGAAAAGAAATATACGTCGTGGACTCGTATTAGTCGTATTTTAAAAAGGCACGTATTTAACCGGTTAACTTATGAATCGAATTAAAAAAATATAAATAGGTACTAAAATTAATAGATTGGCATCAAAAACTGAGCCTTAAAATATATCTATATGTATTTTAATGCCGTTACAGTGCAAAAGCGTTACGTAAGCGAAATTCGTGTGGAATCCCCCAACAGAGATATGCTAATAGGGAGTATTAGTGCAATGTTCTGCCGCCAGAGTGCAGCACTAATTTGTTTAGTAAACCATAGAGTAACTTATACATACTAGGCCTTAAACAGTTTTTTGACAAGTTTTCACTATGACATTGATGCATCAAGGCGGTTTGTTTACAGGTGGCCTACCGCGAAACGCGAAAATCGGGATTTCTTTATCTGCCTCTCGAATAAGCAAGAGTGTTAGAGAGGCAGAAACCGAACTTTCGATTGTCGTGTTTCGCGGTAGGCCATGTGATTGACGTAGTGACGCATGATGTGTCATTGATGTTTGTTTACTGTATTTGCTAGTTGTGCCACCTACGCAGAGCTTTGCCTAATATTCCCTATTAGAAATAGGGGAATTCATTTCAAGGACTTACAATTTTTTTCTTCCAGTTTCCGTTCGAACTTCCACTTCGCCCTGGTCGGTCACCTGCTGAAGGGCTACCGGCACCCGCTGGCCGCGTCCGTGTCCCGCACGTGCCGCGTGCTGGCCGCGCTGCTGGCCATCACCGCGCGCCACGCCGACAAGTTCCACGTCACGCCCGTCACCGTCGCTTATCTCACCGGTCGGTATTGCCTGCCTCGTCTTCATGAAATGGCCTCGCTTTACTCGGCCGTTTATTTCACAATCGGCCAGCATCCCTATTTCGCGCTAGGGTTCATCCACATATAGTTTGTCAAATGACTGTCTCATTTCAATCATAGACAGAGAAAATCATACTATCATTGTCGTACACAAGTACTAGCACCCAAAACAAAAGGATGAGTATAGTTTTCCTGGTTCTTACTGACTGACAAATTGGTTTGATCAACTATATTACATCACAGCAACAGGGGGAGGAAGGGGACAAGCCAAGTGTGACAGTACGTATTGAATACCTATCTCTTTCCCATGAAAAAGCGTGACAAGGGGGGAGGGAGGGTCTAAAAATCGAAATTTTGTGTGCTTTATTTAATGGATTACCCGCTAGTATTATACAGTGCATTAATTTCCCTTACAAGTGACTGTCGTATCCTGGACACTGGGTGCGCGGGTCCAAGCCAACCCGTGTACAGTCACCTGCAATAATATTATTACACAACGAAGGCCGCAAAAATATCTGACACGATCTTATAGAGTCATTAGAGAGTGTCACATATTCTTGCGGCTTTCGAAGAGTAAAATATTATTGCAGGTGACTGTACAGATGTAGTGAATGATTGTTTTCCATCGTATTTTCACGGAAACGTACGAACGTGCCTTGCTATTTCAATCAGTCTCGGTACTCAACGTTTCCGTGAAAATACGAATGAAAACAATTATTCACTACGTCTGTACGCCCTTTTGACAATTTCTAGTATTTTACAAATAGCATGGGTAATCGGGTACGGTGACAGCTGTCATCTCAATAAATATTTTTAGGTTATAAATCCTATGGAGATGACATGTGCCACCGTACCCAAGCGCTTTGAAGAATACTTTAGGAAATAGGCATACCTTCATAATAAACACATGTTTTTTGCAGCGTTGGTGTGTGTGAGCGAAGAAGTCCGTTCCCGGTGCCACGTGAAGCACTCGCTTCCAAAATGGCTGCCGGACAACTGTGACCACTACTGCCCCACCGTTGACCACCATCAGGTATAGTTGTTTTAAAATAATGATTGCATATTCGCAGGTGAATGGTTTTTAATACAGATGCAACCTAGTTGTTTGGCCGGATACCGGATACCGGATATTCGGCTTGACCATCGGCCGAATATTCGGTATCCGGCCGCCGAATATTCGGCCGGCGGAACTATACCTACATTTCAGTTTATCAGGTGCGCATTGTGCAGGTTTTGACCTGTTTCGTAGTGAACGTTAGCGCGGACATAGTCTAATAAAACATGGTCTTCCATTCCCAGAGTGACACGGGCTACGTCACAACAACATGGCCGCTATATATAGCGCTATCGCATATTATCATATAGCGCTGTCGCATGATGACGTAGGCCCGTGTCAGTTAGGTGACCTAGAAAAGACGGGAATGGAGTACCAGGCGGAGTATATTATTATACCATGAGCGCGGACTCATCTGTAGGTTCGAAATGAGTGCGCGTGCAAGTGAGTGGAATGTTTAAATTGTTTTTAAATAATAAACGAGTACGATTATGACCGTGTCTGTTTCTTATTCCAATTTTGTTTACTTACTCCGAAATCAAGCAATGTTACTACCCGGTATCCGGCCGGATAGTAGGCCACTATCCGGTATCCGGCCCGATGTGAAAAGAATGGCTGGTTAGGCCGGATACCGGATAGTAACTGAATATCCGGTGCATCTCTACTTGTGTAAACTGATATTCGGAATTAGGAAGAGTAAAATGACAATAGTTTGAAGAAGTACAGATGTAGTGCATAATTGTTTTCCTTCGTATTTTCTCGGAAACGTTCGTATTTGTCACGCTAGTGCAGTCAGTATTTTTTGTACCGACTGACTGAAATAGCAAGACATGTTCGTACGTTTCCGTGAAAATACGATGGAAATAGTTATTTGTTTTACAAGGGGGCAAAGTTGTTGTTTAACCGCTCGTGCTAATATTGATACCCGAGCAAGCGAAAGATTCCAAAATTCGAAAAATGGAATCTTGAGCGTTGCGAGGGTTTCAAAGCACGAGTGAAACACAAAATTTTTCACCACACCAACCCGAAGCAAATATTAAATGTTATCAAACCAAATCAAATCCAAATTAATGTTATTAAATATTTATCATCCAAAATCATCATTTAAAAGTCAATTCTACCAGCAAACATAAGAAAACAACTCAAAATTTGCATTTGATTACTTTGCCTCACATGTGAATAAAATGCAACGTTGCTATCAGTTATTGAAGTGCAAAGTAAGCCTTTCCGAGCTGGTGTGGTGAAAAGTATTTTGCTATTCAGGCATATTTTTGTGATAATACAAATGAAGAGTAGAACCATTAAATAATAATTGACCGAAGCGAAGCGAAGGTCTACGTTTTGACTCGGGCATTTTGCTTTCGTATCTCCGGATGTTCTCCTCTACAGGTCGCAATTCTTAACCGATTCTCGTGAAATTTTGTGACCGAATTTTATGACTAAATAATTTTTTTTTGTCAATCCGGTTTTTGGAAATTTTTAAAAATGGCGGGGTCGTGATACCTGGCCCCTAAACAAATAGTCGTATCGATATCATAAGAGTTTTTTCTTTTTGAGACATGTTTACAGAGTTAATAGCAAAAAAATGCAGAAAAAAATTATCGCTGGTTTAGGCGGTATTTAGATATTTAGTTTTGTATTTCCGGATGTTCTCCTCTACAGGTCGCAATTCTTAACCGATTCTCATGAAATTTTGTGACCAGATTCTATGACTAAATAAAATTTTTTTGTCAATCCGGTTTTTGGATTTTTTTAAAAATGGCGGAGTCGTGATACCTGGCGCCTAAACAAATAGTCGTATCGATATCATAAGAGTTTTTTCTTTTTGAGACATGTTTACAGAGTTAATAGCAAAAAATGCAGAAAAAAAATATCGCTGGTTTAGGCGGTATATAGATATTTAGTTTTGTATTTCCGGATGTTCTCCTCTACAGGTCGCAATTCTTAACCGATTCTCATGAAATTTTGTGACCAGATTCTATGACTAAATAAATTATTTTTGTCAATCCGGTTTTTGGAAATTTTAAAAAATGGCGGAGTCGTGATACCTGTCGCCTAAACAAATAGTCGTATCGATATCATAAGAGTTTTTTCTTTTTGATATATGTTTATAGATTAAATGTCCAAAAATTCAGAAAATTTGTATCGCTGGTTTTGGCGGTATTTAGATATTTCGTTTTTACTTGAGAATGAGTAGCTAAATTTCGTCAGCTTTAGTAAGAACTATCATGGCGCATTTTGCAAACGTTCGCTTTTTTTGTTTGCATAGGGAGGTCCCTGGTTCCATCCCCAGTAATTGTATGCTGCTACACAACTTTTTGTATTTTTTTATACTTAAATTTCGTATCAATTGTTGTTTTTTATTTTATTATTTTATTTTGAAAAAATGAAAAAAATCGTATTTTTTATTTATCAAGCGCGGGCTAAGCGCATTCGTTTATTTTTTGCAAGAGATGATGGCTTTTTGCGCTTTAAAGAAAATTTGATTCTTGAATATACGACGCCATACCTTTGGCCTATGCTCGTCTAGATGGCGACACCATTTTATATTTAACAATTTTTACTCATATCAGTAAAAGAACATGGGTCAAAATCATATGGCGTTCTAAAAATAAAAAAAATCATTTATCCATACATATATACATTTATTGATTTTTTTTTCATTTTCATTTTAATCCTGTATCGAAAGATGGCAGTAAGTTTACTGTGACTACAAAATTTAGTATGACAATAACCCTCTACTACATATAGGGACCGTGCGCGTTGGAGGGTCTGCCATCTTGTGGCCTGAATCGGAAACATGTACATTGCCAAAACAAGTTCTACCATCTACCGTTCTTGTAGGTACGTTTCCTTATGCATAGTAGGTTCTGTCATCTTGTGGACTACATCGGAAGCATAAACGTCACATTTACGCCTCGCGCCAAAAATCTGACGGCTCCTATGCTACCCCCTATAGTTCACGCGCGCCCACTATAGGGACCGTGCGCGTTGGAGGGCCTGCCATCTTGTGGCCTGAATCGGAAACATATGTGCACATGTACATTGCCAAAGCAAGTGCTACCATCTACCGTTCTCGTAAGTACGTTTCCTTGTGCATAGTAGGTTCTGCCATCTCGTGGGCTACATCGGAATCATAAACTACATATCTACGCTTCGCGCCAAAGATCTGACGGCTCATGTGCTGCCCCTTATACACTTTATTCTCTTTAGATTAGATATTTAAATTCTTACTCGAGAATAAGTAACCAAATTTCGTCAGCTCATCTAAATGCTATCATAGCGCAGTTGGAAAGACGCTTACAAGCAAGGATATGGGATAGGTACCCGGTTCGATCCCCAGTAAATGCAAATTTTTTTATTTATTTTTTGCACTTAAACATCGTATTGCTGATTGATCAAGCGAGCGCGAAGCGCGAGGTAAGCGTATTCGTTTGAGTTTTTGTTTGAAAATTTTTTTAGCGATTTTAGTTCAAGGGCATGGCTGTTCCAGGAGTCAATTTCCACTTACGTTTATAGCATGGGCGGTCACCATCCATAAATCGCAGGGGTTAACATTGCCTAGGGTAGTGGTCGACCTTGGGCTCAGGGAACTAGCTGTAGGTTGCTCGTACGTTGCGCTTTCCCGGGCTCAAAGTCTAACTAACAATAATGTTAGTTAGACTTTGAGGCTTTTAATTTGGATCGCCTCGCTAAAATGGCCCATAATTTCCGCAAATCATTTTTTCTTCGAGGCAATTACTCCGTTTTCATTTTTTCCCAGTGGAATTTCTTCGCTTTATTTAATTTTTCGTGTACATTTTTTCATAAACTAAATTTTCCTTTTCTCAATTTATTCCCTTTTCTTTTTAATCCCAGTAGTTAAAATAACCAGTAGGTTTTTTTTTCACTAACTAAATATTCTCTATCTCCATATTTTCTCTTTTTTTTAATGCTAGTGGTAAAAATAACCAGGTTTTTTTCAAATAGGTAGGTTAGGGTTATTTTTTTTGATGACCCTAAAAACGAAACTGCTCCCAGAGATAGGTAGGTTAGGGTTATTTTTTTTTTGATGACCCTAAAAACGAAACTGCTCCCAGAGATAGGTAGGTTAGGGTTATTTTTTTTTGATGACCCTAAAAACGAATCTGCTCCCAGAGATAGGTAGGTTAGAGTTATTGGCTGACAGCGTTTGGTTTTTTACTTGTAGTTTTGTAGATTATGTTTTAATTTTAGTGTTTTTGATATTTGTTGTATGTGAAATACCTACAAGTAACAAATATAATTACTACACTATTAACATACAGTAACAAGAAAATATTATCCTAGATATTTAAAAGAACGAAAACTATAAGGAAAAGATTAATTTAAAAATATTAAAAATAGGCGATTGCGGAAGAAAACCATTGGGAAAATATGGGAACGGAGTAATTGCTACCGAGAATGAATGATTTCGGGAAATTATGGGCAACGCAAAATATGAGAACGGAGTAATTGCCTCGAAGAAAAAATGATTTTCGGAAATTATGAGCCACACTCGCGCACAAAGCTTCTTAGTTGCAGTTTACAGGTTAATTCAAAGGTAATGTTGGTTTCCTAACATAAGTAGAGTTAGACCAAGAAAAGTCTGCAGAGATTTTGACACTGGCACAAATAACATTGGAACTGCGTGTGCTGTCAAAATCTCTGCAGACTTTTCTTGGTCTAACTCTATCCACTTTTCTATACAATTAGTATGGCGCCGTGTATACTTAAGGGGCATCGACCGTACACTGACATCGGGATGATATTTTTATCATGTTATTTAGTAGTCATCGTGCGTCTCGCTTGCGCCAATACATGTACGGACAAAAAAGAGTGAAATGCACGATAACTAAATGACATCAGTTAGATAGATGTCTTTCTGATATCAGTGTAAGTTTGAATTGGCCTGTTAGCCAAAAATTGTTTCGTATGTCCATATGTTCTACTCTACAGGTCGCATATCTAAACCAATTCCCGAATTTTGTAAGCAATTGATAGTTAAGTTTTTATGGTCAAATTAGATTCTCTAAAGTCTTCAAAACAACGGAACCATACATTTATTCAGTTTTAAACTCTGCTCGCGAGGTCTACAGCTCACAGAGCCACTAGTTAGTTTATGTGACTGCTACATAATGAAAGGCATTATAATACGAATGTGTTTATGAAATGAGCAGAAAGCGAGTTCGTCGATAAAATGTGAACATAATGTTTCAGTCCTCAATGCTGATCCAGCCTTCCACGTCCAGCGGCTCGTGCCAGAGTCGGCGGCAGAAGTCCTGGGATGTCCTGGACCAGGCCGCTATATCATCAGCTCATGGTGGTAAGCAAACCACGTTATGAAGATGATGCAGTTCATCAGTTCTTCTTCCTCGCGTTGTCCCGGCATTTTTGCCATGGCCCATGGGAGCCTGGGGTCCGCTTGGCAACTAATCCTAAGAATTGGCGTAAGCACTAGTTTTTACGAAAGCGACTGCCATCTGACCTTCCAACCCAGAGGGTAAACTAGGCATTATTGCGATTAGTCCGGTTTCCTCACGATGTTTTGCTTCACCGAAAAGCGACTGGTAACTATCCAATGATATTTCGTACATAAGTTCCGAAAAACTCATTGGTACGAGCCGGGGTTCGAACCCGCGAGCTCCGGATTGAAAGTCGCATGCTCTTACCGCTAGGCCTAGCGCTTTTAGTGCAAAATGGCGAGTAACATAGATTTATTTTAATTTTTAACAAGCAGAAACGTCTGCGAACGATGCTATTAACCCATAATGTGGTGGAAAGATTTGCTGGCTATGGATGTGGTCTTGGTGGCTCAGATCGCAGAGCGCTGGAGTATCGATCCAGAGTCCGTGAGTTCAAGTCTCACCCAGGACAGTATTTTTTCCACTTTTAAATTTATTCTAAGCTTAAGACTTATTTCGCAGGTAAATCACCCACGATGCAGCAATCCAGTAGCGGTGGACACAGCCCACATTTCATCAACATGCCACATCAGGTAACGGCTTTCAGATTTCATACATACATACACACAAACTATATATAAGTATCAAACTTCTAAGGGTGAAACTATTACTCAGTCTACGTTTCCTTTGATAACTGCACCATCAGATATATCGCAGCGGCGGACGTGCTCAAAAATATCTGAACACCCTAGCGTCTTGATAATAGAGGCGTGTTTAGATATTTGTAAGCACCTCGGCCAGGCGTGGCTCACTCCGCGATTTCGTCGCGTCAGTACAAATACATGCGGCCCACAGCAGTTTTGGTGTCTAGCAGTAGTAGTTGCCGCGCACCGCTACGGAACGGACGCCTGCTCGCGCTTGCGCCACCTAGCGGTCATATCTGTCGTGATAGACGCGTTTTGTTAGAGAGTGAACCTTCTGTACCTAGTTCTATTATTATTTATTCTGTGCCTATGCCGCTCCGATATATCTGAGGGCGGCTGTACAAATGGTTATTAAATTGATCAAATCTCAAAAAACGGTAATAGAGTCCTTCTAAGTTAACTACGCACCGAATAGAGCAAAGTGAGGAGGTGTCATTTATATAAACGTTTTCTTAGAATATTGTCATTAATGATGGCATTGCCACACTTTGCCAATGCAAAGCTAGCTTGGTGACACTCTATCACAAATATCTAAATACAAAACAACAATATACAAATGTAGTGCATAATTGTTTTCCATCGTATTTTCACGGAAACGTACGAACGTGTCTTGCTATTTCAGTCAGTCTCGGTACAAAAAGTACTGAGGTTGACTGAAGTAGCATGACAAATACGAACGTTTCCGAGAAAATACGATGGAAAACAATTATGCACCACATCTGTACCTATTTATTTCACCCTTGGAATTAATTCATCAAGTAAAAGTATGTCAATGTTTAGTTACAAGGAATGGCTCGGATTTCTTTTTCATTATGATTTATAATTATAAATTATAATACAAAATTTAGTCTACGTTGGGAAAGATTACCTACTATATGTAAAGATATGAATAACGTGCCTAATTTTGCGTGCGTGCGTGAATAATTTTGTTCTAACTGACAGGCCGATACCGTCCGGCGGACTGTTAATCAGTGGGGCCCTTAAAATACATAAATGAAATGTATGAAATAAAATACTAAACATTTTCAATTAAATGCAATTTTATTGCAAAAACTTTATTAGAAAAAACCGGACAAGTGCGAGCCGGACTCGCCCACCGAGGGTTCCGTACTTTTTAGTATTTGTTGTTATAGCGGCAACAGAAATACATCATTTGTGAAAATTTCGCGATTTTTTTGTATCATGATTTCGGGATTGGTCCCATAGTAAAAGTTGCTCAGTATAATCCCAAAACCTCCCTGGCGACGGGAATACTCGTACAGTTATTTTTTAGCCTCCCTGTATAAAAACCAAGCACAAATTAAAGATGTAAGGCATTATAAACGATTTTAATAAGTGAATTTTCAATAATATAATTACTAACTTTCCCACGTAGACGTACAGATGTAGTGCATTATTGTTTTCCATCGTATTTTATCGGAAACGTTCGTATTTGTCATGCTACTTCAGTCAACCTCAGTACTTTTTGTACCAAGATTGACTGAAATAACAAGACACGTTCGTACGTTTCCGTGAAAATACGATGGAAAATAATTATGCACCATCCCCCTTATTCATAGAACTTTACGGGCCTGATTTAGTTAAATTATGTTTTATCCTTTTCTTACAAATGCATAAGTCAAAATGATAAATAAGGACCAACGATTATTAGCTAATTGAGGTTTGTAGCGCGTTTATGAATAAGGGGGTATATCTGTACAATAATCGGCTTTTTAGCAAAACTTACTGTCTACGACAACAAGTGACCGCGCGGGTCCTGTCACGGTCGCCATAAACTTGCAGGCGATTAAGGTGCAAGTAAAAGATCTTGATGTACGTTTAAAATAGGGATTTAATATCCGAAACTGATACAAGGGTTTGAATGGTTGATTTAAATAGTATGTAAGACGCGTGCGGCATTGTGGCTGCCGCTGGAGCTAATGGAGTGTGGCATGGTATAATAATATACTCCGCCTGGTACTCTCTTCCCGTCTTTTCGTGGTCACGTGACTGACACAAGCCTACGTCATCATGCGACAGCGCTATATGATAATATGCGATAGCGCTATATAAAGTGGCAATGTTATTGTGACGTAGGCTTGTGTCACTCTGGGAAGAGAAGACCATGTTTTATTAGACTATGGAGTGTGGTGGGGTCCGTACCCCGCGCGGTCACTTGTTGTCGTAGACACTTTGACAGGACAGCTTGTGTGTTGGTTTGACATGCCACCCGTGATGTTTTGACATGTATTGACGTATCTTCCGACCATGACAGTAGAGTATATAGAACATGTATTTATATTTATTATTTACTTTGTTTTTCTATGGCAGGTGGAAATATTCTTAAAAAATTGGATAAAGTATTTTGACAATTGAAAACGAATTCCTAAATATTGAAAAAAGAAATTCTACAAATAATCCTCAAAAATGCCTAACGTAATTAATGGACGCCCCATTACGCGGTATTATTACGACTAGAGTCTGAAAAACTGAGTCGAGTCTGAAAGCAGAGGACTCATAGGACTTGAGTCTTAACTAACATTAATCCGTTCTCATCACCAGACATAGGATTCTATGGGGCGGAATTTATTGACAGCGAAGGAGTTCCTATATCGATAAAATCAATTATCGATACTTTTCCCTAATACTAGTGACCGCCGCCAGTTTCGTTAGTAAATGTATATTATTTGTAGTATTATTTCGGGGTCGATGATAAAGTTTACACAAAGACTATTTTATATGACCGCTAGATTAAAAAAAATTACGATAAGTGAAGTTTCATAAATCCCTTCAAAATAAAGAAGACGGAAATTTAGTTATTATTTTGTTTCATGTTAATACTTTGAATAAAAAAATATGTTTACAAACAAAACTTGGAGGGATCACTAGTAGTTGAGAGAAACATCGATAATCGATATAGGAACTCCTTAGCTGTAAATAAATTCTGCCCCATAGAATCCTATGTCTGCTGCATCACCCATGAAAATCGTCGCGGCTTTGGCTCAAGCTTGACCGGTTTATATTCAGTTCCATTGATCCCCCACCGTCCTTGTCACACGGTCACATTTGGCAAATCACTCATCCCCTATAGTTTGTTTTTTAGCATTAGAAAAAGACAACGCGATTTTGACGTGTCTTTTAATTGAAAAACGCTTTTTAAAAATTAGTGATTATTATGACAGCAAAGGAATGTAAATACTCATAATTGTTACATACAGCTTGGCAAAAAAGAGTAGAAATTAAAAAGTGGCAACACTGTAGTGTTGCCTCGTTTTCTTATACATATTGGTTTGAAAGAGACGACACTACAGTGTTGCCACTTTTTAATTTCTACTCTTTTTTGCCAAGCTGTATTTGCCGTGACTTATTTTTCAAAGGCGGTTTTCAATAAAAAGACACCTCATGATTGTTTACCTTTTTTCTAATGCTAAAAACCGGGCAAGTGCGAGTCGGACTCGCGCACGAAGGGTTCCGTACCATAATGCAAAAAAAAAAACGAAAAAAAAAGCAAAAAAAAAACGGTCACCCATCCAAGTACTGACCACTCCCGACGTTGCTTAACTTTGGCTAAAATCACGTTTGTTGTATGGGAGCCCCATTTAAATCTTTATTTTATTCTGTTTTTAGTATTTGTTGTTATAGCGGCAACAGAAATACATCATCTGTGAAAATTTCAACTGTTTAGCTATCACGGTTCGTGAGATACAGCCTGGTGACAGACAGACGGACGGACGGACGGACGGACGCACAGCGAAGTCTTAGTAATAGGGTCCCGTTTTACCCTTTGGGTACGGAACCCTAAAAAAACGAACTATAGTGTGCCGTAATGAATTTGGAAATTTTGATTTTAACGAAATCAGCAATTCGAATTAGGTAAGTATTAATAAAAAATATTAGAAATCCAGATGTCCTTAAATTTCCACCTGCCATCACCGTGTCTTAACTTTCTTATCTTTTCAGTACAATAGGACACTACTATTGATTCATACTACATCATGATGTGTTCTTTCATGCCACTATTTCTTGGATTGGTTCAATTGTATCGTTTGTATGCATTGGAATTTCACTGTACCCGCTTGCGTTTATATTCGTTATCTTATCTTACCTTATCTTTTTGTGTGACTTTTATATTTTTTGTGTAACGAATATAACGTTTAATAATGACGTGTAAAATGTAAATGATTTCAACACCAAACCCATTTTTTTTGTTACCATTGTCATTCGCTAACATTTTTTATCGTGTTTATTTCATTTCATTTTTGTTAAATATTACACCATGTATTATATTTTTACTACAAACCCGCTGTCATTTTGTACGATGTCATTTTGTTTTGTCTATTACATACGTATTTCGTTTTTACTATCAAATACACTTTGTATATTATGTTACATATTGCTTACTATCATCAACTTAATATAATTGTAAACGTGAATATTCGTTACACATTATAATTGGAAACGTGCATATTCGTTACACATTATAATTGTAAACGTGTATATTCGTTACACATTATAATTGGAAACGTGTATATTCGTTACACATTATAATTGGAAACATGTATATTCGTTACACACACCCTATCTTATCCTATCTTATGTTCTCCTCCGACGAATATGACGCATCTTGTACCAACGTTCGCTTTGCTTGTATAGACATCAGCTAGAATGCTTTTTAAGACCCAGAGGTCTTTTTCAGTACCAACGTCCAAAGACACAATAGGGCCGCCGAGGGTAAGATATGTTGGATCTTATGTCCGTGGACTAAGATTCAAAGTTGTGTACACATTTGCGGCTGAGTATTATGTAAAAATCGACTTCAAAAAAGTATGAACAGTCAAGTGTAAAAATATGGGTGTAGACAACTTTCTCAAAAATATGTCCCATAGTTCTTAATTCGCTGACATAAGAGCTATGGGACATATTTTTGAGTATGAATTGTACACCCATATTTTTACAATTGACTGTACGGTCCAGTTCACAAACACCTTTACAAGCCAATTTTCCAAAATAATACTTACATTGGGTATTATGGGCGGTAAACAAGAATTTTCGAACTAGTGTGAATTGAAGCCCGAAGCCAAAGCGAGGGCTTGATTAACACAAGTTCGTAATTCCTGTACCGCCCGTGACAATCACAATGTTTTCATTGATTTGTATAAGGCATTAGTTCTACTGTAACGCTGTACAAATTTTGTATGTAACAATAAAAAGAAATAACACTTGTGGGTGAGTACATTTAATGTACTACATTGTAATAATTTTTTGAAGTTGGTTTTCTTTACTTTGACGTATTGAGTTTAGGTTTTTATATCTAAGTTACAAATACACATATATGTATAAATAGATGGGACACTTAATATGCCAAAAGTAATAAGCATTTACACGCAAACCACTGAAAACGTGTTATACACTTTTACTTATTAGTGAATAGGGTAATTCACCAGTAACTGGCCACCCTAAACTAAAAATGAATTCTATTCACCTATAAACAGAATTCATTTTAGTATAAGGTGGCTAGTTATTGAAGGCTGGCCAGTTATTAAAACCTTATACTAAAATGAGTTCTGTTTATAATAATATCGGATAGAATTCGTTTTTAGTTTAGGGTGGCCAATTATTGGCCGGTGGCCGATTACTTGCGAATTACCCGACACTTTTATAGATGGAGCACATATTAATATGCCAAAAGTAAAGCATTTACACGCAAGCCACTGAAAACGTGTTTTATTATACACTTTTACTTATTGTGAATAAGTGTTACAATTCACAAACCACGATAGTTGACACAACACGCTTTGGATAAATAAAAATTTAATGTAAATTAAATTTTACATGCAAGTCTAAAACACTTAATTGCACAAAACAAGTACAATCTACAGCAGAAGTTGCTAAGCGGGCGAGGTGTTCAAAATTACCTTGACACGCTCTTATTCTCTTAACAATAAAGTCGCGTCAAGATCATTTTGAACGCCTGGCCCGCTTAGCAACTTCTGCTGCTGACTGTATGTACCTACTACTACCTAATTGTTTTTACGTACGTTTTGTGATTTAGTTAACAGAGTAGGTCCATTTTAACCACCCTAAAAGGATCTTAAACCGAGATTTAGAAAATGGTAAGGGCTAACAGTACATGAACTCCATTTTGGGCTGGAAAATATCAAAAAAGTTATTCTTGAGATAAAAAAACTTTTTGCACAAAAACATGAGAAATCGCTCCTTGACACTTACACTTACGGCTCGGCGACGACATTGCGCGACAGGGGACGGCGGCGGCGGCAACTATAGATGGGAACGAAAGGTCCGATCGCTGTGTCGCTCCAACCTATGGTTGCCGCCGCCGCCGTCATATTGATGCGCAATGTCGTGGCCGAGTCGTTACAAAAAGCTTGAGCGTAGCTTCAATTTCTAACCTTAGAAATGTAGTTTTTTTTATATTCTAGCTTCACCCCGAGCCTGCATGCTCGATCCCGATAATAGCAAATGCGGTATTTCTCTCGCATTTTACTAAGCTGATAAAGATAGAAAATCTTTATTTAGTGACAAAAAAAAAACGACTGGCGCAGTCGGTATGTACAGAACATTATATTATGTTTTGTCCATACTTGAGTATTAGGAATAAAAAAACTTTATTAAATATATTAAAACGGGTCACTAACGTATTAAAGTCAAAATTTGCTCGACAATCGACATGTTTAGATCCATAACGAGTAGGTGCAACAGGACCATGCGTTGGCGAACCGACACAGACTGCTAACACGTGCTCTTGAACATTCTCATTATGGAGCGAAACATGTCCAGTAATCTTCGACTTAAAAATACGTGTACAATGTAGTGCATATTTATTTTCCATCGTATTATCACGGAAACGTACGAACGTCTCTTGCTATTTCAGTCAGTCTCGGTACAAAAAGTACTGAAGTTGACTGAAGTACCATGACAAATACGAACGTTTCCGAGAAAATACGATGGAAAACAATTATGCACTACATATGTACCTGTAACCGTTTTAATGTCTGTACAGATGTAGTGCATAATTGTTTTCCATCGTATTTTCTCGGAAACGTTCGTATTTGTCATGCTACTTCAGACAACCTCAGTACTTTTTGTACCGAGACTGACTGAAATAGCAAGACACGTTCGTACGTTTCCTTGAAAATACGATGGAAAACAATGATGCACTACATCTGTAGGTATCGAAAGTTTTGTTATTAAAACGACTTTAGTTTGTTGTGTCAAAAGTGTGTAACTAGCCTAGAGAAATAGATTAAAACTGAACTTAAACCAATCGTCCCTAGCTTTAAAATAGATGGTTAAACATAGATTTTTGGAGTGTTCCGTGCCCCCTCCTACCCTATGTGGTATATGTCGTCATTTGTATTGTGTGATCCCGAATGATCCGAATGTGTACGTTAGTCCATTTATTTATAGAGTTTTCTCTATTTTTTTTTTCTTTATTGGGGAAAAAACAGATACAGGCCAATAATAATTACAGTCAAAATTACAAAATGACAATTCCCACTAGGAGGTATGAGCACAGGGCGGACACGCCATACATCAAAAATCATTTGCGTTTATATGTGTGCGCGGCACGTCTGTACACGCGTCATTGTGTATGTGTGGATAAGTCGCTTTACTGAGAAGACGCCAGAAGTCCGCCAGATTCATGTCGCGGCCAGTCGCGGGGCGAGGTAATGCGAGTCGGGGCGGGGCGGTGCGTGGCCGTTCTGTATGATAATACTATTACATACTTTTTCTGTGGTATGATAATAGTTTTAGGATAGCATTGTGATGGGAACTAAATATAAACAGAGTATACTATACTTACACTAAAACTTAACAATACTCTCTACTTAAAATAAATTATTTAACACCGTGCACGAAATAAAGCACCAGATAATTATTGGAAAAACATAGATAGCAGTTATTTTTAAACACAATTTGTATTTAATAAATCGGATAGAAATATAAAAAGTAGTTAAGTTCACTGTGTTGTCACTATACTCGTTTTCATATAAATTCCATATTAGCAAAGAGAATTTGAAATAGAGGCGGTTTGTCAAAGTAAATTATGTAACCACAGTAAATTTACTGCCATCTTTCGACAGAAGATTAAAACTGTTAGAACGCCATTTGACTTTGATCATTAGTCTTTCACTGATATGTGTTAACTTGTTAAATATTAATATTAACGCCATCATTTAAATAACATTTACAATAAAAAATTGGTACAAGTAAAATGATAAAGATTCGTGACTTGACATCAAATTTAGTTAAATGAGTATTTGATTAATTAATAAAAAACAAAATTGAAATTTCTAATCCTGGGAAATGCTGCCAGCATCCTCGGCACCAAAGAGGCCACATTTTCTAGATGTATTTTAGTTTTATTTTTAATTTAGTTTTATTTAATAATTTCTAATTCTAATGTGTAATCTTCGGGATCACACATAACCCCGTCCTCATATATGTCAATGTGCCCAACTTCATACTACATACTAACATATTACAAATCACAGGACAGCGAAGGGCGAGCACACAGCATGCAACATGGTACTTCGGGTGACGCCGCGCGCGCGGAACAGGACGCCGATAGTGGTCTAGATGTGAGTCTGGTGAATCAACTGGTAACAGTGGGGAAACACTCCTCCTTTCGGGCAAACTCGGCTCCATTCGGCTTAGCATTGCTCCGAGCAATTATTAGGTTTGCCACCATTTGACGTCCTTTGCGCCGGTCCTTTGCGGCGGTTGGTGTCCTTTGTGGCGGTGTGCCGTCTCTCATAAGGATATGTATATTACAACGCACACATGCACAAGCCCTATTGATTAGACCCTTCGAGGAACACCGGGTTCCAACACGCCGATATCTTAAAACGTACACACAGTCGCACTTCTCACTCACAACATACAAAATTCAATCTGTAATGACGACGCAAATACATAGAAATGACACACGTCAAAGACAAATCTTGCACACCTCGATCTCTTCATTGTGTAGGGATGAGCCACAACACGCACCGCGCTAGTTGTGTGCAAGCCCAATTGGGCATTTGCTTCGACAGAATGCCAAAATAGTGCGAATGCCGACTTCCTACCTGGTGTTGTTCGAAGGGTTAGGCCTTGTGAATTCGCGTCGGCTGTGGGTAAAATATATCAGTTCATACGATACTGTTTACTATCTATAGTATTATATTATATATCTCTCTCTGTCTTCTTTCCTCGCGTTATCCCGGCATTTTGCCGCGGCTCATGGGAGCCTGGGGTCCGCTTGACAACTAATCCCAAGAATTGACGTAGGCACTAGTTTTTACGAAAGCGACTGCCATCTGACCTTCCAACCGAGCGGGGAAACTAGGCCTTAATTAGTATTAGTCCGGTTTCCTCACGATGTTTTCCTTCACCGAAAAGCGACTGGCAAATATCAAATGATATTTCGTACATAAGTTCCGAAAAACTCATTGGTACGAGCCGGGGTTTGAACCCGCGACCTATATTATATTATATCTGATCGTATACTTTGTTTTATAGGTGGTAGAGGATGACGGGCGCGGATCGCCGGGCAGCACGGACGAGGCGACCGAGCGGCCCTCCTCAACCAAGTCCGGAGACAGCGATTTCCCCGAGAAGGTTAGCAATGTTAGTACGGTACACGTTCATTATTACACACTCTCATTAATGTTTCCCATTCGTTTATTCTTATCAATTTAATGTTTTTAAGAAAGCACATCAAACATTTGATAGGTATTTCAAATAATCAGTCAGATTTATATGTAATTAATGCAATTATTAATATAAATTACTAAAAGACATAAACAGGAATATAAAACTAAAACTAACTAAAACTAAAAATTAAAAATACCTATTACCTTATATGTAATATATATTCTCATTTCTTTATTATTCCTTTATTTATTTCTCATCTTAAGTTAGGTTATTTTATAATATGAATATAAAAGTAAAATATAAAAACACTTACAAAACATTAAAAATTAATATAAACACATTATAAAAAACCTAACCTAGGGTGCCGCCAGCAGCGGGGCAGGGTCATTTCTTTTATTATTATTTTTTTTTTTGCTTTTGTAAGAATTTGATATGTTTTATGAAATAAAATAAAATAAATAAAAAATAAAGAGAAACGTATTTGTGAAAGAGCTACGTATTTGTATTATTGGATACACATTTATTTTTAAATCAAATTTCTATGAAGAAAAATTGTATGAATTATATAGTAATTTAAATTGTATTTTTTTCTTATTTACTTGTAATGCATGTTAATTATAAGATGTAATGTTTTGAAAAGATGTGTCCCGCCGAGTTTGTTGTCGGTCCCATATTGGGATACGCTCCTCCAATTGACATACCCTAACCTAACCTAACCTTACCCCTAGGTATTGTTGTAAAAGGACCATAAGCAACTTTGTATGGAGCCTGGTCCAAAAACCAACAGAAATTATAGGTTATTAGATAGGTATTTCTATGTACATACTTCATTTCGTTCTACGGGCACCAAGCGGAATTCCATTACAGAACTGAGATATTGATATTTTAGTCAAAATGTCGTCATCCTTATTACCTAGGCAATAGAGTCAGCCGCCGCGCTCGCCCGGCGGTGCGCGAACATCTACTCTGCAGCATTAATTTACTTACTTGGACTCTATTCCAGCCCAGGTAATAAGGTTGACGACATTTTGACTAAAATACCGCTTACCGAATTCGGCTTGGTGCCCATAAAACGAAATGAAGCTCATAGAAATACCTATTTAAGGACATAATTCGCAACTCTGTTGGGTTTTGGACTATTTTGACGCATAGTCATTTTGTATTTATTTTCTCTTTTTACATATTACGTTGCTTAAGGCATGGCACAATATGGTAAACTGGTCTCCCGCGATACAGGCCTGGCCTAGGGGACCTCTGCAATTTCTGTATACGCACTGCTATGCGCATTACTATTAATACCTACCTACTATTAATGTACCAGTCTAACTTTTCTTTTTCTATGAGGAATAAAGAAACTTCTATCTTTATCTTTTATAGCCCTTTAACCTCTAGCCGCCCAGAGACCTATAAAAAGGTCTCCTGTTCCATTCTAATTTGAACTTTGTGTTGACTATGTCAAAGTTTCATTTTGCTTGGCAAGGTTTGACGTATGGGCGGCTAGACGTTAAAGTAAATCTTATTTTCAACAGCAAGCATCGACGGATAAGGACACCAGCAGCCCGGAGAGTAACAGCTTATTGGATCCGAGTGTACTCTCCGACTTTACTACCCAAGCGCTGGTGCTGACTGTACTCGCCACTCTAGTCAAATACACTACAGGTAAACAGGGTGTCTAGCCAACATACCAATCGATTACGCTACGTAGCGAATGAAACGCTAATATCTCTGTCGCAATATGGAGTTTGATGGAGAGAGATTACCGTATCGTTCGTTACAGCGAACGATTGGCACCTTAGGCACTAGGCACCCAGATCTTGATCACATTATTCGTGAAATATACTAGAATGTCTGTAAATTAAAATATTAAAAAAGCAGCGTTTAAAATAAAATTGAAACTAGAGATGTTGCTCTTGGGTGTATTTTAGTCTATTTATATTAGCGACACGCCCCGGCTTCGCGCGGTTTCACAAAACCTTAAAAAATTACAACCTAAACCTTCCTCAAGAATCACTCTATTGATAGGTGAAAACCGCATGATAATCCGTCCAGTAGTTTTTGAGTTTATCGCGAACATACAAACAGTGTAGTGATTATTTTTGTATAAAGGAACTAAAACCCGTTCTGAACCATGCCGGGTCCAAAGGTCCCCATCACACTAGCAGTGTTACCCCGGTGTATGGCGATCTTAAGTTTTGTATAATTTGTATGAAGTAGGCAAACACTAATGACAGACATGATTGTTTCAGATGAAGACGAAATAAGAATATTATACCAGTATTTGGCTGAAGGTTCTGTCGTTTTCCCAAAAGTATTTCCCGTAATGTAAGTATAGCAAACTTTACATACAAATAGGGTAATTTGCCAGTAACTGGCCAGTTTAAGTAATTGGCCACCCTAAACTAAAAATGAATTCTATTCACCTATAAACAGAATTCATTTTAGTATAAGGTTTCAATAACTGGCCAGCCTTCAATAACTAGCCACTTTATGCTAAAATGAATTCTATTTATAGGTGAATAGAATTCATTTTTAGTTTAGTGCGGCCAGTTACTAAAAGTGGCCAGTTACAGGCGAATTACCCTACTCTGTGTTAGTAAGTTTATTAAAAATATCATTTAAATAAGTGTGCCATTTTCAACCAAAAGGGTACTGTCGGTTGTCAATAAGGCGCTATTTCGATATAGGCTTATTTGAAATCAACCTTATCGACAACCGACAATGTTACCTTTTGGTTGAAAACGTCACAAATATTGGCATTTGTTATGTTGGCATAATAGTACATTACGATACAAGTGCGAAATCTAGGAAATTCACAACGAGTGGCGGTAAATTGAAACACGCCCGAAGGGAGTGCTTTAAATTGACACGAGTTGCGAATTACCTTTTCGGACGTGTATTGTACAACGTTTTATAGTACATAATGTCCCTTAAAATTTTTGACATAGGCACGATGTCCTTAATTCCGCCCTAGGGCGGTAAAGTAGCACCATATGTACTGTAATAGTACATTGTGCAACATGGGGCGTAAGTTGAATATTGCAAACGAGAGTAAGTTAAATCGCGACGGCTTGCCGGAGCGATTTATAGACTCGAGTTTGCAATATTATTACGCCCCGAGTTACACACAATGTTTTTCATCACACTTGCGATACAAAAATCAAGTATCAAGACAAAAAACTGTTAATTATTGCACTAGAAACTTCATAACTCCCTAGGGAGAACGCTTTTTCTATAACTCCCGCAAACGTGCGTGCAATTCCACATTTACTGAGCGATTGTGATGAAAAGTCAGTAACCTATCAGTTCAGTCTTTTCCATAGTTTATTTTTTTCTTTTATTTTCAGCCACTCCCTCCTGGACATGAAAATAAACCACGTGCTAATGCACTGCCACGACCAAGTGATCCTGAGCGCGGTACAGAGTATAATACAGAACATGATCGCGTCAGAGGACGCCAGCCAACAACAGCTGCACTACATGCAGAGCTGCGGGTTTGGCGGGCTGTGGCGGTTCGCGGGGCCTTTTACTAAGGTACGTCACTGAGGGGAGAGATGGCGAGATGAGAGAGAGACAGAGTATAATACAGAACATGATCGCGTCAGAGGACGCCAGTCAACAACAGCTGCACACTACATGCAGAGCTGCGGGTTCGGCGGGCTGTGGCGGTTCGCGGGGCCTTTTACTAAGGTACGTCACTGAGGGGAGAGATGGCGAGATGAGAGAGAGACAGAGTATAATACAGAACATGATCGCGTCAGAGGACGCCAGTCAACAACAGCTGCACACTACATGCAGAGCTGCGGGTTCGGCGGGCTGTGGCGGTTCGCGGGGCCTTTTACTAAGGTACGTCACTGAGGGGAGAGATGGCGAGATGAGAGAGAGACAGAGTATAATACAGAACATGATCGCGTCAGAGGACGCCAGTCAACAACAGCTGCACTACATGCAGAGCTGCGGGTTCGGCGGGCTGTGGCGGTTCGCGGGGCCTTTTACTAAGGTACGTCACTGAGGAGGGGAGATGGCGAGATATGAGAGAGATAGACAGGTATACAGACAAACTGACAGACAGATTGACAGACAGAGAATCATCATTTTAACAATCATGACCTATAGTCTGTATATTTAGATATTTAAAAAAGAGTAAACAAAATCTACCCTCAAAGTGGCTTCTTAAGCCAGTTGAGGGTAGATGAAAACATTACATGATCAAATAATGTAAGTTAAATTCAGGTCGTTCAGTGACAGATACAGGTGGTTTTGTATTTGGTTGGTTAATCAATAAATGTTATAACTACCCGAAAATGTACAAATTATTTGTTTACTTTTACTAAAGATACAGAGTATAGTTATTCTTCCCACGCAGTGCGTTGGCTTCGCTTATATTTCCCTCACCACACACTTCGCACAAGCCCCATTTTCTGGAACACATTTCAAGAGTAAATTGTTTTTCAGATCCAATGCACAGCGGAAAGCAGCGAGCTCTTCGTCAACTGCTTAGAAGCCATGGTTGAAACATGTCTACCAGGGTCTGAGCATGCTCAGGCGCGCGCTCCACCACCGGACCCTGACCGGCAGGACACGACAGGTACCTTACCACGCCTATGAAGACCTTCGGCCTCGCTACCATATAGAGATCTAGACCTTCGGCCTCGCTGTTTAAAACACTTGGCCATTGTTTCATCTTAAAGCTTAGTTATACTGTTTACAAGCCATGGTGGTTGTACGGGGCTTAAGACCCGACAGGACACGGGTTCATTCCCGAACCTTGCCCAATTGCCTAGAAGCCATGGTGGAAACATGTCTACCGGGCTCCGAACACGCCCAAGCCCGCGCTCCACCACCAGACCCTGCCCGGCAGGACACGTCAGGTACAATCACGGACCCCGTCCAACTGTTCTATTCTTTAGAAGCCGTGGTGGTTGGCTACCTCTACCGGGCTTAGACCCCGACAGGACACAGGTTCATTCCCGGACCCTGCCCAATTGTTTAGAAGCCATGGTGGAGACGTGCGTACCAAGGTCTGAGCACGATCAGGCGCGCGCTCCACCGCCAGACCCTGACCGACAGGACACATCAGATACCTTACTAGGCCTATGAAGACATTCGGCCTCGCTACCATATGGAGAGCTAGACCTTCGGCCTCACTCTTTAAAACATTTGGCCATTGTTTCACCTTTAAGCTTAGCTTTACAGAAACTTGGCTTTTATTCTCGCATGAACGCGCTCCACAGGAAACCTCCAGGCATTTAGATCCATGAGGTGGTCGGCCTTCGACCTCACTTGTTCTTTGCCATTGGTTCCATTCCAAGCTCTGCTTCTGCAGCTCAGCCTTAGGCGTCGCACAGAAGCGTTCAGTCCTTACTCGGCTCGGCTTGGCCATTGGTTCATTTTAAAGCTCTGTTAAGTTTAAGTTGTGGTCCTAGGTTCGAATCTTGGTAACGATTTTTATTACTTTAATAAGTACGAATTATTGTCACAAAATTTTTAATATTTTCTTAGTGGTATTTTAAACGCCAAACTTCTATGAAATTATGACGTATAATTAATAACACTTGCACTGCGTGGGCTATCATAATCGCTGCAGACTTTTCTTGGTCTAACTCTATATATTTTAATATTAATCTATCCGATGTGTGTACTAAGTTCCTGTTATATTTTCAGGGTCATCACACCGGCCGCCACCATCGCTATTCTGCTCAGGGCAGGACCCTTAGCAGAACGAGATTGTAAGTATAAACACATACATAATGTATTATTTATTACTATTATTACCTAACCCTATCAACATCACCAAAGGGTCAAAGTTTAGATAGAGACGGTTGTTTTTGCAAATGACTTAGGGTGATATTACATCCGTCCAATATCTTGGTACAATGTCTGTGCATCTCACTCTCTCATGAAGCAAAATGTGAGATTCAAGACACATTGCACAAAGACCTTAGACCGATTATACCGGGTGTGGCCTGTAAAGTGAGCAAAAAAAAAAACCGGCAAGTGCGAGTCAGAATCGCGCACGAAAGGTTCCGTACCATTACGTAAACGGGAAAAAAATCACGTTTGTTGTATGAGAGCCCCACTTAAATATTTATTATATTCTGTTTTTAGTATTTGTTGTTATAGAGGCAACAGAAATACATCATGTATGAAAATTTCAACTGCCTAGCTATCACGGTTCATGAGGTACAGCCTGGTGACAGACGGACAGCGGAGTCTTAGTAATATCGTCCCCTTTTTACCCTTTGGGTACGCAACCCTAAAAATTAAACTGTAGACTGTACTCCTCATACTGACCAACATGTGTTCAGCTACAGTACTAGCAAAAAGAATAGATAGTATAGAGGGGTCCTGTCATTGTAAATTTTGTAGTCACTGTAAATTTACTGCCATCTATCGACACACGACTAAAACTCAAAATGAAAACGTATAAAGTTATCAAAAAATGTATATATATGGATAAACGATTTTATTATTTTTATATCATTTTGATCCATGTTCATGCAACTAATATCTATGTGTTAAAATGGTTAAATATGAAACGGTGTCGTCACGCCATCTAGCCGAGGATAGGCTAAAGGTGTGTGCGCCATCTATTCGAGAATGACTTTTGCTTGAATTCCGAGGCACGTTTTTTCCGTAGACTTTATTCGTCTTATACGAAGTTACATATGTCTTTGGTACTAGCTAGCTAGCTTGTAGCTTAAAAATAACTTGTGTTTTGATTTTTAATACACTTTGAAGTTTTTTCTAAGACGCAATGTATTGCGAATTTTGTTATTTTTAAGGCGTGACAAGCAATGTCAATCACAATCATAATGGCGTACATTGAAAATAATATTTATTTTCTATGAAAAATAGGAAGTTCGAATTTTTTCAAGTTATTGTAGAAAAGTGTCACCGTTTGAGGAGTACACAATCTATGTTTTAATTATTTCGGTTAAAAATCTTTATTTTCTCATAAGAAAAAAAAAATAAAAAAATAAAAAATAAAAATAGCCTTTATTCCACCATAATTACATTTTTTACATTTCCTTTGCATGCATGATTACATTTTTTAGTTGCATATACATATTATTTTATTTTGTTGTATTTAAAATATAGAATTGTATAAGATACTAGTATAGGTATTATTCATAAAATATAAAAGATTCAATTTGACATTCAATTTCGATTCCATTTCCATTATCTATTTTTATCACAGTCATTTACATTTAAAGCCATTTTTACTATTATATCTATCAAATATATCATATTAATATTAGTATAAATTTATTAATTAACAGTACCTACTTAACATTAATTTCAAATACTTAATTTAACTATCCTTCATTAATTATGGAAGTCGCCTCTTTGGCGTAGGCCTCCCCCAGTGTTCTCCATGTGTCTCTATCTTGAGCTAGTCTTCTCCATACTGTTCCACAACGTTTTTTTGAATATGTCTGCCCATCGTGTCTTTGGGTGACCTTGCTTTCGTGTTCCTTTTTCTTTTGGTGGGGTCCATTCTATGATTTTCCTTGTCCATCTATTATCGTTTATTCTACTAATATGTCCAGCCCACTTCCATTTCAATCTTCGTATTCTCTCTATGATGTCAGTTACTTTAGTTTTCTTTCTTATATAATCGTTTCTTACTCGGTCTGATATTCTAATTCCTAGCATACTACGTTCCATCTTTCTCTGTTCCATAGCTAGTTTTGATTCATGTTCTTGTCGTAGAGCCCATGTCTGGCAGCCATATGTTAGACAAGGCAGAATTGCAACTTCGTATAATTTTCTTTTTGTATTAATAGATATGTCCTTATTTTTCATAATTTCTCGTAAGCTCCAGTACTTTCCCCAAGACAGGGCAATTCTACGTTTTATGTCTTTATCAGTCTGTTCTTCAAAAGATATCAGCTGGCCTAAATATATATATTCTTTGACATATTCTATTTCCTTGTCATCTACGTAGATTCTTCTCTTTGGACCATTAGACATAATTTTTGTTTTCGAAGTATTTATTAATAAGCCCACTTTTTTACTTTCGTTCACTACGTCTTGTAACATTTCTTCTAGTTGGTTAGGATCTTCCGCAAAAATTACAATATCATCCGCGAAACGTAAGTTGTTTAGGTATTCTCCATCAATTTTTAGTCCTTTGTTGTCCCAGTTAAGATTTCTAAAGATCATCTCCAGCACTGAACAAAATATTTTTGGGGATATTCTCATAAGAATAACAATTATTCACTTACATGAGAAAAACACGACAATCAATTACAAAATTAAATTAAGTTAGTGAGCAAAAATAATAAATGTAATCGTGCCGCGCCAGGCGTGGCTCACTCCGCGATTTCGTCGCTTTGCAACAGGTAGCTACAAGCACATCCGTTCCACACCAATTTTGGTGGCTAGTCATAAGCCGCGCGTGGCGCTTGCGCCACCTAGCGGCCATATCTGTCCTGGCCGCGTAGCCAAGATGCCAATCGCTTACGCTCCGTAGCAATCGAAACGCAACTGTCACTGTCGCGCTAATATAGAAGAGTGATAGAGAGACATAATGCTTTTCGTTGTCGAAGCGATAGCGATTGTAACCTAGGCTACTAGCCTAGGTTACAACTAGGCTAGGCTAGGCCAGCAGATTGTAACAGACGCGTTTTGTTAGAGAGTGAGTCTTCTGTACCTAGTACTATTATTTATTCCTTGGCCGCGCTAGTAAGTAAGTGCATACTAGTAATACAATCTATAACAAAAACGGTGTGTTATTTGCTCGTGTTACAAGCCACACCCTGTATTTAAATGATTTTTTTCTATCATATAATAATATTGTTTATGTTTGTTCCAGTTCTGTAATGAAACGACGGTGTTATAATTATAATTATAACACTATTAACGAAGCCAACAGTTAACACATTCAACACCAAGAACCCGACTGTCGGGTACACTGTTCGTAGCGACTACGCGCTACATACGACGAAACCGTGGCTACGCGCTACGAGCGTAACCCGTAGCACTTAGTGGTATTGAATGTGTTAACCTAGTTTAAAACCCCCGATCAAACTTGCTTTAAATAGTACCTTATTTAGCATTTAGATTTTAAAATGTGCCCTGAAGATTACAGGCCAGAGCACACCGAATGCGTGCGCGTGTAGATGAGCACGTGCGCTAAAATGTTGCAGCCGTGCACGCACACGTATATATATATATTATTATTATTTTTTTGTTCAAGGATCCCGGCTCTTTTCGATGAAATTTGCTATATAGGGGTTTTCGGGGTCGAAAAATCGATCTAGCTAGGTCTTATCTCTGGGAGAAGGCGCATTTTTGAGTTTTTACATGTTTTCCGCGCAAAACTCGGTCTCCCAGATATTTAAACATTAAACCCCAATACGGCGTATTGCATGTAATTGTAAACTTTGGTATTTTAATTACATAACATCCGCGAGACACAGACATATTATATAATATTAAAAATAAAAACGGGTAACTCACGTATTATTATAGTCGAAGATTGCTGGAGCGATCGGTCGCGGAGAGCCTTCAGTCTACGTCGGTCTGCCAACGGGTGCTCCCGATGAAGCTACTCGTTATGATTATCAAGCAAAACATATAGAGCAATCTTCCAATTAAAAATACGTGACTTCCTTCTTCCTCGCGTTATCCCGGCATTTTGCCACGGCTCATGGGAGCCTGGGGTCCGCTTAACAACTAATCCCAAGAATTGACGAAGGCACTAGTTTTTACGAAAGCGACTGCCATCTGACCTTTCAACCCAGAGGGGAAACTAAGCCTTATTGGGTGACTGACCCGTTGTAATATATAGCTGTACCGTTATTATCAATAAATAAATATTAACTCACATTTATAGACGGGTCTATCGCGAATTTATTTTATTACCTTTATTTACCGACGTTTCGACGCAGGTTTCACTGGTCGTGGTGGCTAATAGACCTAATATATAGTATAAATTCGCGATAGACCCGTCTATAAATGTGAGTTAATATGTGTTCAAAACGCGAAAGTATTAAATAAAATAAATATTTAATAAAATAAACCGTGGTATTGCTATTGCCGAATTATTACTAGAACATTGATATAATTAACGTTATAAGTTATAATTAAAACGAAGGTCTGTCATAAGGTTATCTGGACAAGTAGATATACATAGTTTATTAGGAATATTAGGATACATGCACAAAATATAAAATAGTGATCTCACTTACTATAAAAATGGAACTTATTAAAAGGCATTTAATATTCAAATCGAATGAACAAACTGAAATACCCGAACAAATATAGTTAGGAATATTAATAATATCCTTCCAAAAAAGGCACGAATAACGCTAGTGACACACTTATACCACGTACGCTGAAATTTGAAACATACTTCATACTTGACGACCGGTCTGGCCTAGTGGGTGCCTGGGTACTGACCCTACCTGCGAAGCAGATGGTCCTGGGTTCGAATCCCGGTAAGGGCATTTATTTGTGTGATGAACACAGATATTTGTTCCTGAGTCATGGTTGTTTTCTATGTATATGTATGTATTTATCTATATAAGTATGTTTATATCGTTGCCTAGTACCCATAGTACAAGCTGGGGGGTCTGGACATCAGATGATGGTAGCGTGACGTAGGAGGAAACGGGGTCATTCGAAGCATGATTTTTGGATTTAGGAGGGGGGGGTCAAAAATCGTCAAAAATCGATGACGTGATTTATGGACAGCCCCTAAGGGTATACGGTATAATTACGGTAATCAAGAATTGACGAACGCGGGATCCCGCTTATTTTATGAGCGGGATTAATCCCGGTATTGCATTCCCTACGTACGTGGGACAAGTGTGTCTCTGCCATAATTCTATGATACCATCTATTAGTTAAGTGACCAAGGGCCCTATTCAACATACTATAACGGTAACTTGTTATATTAGGCCCCTTATAAGTATAAATATGCCACATAGGGTCACGAACGTAGTGCATACTCCATTTATTTATAACTGTTCCAAATATGCTCTCTATTAATGTCGTCAAATATTTAGATGTCGTTAGGTCGGCTGTACACACTCGTCGAGATCCTCTCGCTGAGAGTCTCATCGGCACCGCTCCGATTCAATCGGAGAAGCGCGAGACGAGACAAGGAAGAGCGAGACGAGAAGGGAGCAGCATGTACACATGTCGTTCTCGGCCTGTCGACGAGTGTGTACAGCCCGCGTTATAGTTGTTTAACATAACTTGCACAGCCAAACGTAGAGCACAAACTCACTGAATGCTTTACAAAACTATCATTTTAGATTGGAACGTCCAAAAACGGGCGAATTCGGTAATGACATCTAAACTTAATGTATAGGTAAGGTAAACTTACTAGTGCTCGACATGCTAATGCCCAATAGATGGCACCCTTCTGTCACCTCTATTGACAATGACTCAAGTTTCAAGATGACATGTACTGGAGCGCGTCGAGCACCAGTACGTTTACCATACCAACTGTAAAACGTTATACGATACACGTGCGTATTCTCGGTAATTTAATATTTTTCGCACTTGTGTCGTAATATACGATTATAAGTGTACCATTACATCTTTAACACATTCAGGGCCAAGAACACACATTCGGGTACACTGTTCGTAGCGAACTACGCGCTACATACGGCGAAACCGTGGCAATGAATGTGTTAATGAATAAATATACCCGGTAAAAATCCTGATGATTATGATGCTATATTGATAATGTAATTAGTATATAATTAACTATAGTTATTTTACAATGGGTGTACCCTTTTAGACTGGACTATAAACGATTTTACATTAATTAAAGTTTATTTAGCATAAGTCCCTGTTATTTTGACTTTAATGCATATAAAAACAAGCATTTTGTTATGGGCATTATTTTTTTTATATTACGAAACTATTACTATAGGTTTTTTTTTCTGTATACGCCGTCTGAAAGGGTTAGATTTTAAGTAAAGCCTATATTTACGAAACGTTTTAGTACAAATTAATTTATATTGTATGTTTTTTATATTATAAATGTTCGTTCGTCGATTTTTAACGCTTTTATAGTTAAGTAAGCCGTTACAAGTAACTGCCTTTAAAATGCTGGTCAAATCTTTTGCTTATTTTTTTTAATAATATTTAGTCTTATGGTTTTCAAATGTCGTTTTGCACAGGTAATCAGTGGTTTGGTCTAACAAAATATAACAATGCCGTTCATCGGCAGGTAGTCTCTCAAGTGGATCCCGACATTTTAAAACCATACAACTATACAGTGTGTACAGTCGCCATCAGATATATCGGAGCGGTCAAGGCGCTCACAAATATCTGAACAGACCTCTATTGTCAGGGTGTTAGAGTGCGTGTTCAGATATTTTTGAACACCTCGGACGCTCCGATATATCTGATGGCGACTGTACAGTGGAAAACAAATCAAATTAAGACGAAAGTGACGGACCCGCGCGAAATCGCACTTTCAAACGTAGTCCTCGTTTTCCTCTATGGATATTAATATTATTGAAAATATTTAGACACAATTGGTTTTATATCAACCACAGCTATGCCCCTATGCGTTTGATTTTTTAGAATTTTTAATTATTATAAGAGTTAATAGGATTTAAAAATATGTATGAAATCAGTTTTTCGCTCCTAATTTTTACAAGTTTCTAAAAATCCGAAAAAAGTCAAACGTAGATGCAGCTATGGTTAATATCAAAGACATATGTAACTTCGTATAAGACGAATAAAGTCTAAGGAAAAAACGTGCCTCGGAATTCAAGTAAAAGTCATTCTCGAATAGATGCCGCACACACCTTTAGCCTATCCTCGGCTAGATGGCGTGACGACACCGTTTCATATTTAACAATTTTAACACATATATATCAGTGAATGAACATGGATCAAAATGATATAAAAATAATAAAATCATTTATCCATATATATACATTTTTTGATAACTTTATACGTTTTCATTTTGAGTTTTAGTCGTGTGTCGATAGATGGCAGTAAATTTACAGTGACTACGAAATTTACAATGACAGGACCCCTCTATACTATCTATTCTTTTTGGTTAATATACATCAAATTATGTAAAAATATTTTCCATTATGTCAATATCCGGAGAGGATGAGGCCTACGTTTGTATCATACAGTAGGTAAGTTAAGTAAAGAAAGAGTGGTAACTCCATACATCCGTTTTCTTACCAAAAGGCGAGTTATTTCGTAGTCGACATCTAACGTCAAGTAGTGGAACTATCAGTACCCCTACTTGACACCAGATGTCACAAGTGTCGTTACTGACGAAAAATGTATTACTAAAACAATTTACAACTAATATTATAAGCAAAAGGACTTGATAATAGACTTCCAGTTAATCCGGTTATAATATTAGCTGAAAATTGTAGAGCATTAGTTTTTGTTCGCCGAGACATCTATTGTTAAGTAGCAGTACCATGCAGTACTGATAAATTCCGCTACTTGATGCTAGATGTCGACTGCGAAATGACTCGTGTTTTGGTAAGAAAACTGATGTATGGAGTTACCACTCTTTCTTTACTTATATTACTTGTTTGTATCGAGAAGCGGCCGTCCCCTTTCCTCTTAGGGAATAAATTGTGACGTTAACGATAGAAAAGGGACCGTATAGTCGATGGCGCTTACGCCATTATTAACGATGCTCCGATGTAAATACAATGCCGCGCGACACTGTGCGGCGTAAGCGCCATCGACAATAAGGTCCCTTTTCATAGATAATGCCCCAATTTTGTATCAGAGACATGGTGTTGTTTATGCATTAAGTTATATTGTTCATGTTATTTTATAAACAATAGTGACTAAACTACAACGACTATTCTGTTAATCACATTCAGGCAATAAGCGACATTTGTTATTTGTATGTAAATTAATTAATGTGTAAAGTAGATTAAGTGTAAATGTTCGAATATGGAATAACTTGGAGTACAGTCGGCAGCATATTATTTATAGATGGTCAAGCAAATCTTGTCAGTAGAAAAAGGCGCGAAACTCAAATTTTCTATGAACGATTTCCCTTCGCGCCTACATTTTTCAAATTTGCCGCCTTTTTCTACTGACAAGATCTGCTTGACCAACTATAGCTTACTTTTCAAGTAAGTAACCTATTTGTATTTGTTGATTGAATAAGAGCTTCGATTATGGATTTTAATATTATTTTTCTTCTTATTTCGCTATGGTAAAATATACAAGGTGCTCGAGAAAGCTTTCCATGAAGAGATGCAAGCTAATGTAAATAAATGTACGCCCCACGAGTAAAGGTACCTTTTGGCGGTTGGCGCTTACGCTATTATTGACGCCGCTTCAATATTGCGGTGCTACGCGACGTAAGCGCCAGCCGCGAAAAGGTACCTTTACTCGTGGGGCGTAATTGGTGCCAGTTTGTCGCCGACTGTACGTTAAAAATGTGATTAAAAAATTAAGTTTCAAAGATCTATGTGTGAGCTTACTAAGGCCTATTAATCTAGGCGCTAAAATACTGTTAGAATCGTCTATTGCTCGGAATTACAGAGGCATAATAGTTATATGTAGCTATTTATAATGTATGAACAATTGCTGATGATTTAAGCTCATCATACAAAATTGCCCGCCTTGAAAATTTTAAAGTCATGGGAGTTGGCCCTAACTAAACTAGAGTTAGACCAATAAGATAAGTCTACGTATAAGAAATAACACTTGACCGCGTGTGCTATCAAAATCGTTGCAGACTTGTCTTGGTATAGCTCTACCTTGATGACATTTTACGAATTGTTAAGATTTTTTATTATGCCTTTGTGGTTTCGCACAATATACGTATTGTTTAGTAACAATTATGTCTATTTATATCTAACGTCACTACTATGTTAGTATAGCACCACGATTGAGAAGTCTTTTCAATAGGGCTTATTTCTCTATTAACACCATATATTATCCTCCTTTGGCCCAGCATTACAAATGAAAAATCTAGAATATGCCACTGAAATTTTAACCTTTAGTGCAGGGAATAGAGTTGATTTTTGTTTTGTTTGAAAATTGAACGAAACAACAAATGCGACTCTGTTCCAATTGAATATGATTTAAATTTCATCGAACTGTTTAAGTATTATAGGTAGGACCTTGGGCCTTAGGAGGAAAAATAAGTCCTTTTGAAAAGACACTCCTCAATTAATTATTCGTGTAGGTACAAAATTATGTTTCACACTTAAATGTTGTTGAATCGCGATAACTTATTATTTAATATACGAATTTAAAAATATATGTATACTTTTTACATTTGTTTGTATTGTCTTCGAAGGAAGGCAAGTTTCCTACTGTGTGTCATCAAATCACTCGTATTATGGTTTCTCTACCTCACCTATTGGCCATGATGGGCAATTGCAGGTGACCCCGATCGTGTGGAGGGCTTAATGGCCTACAATGGCCCATGGCCGGTGACGATGGAGCGTAATCGCCATTATATCGGTTTTCAGGCAAACATCAAAGGAAATGGCGGCCATGATTGTGCTTCTGTATTGGGCCATCATTGCGGATGGTGTAGAGGAGCCATTAGAATTTGAATATATTGATATATGTCTAAATATTTAAATATTTCAGCTGACATTGTGGCGAAATGATTTCAGAATTACGGTATTTGGTGAACCAGTTCTTAACTAGGTATACTTTAAATCAAAGCATAATTGTGACGTTATCTATTAAAAGGGACCTTATTGTCGATGGCGCTTACGCCGCACAGCATCGCGCGGGATTGGCGTAAGCGCCATCGACAATAAGGTCCCTTTTATAATAGATATAATGCCCCAATTTTACAGCTACAAGGTCCGGTTTCAGTAGTAGGTTGTATTTAATTATTTTTACGACTCAAAACCATTTTTCACGTACATATCTAGAGTTAGACCAAGAGAAGTCTACAACGATTTTGATAGATATTGTATACACGCAGTGCAAGTGTTATTTATACGTCATAATTTCATAGAAGTTTGACGTTTAAAATAACACTTGCACTGCGTGTGCTATCAAAATCATAATTTCATAGAATTTTGACGTTTAAAATAACACTTGCACTGCGTGTGCTAACAAAAACGTTGCAGACTTTACATGGTCTAACTCTAGTTTCGAAGACCTTACAACTTGGCCCACCTTCTGGGCAAAGTTGTAATTTTTATCGCTTTACAATTTTCCAGTTATATGTTGTACCGACTGATTCATCAAATATTTTTAAAAATAATTATATTTCCACGAAATGAAGGTATTACTATTTTATAAGATTTATATCTATCAATGTGGCAAATTATACCTATTGATGTATTTAGTAAAAACTACGAGACTAAAATTTGTTTTAATTCCCGGTTTTTTACAGATTTACTAATTTTATTGAATAAATTTTATAAGGTTAATCTCACAAACATTGCTTGTTTACAAAATAGTTTGCATTCTCCGACCCCCTCTGGAATTAACCTTTTAACCGCCGTGTCTATAAATATAAGACACAATATCCAGCTCATTTCGTCGCAGACTAATAAATAAGACGTAATTTCGTACAACCCCCCTTTTCACTCTCTTTAGGGTTTATTTCCGACAAAAAACTATCCTATGTCCTTCCCTGGGACTCACTATCTCTATGCTAAATTTCAACTAAATCGGTTCAGCAGTTTAAGCGTGAAGAGGTAACAGACAGTCACACTTTTGCATTTATAATATTAGTATAGCAAGTATAATCAGGGGTGCGAAACTCCTCCCTTCGGGCAAACTCGGCTCCGTTCGGCTCGGCATTGCTCCGAGCAATTATTAGGGATGACGACTTGACGTCCCTTTGCGTGCACGACCACAGATAAGATAATGGCTTGAATTTTGACAACCCTAAATACCCGAAAGGGATAGTGCCATATAGTAGAATGATTCGACTTGGATTCGACCCTGAACCGCTGTCAAACTTCGGTTTTGTAGGAAGTTTCCTTTCTGGTATTACTATTATTTATTCTGTGGTATAGTATGTATGACTATATTCTGGTTATTTCTCTCTAAATGTAGATGTTGCAGTCAAAAGTGTGAACTGGTCAAAAGAACTTTTAACCGACAAAAACAGGCAAAACTGCTTTTGACTGAGCATGTTGGTCAAAAGTAGTTTTACCTGAAAATCATACCTATTTCTGGCAGCAGTTTCGTTTTAAGGGCGTAGCAAAAAAAAATAACCCTAACCTACCTATCTCTGGGAACAGTTTCGTTTTTAGGGCGTAGCAAAAAAAAATAACCCTAACCTACCTATTTCTGGGAGCACTTTTGACTGATAGTAACAGTCACAATTACTATTAACCAATGATTTTCAGGTAAAACTACTTTTGACCAACATGCTCAGTCAAAAGCAGTTTTGCCTGTTTTTGTCGATTAAAAGTTCTTTTGACCAGTTCACACTTTTGACTGTGACATATATATTATAAATTGTCCTAGTATATAAGCGACTTGGTTTTCGTTGACTGTAATGCTTATATATTTTGTAAATAAACAATATACCTATCTATAGGTAAAATAAAAGCACACATTAACAATCATATTTTTATTGTATTCGTATTAACACAAACATTGGAATAAATTTTCATTGGTATCTATACCTATAACTATGTTATAACTAAAACCGTTAAGGCTGAGAAGCAGTGTTACCCGCGTAAAAAAAACCAAAGATTTTTCACAGGGCAAGAATGGGAAAAACTGAAGGACTTGGTCATGCAATAAATTAAAAAAAAACTAAACGAAATAAATTAGTACACAAACGGGTCACAACGGTCGGTAAAAATCTGAATTTACTCAAAACAAATATTTTGTATTATGTATCACAGAAAACTTTTAACTCCTGTATAAATATCTTATTTTTAAATCTTAACACCAATGTATACAATTTCACTGAAATAGCAACTCGGGACAAACGGGGCATAGAGTACAAAAGTTTTATTTTTTCATGATATACAGTTTATAGCATTTTTTATAGATACTGTTGCAGATAAAACCAATTTTTATTACCACATTTAAGTTTAAACATGCATTTGAGTCAATTACACGGCCATATTAGATAAGTGTCTTCATAATAAAACATTTTGATCGAAAATAACTACGAACATACTAAATAACCCTGTACTAAATTTAGACAGGTAATATAGATTGCCAATGACAGAAAATTGCACTCCTCATCATGTTGTAGACGAAATTGCAAATTCAGACTCATATTGTTTTATACGGTACGTCAACGACTTATGTTAAAGCGCCATCTAACAAGCCCAAAAGACCAACACATACATTCATCTACAACACAACTTCGGAAGTCTTTAATACACACTACGGATGTAGTGCATAATTATTTTCCATCGTATTTTCTCGGAAACGTTCGTATTTGTCATGCTACTTCAGTCAACCTCAGTACTTTTTGTACCGACTGGTTGAAATAGCAAGATACGTTCGTAAGTTTCCGTGAAAATACGATGGAAAATAATTATGCTCTACATCTGTAGTCTGAAAAGAAAACCATACGGCTGCGAATTTGCAAATTTCGAAATTCGAAACAACATTCCAATTTCAAATCACGACCTGCCAACGATGCTGCCCAATATGATCGCGAGACACATGACAATTCCAACGCCCGTTAGGACCTGCTGGGGCTCCAATATGACTCTGTTATGTGTGTCCTCCTTTTCCCTGTTGTCGTCGTCTAAATCTTGGTGGACCACAGACAATGCTTTGGCGAGTTCCGCGTCCGATTTTGCGCTAGTCTGTGATGCGACGATGACCAGTTTTTTTAAATCACGAATTTGTGTTTGCATGTATTGCTCTTGCTGGTTGATGTGTTCTGTGAAAGGAAATTCGTCTTTAACATGTGTTGTTCGACCTCCCCGGAATAGATAGTATAGAGGGGTCCTGTCATTGTAAATTTTGTAGTCACTGTAAATTTACTGCCATCTATCGACACACGACTAAAACTCAAAATGAAAACGTATAAAGTTATCAAAAAATGTATATATATGGATAAATGATTTTATTATTTTTATATCATTTTTATCCATGTTCATTCACTGATATCTATGTGTTAAAAATGTTAAATATGAAACGGTGTCGTCACGCCATCTAGCCGAGGATAGGCTAAAGGTGTGTGCGGCATCTATTCGAGAATGACTTTTACTTGAATTCCGAGGCACGTTTTTTCCTTAGACTTTATTCGTCTTATACGAAGTTACATATGTCTTTGATAATCCTTACCAATAAGAGACGACTGTTTGCTGACTAGATGGTTGATGTTATCCTGCATCTGTGCTAAGTTGGTTGCCAGTTGTTCCTGCGAACAACCAAAATTATAACTTATAACTTTTTGCCATATGAAAAATGCAAGTATCAAAAAAGCATAAAAATTGCATAAATAGATATCTCAATACATATAAGCCTTCACACCTAAAACCCAAATGAACCCAAAGAAATTCTGCTTTACACAGGTTGTTTATTTAGTCACCTGCAATAATACGGACAACTTTTACTATCGGATCAACCGCGAAATCGCGAAAAAAAAAATCTAGTCTACGTGTCTTATATTTATCTATGGTAATAAAAATAATGATGTAACCAAGAGGATAACTCGTGATGGTAGGTATCATACCTGGTAAGCGAACTCCGTTTTCATAGCCTCAGTGATATCTTGTCTGGAGGCCGAGCCGCCGCCAGCCACTGTGTAGAGGACGGAAGCCGACCGCGCCATTTGCTGCTCCATCATGTCTCGGAACTCCGCCATTTTGAGACGGTTGTTGATCGTTGAGCCGGCGATACCCAAGACGGTGCCTGGGGCACGTTATTTTATAAGTACATATTACAAAATACTGCTCGCCCTTGGAGCTTAGCTTGTGCACAAATCACGCGAGGTGTTTTCGGCTACTTTTTGACCCCCCCTCCCCCTTGGTGATATTTCGTGAGGTTTCTGGTTACCCCCACATAACCTCACGTGTATTTTTTTGAAATTTTTCTATCCGACCGGTCAAGGTCACCGAGGCCACTCGCTTCAAAATTTCGTAAAATAGACGCGCTATTTTGAAGTGCGGAGTGAAGATTTATGTTTAACGAAACCGAGAAAAACTATCTACTCATGTGGTAAGTATTTTTTCTTAGTTTCGTTCACTGAAGAAAAATACACGTGAGGTCTCCTTATAGCCCCCCTCCCCCAACCTGATCTGTCGTGATTTTTTCGTGACCCCCACCCCCGGGGTATCGAACCTCGCGTGATTTGTGCACAAGCCCTTATACTTAAGAAGCTACGCCTCTTAAGACTAAAATTGTGATGGCAGCGGTTATATTTCTGATAATAAAGTAAATAAAATCAAAACAAGCTATTATAGCGACCTGTTTTTTTTACCCAACTAGAAAGGGTTATGATTTTAGGCTAAGGCAACAGATATATTTATATAGATACATATATAGAAAACCATCCATTATTTGAAAATCATCCATACTAAGGACACATAATTTACGTTCATAACAAAAATATATACTTATCCGGACCTGGCGGTCTAGCATAAGTAGAGTTCTCGCGCGCGACTCCATACATCTGGCGCGACTTTAAGTATAGACTCGTGCGCGAGAACGCAACGCTCATGCTCTCTAGCTCCAACATGGTTACTTTTTCTCTCGTGTCCTGTCCGAGTTAGACAATGTTGACACTCACCGAATATAGAAGCGACGATGTACCAATACTTGTTTCTCTCGGCGTGCGCCCTCTGTCTCTCGTGACCTAACTTGACAGCAGCTGACATGCGAGCGAAGAGCTCTCTCTCTTCTCTCTCTGCGTCCAAATGAGTTGACACTCACCGAATATGGAAGCGACGATGTACCAATACTTGTTTCTCTCGGCGTGCGCCCTCTCTCTCTCGTGACCTAACTTGACAGCAGCTGACATGCGAGCGAAGAGCTCTCTCTCTTCTCTCTCTGCGTCCAAATGAGTTGACACTCACCGAATATAGAAGCGACGATGTACCAATACTTGTTTCTCTCGGCGTGGGCCCTCTGTATCGTGACCTAACTTGACAGCAGCTGACATGCGAGCGAAGAGCTCTCTCTCTTCTCTCTCTGCGTCCAAATGAGTTGACACTCACCGAATATAGAAGCGACGATGTACCAATACTTGTTTCTCTCGGCGTGCGCCCTCTCTCTCTCGTGACCTAACTTGACAGCAGCTGACATGCGAGCAAAGAGCTCTCTCTCCTCTCTCTCTGCGTCCGCAAAATGGCTCCGGAGGTTCCGCTCTTGGATTATGAGCTGGAAAAGGCAATGTATAGTCAAGCAGCGATAGTAACTGATCACCGATTGAGGGGGGATTCAAATCTTCTCGAGGCAGAGGTGGTTATTACCACTAGTTACCACCAAGTTGTTACCAGTGGTAACTACTGGGAATTTTTTTCCCACCTTTTACCTTTTACCCGGCAGAGGTGTCGGGTTGGAGCCAGTGTAGCTTTATTTGACGTTCATAAGCGCATTGTGATATGCCTACTTGAATGGATAAACTATCTTTATCTCATGTTATTCTGGTACTTCAACGTGAATAAATAAGCTGGAAAACTCGTCCAGGATGTGAGCTGCGTACCTCCCGCGTTCTCAAACTGACCATACCTTCTCACCGTACTGGTTTTATGACTAATTCTTTCGCCGTCCAGGCTAGTCGTCTTTGGAATTCACTCCCTCTAAATATTAGACAAGCTCCAAGTAAGTTTTCTTTTAAGCGGTTGTTGCGTAAGCATTTGCTAAAACAAGAGTTCGAATAATATCCATCATTATTATATTTATAGTATGTATTGTATAAATATGTAGTAGTTTATATATATTTTATTTATTTATGTAGTTTATATGTATAGTTTGCTTTTTTATATTCACTGAATAGGTATATTTCTCTCTCTGCACCAATTGTAGATGTCTGTTTGGCCCTATGGTTGACTGGTAGAGAATGCCATTTGGCATTAAGTCCGCCATTTGTACATTTTTGTATATACTTTGTGCAATAAAGTTTAAATAAATAAATAAATAAAACTTTGAACCTTTGAGTCTCCCTAGAAGTCCCTTTCAAAATGTTGGAAGTAATTTTCAAGCTTATTTATATGCTTCTAAGTTCCATTTTAGTTGAAATAATGTATAAAATTCGTCAAAGTTTTAATCAGTGTATTGATCATGTTGATTCATGTTTTCACTGGGCACTGAAACACTACCAAAAACAGTGTTATAGTTTTTGAATTTATATATTCTATCTATCTATCTATTATGCCCTTTTATTCTAAGATAGAGTATGTCTCTTAGCTCAGTGAGCCGCTTGGCAAAGGCCTCCTCCAGCTCTTTCCATTGGGGTCTGTCGTGGGCCACTCTTCTCCAGTTCGGGTCCGCTGTGAGTTTGAGTTCATCCTCCCATCTTGTTCGAGGTCTCCTCTGGCCGTGTGCACCCAATATCACCTTTACGACGCTGTGTCAAACACAAAAGCTGTCACTCAGGCGCCACGTCACCGAAGTGTCAAAACTGAAATTGAACTTTATGCATATGCACGTAGGTCTATGTTGCTCTGTGGTCTGTGACCGATTAATCGGTCTTTGGCGTTGAACCTGCGGTGCGGATATATCGGTCATTGGCGTCCGGCCAATTGGGGTTGGGGTTAATGATAAGACGAGAGAGAAGTGGTACCTTATGTTCCTCAGTACAGAGCTGCAGATATTTATCGTCGCCCTTCATGGTGCTCTGCATCTCGGCGTGGAGTTCCTTCAGCCGCTCCTCGATGTTGGCCAGCTGCCGGCCCAGCTCACGTCTCCGGTCCTGGGCTGTGACGAAGCGCTCCTGTAATAAACTAATCATTAGTATTCAATAGATAGGTGCACACAAAACAAGCTAAGTGAAATGAAATCAAATTTATTATTCATAACATACAGTTATAGGTATAGGTCAATGCATAATGGGATTATTTTACATTTGGTATATTTCATAAATACTTAACCGTTTCAGTGCAGATGGCACGGCAGGCGTGTCATCAATGTTTTTAACGCGTGGCGCATACGACATGCGTGCCATCATATTCTATGGCGTAAGGCACGCCTGTTGTGACATGAAATAATTGTTCGCCGCCACAGCCAAAAGTTTTCGGAAATGGAAGACGCAACGAACCGGTTTATTACATTAGATTATATTATTATATTGCAAGAGGTAGATTGATTGAGGTAGGCCGCATTTTATTGATATTTGGATTTATGTTATTTCAAAGTATGTTAAATAAAATGACAAACAGACGTGTGTTGATTTTAGGATACCTACAATGAACAAGCATATAATCTTTCTTAAACTTTGGTTAAATTTTGCACACTATAATATTGCAACAAACTTCTGACAGTTTCAATCAGGGATGTTACGGAGCTCCGGTTCCGTTTCCGTTAAGGCGGAACTTCCGTTTGGTATTACACATCCGTTTCTGTTCCGGTTCCGTTATGTTTGAAACGGAAGTTATAACGGATGTCAATGCTTCGCGCGGCGGCGGCGTACATCAAAAACAAACAGGTTCATACCAGTCATTCGCTCATCGCCCCGCTTGCCACGTGCTACGCTAATTTGTTGTTTGTTTGTATACTTTGTTTTATTCGTGTTATTAAAATTAAAATCGTATGTGTTCTGTTATGTACTGACTACTGACTGTGTGTAGTGTGTGTGGTGAATGTTAGTGTGTAAAAAAAACGCACAATGAAGCCGAAATCAAGTTCGATTTGGAATTATTTTGATGAAGTTAGTGACACGGCTAAGTGTAAACTTTGTCTGAATTATTCTAGAAAGGGGAAAACGATTACATCGTTAAAAAGTCAGGCTCCGATTCTGGTTCCGGTTCCGTTTTCGGTTCCGTTTCCGTTTTCGGTTCCGTTAAACTAAATTGAAAACATCTGTTTCCGTTTTCGGTTCCGATAAAACCACATCCGTTACATCCCTGGTTTCAATGCAGGGAATAGAAACATGACTTAAAACCATGCAAGGTATGAGCATTTTTGTGTCTAATTCAATATATGGTCTGTGGTTGTAAAATAAAAGATGTATAAGTAGGTAAGTAATTATACACCAAGAAATGTAATGCTGCGAATCTTGTGATTTCGAGGTTGGTTCCGTTATTAAATGTGATCGCCATCAATGACTGAATTAGAAAAATTGGTTCCTGATCACCGATCACCGATTAAAAATCATCGTGTAAAATAACTGAACAGTAAAAGTTAATAAAAAGTATACTAAGGGCCTACATGACATTAAAGCTCTCCAAAGGGCCTCTACGTGTTGGATCTAAAGTCCATTTCAATAGAACTTGCAAACTATGTAAACAAAGGACGTAACTTTGTTATGTCACTGTTTCTCCTTGAATTTTCACATCATCTCATCAAACACCATTGAAACACATACACTATACACTATTAAAGCGGTCGTTACCGTAAAATACAACAATATATAACTGTATCTTGGATATTTCAATAAAAGTTTAAAATGGTTTCATAAGTTAGGTTATGAGGCCTTTATGTAATGACGTTTTTGTTTCTTTTACATTCTACAATTGTCTATGATGGGTAGTGTTGTGACTAAAGTTGGTGATATACTCGTAAAGCCGCTACACACTACCCGACTCACAGTATAGTCATACTTTGAATGCAGTTTTGTTTCTTTTAAAAAATAAAGGATGGTCTCCTTTAAGTAAAATGAGCCAGCTTAAGGATTTAAGATAGTTTCCCTCCAGGGCCCGACTTATCTTTCCACCCTGTATAGTTTAAAAATAAGGTAAACAATCTTTATGTCTTTGTTTTTGATTGAAAAACACATTTTAAAAATAAGTTACAGCAAATATGTAACAATAATGAATCCAATACGATCATTTATATTCTTCTGCTTTCATAAGTAATAGTTACTGATTTTTAATAAGCGTAATTAAAAGACATGTCAAGATGGCTTACCTTCTTTCAAGTTCTTTCTAATGCAAAAAAAACGACTTATGGGTGCGACGCACCAAGGTCGTGATGCAGTGCGATAGTGTGTTACGGCCTTAAGTAAAGGACTAAGTGAGACTCTTGCCCATCACTAGTAAATTCATCATTCAGAGACAATTTCAATATGGCGGTTTGTTTACATAGTTCCCAAGTTCTATTGAAATGGACTTTATATCCCCACGCAAGCCTATCAAAAGACCGGGATTTATAGGCCCGTGATATCTAAGGAGTATACTAATAATACAGACTTTCTTTATAAATCTTAATGCATGTTTATCTGTGATAACAGATTTTTATTCCGAGTACATCTTTTATCAGAACATATAACTAAATAATCTACAACATCAAACCATTAAAGATTGTGCATAGATAAGAAACAAAAAGTATCGCCCACACTGTTAACTGTACATCGGTGGACCTTATGCCTATTGTAATAAGGTCCACCGATGTACATTTAGGAGTGTTGCTGTTTGTACTTATATTTAAGGAGTGTTTTCTTTTTTTTTTAAGGGGTTTTGTCACGGAGTGTTTTCACTGAACAAAAAAGATTGATGTGCATCTTTCGTACGCTGTGAAGTACTTCACTCATTTAGTTCACCAGTTCAGTTTAGTTCAGTAGCTCAACAGATCCATCTTTATCAACAGTACTGGTTTATAAATTGAGTTGAATGAAGAAATTGATAAATAAATTCATTCAATATGAATCACTCAAATAAATGAATTTAAGAACCAAGGTTTAAACATGGTGTTCTTGTCACTCTCTATGCGAATGAGCAAGTAAATGACAAAATAGATATACTGAACTGCTGAAGTTAAGAACTAAATGAATCCGAACTGAACTAGTGAATGAAAGAGTGACATCAAGTGAACTTTGAATCTTTCATTCACAAACTACTCATGTCTATTTCAAAAGAGCTTATTTCTATGAAAACCAAACAGAACTAAGCCCCATTGAAATGACACGCCTCATTTATATTAGTGTAACTAGTCAATTAAAAAGGATAATAATAAGTTATTGTTTCTAAAGTGAAATCATCATTTTAATTACCCTACATAAATTTTGAAGTATTAACAGTCTCAATGTGATTATGTGACTTTACAATTTTATTATAAATGATATTACTTTACAGAAATTGAGGCTGTGTTCATAATAGAAACATGAATATTAAAAATTTCAACAGAGACCTTTCGGCAGTACCATCTTTACCATAAGGGCACATGGGGCCCGTGCCCAGGGCCCCCATCCTCAGGGGGCCCCGAAGGACAGACAGTAACAGTATATTTGTTTACCCATAATAAATAGAAGATCATAGTAGTAAAATGTTAGTTTAATTTGCTTTCTTTACTTTCCAAAAGGGCCCCAAATTCTTATGTGCCCAAGGGCCCCAGCATAGTTTAAGACGGCCCTGCCTTTCAGCACTAAATAATAGCTTGTAACTCGTAACCATTGTTTGCTTCTCTATTTCACAACCTCATTAGTTAGAATGAGAAACGATCAGAGATTACAGAGGTCATAAGCCAAAAACAACGTTTCTAAAACGTAACCCTCAACAGTTTTTATAGATATATTGATAGAATAACTTAAGACTACATGAATTGCAATTGCATCGGATTGTCTATGAATTGCGCCAGTCATTGTAGCGCTGCATAAATACAACGAAATTCTCAAAATAGACGAAATGACGTGAAAAAATGCAAATTACCTGAGCCTCGATAACGGTGTTCTGAATAGCCATTATCTCTTGGACTCCAGTGAACTTCTCATACCGGGCCACCAGCTCTTTGACCTTCGCCCCTATGGGCTCATTCTTCATCTTGTCGGCGAAATCGGCGACTTTATCAGCAGGCATGTACTTAGTGATCAAATCGTCGATCTTCTGACGGCTTGATGTGGCTGTCATGGGCATGTTCAGTTTCAAACGGAGAGCCTGGACTATATTGCGTAAACGGTTCGCCATGGTAGCATGATATGATTTTTATTGTTACTAAATGGTTTTTATTTCCATTTTTACACGGAATGATATCATCCCGTGCGAAATGGGATCTGACCTGACATTGAATTTTATGACAGTTATGTAAAAAAATGTGGTTGACACTGACAGTTTGTTTTAGGACGGCGCGCAAAGAGAATATAATCACTACGTTTTAAGAGACGGGACTTCCATACTAGCGACTTGATCAGTCTGTGTGTATGTTTGGTTATCCAATCATTACCAACATGTACGACAAAGAACTGTCAAACAACAATACTACCAACATAACAGACTTCAATAGTGTAGTATGCTACACGCGTGCGTATTTTATCGATATCGATAAATTGGGGAGGGTTGAAACATGGGCCCCTGTTAACAAATTTCGTACTCGAAATCAGGTTAGAATCGAGTCCACATTTAAATCGTATGTTATATATAGTGTTCTTTGAGTGGACTAATACATGGTTGGACTTAAATATGAACGCGATATTTATTTGTTAAAATAAAAATATGTAAAGTGATTTTTTTTAAATAATTTAATATAATTAATTTAAAATACATCCCGAAGGTTCGACGGTCCACAGGTAAAAGAGGAAAATGTGTGTTCACCTGATTAAATGTTTTTTTTTCTATGTATTATATTCTTGAATAATAAAATTAAGTCTTCCTTTACAACTTATTTGTCCCACTGCCTGCATCTGAAAACATTTAATAATGAAAACAGACACACATACATTTTCTTATCTTTTAGGTTAAAATCTTAAATAATATCGAATATTACGCAAAACTCTGCGTAGCGCCACTACCACTATCAGTCACAATCTGAGGGTCTACCGTGAAAGAAGAAAATCGAAATTTCGTTATCTAACCTCTCCATCACTCTTGCATATTCAAGCGATACAGAGATAGATAACTAAATTTCGATTTTCACGTTTACCGGTAGGCCCTGGTTAACAAACCGCCTTGATGCATCAATGTCATAATTTATTGTCTGTGAAAACTTGTCAAAAAACAGTTTAAGGCAGAGTATGTATAAGTTAGTCTATGAATTTACTAAAGTCAGTAGTGCTGCACTCTGGCGGCAGAACAATGCAGTAATATCCCCTATTACTAGATTCCAAAACTATGTATAATATAATGTCCATTCCATTAATGCACAGATGATAGATAATTTCCACTAAAAATATTCGGAGAAATAATTATAGTCCTGTTGTATGCAAGTTACCAGGAAATTCACTCATTTTATTTTATTTGCTATTTACATTGATAAAAAATTAGGCTGCAATCGATATCGATACTTCGTATCGATACTTGTAGTACATCCCTAGTTCACAATGAAAGTGGATATGAAATATCTAATTTTCGATGTGGTTATAGACTGCTACACCAAAATAAGGCTAAAAGTATCTAAAGCAATACTTACCGGTCTTCATCTAATGGAAATTTCGCCACAAACTTCCTTTTTTGCGATTTTCACGAGCGTATCAATTGCCACATATTTCGCACTGAAACAACTTAGTTTTCGGTGGCATTTAAACAAAATCTATTGACTCACTGTATGTTCTTATCACGTTTGACTGTTTTGGAAAATGGCTTTTAATAAAGAAATTGCAAGAAATACGTAAGTAAAACCTACGAACCGCCATGACAAGCAACAAAGCAATGTGGCTGACAGTTGACATGACAGTTGATGACAGATAAATAGCACTGACGTTTTATTTTGTTTTTTTGGCTATGGCTAGGTCACTAAAGTCCATACAAAACCTATTTTTGTTCCTAGTTGCGTCAGCCTGGGCGCGTTCAGGAGTTAAGTTTTTGTAGAAAATGTTCCACGACCTATTTGCTTTAGCTCGCTACTTTGCCACATGGATACTAAGTAGTGATGTACCGACTATTGATTTGGCCGACTAGCCGACTAGCCGACTAATCGGCGCTCGAATGGCCGATTAGTCGGCTAGTCGGCCAGATCATTCGTTTCGTATAATTTCAGGTGAAAAACAATAGTTTTGCTCCTTTGGTTGCGCTATTCATCATATTAGCTTCGCTAAAAGGTGTTCTCTACAGGTTCAAAGACCTATCACAAGAATCCTCTATCAATTTCTGTCTTTCTTTTATTTTGCGATCCTGAGCAGACCGTCAGTATAACTTGTAGGAGGTATTTCCAAGGCTCTATTTCCCGTACGTAGTCGCCAGTTAAGAACCTATCCCCTGTGGTCAGCGTCTTTACGAGCAACGTGCCCTGTTTATAAGTCTCTAAATTTTGCAATAACATTAACAGTTCCCCATGGCTCCACCATTAAAAAAAAAACAATAACTAAATAATAATAAAGTCATTTAACTATAGAACTTGGCCATGAAATTACACGAGAATCAGTTGAGATCGACCTGTAGAGGAAATCACCAGCCCACCAACATACGATAACGATCAAACGGTCAATATTATATGAACAAAAGTTTTAGTCTGCACCCTGAATAGGTATTTTGGTAAAATAGACATAAGGGATCATCCATTAATTACGTCACACGAATTTCTAGGTTTTTTGACCCCTCCCCCCCTCCTTGTCACATTTGGTCACATTTTGCAAATCCCTCCCCACCTGGTGTGACGTCACGTTTTAGGCAATTTTGTTTTCAACGAAATCGGTAATAGTAACTCGGTATTATTTTTTTTAATGAAAACATATTTTTGGTAATGAAATATTAGTAATTTTATAACACAAAACCAATTAGGAACGAAAATGACTTCCAAAAACTCATTATTTAACTGTACAACGAATAAAAAAATATAAATTAATTTTCGGTTACTGATGAAGTTAAAGTGACGTCACAATGTTTGTGACTCCCTCCTCCCCCATGTCACAACATGTCACATTTTCTTGGCCCCTCCCTCCCCCTAAACGTGTGACGTAATTAATGGATGACCCCTAAAACATATGGCAAATATCGACTGTTGATTTTCTTTTCCTAATTTTCTTTCACTAATAAAGTGCCGACTAATCGGCCATTTTTGCCGACTAGTCGCCGACTAATCGCCGACTAGAAATGTGGCCGGATAGTCGGCTTTCCCGACTAGTCGGCGACTAGTCGGTACATCCCTAATATTAAGCTAACTTCTAAATAAATATTTACAAACAAATAACATTAAACTCTAAAAAATGTCTTACTTTTCTAATTTAATTCGTATAATTCATGTCAATCTATACTCGTTTTATTTTATTCTATACTCTATATTTCTATATTATATATATCGTTTGCTTCTCTTCCACTTCCTTCATGTTGGCACTACTAACGTGCTGTCATCCGCTTCCCGCTTTTTTGCTAATCGTTGTATTCGTCATGTGTTTATCTGTGATGTTCATAACAATTATTTGTTTTTAGGTTTCCCCAACTACATCCTCCCAAAAATGCAAAATTATTATACCGAACATTCTCCTCACGTGTGAAAGTCAACACCGACATTGGCAAATTCACCCTATGCAAAATTGCAGGGAAAAAGCCAGAAAAAAAAAGTTTTTGTAGTTTCTCAATATAACTTGGTCAACCAAATCTTGTCAGTAGAAAAAGGCGCGAAATTCAAATTTTCTATGGGACGAGAACCCTTCGCGCCTACATTTTTCAAATTTGCCGCCTTTTTCCACTGACAAGGTTTGCTTGACCATCTATATTTATTCACCACGAAAATTTTGTAGCTACGTGAAAATGAACGAAAATATAAATAAAACACTTTAATATGTTTTATAAATAGTAATTTATGCTATATATGTAAATAGTTTCGATAATCAATCACTACTTTTTTGTTAAAGTTTGAACGCAACTTTACATATGATATGACGCTTGGAACAAAGTGTCAAAACTGTCAAACGCGTCGGTCGCGTACAGTACATAATTACAATGAAATCGGCGCAGTTTCTCTAAATCAACTAAATATCACTTCTCCAATAATTTCTCTCAAAAACCCTCAATTCACATTTAACAACCATCCGCAGCCAACTTAAAAAATGCAAGACGGTAAGCCACCCTTCATGTTTACCTCACTGAGTGTCCTAAGTAGGTATATTGAATAGTGTTTAATTCCATATGTAGAGGTCACAGGTATCTCGCGGAGTGGGCGAGTGCGGAAGAAGAGCTCCAAGCTCATGGACTTCGAGTCTCCGGATGACATCGAGACGCGGTTCCGGCGGCAGACTCCGGTGAAGTCCTATACGGCGTTCAAACAGGAGGAGCAACCGGAGTTCCGAGAGGCACCGCAGCCGATGGACGAGGGCGCGGCGTCGGGCAGCGAGTCAGATTATTATGAGAATAATGGGGAGAATGCTGAAAGGTAAAATACCTATTGCAAATGCAAACCTAAAAGCGGGATTCCACCAGTGTGCGGCACAAGCATTTTTTTACTGAATATGCTTGTGTCGCACAGTGACGCGCGACAGTGGTGGAATCCCGCCTTTATGCTTGTCTTTATATTTTCAGTTTTTCTCCTTTTTAAGGTTCCATACCCAAAGGGTAAAAATGAAACCCTATTACTAAGACTCCACTGTCCGTCTGTCTGTCTGTCACCAAGCTGTATCTCATGAGCCGTGACATTTAAAATTTCCACAGACAATGTATTTCTGTTGCTGCTATAACAACAAATACTAAAAACTAAATTTGTACGAAACCCTTGGTAGGCGAGTCCGACTTGCCTGGGTTTTTTAATCATCAGTTGTTTATTAGAAAATTCCCACAGACAAATTTGGCCACATCCTTATGAAATATCATAATATTTAATTACACAAACGGGTCTACCGTGATATAATTTCATTGTTTTTACCTTTAATTCTGACGTTTCAGCTGAGTTGCACCAGCTGTGGTCACGGAAAGACTGACGTCCCAACAAATGTCAACAGAGATATTAAGAAAAGACCACTAAACTACCCGAAATTAGTTTAATAAAATGTTTGGGGTAGACAAAGAAATTGCAGCTACCCGTTAAAGTTTAATGTTTATTGTCCACGGCACGACACGCAACACTCACAGTATCCGTACACTGGTCTGAAGATATATCCGCTGGTTTCAACATTTGTGTAATTAAATATGTGTACAAAATGCGCGAGTTTAAAGTGTTAAATATCATAATGTTGCTTTATTGTACCATCGCCCACCCTGTAACTGTACATCAATGGTCCTTATGCCTTTTGTAATAAGGGCCACCGCTGTACAGTTAGAAGTGTTTCTGTTTGTAGTATGGAGTCAGACAGCTCCGCCTCGGACGAGGGCTCGGCTCGCACTCCGGCCAACTCTCTCTACATGATGGAGAAGAGCAAGAAGAAGCTTATTATCAAGGACGGCAAGGTCATTGGTCGCGCCAAGGCTCAGCGGAAGGATAAAGGTATTTTTTTTATTGTGTATATAATAGTACACATTGTATATTCAAAATAATCACACATAGTGGTTATTTATGTCAAAAAAAATAATTTTTGGTCAAGGTCTAATGTCATGTGAATTGTGTTTTAAAAGAAGGTTTAACCCAGCGGTCGGCAACAGGCGGCCCGTATGCGGCCCGCGAACCTCTCACTTGCGGCCCGCAAGCCTACCTCGCTATTTTGTACGTAATATCAGACGTGGCTCACTCCGCGATTTCACCGCTTTGCAACAGGTAGCTAAAAGTACATCCATTCCACACCAATTTTGGTGGCTAGCCATAAGCCGCGCATGGCGCAGTCGCCACCTTGCGGCCTTATCTGTCCTGATCGTAACAGACGCGTTTTGTTAGAGAGTGAGTCTTCTGTACCTAGTACTATTATTTATTCTGTGGTAATATTGACAAACGACAATGTCTGATAAAGTCATAAATATTAACAAAGTGCGGCCCGCGTCAACTTTGTTAACTACTATGTGGCCCTTGACTGCTAAAAGGTTGCCGACCGCTAGTTTAACCTATTGATAGTCAAAGACGTTAACTGACCCACACTATACAGTGTAATATAGACCTTTATACATTTCAATAAGGTTTATGATGGCGTGTTATATTACCCTGTATGCTATAAGTTTATTTGTTTGTTATCAGGCAAGACGCGTATCACTGCCTACATGTTGTGGGCGAAAGAGGCGCGCAACGAACTCTTGCGTAGCCATCCTGATATGGACTTTAGCGCCATCTCCAAGCGGCTGGGAGAAATGTGGGCCAATGTAAGTATAACTACTAATATCTGGGAGAGGAAACGTATAAATCTCAAAAATGCGTTTTCCCAGGGATAATACCTAGCTAGATAGATTTATTGCCCCTGTAAACCCCCATATACCAAATTTCATCGAAATCGTTAGAGCCGTTTCCGAGATCCTCGAAATATAAATATGTAAAAATAAATAAACAAGAATTGCTCGTTTAAAGATATTAGATACAGGCATTGACAGAGACACAGCTATCTGTTAGAACAGGACAGTAATAAACAGATGTGCTTTATCTCAGTAACTTGTGGAGATGACGGCATAAATGATTTTCTGCCACTAAAGATGCGATGTAGCTTTTGAATAGAATAAAAGTAAACACCTTGAATCGTAACTGAAGCTCTTATTCAAGATCAGTTACTTGCGGTTGCCCCAAAACATAATGCCATAACACCGTTACTTATTAAAGTAAGCAAGATACACAGTTAAATTGTCTTTACAAATCTTATCAGTATTGGGCATGATTTGACATGATAAATGTCATTTATTGTGGGATAATTATCTTTAAACAAAGAAATAGTTTGTGTATTTCTTTGCTTAAATGATCACATAAATTGTTGCATGAAGAAGAAAATAATTTTTTGTTTGTTATTATAGGTGAACTATAATGAGCGCTACCTGTGGAAGCGCAAGGCAAAGCGATTCGCCATGCAGAAGGAACAGAGCCTTCACTCGGGAATGAGCAAGATCATTTCTAACCCCAGTAAGTTAATAACTATAGTAAACCCATATTTTGTTACTTTTTTAGGGTTCCGTACCTCAAACGGAGCCCTTATAGGATCACTCGTGCATCTGTCTGTCTGTCCGTCTGTCACAGTCTATTTTCTCGGAAACTACTGGACCAATTGAATTAGGTACACATATGTAAATTAGTGACCATGTAACGACGACGAACATGTAAAGACGAACATGTAACGTGAACAAATCAATTTCAAACATAGGCACACTCACACACTCAAATGAAAGAGCTAATTTTAAGAATTACAAATATAATTTTAAAACAAATAGGTTAGAAGTTATTTAAGAAAATAGCCGAAAAATGACCTTTTAGGTATCTCCGAAACTACTGGGTTTAAAATTTTGAAAAAATACACAAAATAGTTCTTTACCTATAGATGACAGGAAAACCTATTAGAAATGTGCAATCAAGCGTGAGTCGGATTTAATGTACTCAACCCTTCGAACGCGAGTCCGACTCGCACTTGGCCGGTTTTTTATTTAGTTCCGCCTTAACGTTTTGATCGCCAAAGACGTCTGACGCGCGGTCTCAGCCCAATATGACCGCGCACGATAGGCAGGCGCAGGTCAGCATTCAAAGGGTTATGGTGCGTCCAGATTTGGCGAATGCGCCGCTAGCGGGCCATTCGCTAATCTGTTACACTTTGCACGCTCGCTCACATCGTACACACTTTACTCCTGGTTCTGGACGTAACTAATATCACAAAATAAGTAATAGTACTACTCGTACAGAAAAGAAACTTCCTACAAAGCCGAAGTTTGACAGCGATTCAGGGACGAATCATGTTACCCCTCTCTAATGTATGGCACTATCTCTTTCGGCTATTTAGGGTTGTTAAAATTCAAGTCATTATGGTATGATTATCTGTGGTCGTGCACGCAAAGGGACGTCAAGGTGTGCCAACCCTAATAATTGCTCGGAGCAATGCTGAGCCGAACGGAGCCGAGAATGCCCGAATAGATCAGTGTTGCCCCCTGCTAAGATGCAATGCCTGTACGATGTATGTGTCGCAGGCCGGGGGCCGGCGCACGCGGGCCCGGGCCGGCCGCCGGCGCGCCGCACGGTGCCGGAGCCGCTGCCGCCCAACAACCAGCTCGTGGCGGTGAGTTTATCTAACTATTAGTGATGTACCGACTATTGATTTGGCCGACTAGCCGACTAATCGGCGCTCGAATGGCCGATTAGTCGGCTAGTCGGCCAGATCATTAGTTTCGTATAATTTCAGGTGAAAAACAATAGTTTTGCTCCTTTGGTTGCGCTATTCATCATATTAGCTTGGCTAAAAGGTGTTCTCTACAGGTTCAAAGACCTATCACAAGAATCCTCGTTCAATTTCAGTCTTTCTTTTATTTTGCGATCCTGAGCAGACCGTCAGTACACCTTGTAGGAGGTATTTCCAAGGCTCTTAAGAATCTATCCCCTGTGGTCAGCGTCTTTACGAGCAACGTGCCCTGTTTATAAGTCTCTAAATTTTGCAATAACATTAACAGTTCCCCATGGCTCCACCATTTAAAAAAAAAAGAAAACTGTATAATAATAAAATCATTTAACTAAAGAACTTGGCCATGAAATTACACGAGAATCAGTTGAGATCGACCTGTAGAGGAAAACACCATCCCACCAACATACGATAACGATCAAACGGTCAATTATAATGAACAAAAGTTTTCGTCTGCACCCTGAATAGGTATTTTGGTAAATTAGACATAAGACATATGACAAATATTGACTGTTGATTTCTTTTTTCTGTTTTCTTTCACTTATAAAGTGCCGACTAATCGGCCATATTTGCCGACTAGTCGGCGACTAGTCGGTACATCCCTACTAACTATATACTGTCCTACATGCCGATACCAGACGAGGGGGGGGGGGGGGTGTTTCTTACCATAGTAATATGGGTATCAAATGAAAGCTAGTGAAAAGACCATTTCATAAATATGTGTAAGCTGTCGGGTTTTTGTATTCATAATAATAATTTCGCTTGTGAATATATAGTTAACTTGTAAATCTTATATTTTGTTTTGTGTCATATATATAATTTGCTTTTTCATTAATTTTGTTTAATTATTGTCAGATGGCAACCAAATGTCACTAATTAGGTACTAAAAAATTATTAAACAAATGTCAACCTTATTCAGGAATTAATAACGTTCATTAGGGCTATGAACTTGGACTAGTAATTAGTGATATTTGCTTGTCACCTTGTGCATAGTAGGTTCTGCCACCTTGTGGGCTACATCGGAAGCATAAACGTCACATTTACGCCTCGCGCCAAAATTCTGACGGCTCCTATGCTGCCCCCTATAGTTCATGCACAGGGCCTATAGTAGTAAAAGTAAGTGAAGTAAAGTAAAAAAAAAATATTTTCAAGAATATAGGTTATAGATTATGTCAGGGGTCTAGGCTTTGCCTGTACCGCGGGGAACCAGGAACAATTTTTTAACAGAACTAGGTTACTTAATAGTAGAGATGAAAATGGCGAAAGATTCATGTTGTTTCTTTCGAAACTTTGTATCTTTCCTATAATATACATGTAACTTTCGAAAAAAACAAAAGTGACGTTTGTCTGACAAATACAATCATACACGTAAAATACCTGTTTTATACTGTGTATTTTACATGTTTATTTAATAATGACTTGTCAATCTGTCATGCCTTTGACGCAAAATTGACTTCACGTTCATGTCGCATGTCACATAGAGCATAGATTAACGATTCCAATTTATAAGTATTTCGTCATAATTGATAATTTCAACCTCTTCAGTTAACTGATTACGAAATATAGTCTGAACGGAATGAAAAGTCACCTGTTTGTATGAGAGTCACTATTACTATCATTATTCATAATATAATATAATAATGCGAAAAATACAATGTATTTTACACGTAAAAAACTTAAACTTGCGAAAGATTCAATCGAAGATCCGCAAGGAAAGATACTGTATTTTATTGAAAAATACAGGGGCCTTTGAAAGATACATGTATCTTTCATATAATTTTCATCGCTATTAATAGCTAATACAAAAAACTAACTTAAAAGTTTAAAACTAGTTGCACAAATATATTGCAGAATATTATAACTAAACATTATCTAACATATCTTCAGTCTCGGCATAATTTATAGTTCTTTTTTTTTAGCATTAGAAAGAACTTGAAAGAAGGTAAGCGATCTTGACGTGTTTTTTAATAGAAAAAAGCTTTTTAAAAAACAGTAACTATTATTTATGAAAGCAGAAGAATATAAATGATCGTATTAGATTCATAATTGTTACATATTTGCCGTAACTTATATTTAAAATGTGTTTTTCAATTAAAAAACACATCAAGATTGTTTACCTTATTTCTAATGCTAAAAAAAACGAACTATAGAGAGGTCAAGAATTTTAATAGGAGTTTCTTAGCTTCTACAGGGGAACTAGATTTAAGGTTACAGTGTTTAAGTATGGTGTTATAGGTTGTAGGTGGTAGAAATAATCAAATGGCTGTTTTCCTGTTGCTGAAGGACTATTCGTGAAACATTGCCACTAACCACTAATTAATTAAATTGGCATAATATTCGTCTGTTACCACCATACATCGTTATCGCGGGAGCAAAAACAAGCCTGTCACAGAACACATGTAACTGAACGTCCGTTTTGTAAAAGTGGTATATTCTGCCTACACATTTTAAACCTCTAAGATGTTCTTCATATCTAGCATGAAGTTTTCGCAGGAAAAGGTCAATTAAACTCGTATTTCACTATGTAAATGCCTACCTATAAGTCAACATGTCAACTTGAAAACCAAGTTACCAATGTATTTAATTTTTTATATCAGTATTTACTTCTTAAAGTATTTTATGTGATTTTAGTAATAGATGACCACACTTTTATTTAAATTCGATTCTGCTACATAAGAACGTAACTCAATAGGAATGTCACTTCTGTTATTATTTATTTGTCATAATCTTTCACTACTGCCAAATCGCTGTTGCTCCCGCGATAACGATGTATGGTTACCACAGTGTTTTTGCATTAATTAAATTTGTAGTCACTTGAGGAAAATAACAACTTATGCGCATACAGTTACTGCCCAGCATATACTAGCTGTGCCCGCGGGCTCGCCTGCAGCCGCGAGTGTACGCCACCAGCACAGGGCCAAATGCAAATATCGTCAGGTGACAAGCAAAACTATATTTTATATTTGCTTGTCACCTGACGATGTAGTACCAAACTTCATTTAACAATGATCGCACAGTGATGTTTACAAAGCACATTATACACGATACGATATTTTTTATTATTACCACCAGATTTATTTATTTAATCTTTATTTCACAAGGAAAATACAAACGTACATAAGGCGGACTTAATTGCAGATTTGGCAGATTGTAGTTGGTATAATTCCATATTTAACAAGTCGTTGGTACACTCAACAACAGATCTATGAATACAGGCAAAGTGCCAAAAATATGTATACACGACCTTAATGTACAGGCAATAAAGTACTGTATACATATTTTTGACACTTTGCCTGTATTCATAGCTCTGTTGTTGACTGTACGGTCGACGCCAAAGATATGTTTACACTTTTGCACCTTACTCCTTTGTAATTAGGCGAAAAATGTAAACATATCTTTGACGTCGACTGTACACGTTCTGGTAGTATTGTAGAAAAATATTTTTTACAGTACATATGGTCCTAGCTAGTGCGTAAAACAGCACTTTTCGTGCGTATGTCAAAAGTTTAAAGGGCCATATGTACTGTAAAACGTTGTACGATACACGTGCGAATAGGTAATTCGTTCCTCTTTTCCGCACTTTTATCGTAAATAACTATTTCAACGCATTGCTGGCTTTGGAGAGGACAGCTAGGCTCAAATGGGACTGGGCCGGCCACGTCTCTCGTCTAGCTACTGAGTGAATGCCAGATGGGCGCGGACGCGGCAGGCACAGAGGGAGATGGCGGGCCGATTTGGATACCTTCCTCAACAACTGGCTGGCAGGACTTATAATAATATATAATAATAATTCAGCCTATATATACGTCCCACTGCTGGGCACAGGCCTCCTCTCATACGCGAGAGGGCTTAATCACAATGGCAGGACTGACTGAAGCAGGACTGAGTTGAAGTGCACATAGTGACGCGAGTAGCTGGTGCACCCTCAGCGTGTAGCCTGTCTTCCGGTAGATGAGCTCCACCACCTCGTCGGTCACGGCGGAGTAATGCAGGCGCGACACGAAGAGCGCCTTACTCGGAGTCGCCATTCGTAGACCAGAATTAACCGGCTCTGCAGTGCCATACAGTCTTACGGGACGACTTGCGCGCCTTGCCTGTCCAGTGTGAATCTCTCCTTATCCTCTCTGTGGTCGCTCCCTCATGACTGAGGATGGTGGTAATCGGTGGATGGCCTCCTTATCCACATCCATTATATTAAATGTGCCATTCTCAACCAAAAGGGTACTTATTGTTGGTTATCAATAAAGGGCTACCCCACGCCAATGACCTTCGATCTGAATCCCTTAGTTTTCTAATGTTTTTTGTAGCTTATTATATTAACAGCAACGGCTTTAAGCAATATAGTATCCCATATCTACTTCAAAGTTCATTGTCTTCGAGATATTTGGCATCAAAGTTGAACAATTTTAGGCTACAAAACTGGTTTTCTGGGCATAACTTTTGTGTTAATTAGTTTAAAATTAAAAGCCTAGACTCGTTTTTCGATACGTCAAAGACGAATCCAAATATGTAGATTTCGTACATGTAAGATCCTTCACAGCAAACTAGATAGGTACGACAAAAGTGTTTTTTTTAGATAATGTTTAAAAAATTCATAAAAAAATAAGTATTCATTTCTTTCAAAATCCGGTGGACAAAACCGGAGATAAAAGATTGAAGAACCGATAACCGTTTGTCTTATAATTCTATCTGTAAGTGCCAAAAAAGGAGATACGATTCAAAACTTGTCAAAAATCGCTGAAAACCTCGGGTAGCATAAGGCGCTATTTCTATATAGCTTCAATTTAAACAACGAACAATGTGGTGGTACCTTTTGGCTGATAACGTCACAAATGATCATTTTATGTCCTAATATAAAATAACTCCTTTAAATATTATATTAAAACATACTTAATTTTATTAACTACCAAAGTTGACTCTGACCGACATTTGCACAGGATAAATGTATTGTAAGATAAGCTAAACTTCTGCACTATTTGCATATATTTGCTTATATGTGAGCGAGACAGAGATGGAGCGCTATACTATACAGCCGGTAATGATGTGGTCAAAAAGGAAACTTGAAAAAATATTCAGTAGATAACAATGTAACTGAATTATACACTGCCTCATTCAGGGTGTGCAACTCTGAGCTGTTCAGTCGTATAACCTTGTGTCCGCGATGAAGACTGCTGCTGCCATGAGGGTGTGGGCGCTGTCAGTGCTGGTGCTGAGCGCGGCTGCCGGCGGAGCCCGCGCTCGTCTCTGCACGGGGGACCAACCACCACCGAAGATCACTATTAACATCCATGAGCGAGACTATTTTGGAGCTTACTGTACAACATACGGAGAAAACTTTGTAATACAGTGTTCCAGCGACGATATAAGCAACATCGGTATAAAAGTAAACGGCCAACCTCAACAAGCTGTCATCATAAATAAAACCACCGTCCAACTGAGGACGTACAAACGTGACCTTGGTTTCTATAAATATATCTGCGCAGACAGCCGAAGCAGCTGCGAGGTATCTCTGACTGTAGAGATCAGGCCCGCAATGTCAGTTGAGGCGGCGGGGGCTGAGCACGTATCACGTAATGGATGGGTCACTAATGAGTACCAGGTGTTCTGTAGTGGCCATGATAGTGCGTCTCTCCGGATAGAAAAGGATGATGACCAGCTGAAAGCAGACGTCGTTAACAGTACGACGTTGGTGTACAGGGCAAGGGCACAGGCGGCTCCCGCAGGGACCTTAGAATACTCGTGCTGGGGTAGAGGAACAACCGAAGACGGTGAAGAATGCGAAGTTCTCTATGGGATGCGCGTTTCAGAGGATTTTTACCCGAGTTCTACACATTTTCGGTGCATTATATATGGCTGGGCTACGCTGGAGTATACGTGGCAGTATCCAAGTATCCGGTTTACATTCAGTGTGTTTTATACAGATCAAGACAAGGAGCGAGATAACAATAAAGGAGCGACACTGCTCTGTTACGATGTGAAGGGTGAAATCAATAATACGTGCAAGAAGAATATCAACGAAATATCCCATGAAAGAGTGCTTTTGAATCAGAATATTTCACTATTACTCATGACTTGCAGTGAAGCATTTTGTTCTAATAAAACATTTAATTTTAATACTAACTCGCTTATAAAACTAAATGCGGTTCGTATATTAGAAGTATCACAAATAAGTCCACACGAGGTTGCGGTGGGTCAGAGTCATGGTATATATACCACACGCTGGCTATGTGAATCGGCGCAACATACCTCGTTGCGATACTTGTGTGTATAGAATTGAGTTCCGGCTGCCGGCATTCAGAGAAGAATGGCGACAGGCGGACTCGACGTCTGTGCGCTGTGGTGGTAATGAGTGCGAGTTCGCGTTACCCCTCCCGTACCCGGACACCGACTACGAGGTGCGGAAAAGCGTAAGACATAAGGACGCGACAGACGACAGGGTGTGGTCGGACCCTAGTAAGTCTATACACGTACGCACGACGCCCAGAGCGGCATGCGCGTGCGACGCGGCGCTCCACACGCTAGCAAGGCACACTTCTACTGAGAAGGCTAAGTGTGATGCTTGTACACTTACAGAAGATGCTGTCAACCGAAATATAGCTCTCCGTGACAGAATTAAAAATTATTTGCAGAAAAAACGTACTAGGATCAACAATATTTCAAAATTACTGTCGTATATACAGGGTGAAACATAAGTCGTAAACATAAATTTTTGTTTATATCGCAGTATTTTATGAAAATGAAAAATGAGAATTCTTTATTCGCATAAAATATGGTATAACAAGGTGTTATTGAGATATTCCCGTACAGAAACATATTTTGCTGGTTAAGCATGCAAGTATTATCTTGAAGGTATTCGTAGTCTTATTAGTCTTCATCTAATAGGTAGATACATTGTTAACTTAAAACTAATATTTCTACTTAATACTATGTATTACATATCGAACAACTCACTTACAGAGTAAAACACCTGTTTTTAGAGCCAACGATATAGTTGTGCTTTAAACGGGTTTAGAGGCAGGGGTTTGATGTTTTCCGGAAGGGCATTAAATATTTTCATACATAAATAATAACTATTTTTCATAAAAAGGGAAGTATTCGGAATAAAATATAATACAAGTTTATTGGGATATCTCGTGTGTCTATTGTATCTTTGGCCTTTTTGAATAGATCTGGATATTTTTTTACAAAAACTGCTGCCTCGAAAATGTACTTACATACAAGGTAGTATCAAAATTTCATGTTTTTCGAATAACGGTTTACATGAATCCCGTTGACCTATCCCACACATTGCCCTTATACATTTTTTTTGTGCTATAAATGCCCTGTTTATGTCACTGCAGTTACCCCATAAAAGGCCATACCTTAAATTTGACGCAATACATCCGTGATACGCCATCAGGACTGTACTCTAAGCTGAAATGCTACGCAATCTTCTCAAAACATATGCGAATTGATAAGTTTTTCACATACAGTATTCACTTGGTTTTTCCAATTACAGTTTTTATCAACAGTAATACCTAAAAATTTAGCTGTATGTGTCTACTTCATTAATTTGTGATTCATTATAAGTGACGTTTAACTTTTTACCTTTATTTTGTGCATTATGAAATTGGATGTATTGAGTTTTATTAAGGTTAACCGATAAATTATTGAATTTAAGCCATTCTATTACTGGTTTAATTGTATTATTAATATCAGTATTGTACTGTTCTTCATCTTTACATGTAATTAAAATTCATACATCATCAGCAAAAAGTGTACATTGGTGTGTAGTGATATCTGGCAGGTCATTAATATAAATTAAGAAAAGTAGTGGTCCTAGTACACTACCTTGTGGGACTCCTAGGCTGTTTTCCATGTATGAGGATCTATGACGGATATAGTTGAGTCTTTAGAGCTTCCTATTTCAACACATTGTCGTCTGTTTGCTAAGTACGATAGCCATTCTCATGTAAGTCCTGTTATCCCAAGATTGTGAAGTTTTTGAATTAATAGCTCATGAGACACAAAATCGAATACATGTCTATCATGTCAAAGAACACTAAAACTGTTGCCTTCTTTTTTTTATCAATACTTCTAACAACATCGTTTATTAGATTGAATGTAGCAAGTGTGGTGCTTTTATTTTTGGAAATCCATTCTGTTCATTTTTAAGTACATATTTGATATTTAAGGCAAATTCATTGCATTAACTCTAGAAGCAAACAATTAAACTTTATTGAGAATAATTTTAAATAGCAAACACACCAACCTTATGGTGACCCTATTCGACAAAACTTGGTATGTAGCTTAAAGTACCACTTTTAATTAAACAACAATTAGCTATCCCAACGTGCAATTTGGTAATGTATCAAAACAGCCCCCATCTAAGAGCCATTAAAATATATAATATATTACCCCACAGTATAACGACCGAGATTAGAGATAGCGTATTCAAGGAAAAGCTTGTAGACCTACTGATAAAAAAATGTTACTATAGTATAGACGAATTCCTTAATGACAAAGATTTAAATTGACTAGACACTCAATTAGATGTGACAAATACTATTATAATGAATGAGAATAAATTTAAATGTATGTAATTAAATTCTTTAATACCATTATTCATTAATCTTTAGTACTACATATTAAGATGTTACAAAATATAACATAAGTATAGAAATAAGTCATTGTAATGCCCTCACAGGGTAGCATGTACTATTCCTAAGATATATAATTAACACGATGTATTCTTATGCATCACTCACATCACTGTACTGTACATGTATACAATAAATAAACAAACAAACAACCACCGGACCGGACCAATAATCGGCCTTCCTCTCGCCTGTGCATGAGCTGGAACAGTAAACTGTCGTGGAGATTTTGCACCATGGTACAAAGCAGGTTGTGTGTCGGCACTGATGAAATTAAATTTAAACGTACGTACGTTTGTAATTTAATTTCATAAGCGTGATGATTCATTTTGCGTGCCATAAACTAAGCTTAAATTGAAATTGTTTGTAGAGTTTGACTGCAAAACTTATTATTAATAAAATGTACCTATTCGAAATGTATTCAGTATTTTCATTTTCATCTATTTTATGCAATGTTCTTTCAATTAGTACCCGATAATAAGGACTATCCTTTGCATAGTATTACTGCATTGCGGTAGAATTATTTGGCGCGCTTTAGTTTTTTTTTTGCACAACGTTCATAGATTTTATCGGCAAGAGCGTAGCCGTGTTTATATGGAAAAGCGACCCTTTCACCAAATGTTTATAGTGATTTTTTTTAATAAGAGCCCTTATGATTAATATTATTTTCTGTAAGTTTCAGCTTCCTATATTTGTTATTTTTTGAGATATGTTTTTTTATGTTTTCATAAAAATGCTTTTTTTTCACATTGGCTAATGCAATTGACGCAAACTTTTGGTACTGGCTCTTTAAAATTTAAACTCTGACGTAAAGCTGAATAACTGTTTTTTTTATAATACCATACGCAACATTTTAAATAATATGTATAACGTTTTTAACTGAGCTACAAAATCGAAATTATAACCTGACTAAGTAAAAAGTTCCTTTAAATTTTATTTTAATTTAAATAACACACACCAGCGATTGAGAATAGGAGTACAGTCAGCTACATACCATCAGTGTATGCAGGGGGGGGGGGGGGGGGTGTCACCTCTCTCTGCAGCGGACTGTACCTATATTATAATTCTAAATTTAACATTTTTAGTGCATATAAAAATCTCGCCGGCAGGTGTCAGGGGCAGCGTCAGGTGGCGCTGGCGTGTACCGCGTGACGGGCGTGGGTGCTGTGGAGGTGGCCGCCCACCTGCGACTCCTGGGCGAGAGCCTGGCCATCATTGGCGAGCGACTTAAGGAGCACGAGGTATGTGACAACAGGGTCGCCATGTGACGTGGCTATAGGATCATGTGCAGGTGTCAGGGGCAGCGTCAGGCGGCGCTGGCGTGTACCGCGTGACCGGCGTGGGTGCTGTCGAGGTGGCCGCCCACCTTCGACTCATTCTCATTCATCATCGACTCCCGGGAGACAGCCTGGTCATCATAGGAGAACGGCTCAAAGAACACGAGGTATTAATGTTGCAACACAGGCAGGGTCGCCATGTGAGGTGCCCATTGAGTGTTTTTAATGTAAAAAAAAAAACTATCAGTTTCTTTATCTTGTGATAATTATCAAGAGGTAATATGTATCGTATAACTACATTTGTATTGTTGAACACAGGGCCAGATAGCCGTCTCTGGATCCGTGTCGGTGCTGCTGGACACGCTGCTGTGCGCGCTGGCGCCGCTGCTGGGCGTGTGCCGCGCCATCCCGCAGCTGGCGCCGCCGCCCGCGCTGCTGCAGCGCACGCTCCACAACATCGCCTACATCATGCCCGGCCTCTAGGACCCACCCACACCCACCCCTACAACAGGGATCGGCAAACTTTTGAGAAGAGCGAACCGCAGTAGAATTCACTAGTTTTAGGAACCTCAAAGAGCCATAGGAGCGTTATCCAAAAAAAATTACATTTAATTCATGTCTTCAATATATTGACTTCTTTGGCTCATTTTACTCAGAATCGTTTGTATATTCACGCCTCATACATGAAAAAATGTGTCCCAAAATTTTGTATGAAAAAATATTTTTCCAGGGCGTCACGTTCATACACATTTTTTCATGTATGAGGCGTGAATGTACAAATGATTCTGAGTAAAATGAGCCCAAGAAGTCAATATTTTGTAGACATTAATGAAATGTATTTTTTTTTTGGAAAACGCTCATAAACGTAATTTTTCTTGGAACAGTAGGAACTCCAAGTGTTAATATTTTGACTTTTGAGTGGCTTAGAGCTGCATGCGGCTCGCGAGCCGTGGTTTGCCGACCTCTGCCCTACAAGATAGGGCCTAGCTCGAGCCTACTTCATGGGTAGCCTACAACTTGGGCATTGAGCAGACAAGTAGCTGCGTGATTTTGATTCACTACTTAATAAAACTTCTTAAACATACCCTGTGTTTTTCTTGTAATAACTTTGTCACAAAAATCAACTAAGGTAAATGGTCAATTACTGGCCACCCTAAACTAAAAATGAATTCTACTCACCTGTAAACAGTATTCATTTTAGTATGTGTCAATAACTGGCCACCCTTCAATAACTAGCTACCTTATACTAAAATGAATTCTGATTACGGGCGAGTAGATTTTTTTTTAGTATAAGGTATCCAGTTATTAAACAATAGCCACTAATTGACGCCACTATTTAGCCACTATTTGGTTGTTTCATCTACATGATTCTTCGAGCAACACCGGCTTCCGACACATCGGAAGGGAGGGGCCCAAGCGATATCTCACCGTACAAATCTTTCTGCCATTTTTCGCGGGGGGAAAGATGCACACAGTCGCACTTCTCACACACTTACATACAAAATCTAATCTGTAACGACGACACAAATACATAGAAAATGACACACGTCAAAGACAAATCTTGCAAACCTCGATCTCTTTTTGTGTACGGACGAGTGACAAGTGTCACAACACGCACACTAACACATTTTCGTTGAAGTATGTTATTGTATTCTGAGAGATGACAAGTCGGATTTGTCGCTCGACCGATCCGCAATTTGTACTGAGCGAGCAAAATCGATAAATCCAACAATTACATGAGACTAAAATATAATAATTGTGTTTGAATGTAATTAAACGTATGATATGTAAAAAAAAATATTACATGTGAAATGTAACACTTTCTTTTTGTAAATTTGATGTCCCCGATCTCTTTTTATAACAAAAAACCGAGCAAACAGGCATTTTTGTGCAGCAGTGTTCACGCGCGCGTCTGGACTCGGTCTAGTGAAAAATCCAAGTGCAACTAGTTTTATTACCCGCGCTAGATTAGATTGACGCGCTAATCTTGTACCTCGGCAGAGGGGAAATAGTGCGAATGCCGCCTCCCTTCCGTGTTGCTCGAAGACATGATTCAATGGTAGTAATTAAGATTTAGTAACTGACATACATATTATACCTACTTATAAATGTTAATTTCTAATAAAACAGCGATAATATTTTCGATTTCTATTTATTGAAATTATATTGAACACAATATTTACACATACACTGACATACAATACAATGATCTTAACCTATAAAACTTAACACATTCATTGCCACTAAGTTACGGGTTACGCTGGGTAGCGCGTAGCCACGGTTTCGCCGTATGGAGCGCGTAGTCGCTACGAACAGTGTACCCGACAGTCGGGTTCTTGGTGCTGAATGTGTTAAGTAATGTAAGCATCTCAAACTTATTTAAACCGAGCACACAGGTGACAAAATTTTGACTATAGACTAGAAATGTCACCCTATTGTCGGCACCTTACCAATAGTTGACACAATTTACCTTAAGGCAGCAGTGGTGACTTTGCTACAAAAATAAGCGCCAAAAACTGGTACTTTTAAGTGTTAATCATTGGATAGTGGAAATTCATAAAATTTTATTTGGTTTGATGAAACAAACCTTGATTGGTTGTTGGTGGTTTTGGTTGGTTTGAGCCTTGGTAGTAGTAGTAAGTATTGGTAGTATGTTTTATTAGTAGTAGTCTATTTGTTGTATCTGGCTCAGTTAAATAAGTACGAGAGCTTAAGTAATACATTTTCTCCTAATATTCGACTAAGACGATTCGGCTATTCGTGTTAAAAAAGATTACATAGCAACATACATCTCATAGGTTTCTTTTTGCACTTTGCGCTTCAAACATTTTCTATGTGTACTTGTTCTGAACATCTCGATTTGAATTATAGATGAAATTTTAAGCTTCATACATTTTCTATAATAGTACGATTGAATTGGAACTATAGTTCGTTTTTTTAGCATTAGAAAGAACTTGCAAGAAGGTAAGCGATATTGACATGTCTTTTAATTGAAAAACGCTTTTTAAAAATCAGTAACTATTGCTTATGAAAGCAGAAGAATATAAATGATAGTATTAGATTTTAAATTGTTACATATTTGCCGTGACTTATTTTTAAAATGTGTTTTTCAATTAAAAGACACATCAAGATTGTTTACCTTATTTCTAATGCTAAAAAAAACGAACTATAGTGGAAATACTACATTTGTGGCTTTCCATCACATAAAGTCACTTAAATCCAATAAAGGTTAAAGGTATCAGAATTTCTGTTGGAATTTCAGATAAAATGGTCCGTATTGCACTTGAAGCATATGGATCCTTCTGTGCTGGAAAGCCACATTTTATTAAAATAAACAGACGTTATTTGAGGACTGACAATGATTGACTGATTACATAATCTCAGTTACATAATTTAATTACAAACTTATTTAATAAAATAACAATACGTTGACAATTTTATTTTGGGAGTTTACGTTGACACAATCTGTATATAATATATAGCAGGTAGTTTTTGTGCTCTTCATTTGTCCGTCTGTCTGTCTATATGTCTGTTGGTCTGTCAATACAGGGTGTTTATTTAGTCACCTGCAATAATTTACGGGCTGAATATATAAGTCATACTGAACAATTTTTACTATGGAGCCAACCCCGAAATTGCAAAAAAATTGGCTGATTCATACATTTGGGCTGACCTTGACATTTTCTGAGGTAAAAATTTTTTTCGCGATTTCGGTGTTGGTCCCATAGTAAAAGTTGCTCAGTATGAACTATATTCGCTGTACAGTTAAATAACAAGTCTATGGAACGATAAAAAAAAATTTGCAGTATTTTTATTAATCTGTCTAATTTTCGCAACTTGAAAATCTGCATTTATTAGTGTGGCTCTGTCTGGTCTCTGTCTTTCTATCAGTCTGATCTGTATATGTACTTTTTCCCAACGTATTTATTTGCCAGTTTACATTTTGCAATATCTTATTATAAAGTATGTTTTCTAACTCTGTCTTATTTGTTTGTTTCCTTACAACAGCCGCCCCCTACAGTTAGGCGCGTTACAATAACAATACAAGACCTTCCCTGGCACGGAACCCACGTCGTAGTTATAGTTCCACGTGAGCTCAGTGCCCGCCCTTATCTGAGATAGAGCGAAGAACGCGACCCAGGGGAAGCGCGGGTCGTGGGTGTCCACGAACACGTTCTGAACGAACACGTTTGGAGTGCACGAGTGCTGAAAACAAAAAGGTAATTTTTTATTACACTTTTTCGGCAAATGAGATGAACTCACTGGAAACGGCATAGGCTAATTCACCTATAAATAGAATTCATTTTTAGTTTAGGGCGGCCAGTTACTGGCGAATTAGCCTATAGGGACCGTGCGCGTTGGAGGGTCTGCCATCTTTTGGCCTGAATCGAAAACATAAACTATACATTGACACTTCACGCCAAAGCAAGTGTTGCCCTCTACAGTTCACGTACGTTTTCTTGTGCATTGTAGTGTAGGTTCTGCCATCTTGTGGGCTACATTGAAAGCATAAACTTGACATTTACACTTCGCGCCAATACATAGGGGGCTCTGTGCTGCCCCCTACAGTTTATGCACGTTCCCTATTTAGTTAAACTTGCTTTGACCTTGTTAAGACCATCGATGACTTCATCCTTGCCAGAAAGATCTTTTTTAAGACTAGAAATTTTATAGCCCGAGATATTTTTTGTCGAATAAATTTTTGTCAATTTTACAGAACGGCGGAGCCATACATTTCTTTAGCTTTAGGGTCAGTTGCATCAAACCATCAGTCACCGTTAAAGCGTTCGCTTAATTTTATTGTATGGGAAGTTCCATAGTTCAATGCTGAATGACAGATCAGTCCGCTACATGTGGTTGGTGCTTCCGGCCCTAAAGCTATTCTCGCGAGGTCTACAGTTTACAAAGCCACTATAATCTGTATCTTTAGGTATTTAAATAAAAGTAAACAATTTGTACATTTTCAGGTAGTTATAACATTTATTGGTTAACCAACCAAATACAAAACCGCCTGGACCAGTCACTGAACCTGACTTTAGCCTACATTATTTGATCATGTAATGTTTTCATCTACCCTCAACTGGCTTAAGGAGTCATTTGGGGGTAGATTTTGTTTACTTTTATTTAAATACCTAAAGATACAGAGTATAGCACCTACTCACATTGAGATATCTGCCGATGTTGCCCTGAACCTTGGCGTCCATGATGTAGCACGCCTCGTCTTTGCCGAATAGAGTGCGCACAGATCTACACACAAAAACATTATTGTTTATAACAAATGGGGGGAGTCTTTTCAAAAGGGCTTATTTCTCAAAAAGCCCTTACTATAAGTCCTTATGAAAAGACACTCCTCGCATGCACTTGTAAATATACGAAAAATAAACACTAAAATAGGTAAGTTATTTCTTCGCGGGAAAGTGGCATTTTTCTTATAAAACGGACGTGATCAAGTTATTAGTATACGATTTTTTAGGGTTCCGTACCCAAAGGGTAAAACGGGACCCTATTACTAAGACTCCGCTGTCCGTCCGTCCGTCCGTCCGTCCGTCTGTCACCAGGCTGTATCTCACGAACCGTGATAGCTAGACAGTTGAAATTTTCACAGATGATGTATTTCTGTTGCCGCTATAACAACAAATACTAAAAACAGAATAAAATAAAGATTTAAGTGGGGCTCCCATACAACAAACGTGATTTTTTAGGGTTCCGTACCCAAAGGGTAAAACGGGACCCTATTACTAAGACTTCGCTGTCCGTCCGTCCGTCCGTCTGTCACCAGGCTGTATCTCACGAACCGTGATAGCTAGACAGTTGAAATTTTCACAGATGATGTATTTCTGTTGCCACTATAACAACAAATACTAAAAACAGAATAAAATAAAGATTTAAATGGGGCTCCCATACAACAAACGTGATTTTTGACCAAAGTTAAGCAACGTCGGGAATGGTCAGTATTTGGATGGGTGACCGTTTTTTTTTTTTGCTTTTTTTTGTTTTTTTTTTTTCATTATGGTACGGAACCCTTCGTGCGCGAGTCCGACTCGCACTTGTTGACCGAAGTTAAGTAACGTCGAGCGGGGTCAGTACTTGGACGGGTGACCGTTTTTTTGCCGTTTTTTGCATTATGGTACGGAACCCTTCGTGCGCGAGTCCGACTCGCACTTGCCCGGTTTTTTTTGTTAACACGGGGTCTACTGTGAATGTGCGTTGCAATGCGCGGCCGGAAGCGGTCGTGCCGTAGTGCACTGCACGAATTTTAAAATTCGCGAACCGCGCGGCAATAGCCGCTGCCTGCTTACCCGCTATGACTTCATCACAAGTCGTAGTCAACGAGTTGTTGGCATTTATTCAAAATGCCACCGTGACTTTGGATGAGACCAGCATCGTGCAGATCTGCAAGTCCAGCTTCCAGGAGGAGGACATATGTAGTGGCAAGGCGCTGCTCTACCAGACGCTCGGCAAAGCCGACGAAATGCCATCACGACGTAGAGATGGAGGCGTGAAGAGTCTACGGGACATCATCTCGGTGTTCAAGGGGACCGATTCATCAAACATGCCCTCTTTCGTGGCGAAGGACCTACATCGGCTACCTGTCGTCTCGTTGGACCATGTTGACGTTTCCAGGCTGCTAAAGGATATCATTTTCCTGAAGGACAGTCTGGCTGAAATGCAGGCTAAGTTGGAGGTATCGAATAATACCATCAGTGAACTACGTTCTGAATTAGCGTTAATACGAAGTGCTAGTTCGGAATGTAGGTCAGATAACTCTAGCATATCCGTGTGTCACGTTGCGCGGAATGCGTCCATCGGCGGTTTCGAGTCCGCGAATTTGGATGCGTCGGCGATTGCTGAGCAGGCGACCGCCGACCCGCGCCCCGCCGCCCGCCCGTCTACGTCACCGGAGACGCGCACGTCACGCGAGAGTACGTTGACCCCACAACGTTCCTACGCTGCCACTGCCGCTAAGCCGCCTGCTGTGTCCAAGTCTAAGCAGCGGCCGAAGAAAGGGGTGCAGAGCCTTCGTGAACCTGTTCACAAGGATCGGTCACAGCTGACTCTAAAAGAGTCGGGATGCGACAGAGATGGCTTCAAAAAGGTGGAGAGGAGAAAGAAGTCAGCTCGTCCGAATCAGTGCGGTACCGCACCGACTGGACCTAACCATTTGCTGCGTCCTGCAACACCGACGACGCTGCTGTATGTGTCCCGATTACACTACCTTACGAAGGTCGAGGAGATCGTGAAGTATGTACGAGCCAAGTCCGGATTCATCCTGAGGGTCGTGAAGTTGGAATCTCGACACAGTGTGAATTTTAATTCTTTTGTGCTGAGCGTTCCGACTGAACATCTAGCGACCTTCACCAAGGAGGAGTTTTGGCCGAAGGGTGTCAAGTTCCGGCGGTTCCGCGGCCGGCTCCCTGACACTGCGGGGTTGCGAACTGCATCGCAGCCATAATTGTGTTTTTAGTTTTAAGATATATTTTGTAATAATATGTATGCTAGTTTTAAGGTATTTATCTATGGGCCAATAGTTGCCTGAAAATAAATGTTTTCATTCATTCATTCATTCATTCTACTCAATAGAAATAGTCGAGTCAATTACTCGGATCGTATCGCGAGCCTGCTTGACTTTGACAATTCACCGTACATTGCTGACCCTATTAGTAAAAGGCGTATCCAGACGAGTAAATTTTTCGCCAATCTGATTAAATTGCCCGATCGAATCAGGAAGTGCGGACGCAAACGCCAATTTGGCTCGCCGAATTCAACCGCCGATAATGACCGATATTACCGAGAAAATGAGGTGCGGACGCAAATATACCAATTTGTGACGCCAGTATTTTCGTTCTGGGGCATTTTTTAAATTTAGAGGGCTCTAATATCACCATAAATCTAAAATTGGTGATTAAATTGGGGGGTCCCTTCGTTTCACATAAAGTTTTAAGTCATAATGTATTAGTGAATAGAATCAGGCGTTACTTTGCGGAAATCCATACTAATTAAAACCAAAATATTATTTTGCTAATCCGAAAGCAAGTATAAATGATGCAAGTAAGTATAACGGGTTAGCACTGATTGACTACTACGTTATCTTTTCGCGGATTAGCAAAATAATATTTTGGTTTTAATTCATAATGTATTGTTTGTCATATTATCGTTAGTCATAAAACTGAAACGGTTAACTTTTCAGGATTTTCGTAAGGTTATTCTATAGGTAGGTTAGGTTAGGTTAGATTTGTTTTATGGCAATCCTGAAAAATTACACGTTTCTGAGAAAAACCAATTATGACTAACGAAAATTCGGACAAACAATACATTATGACTTAAAACTATTTGGGAAACAATAGAGACCCTTAAATTGGTGATTGACGCCAATTTCATTACTGATCAAATCGGTCGATTTGATCATCCCGTCTGGATACCGCTAAATATTAACTCCATATACCGTCGTTACTAACGTTACTTACCGATTCAGCGACAGTAGCATGGTCGCGTTCTTATCAAGTATGTAAGTGCGAAAGTGACGCATGACACGACAGGCGATAAAAAAAACGCGACTGTGCTACCACCGCAGAAACATACAAGAAATTTTCAGTTGCTAAGTTGGTGAAATAGGCACTAGTTACCTATTTTTGTCAATACCAAGTCAGCAAACAAGCATACGGCCCGCCTGATGGTAAGCAGTCACCGTAGCCTATGGACGCCCGCAACTTCAGAGTTACCAATTTCTAAACATACCGAATGAACTTACTTATATTTAGAGATGAATTCCTTGCCCCCCATGCCCGCCTGCGCGGAGAAGTGGGCCGGCTCTCTCACTGCGAAATAAAATATTACGATTATTATTTTACAAGACTCATCATCATCTTCCTCGCGTTGTCCCGGCATTTTGCCACGGCTCAGGGGAGCCTGGGGTCCGCTTGGCAATGAATCCCAAGAATTGGCGTAGGCACTAGTTTTTACGAAAGCGACTGCCTTCTGACCTTCCAACCCAGAGGGTAAACTAGACCTTATTGGGATTAGTCCGGTTTCCTCACAATGCTTTCCGTCATCGATTATTTTACAAGACTATCAACATTTTCAAGAAAAACTTTGATTTTCTTCATAAATATTGTGCAGTCACCACACGGGATGGTTATACGTTATACCATTTAGGATTCTTGCTAAATTGGAAATTCTATAGCGTAAGTATTGAACACCCAATAGGTAATATTACGCGAAACTCTGCGTCGGGGGCGGCTACCCCAATCCAACACAATCTGAGGATCTACCGCGAAACAAGATAATCGAAATTTTGTTATCTAACCTCTCTATTACTCTTGCATATTCGAGCGATAAAGAGGTAGCTACTAGATAACTACATTTCGATTTTCGCGTTTCCCGGTAAGCTCTTTGTAAACAAACCGCCTTAATGCATCAATGTCATAGTGAAAACTTGTCAAAAAACTATTTAAGGCCTAGTATGTATAAGCTACTCTATGGTTTAGGATGTGCACAAGTGGTGCACTCTGGTGGCAGAACATTGCAGTAATCCTCCATATTTAGCTAGGACCCTAAATGGCGCAACAATCGCGGAGCGTGGTACATTGCGATAAAAGTGTGCTACGTTGGTCATTACACACGAGGCGATATTGTGTGTGTAATGACCAATGCACGCGTGTTTAATACGTTTTTCAACACACTTGTGAGAAAAATAATATTATAGGAGATTCTTACACAGATTGACCAAGTTCCACGGTAAGCTCAAGAAGACTTGTGTTGTGGGTACTCAGACAACGATATATATAATATATACATACTTAAATACATAGAAAACAACAATGACTCGGGAACAAATATCTGTGTCATCACACAAATAAATGCCCTTACTGGGATTCGAACCCAGGACCATCGGCTTCACAGGCAGGGTCACTACCCACTGGGCCAGACCGGACCGGGGTAGGGGGGAATAATAAAATTATGAAATAACTCACGTTCTTCGTCGTCGCTAATGGTGATGCAGTCTTCGTTGCCGTCCTTGTCTTTCTGTTTCTTTTCTCTTTCTTCCTTCTCTTTCTTGGATTTCTCACGCTTACGGAGGCGTTTGCTAAAAACATACAATAATTTTAGTGTTTTCGTAAAAACCGGCACTTGCCTACAGTGATGTATGAAAATTTCATTTGATAGCGTGACTAGGCGCACGCGTTTGCGTTAAGTAACATTTTGTATGGGTATTCGGCTTATTTTATGTTTCTTTTTTTTGTCTATTACCTTCCGTGATTATTTCTCACTTGATGGTCTCATCGGAAGATCAGCGCTGGAAGTCGCCAGCAACATGCTGAGATCGGGCCATTTCGTGACGCTTTATTTTTCACTATGTTTTTTTCTACGTATGTCTATTCTCTGTGTGTTTACGAATAAAAAAACTATTCTATTCTATTTGAGTTTCGAAAACGTCCCGCTTGGCGCCCTGTTCAAAATCTCATACAAAAATAGACAATGTAAACGCGAACGCTCGTGACGCTATCGAATGAAATGTACACTAGGGGTTCTGATACCTATGCAGAAAATAAACTGACACCAGAATAATAGTACACTACGATGCAAGTGCGAAAAGTAGGAAACTCGTAACGAGTGGCGATAAATTAAAACACGATTGAAGGGTGTTTTAAATCGACACGAGTTGCAAATTACCTTTTCGCACGTGTATTGTACAACGTTTTACAGTACATATGGCTGTTAATTTTCGACATACGCACGTATAGTGCTAGTTACTGCACTAGGGCGGTAAATTAGCATCATTATGTACTGTAAGCATTATTATGTGAAACGGGCATTTATTTACAAAAATATAAATTGTACAGCCATGAACACAATAGACACTTTATAACAGTAATGTAATTTGATGGCATAAATCAATAATTCCATCATTAAACGAGCACACACGAATGTCAGTTCTATCTAATTTTAAATATCACTCAAGGTACATCTCAAAAAGTCACGGAAATGTTTTGTACACAACGAGCCACTCACATGACCTGTGGAGGTATGAGCATAAAGAAATATAAGACAAGAGTGCTCACTCCATACATTAGTTTTGGTACCAAAAAGACCATTATTTTCATAGTCGACACATCTAGCATCGAGTAGCGGAATTATCAGTACTTTAAGTAGCAGTAGTAGTACTGTCAAGTGACAATAGATGTAGTACCGACCGGAAAGTCTAATGCTCAACAACATAAGACTTTCCGGTCGGTGCTACATCTATTGTCACTTGACAGTACTACTACTGCTAGTACTGCTACTATCTATCTATTATGGTATGAGTTACCTGTACTCAGATGGAGTGTACCGTCCCGCCGGCATGGCTGGCCGGAAGTCGTCGTCGCCATTTTGCTTCTCCTGTTCCTCCTCAGACGATGATGACATTGATGAAGACTCATTTTCCTCCTGTATGGAGCGCAAATTATATAATTCTTATAGACCTTTCATTGTCCACCCAAACTTCAATGTATAGACCGTTATACTGTTCACTTTTTCTACAATAGTCCCAATGCCTGCTGCAACCGCTTCATGGCTATTGTTGCGCCTGTGAACGGGTTCCAGCAGGCGTTCTATATTACATTGAGGTCTGATTTAGACGGCGCGCGAACTCGCATGCGATTTTAGTTACATTGCGGACTGTCGGTTACGTCCAATTCAACCGACCGATCAAAATTCAAAACCCGCAATGTAATGAATCTCGCATGCAAGTTCTCGCGTCATCTAAATGAGCCCTGAAGCTCTCCAAGGGGCCTCTACGTTTTGGATCTATATCCCCACGCAAGCCTATCAAAAGACCGGGTTGTATAGGCCCGCGAAATCCAAGGAGATACAAATAGAGACATTTAAACACACTCACACCACACGGGACAACTCAAAATGGTGAATGAAGATGATGGGTGGATCAACAATTTTTTTGTTGTTATATACCAGTAACAATACTGGTATATTGTACACTGGTATTTTCTACGGTGTAGAATAATAACATAGTTTGTTGGAAGATATGCTGTGCCCCGTTTGACTAATATGCATGACGGGGTCCCTTTGTTTGACATAAAGTTTTAAGTCATGTATCGTTAGTCATGTTATCATTAGTCCTAAAACCGAAACCGTTAACTTTTCAGGATTTTCGTAAGGTTATCCTATAGCACAGTATAATAAATAGTACTAACGTACAGTATGGACACTCCCTGCCTCCCGTTGAAAGTGCCGCCCACCCGCTCTCGGTTACCTCTCAGTTACCGGCTGGCAAGGACGCGACGACGCGGTGCGCAGAGCGCAGAGCGGAGGCCACGTAAAATATTAAACAAATATTTACAAATCCTTTTGTAATGGGCGTGTGTTGTGCTGTGTACGGTTGTTTAAGCTCTATAAACGACAAAACTAAAAGAAAGTTCCACAGATTCCCATTATATGAATCAAGGCAAGTACATACCCAGTTATTTTTAAAGTGTTTTATGTTTTAGTAGAATACCAACTTACAATAGGTACTTATGTTTAGTATTTATTTTACCCTATCTGTTTTAGACCTAAACCTATCAGATCACACTGAAAACAACACAATATCTATATGAACAAAAAATCATGTTTTCAACTTACGTAATATTTTGGTGGCCTGAATTTCCTTACAAAAATTTTGTTACTTCGTTTATACTGATTCAAAATAGGAAACTATTGTATAAATCGAGCTTAGATACCCACCTTACAACATAATATGATTGTTATTTCTTCCTAATTCGCGCAATGAGTTTTGGGTCATTGAGGTCATCGAACTTGTGAACAAAATGGCGGGACCCTAGCACGTCTTATCTCACACAAGCATATTACGCGTTCACCTACACGAGCTTAGACTGTGTGCGTAGGAACGCGTTTGTTTCATACATTTGATCGCCAGTGTCCGGGGTGTGCCTATAGATAGGTTAGGTTTGTTTTATAGCAATCCTGAAAAGTTACGAGTTTCTGAACCAAACAAATTATGACTAACGAAAATGCGGACAAACAATACAATTTGACTTGAAACTTTTTGGGAAACAATAGAGACCCATGTTTGGCTCATTGTGGAAGGGGCTTATAACTTACACACATAAGTAGGTACATATGCATTTTCGTTAGTTTTTAACCCTATAAAACCATTTACCCAGGTTTAAAGATTCTCCCAGGGGCCCATTTCTCGAACGATATTAGTCTAAGATTATTAGTGTGTTGCCATGGTAACCCATACGACTTGACAGTTCGTGGACTAATAATATTAGTCTAATACCGTTCGAGAAATGAGCCCCAGGGGAAGGCCCATGAGATTTGGTAGCGTATTAGGGGATTATTAGCACCAATTATGGAAAGTCGGTAACGCGCTTGTGTCACCCCTGGAGTTTGGTTTGTGACCAATTAGTAAAAAAATGGTTTATTCCTATACCTCTAATCGAAATAATGAAAAACCCCTTAGTTGGTATTTGGAAGTATATGTACAGATGTAGTTAGTGCATAATTAATTTCTATCGTATTTTCACGGAAACGTGCGAACGCGTCTTGCTATTTCAATCAGTCTCGGTACAAAAAGTACTGAGGTTGACTGAACTGGCATAACAAATACGAACGATTCCGAGAAAATACGATGGAAAACAATTGTGTCATTCTCAATCAAAAGGCTACTTATTGTCGGTCGTCAATAAGGCGATATTTCCATATAGCCTCAATTTGAAATCAACCTTATCGACAACCGACAGTGGTTTTTTTGGTTGAAAACGTCACAATTATGCACTACTGTAGGTGAAAATTGACACACACAAATGTACAAGTAGGGTAATTCACAAGTAACTGGCCACCCCAAACCAAAAATGAATTCTATTCACCTATAAATATAATTCATTTTAGTATAAGGTAGCTAGTTATTGAAGGCTGGCCAGTTATTGAAACCTTATACCGACGACCGGTCTGGCCTAGTGGGTAGTGACCCTGCCTGTGAAGCCGATGGTCCTGGGTTCGAATCCCAGTAAGGGCATTTATTTGGGTGATGACACAGATATTTGATCCTGAGTCATGGTTGTTTTGTATGTATTTAATTATTTATATATTATATATATCGTTGTCTGAGTACCCACAACACAAGCCTTCTTGAGCTTACTGGGGGACTTGGTCAATCTGTGTAAGAATGTCCTATAATATTATATTATTAATATTATACTAAATTGAATTCTATTTATAGGTGAATATAATTAATTTTTAGTTTAGGGCGGCCAGTTACTAAAAGTGGCCAGTTACTGGTGAAATACCCTATATTATAGGTTGCCACACTCAGGGTATGTATAAAAAGTAAACCCCTCTCACCTGTAAGAGGTAGCCTCGGGCCAGCTGTAAGACCAATACATAGAGTGAAGAAGAGGATCTATTGGGTGCATGGTCGATCAGCTTTTCTTGTCCCTATTTCGTCCCGTTACCCGTTAGGAGACAACGGTAAGACCGTACGAGCAAAGAGAATTTGAAATAGAGGCGCATTGTCAAAGTAAATTATGTAGCCACAGTAAATTTACTGTCATCTTTCGATAGAAGATTAAAGCTGTTGGAACGACATTTGACTTTGATCCTTATTCTGTCACTGATATGTGTTGATTTGTTAATATTTAAATTAACGTCATCTACTCGACACTAGGCCAAAGGTATGGTGATATTTTTGGATATTTAGATGTCGTTAATTTAAATATTAACAAATTAACACATATCAGTGAAAGAAAAAGGATCAAAATGGACTTCTAACAGTTTTAATCTTCTGTCGAAAGATGACAGTAAATGTACTGTGGCTACATTATTTACCATGACAGTAACTCTCTATACACTATTCTCTTTGGTACGAGTGATAGTAAGAGTTTGTTAGAAAAATATTAACATGCTTAGTAGATGGCGTATAGTGTGCGATTCCCAGCGACCGGCTGAAGTCGGGCCGCGCCGAAGCGCATTTTCAATGTGCCTATAGATTATGTATTACGTATGGCAGAAGCGATGGAATCCGTCCGGAGCCGGTCGCGTCCGCGAGCAGCCGATCGGCTTGCGGCCGTACAAATGTGAAATGCGCTCCGGCTTCGCCGTTCGGTGGGAATCGTACTTAATATGGACTTATAGAGTTGGACCACGCTAAGTTTTCATTTTATCACGTCAAGTATGGAGCTTATGTGCTAAGTTAACGTGGCAGACTCTAACTACCATAAACATGCATGTTTGTTAAATTTAAAACCTTGTTTTCAGTGACAAGAAAAAAAAGTTGATCAACCCAATCATAGACAAAAATAATGCTGAAAAGTTGGAGTTTCTAATATAAACTAGGCAAAAGGATAAATTAAACAATCTATCGTGATAAAGTGGGAGCTATATAGTTATTTGTTTCACTCGGGGGAAAAGTTGTTGTTTAACCGCTCGTGCTAATATTGATATCCGAACAAGCAAAAGATTCCAAAATTGATTCGAGAAGTGGAATCTTGAGCGTTGCGAGGGTTTCAAGGCACGAGGGTTTCAAGGCACGAGGGTTAAACAAATTTTGCCACCGAGTGAAACACAAAATTTCTCACCACACCAACTCAAGGAAAATACCAACTGTAAAACATCAATCAAAATGAAATGAAATCAAATCCAAATGAATGTTATTAAATATTTATCATCCAAAATCATCATTTAAAAGTCCATTATACCAGCCAACATGAGCAAACAACTCAAAATTTGCATAATATTACTTTGCCTCACATGTGGATATAATGCAACTTTGTTATCAGTTTTTGAAGTGCAAAGTAAGCCTTTCCGAGCCGGTGTGGTGAAAAAAATATGTGTTTTTTTATGTTTCTAAAATGAAACTGACGGGCACGTTTGAAAAATAAATCTTCTAAAGGCTATAAAATGCTTAAAAATATAAAACAAATCAGATTGTGTATTAAATATTGGGATTTGAAAGTAGTGACATCTCTATATTACTACATGTTTGACAAATATATTATCTTTATCTTTAATACTTGTACAGTTTACAAATTTCAAAGAATAAGGGTTGATTTAGACGGCGCGCGAACTCGCATGCGATTTTACCTACATTGCGGACTGTTGGTTACGTCCAATTCAACCGACCGATCAAAACCCGCAATTGTATGAAACTCGCATGCGAGTTCACGCATCGTCTAAATCAGCCCTAAGGGTTGGCTACACCAAACCGTCTGTCACCGTTAAAGAGTTCGCTAAATTGTATTGTATGGGAAGATACATAGATCTGTGCCGCGTGACGTTGATCAGCCTGTTAAAGGCCTGTGCACACCGGGTGCGTGTGCATAGACGTTCACGTGCACGTTGTAATATACAGATCCTTATGAGAGACGGCACACCGCTTGCGTGACGTGTGCGTGCGCGGCACAAACATTTTAACGCACGCGCATGTGCTCTAGCACATTCAGCGCCAAGAACCCGACTGTCGGGTACACTGTTCGTAGCGACTACGCGCTCCATACGGCGAAAACGTGGCTACGCGCTACGAGCGTAACCTGTAGCACTTAGTGGCAATGAATGTGCTAGCCTTAACTGTGATGGGTGCTACTGGCCCTAAGTATTAAATTACCTATTTTGACGATATATCCCTTTTAACCCGTGGAGCGTCCTAGTATCACAGTAGTGTGGTGTTAGTATCACACGTGTGATACTAGGGCGATCCACGGGTTAACTGTTATGAGACTAGTAACACTCACCTCGTCCGCTTTCTTGGCGTCCTCAGGTATATCTTCTTCGAAGCCCTCCTTCATTTGCTCGACCACCTCTATGTAGTCCAACTCTGCTAGATACTCGTCACCCTCGTTCAAACCGTCCTATAACGTAAGTCTGGATGTTATACGTGTTTGAAATGACTATATTTGTTTCTTTAGGTATTTAAATAAAAGTAAACAAAATTCAATATTTCTCTAAAAAGAAAGCTCATGGACATGTGCATTCTTCCCATCCTGACCTACGGAGCACAGACTTGGTCCTTGACAAAAGTTCAGTAAGAAAGAAAGAAAGGTTTGTCAACGCGCCATGGAGCGTAGTATTCTCGGCGTGAAGTTGACCGATCGCATCAGAAACACTATACTACGCTCCAAAACCCAAATAGCTGATGTGGCTGAAACAGCCGCCAAGCTGAAGTGGGACTGGGCGGGACGGGATAAATAAAAATAAATAAACAAAATCTACCCTCGAATGGCTACTAAAGCCAGTTGAGGGTAGATGAAAACATTACATGATCAAAGAATGTAGGTTAAAGTCAGGTCGTTCAGTGACAGATCCAGGCGGTTTTGTATTTGGTTGGTTAACCAATAAATGTTATAACTACCCGAAAATGTACAAAGTGTTTGTTTACTTTTATTTAAATACCTAAAGATACAGACTAAAAATTATCATCATTAGCAAAGAATTTACTTTACGAAACAAACAACATTTATGACCATAGGACATCTTATAATTATGACTATAAATGTGACGTTCCACGGGAAAAGGTACCTTATGGCGGTCGGCGCTTACGTCACGTAGCACCGCATTAGTATTGGAGCGTCGTTAATAATAGCTTAAGTGCCCCATAAGGTTCATTTACCCGTGGAACGTCACAAATAAGTTATTGGCAAAAATTTAATTTTTGGTACAAGCTTTTCTCGCTGACTGTACTTTTCTTACCACAGGCAACTAATACTCATCAAAACAATTCTAAAAACCCGAAACACACTTATTTAATTACAAAAACGGGCCTACCGCGATATAATTTCATTGTTTTTACTTTAACCCGTAGACACGTTTGTGTAATTAAATATGTGTACAAAACGCGAGAGTTTAAAGTGTTATAACCCGAAACACAATTAGGTTTCGTTGTTTTATCACAGAGTTCCCATGGCCACCTCCTGTCTCCATCATCAGATCAGCTCCATGTCATCATAATATTGCATTTTCACCCGACTTGCATAATGTATGCAAATTTTCAGCTCAATCGGAAACCGGGAAGTGGGTCAAATTTAACTTGCAATATTTGACAGACAGACAACGGGACAGGTCTAAATAAAATCTCTAGGTCCACGGGGTCCCAGCGCGCACAAGTTGTTCGCAGAAATCGCGAAGCGTCTGGTTGACGTAACTGGTGACCGAAGAGCTGGCGGCTACCTCGCACAACGTATCAGCATTGCGAGACAGCGAGGAAATGCCGCCAGCATCCTTGGTACAATGCCTCAAGGGCCTATTTTAGATTTAAGCTAGTTATTAACTTCGTTTAGTAGTACCACTGTATATATCTTGTACGTTAGGATGTCCCTAATTTAGCGATTTTTAAAATTAACAACGCATACAACCTAAATACACGGTGTAACATGAGGAAACCGAATAATTTTAACAGCGTATTCCTGATCATATTTAGAGACAAAAATGTCCTATAAACTTTTTTTGAAATTCGCCTAGTTTCAGAGATAATATTAATTTAAAAAAAAAACAAGTTTTTATTGTTACATAGTGTAAAAGGCCTTTTTGATGGTGATGTTGCTGCTATGGGACGTGGTCTAAATATCCTTATTGATAGATGTCAACAAGTGACAAGTAACACTTTGCAAAAAGTAGGTTTTACGAAAAAAAAATGTAAAAATCTATTTTAAGTGACAAGTTTACCAATAACATTTATTTTTTATGTACAAACATTCAAAAAATTGAAAAAACAAAACAATTTTTTTTTTCTTTTTGGCGAAACTGACCTAAACTCATATTAAATATTTTACTTCTTTTGACCTCAGAAATGCGTGGTTAAAATTATTTGGTTTCCTCATGTTACACCGTGTATAACGATACTACTCCAAAACATCCTGAATTTTTTTTTTCAGGATATTCCGATAACAAGAACCCGTGCCGACTTACAACTGAAGTTCCCATACAAATTACTACGGAGAAATTTGACCAGACACTAATTTGATAATTTTTCATTGGTTTTGTGTTCGCATCGAAATTTTTTTGTTAAATAAAGTTTATAAATATGGCAATATTATACAAAATCGACATGAATAAAAAAGAAAAAAATTGTCATTTTCATACATTGTATGGGAAAATCTCATGATCCGCACGGGTTACAGTTACAGGAATGACCTGAATTTTTTTTACAGAGTGTTTTGGGATAAAACAAACTGATTTAGGGGGTATGCGTTATTTATTTCTGAAAATCGTAAAATAAGGGACACCCTATTGTACGTAAATAAATGTTCTTTTCCAATAAAATTTTGTAAAAAGGTTAAAAACGAGTGACGTAACTGACCAAGTTGGCTGTAGCGTCGGTGAGCAGGTTGCCGGCGTACACGCATAAAAATGCGCCTTTTGGAACGTCGTTGAGCGCACGGATGCCCCACCCGCGGTTCGCAGTTTTGAACACCTGTATAAAGAAAAATTGTTGGACATGGCAGCATGTTAGGGACGAAAGAATATCGAACTATGAGCTGCTGATACGATAGGGCCATTGCGCTAGTTTCCGTCCATGATCTAGTTTTCGCCCACTTGACAGATTAGCAAATAATATATTTCATTTTAGTTTCCTACTTGCAAAATATCATTTTTATGTAGATGGAATTTATGTCTAAACAATATATGTTTAGACATAAATTGCAATAAGTCTAAATTTGTGCAGAAATGTAGGTTTATATTCAAATTTCGTCAAGTGGACGAAAACTAGCGCAATGACCCTATTGAGAAAAAACACCAGAATGAATAGACTGCGTAAATACATAAATAAGTGGGTACCTGTAATTTTAGCTGCAAAGGATGCTGTGCCACCCTGTTCAAGCAAGTCTGTTTGCATTTACACCTGAGAAAAAAAGGAAAAATATTTCAACGGTAAAAATTAAGGACCCCGCAGCAAACATAGGGAAAAAGTGGTTTCAGTTAAATCGCACGAAATTTTAGTATAATGTAGATTAAAGTCTCCTGATTATTTTATTATAAGGGCGCAACTCTCTCATAAGGGGCTATTCATAAATTACGTCATTTCAAATTAGGGGGGGGGGGGGGGGGGGGGTCTGGACATCGGATGACGGTAGCATGAAGTAGGAGGAAATGGGGTCATTTGAAGCATGATTTTTGGATGATTATAGGGGGGGGGGGGTCAAAAATCGTCAAAAATCGATGACGTAATTTATGGACACGGACATGGACGAGGCGGGAATTCTGTACACTATACTCGTACTACTTGTAGTACTAACCTACTATTACACTCGTAGATTCCGGACGGCAGAGGCTCGGGTAGCCGCTTGTATACGTAGCCGACTTCGTTCATGTCCAAGCCAATGGTGCGAGCGCCCTCTAGCGACATTATCGCGTTGCTAATCGAACTGAGATTCAGTGAATCTGCCATTCGGGCGGGTGGGAATTCTGTACACTATACTACTTGTAAGTAGTACTAACCTACTATTACACTCATAGATTCCGGAGGGCAGAGGCTCGGGTAGCCGCTTGTATACGTAGCCGACTTCGTTCGTGTCCAAGCCAATGGTGCGACCGCCCTCTAGCGACATTATCGCGTTGCTAATCGAACTGAGATTCAGTGAATCTGCCATTCGGGCGGGTGGGAATTCTGTACACTATACTACTTGTAGTACTAACCTACTATTACACTCATAGATTCCGGACGGCAGAGGCTCGGGTAGCCGCTTGTATACGTAGCCGACTTCGTTCGTGTCCAAGCCAATGGTGCGAGCGCCCTCTAGCGACATTATCGCGTTGCTAATCGAACTGAGATTCAGTGAATCTGCCATTCGGGCGGGTGGGAATTCTGTACACTATACTACTTGTAGTACTAACCTACTATTACACTCATAGATTCCGGACGGCAGAGGCTCGGGTAGCCGCTTGTATACGTAGCCGACTTCGTTCGTGTCCAAGCCAATGGTGCGAGCGCCCTCTAGCGACATTATCGCGTTGCTAATCGAACTGAGATTCAGTGAATCTGCCATTCGGGCGGGTGGGAATTCTGTACACTATACTACTTGTAAGTAGTACTAACCTACTATTACACTCATAGATTCCGGAGGGCAGAGGCTCGGGTAGCCGCTTGTATACGTAGCCAACTTCGTTCGTATGTATACCGATAGTACGAGCGCCCTCTAGCGTCATTATCGCGTTGTTAATCGAAATAAGATTCAGTCACTGCCATTCGGGCGTGACGGGAATTCTGTACACTATACTACTTGTAAGTAGTACTAACCTACTATTACACTCGTAGATTCCGGACGGCAGAGGCTCGGGTAGCCGCTTGTATACGTAGCCGACTTCGTTCGTGTCCAAGCCAATGGTGCGAGCGCCCTCTAGCGTCATTTTCCAGCAAGCGCATTTGCTCTTGTCCTGTATAAGTAAACAAATATATTATAAAATGTTCTCATTGAGCTACTTCATAAGTATAACTAAAGAGTTGTTATTATTAGTAGAAGTGTAAAGATTAAGAAAAAAATCATGCCAGTAGAATTCAACAGCATAAGTAGAAGACACTGTACTCCTACCATCAGCCACAAAAGTGCATGGCGACTTTATGAATGAATTCATTCATAATTTCTCCATGGACTTTCGCAGCTCACTGTACTACGTGTATCCATCCACCCATCCATCCATTCATCCATCATCCATCCATCCATCCATCCATCCATCTATCTACCTATCCATTCATCCATCTAGCCATCCAATGATCCATTCATCTATCCATCCATCCATGCATCCATCCATCCATTCAACTATCCATCCATCCATTCATCCATCCATCCATCCATCGTCTTAATCGGAGTGTACACTGTACAGTCGTTCATTTCTTTGAACAATTTTGTCTCTAAACATAACAGTACAGTCACCTTCAATAATATGTTACAAAGGAAGGCCGCAAAAATATCTGACACGATCTTATTTGTAGAGACATAAGAGCGTGTCACATATTTTTGCGGCCTTCGAAGAGTAACATATTATTGCAGGTGACTGTACTTACAGCACAATCGTCGGTACAGTCACATCCGCACAGGAATTCGGGGCCCAGGTTGAGAGGCACCCCGGCTGTGGGGGTGCGTTCTGTGTTGTAGGAACAGAACTCTGGTAGTGACGAGTCATAGTAGTTCACGCAGGGGACCTGGACGTTCTCTTGTAATGACTCTAACATGACACTTACAGCACAATCATCGGTACAGTCACATCCGCACAGGAACTCTGGGTCCAGGTTGAGAGGCACCCCGGCTGTGGGTGTGCGTTCTGTGTTGTAGGAGCAGAACTCTGGTAGTGACGAGTCATAGTAGTTCACGCAGGGGACCTGGACGTTTTCTTGTAATGACTCTAACATGACACTTACAGCACAATCATCGGTACAGTCACATCCGCACAGGAACTCTGGGTCCAGGTTGAGAGGCACCCCGGCTGTGGGTGTGCGTTCTGTGTTGTAGGAGCAGAACTCTGGTAGTGACGAGTCATAGTAGTTCACGCAGGGGACCTGGACGTTCTCTTGTAATGACTCTAACATGACACTTACAGCACAATCATCGGTACAGTCACATCCGCACAGGAACTCTGGGTCCAGGTTGAGAGGCACCCCGGCTGTGGGTGTGCGTTCTGTGTTGTAGGAGCAGAACTCTGGTAGTGACGAGTCATAGTAGTTCACGCAGGGGACCTGGACGTTCTCTTGTAATGACTCTAACATGACACTTACAGCACAATCATCGGTACAGTCACATCCGCACAGGAACTCTGGGTCCAGGTTGAGAGGCACCCCGGCTGTGGGTGTGCGTTCTGTGTTGTAGGAGCAGAACTCTGGTAGTGACGAGTCATAGTAGTTCACGCAGGGGACCTGGACGTTCTCTTGTAATGACTCTAACATGATACTTACAGCACAATCATCGGTACAGTCACATCCGCACAGGAACTCTGGGTCAAGCTTGAGAGGCACCCCCGCTGTGGGGGTGCGTTCTGTGTTGTAGGAACAGAACTCTGGTAGTGACGAGTCATAGTAGTTCACGCAGGGGACTGGGACGTTCTCTTGTAATGACTCTAACATGACACTTACAGCACAATCATCGGTACAGTCACATCCACACAGGAACTCTGGGTCCAGGTTGAGCGGCACCCCGGCTGTGGGAGTGCGTTCTGTGTTGTAGGAGCAGAACTCTGGTAGTGACGAGTCATAGTAGTTCACGCAGGGGACTGGGACGTTCTCTTTACCATGGGAGAGATCCTGTGAACAAAGTGTTATTATTTATATTAATTTTATTTGTATTAATCATACATTGTCAGTGTTATAATTAGGTACATAGGTAAACAAGATGGATGTCAAACATAAATACAAAGAAAAATACAACACTAAAATTCTAATTATATTGGAATGGTTTCGGTCGAAGTATTTTACAGATGCCGATCGCATAGGTTTTACGTGTTAGTCCGACGAATAGTGTCAAATTCTTGTATTTTTTTGACATATGGTCACAAATCATATCTCTGCCTAAAGCATACTATCGTCCGCCGCTAGTTGCCACGGTCAAGTGGAAAAATAAACTTTTGCTGAAAACACTCACCTTCTTGTTTATAAGACACTTATTCAGCAAGAACTCAGCCAAACAGTGCGTAGTCGGGTTGAAGTCGAATAAGTCCACTCCCATATCGCTGTCTATGGCTTGTAGGTATCTGTGTAGTTCGTCGTAGTTTCTTATAACACTAACCTTTTTGCTAATAAGACACTTATTCAGCAGGAACTCAGCCAAACAGTGCGTAGTCGGGTTGAAGTCGAATAAGTCCACTCCCATATCGCTGTCTATGGCTTGCAGGTATCTGTGTAGTTCGTCGTAGTTTCTTATAACACTAACCTTTTTGCTAATAAGACACTTATTCAGCAGGAACTCAGCCAAACAGTGTGTAGTCGGGTTGAAGTCGAATAAGTCCACTCCCATATCGCTGTCTATGGCTTGCAGGTATCTGTGTAGTTCGTCGTAGTTTCTTATAACACTAACCTTTTTGCTAATAAGACACTTATTCAGCAGGAACTCAGCCAAACAGTGCGTAGTCGGGTTGAAGTCGAATAAGTCCACTCCCATGTCGCTGTCTATGGCTTGCAGGTATCTGTGTAGTTCGTCGTAGTTTCTTATAACACTAACCTTTTTGCTAATAAGACACTTATTCAGCAGGAACTCAGCCAAACAGTGCGTAGTCGGGTTGAAGTCGAATAAGTCCACTCCCATATCGCTGTCTATGGCTTGCAGGTATCTGTGTAGTTCGTCGTAGTTTCTTATAACACTAACCTTTTTGCTAATAAGACACTTATTCAGCAGGAACTCAGCCAAACAGTGCGTAGTCGGGTTGAAGTCGAATAAGTCCACTCCCATATCGCTGTCTATGGCTTGCAGGTATCTGTGTAGTTCGTCGTAGTTTCTTATAACACTAACCTTTTTGCTAATAAGACACTTATTCAGCAGGAACTCAGCCAAACAGTGTGTAGTCGGGTTGAAGTCGAATAAGTCCACTCCCATATCGCTGTCTATGGCTTGCAGGTATCTGTGTAGTTCGTCGTAGTTTCTTATAACACTAACCTTTTTGCTAATAAGACACTTATTCAGCAGGAACTCAGCCAAACAGTGCGTAGTCGGGTTGAAGTCGAATAAGTCCACTCCCATATCGCTGTCTATGGCTTGCAGGTATCTGTGTAGTTCGTCGTAGTTTCTTATAACACTAACCTTTTTGCTAATAAGACACTTATTCAGCAGGAACTCAGCCAAACAGTGCGTAGTCGGGTTGAAGTCGAATAAGTCCACTCCCATATCGCTGTCTATGGCTTGCAGGTATCTGTGTAGTTCGTCGTAGTTTCTTATAACACTAACCTTTTTGCTAATAAGACACTTATTCAGCAGGAACTCAGCCAAACAGTGCGTAGTCGGGTTGAAGTCGAATAAGTCCACTCCCATATCGCTGTCTATGGCTTGCAGGTATCTGTGTAGTTCGTCGTAGTTTCTTATAACACTAACCTTTTTGCTAATAAGACACTTCTCTCTTTGGTCGGTCCCTCATGTCTGAGGATCGTGGTCAGTATCAGGGTTGCATCTGGAGCGGATGATCTGTCTCCACCGGTTTCTGTCCAACGCGTCTCCGACGACCGTGTAGAAAGCAGAGGATGACGAGTCTTTAACTTGATCGGTCGTAGTTTCTTATAACACTAACCTTTTTGCTAATAAGACACTTATTCAGCAGGAACTCAGCCAAACAGTGCGTAGTCGGGTTGAAGTCGAATAAGTCCACTCCCATATTGCTGTCTATGGCTTGCAGGTATCTGTGTAGTTCGTCGTAGTTTCTTATAACACTAACCTTTTTGCTAATAAGACACTTATTCAGCAGGAACTCAGCCAAACAGTGCGTAGTCGGGTTGAAGTCGAATAAGTCCACTCCCATATCGCTGTCTATGGCTTGCAGGTATCTGTGTAGTTCGTCGTAGTTTCTTATAACACTAACCTTTTTGCTAATAAGACACTTATTCAGCAGGAACTCAGCCAAACAGTGCGTAGTCGGGTTGAAGTCGAATAAGTCCACTCCCATATTGCTGTCTATGGCTTGCAGGTATCTGTGTAGTTCGTCGTAGTTTCTTATAACACTAACCTTTTTGCTAATAAGACACTTATTCAGCAGGAACTCAGCCAAACAGTGTGTAGTCGGGTTGAAGTCGAATAAGTCCACTCCCATATCGCTGTCTATGGCTTGCAGGTATCTGTGTAGTTCGTCGTAGTTTCTTATAACACTAACCTTTTTGCTAATAAGACACTTATTCAGCAGGAACTCAGCCAAACAGTGCGTAGTCGGGTTGAAGTCGAATAAGTCCACTCCCATATCGCTGTCTATGGCTTGCAGGTATCTGTGTAGTTCGTCGTAGTTTCTTATAACACTAACCTTTTTGCTAATAAGACACTTATTCAGCAGGAACTCAGCCAAACAGTGCGTAGTCGGGTTGAAGTCGAATAAGTCCACTCCCATATCGCTGTCTATGGCTTGCAGGTATCTGTGTAGTTCGTCGTAGTTTCTTATAACACTAACCTTTTTGCTAATAAGACACTTCTCTCTTTGGTCGGTCCCTCATGTCTGAGGATCGTGGTCAGTATCAGGGTTGCATCTGGAGCGGATGATCTGTCTCCACCGGTTTCTGTCCAACGCGTCTCCGACGACCGTGTAGAAAGCAGAGGATGACGAGTCTTTAACTTGATCGGTCGTAGTTTCTTATAACACTAACCTTTTTGCTAATAAGACACTTATTCAGCAGGAACTCAGCCAAACAGTGCGTAGTCGGGTTGAAGTCGAATAAGTCCACTCCCATATTGCTGTCTATGGCTTGCAGGTATCTGTGTAGTTCGTCGTAGTTTCTTATAACACTAACCTTTTTGCTAATAAGACACTTATTCAGCAGGAACTCAGCCAAACAGTGCGTAGTCGGGTTGAAGTCGAATAAGTCCACTCCCATGTCGCTGTCTATGGCTTGCAGGTATCTGTGTAGTTCGTCGTAGTTTCTTATAACACTAACCTTTTTGCTAATAAGACACTTATTCAGCAGGAACTCAGCCAAACAGTGCGTAGTCGGGTTGAAGTCGAATAAGTCCACTCCCATGTCGCTGTCTATGGCTTGCAGGTATCTGTGTAGTTCGTCGTAGTTTCTTATAACACTAACCTTTTTGCTAATAAGACACTTATTCAGCAGGAACTCAGCCAAACAGTGCGTAGTCGGGTTGAAGTCGAATAAGTCCACTCCCATGTCGCTGTCTATGGCTTGCAGGTATCTGTGTAGTTCGTCGTAGTTTCTTATAACACTAACCTTTTTGCTAATAAGACACTTATTCAGCAGGAACTCAGCCAAACAGTGCGTAGTCGGGTTGAAGTCGAATAAGTCCACTCCCATATCGCTGTCTATGGCTTGCAGGTATCTGTGTAGTTCGTCGTAGTTTCTTATAACACTAACCTTTTTGCTAATAAGACACTTATTCAGCAGGAACTCAGCCAAACAGTGTGTAGTCGGGTTGAAGTCGAATAAGTCCACTCCCATGTCGCTGTCTATGGCTTGTAGGTATCTGTGTAGTTCGTCATAGTTTCTTATACGACGGCCGCACGGAGCTCGGTACATGACCGCTTTGGTCGCTGGTATGCGGTATCTCACAGTTTGTCTGTAAATAAAAAAACATATCAAAGGTTATAACTATAATATATAGAACTATAATATAGAAATAAATGTCATGTCCTAAGAAAAAGTTACCACGGCCTCTAGTGCCCCAGGCTGGAATCGAACCAATGTCCTCTGCTATCGCGGGAGGTGCCCGAGCCATTCGACCACCGGGGTCACAGCGGCATGGGTCGAATTTTTCTAAGTATATTTATTTCTGTTATATATGTATATATATCGCTGTTGGTACAGTACGGATGTCTACCGTCTCCAATTCTCCCTCAATTGCTCAAAGGTTAACTGGAAGAGATCCCTTGAAGGGATAAGTTCGCCTTTGTACTAATGACGAATGTTATTTTTCCTGCTTTGTTTTGATTTTTGTACAATAAAGCGTTTTACTACTACTACTACTACTATTTCTTACTGAAGGCTACTATGCTAGGTATGTATGTATGTATGTATGTATGTTCATTTGTTCCCACATAACTTCTAAAGTACTCATTATAATTTTTAATACAATCAATATATATTATAAAAGAAAGTGTACAATGTGCGTGCCGCTAAAACTCAGAAATGATGAAGTCCCGATACGATCAAGGAAGTTTGTTTTGTTTTTGAATTATGAACCCATATCTTAATAAACGAAAGTTCAGAATAGATCGTGAAATATGTACAAAAAAACTGCGCGTGTCAGGAGACAAGATATTTCTGGAACAGTCCAGAACATTCGAGAGAAACAGAACATGTTCGGGGATATCCCAGACCATAGTGAAACGTTCCAGAACATACTCGACTGCTATGGAATGTTCTAGAACATTGTGGACTATTAGAAGCCCTTTTTATATATCCATGGATTCCCATTTTACCTGAAGGGCGTAGTTTTGAAGATATAAGGGCTAAATGTTTCGCCCTCTAGACATTTCTAGAAAAGTCCAATACATTCTAGACTATTCGAGAGCCTTCCACACATTCCAGAACATTCTGGAATGTTCGGGAACATCCCAGATCATTGTGGAACATTCCAGAACAGTCGAATTTTATGGAATATTTTGGAACATTGTGAACCTTTCGAAGACTTTATTGTATAAAAAATTTACCCTCCCATAGAAAATGGACCAGCCACAATGTATGAAACAGCCAAATTTTCTCGATTTCGAGGTTTGTCCCATAGTAAAAGTTGCTCAGTATAATCCCAAAACCTCCCTGGCAACGGGAATGCACTTATTTTTTGGCCATCCTGTATATGTGATTATATTAATTAATTAATAATTACCTCTCCCAGCCGCTGAGTAATGGTTTGGTAAGCGGGTTGTATGTCCTCAAATCTTTCAGGGCCAGCACGTCGGTCCGTCTGCATCTCGGCCCGCAAGTGTGCGGCACCATCTTGTGAGGTTTAATTGCGTTCTTGGGCGTGTAGAACTGAAAAATACACATCAAGGATGAACAAAACTTCCGTGAGACACAGACATATTAAATATATCCTCGGTACGGAGTGAAACATGTCGAGCGTTTTTCGACTTAAAATACGTGAGTGACCCGTTCTTAATATATTTAATATATCAAAAATGAAGTCATATCCATGTACAGATGTAGTGTACAATTATTTTCCTTCGTATTTTCACGGAAACGTACGAACGTGTTTGCTATTTCAGTCAGTTTCGGTACAAAAAGTACTGAGGTTGACTGAAGTAGCATGACAAATACGAACGTTTCCGAGAAAATACGACGGAGAACAGTTATGCACTACATCTGTAATTAAAGTTCTTGAAAATGAAGTATACATATATATTCATGAATACAGATTATCATAATAATTTTTGCTTAGGGTGTTATTCCACCCATCCAATGTGTATTTTGTCTCACGTTTTTTTTAATGAGAGAGTGTGACGCAATGACATTGGACAAAGATATTGGATAGATGGAATACCACCCCTAGGAAGTTTGAATCTAGTTGTATTGCCAATGGGGTTGGCCGGTCGAAGTATTTTACAGATGGCGTCAGCTTAGGGTGGTATTTCACTTGGCCAAAATCATTGTCTAATGTGTATTGCGTCTCACATTTTTTAAAGCAAAATGTGAGATTTAAATACACATTGGACAAGTGGAATACCACCCTTGGGTTTTCCTCTAAATCCCTAGAATACGGTATTTGACTGTATTTAAAATAAATTATTTTACACCATGCATGAAATAAAGCACCAGAAGATTAATAGGGAAATGTAGACAGCAGTTATTTTAAGACACAATTTCTATTTTAAAATCCGTATAAAACTATAAAGAGTAGGTAATTTGATTGTGACGTCACATGCTAGTGTTTCATATAAATTCCATAGTAGCGAAATCGTTTTGACAGTTCGAAAAAAGAAACTGATTTGACTAGTAGTCAAATACCCTATTGTGTCAAATTATTGCTTTTTTGGAATTTTACCGTCTTTAAGCCAAATCTCATAGAACAAGATATGAGACGGGGGAAACCTGTGCTCACGCCAAACCTTTGATAGTTACTATTCTGATTACGATGAATTACATTAGATGTTTTTTTTTGACAAATGATTTTTCTGTGAAAGGTTTAAATTCCATTAGAACCATAGTAATGCATGCATGGGCGACGCGGGAAACCATTCAGAGCGATAGTATGTTTTAATTATGAACCTTAAATACAGCTAGGTAAGTTTGAAATTGGTATACTCACGACGACGCGACTGGTGACGTTATCTCTGGCGACGGGGGTGGGGAGTGCGGGCGCGGCGGGGGCGGGGGGAAGGGCGGTGGACTTTTTAGCCACGGCGCGTTGACGACGAATTTCCTGCTGCAAGTACAAAATTATATGGTGAAGTATATAGGGGGCGTGCATGAACTATAGGGGGCAGCATAGGAGCCGTCAGATTTTTGCGTATTGCGTGAGCGAGGCGTATTAAGGTTCCGATGTAGCCCACAAGATGGCAGAACCTACTGTGCACAAGGAAACGTACCGACGAGAACGGTAGATGGTAGCACTTGCTTTGGCCAAAGAGAATAAAGTCTATAGAGACGGATTGTCAAAGTAAATTATGTAGCCACTGTAAATTTACTGCCATCTTTCGACAGAACATAAAACTGTTAGAACGCCATTTGACTTTAATCCTTATTCTTTCACTGATATGTGTTAACTTATTAAATATTGATATTCACGCCATCTACTCGACTATAGGCCAAAGGTATGGTTCCATGTTTTCGAGCGATGGCGCCACCACCTTCAGCCTATGCTCGAGTAGATGGCGTTCATATTAATATTTAATAAGTTAACACATATCAGTGTAAGAATAAGGATCAAAGTCAAATGGCGTTCAAACAGTGTTAATCTTCTGTCGAAAGATGGCAGTAAATTAACTGTATAGCTACATAATTTACCATGACAGTAACTCTCTACTTAAAATCCTCTTTGCTTTGGCAATGTACAACATGTGCACATATGTTTCCGATTCAGGCCACAAGATGGCAGACCCTCCAACGCGCACGAACCCTATAGACCATGAAAAAAAACGAATTATCGGTTTTGACCACTCGAACTAAAGGCAATTTTATTTTGTCAAAGGCCGGTCGACATCTGATGCTACGGCACGTCTTGTGAGCCCAAGGGTCTATATTAGGCCCTTTTCTATTTTTGACCTATATTAATGACTTACCTGTGCTCGAAGGTTTACCGGATACAGTTCTTTTCGTTGATAACACGTCTCTTTTGTTTAAAGAGCTCAGAAACAGTGATATAGTTGAGACTATCATAAACCCGGTCTTGCAACCCACAAACAACTTGCTTCTGAACCCGAAGACTAACCCCCTTATCCATAAACGCACTACAAACCTCAATTAGCTAATAATCGTTTGTCCTTATCTGCCATTTTGACTTATGCATTTGTAAGAAAGGGATAAAACATAATTTAACTGAATCAGGCCCGTAAAGTTTTATGAATAAGGAGGTAAATGTATCCGGTTCTCCGCTTGCCGTCAGCAAATAGGTCACAAGCCCAATTTGATTCTCGGACGTTTTAGAGTTTTAGGAAAACACAGTTTTTTTAGGTAACTATCGATTCAAAACTTCAATGGGGATCGCACCTAACTAGCTTAAGTCTTAACTCTTTTCCAGGCAAAGTACGATTTATCGACCACATACGCGCCACTAGAATTCCAACTTTAGCATTCCAATTTAAGATTCAAATTAGATTGCACTTTCGGGAAATCTGACTTGTCTTCAAATGAATCATCAAAGCTGGATTAATTGGGATATATTTGGATTTTTCGCGAAAACCTTATAGATTGGTGTGGCATGGAAAAGGGTTAAGTAGTAAATTATGTTCTAAATAAGAACAAAATAAGAAAAATAACAGATGTAGATACAGCAAGATTGGTTTATTATAGCTACTTTCATAGTCTGATGTCGTACGGAGTCCTAGTGTGGGGATGAGCTGAGATGGTGAGAGCATATTTATTCTTCAAAAAAGAGCAGTGCGAGGTGCGAGCAATTTATAATTTAAAGTTTGTCAAAAGACTGCCTCATTTCAATCCAGAGAGAATCATACTATCTTTGTCTTACACTAGTACTAGCACCCAAAAGAAAAGGATAAGTATAGTTTTCCTGGTTCTTTTCTTACTGACTGACAAATAGGTTTGACCAACTATAAAACCACGCACGTGGATAAGATAACTTTTTCTACTCGTCGACCGTAATTCTTGAATTAAGATTTCGTGTACCAAACTGCAATTGGGTACTTTTAATGTATTGGCTCCTAACTCAACTATAATATTCATTTCGAAACGGTTTAGTCAACTATAATGAAATTGACCAATCACAGCTCGCCGCGGTCAAGAGGACGAAACAAAACCATACCTCAAATTAATTATTTATATTAGTTTGTATAGTAGAATCAATTTCTTCATACGTTACAAACGCGCATGTGACACCCTTAACATAGCGACATCTATAGACTACGAAAACCGCTTAGCGTTGCTGGTTAGTCTCCATAGGCTACGGTGGCCAAAATCGAGACAAAAACTGTCTAAAAATTGAATTTAGCGCGGAGCAAGTACCAGGGCCTCATGAGTTACGAGAAGGTGTCGCTGTCCAACCCGCCGGGCAGCGGCGGCCGGGACGCGGAACGAGTATGAAGATTGAAGGTATCGCGGCTGCTCGAGTATCTTAGCTATATACTTTTGGTATGTTTACCTAAGATATGATTCTACTAGTTTAAAGTATTATTTTTCTTGACGCGTAGAAACGTAAACATTATTACATTAGTTACGTAGTTCTTTATTTATGAAGTTATTGTACGCCATGAAACATTATGAGAATCTTCCAGAAATTAAGTGACATACATAACTATAATACGAGAAATAAAGGAAAACTTGCGGTGCGGCGGTTGCGATTGTCAAAAGTTTGAAAGTCGTTTGTAGGGCAATCGATTTTTCCAACAAAACACCTGGTCTCAACAGATTTACCATACCGTCAATATGAAAGTGTTGTAAATACCAATTTAACTAACTAAACTAACTATAAAATATCAGATTATTTAACTGATAAAAATGTTTGGGATGATTGTGATATTGTAACGTAAAGAGTAGATACTAATTCTGTATATGTGTTTAATTATTACTAATAATAATACGAGTACAATCTGATATGTAACAACAATGTAATGTACACGACGGACACAAGTGTATCTTGTATACCTATGTAACAAATATGTCGGAGAACGGCTGAATTGTGCCATCTATCGCCTTCAAGAGGCGTTTTATCACGCAACCTTTGACAAATAGAGCAAACTAGGGTATTAAGTACACCTGAGTGGCGTTCGGCGCAGTTCCGCCCAGGCGTCATAGAGAGCGCTGTCAAAACAAATGCAATCCAGAACAATAGGGTATTATACTGTATTTAAAATAAATTATTTTACACCATGCATGAAATAAAGCACCAGATAATTATTAGAAAAACACAGATGGAAGTTATTTTTAAACACAAGTTCTATTTAATAAATCGTATAGAAATATAAAAAGTAGGTGAGTTGACCGTGATGTCACGATGTAATGTTTCATATGAATTTCATATTAGCAAATCGTTTTGACAGTTCTAAAAAAGTGACTGATTTGACTAGTAGGAAAATACCCTATTGTGCCATCTATCGCGCTCAAGAGGCGTTTTATCACGCAACCTTTGACAAATAGAGCAAACTAGGGTGTTACAGTACACCTGAGTGGCGTTCGGCGCAGTTCCGCCAAGGCGTCATAGAGTGCGCTGTCAAAACAAATGACATCCAGAACAATTGAAGTTATGCTGTCAATCAATCTTCAGAAGGGAACGATGAGAACTAACGGGAGAAGAATTCTAGTAATTGAAAAATTGCTTCTAGTAAATATTTTGCATTTATTTCTTACTTTATTTGCGTGTTGTATTCATAACTATACCTATGGGTAATTTATAATTAAGTAACCTACTTTTCATTGTAATAGTCAACTCAGTAACGTATGAAACTTTAGGCCTATTTTTAGTCATTTTTGTAAGACTTATTTGTAAAAGGCTGTTTGTTTTCTAAAAAAAAAATTATGACGTCTGTAGCGGTTTCTGGTCAATTCCACTGGTTTGCTTAAGATGAGAATTGTAACGTGTGCTATGATTTGTAATCAGTCTTGTCCAGTAAAGGCAGTAAGTTGAATATCGCATTTCATTGAAAGCCCTCGTCATCCACGATTGAAGGTTCTGATGTGCAATTGTGCATCCGATAGTATGATACGCCCACGATTCCCGACAAATAAATCGTCGGGTGACAAGCTAAAATCACAAAGTACTATCAAAAAATTAAAGTAACAATGCACTTTATTACACTTGTAACACGGTTTATTGTCCAATAATTTCAATGGTGTTAGTTAGTGACTTTTGCTTGTCACCCGACGAAATAAAAATAAATAAAATAATGAGGTTAACAATCGTGTACAGTCAGAAGTTCCTAAGCGGGCGTGATAATGATCTTGACGCGACTTTATTGTTAAGAGAATAAGAGCGTGTCAAGGTAATTTTGAACACCTCGCCCGCTTAGCAACTACCGCTGCTGACTGTACTATTGTTTTAAAAAAAGCGACCGTGTACGGTATTTGCCGCAGCCGGATTTAGCCGTTAGTCCTACCAATAGCAAAAAGAATAGATAGTATAGAGGGGTCCTGTCATTGTCAATTTTGTAGTCACGGTACATTTACTGCCATCTATCGACACACGATTAAAACTTCAAATAAAATTGAAAATGTATAAAATAATCAAAATATGTTTACGGATAAATGATTCTTAATTTTTATTGTTCCATATTGACCCATGTTCTTTCACTGATATGTGTTAAAATTGTTAAATACCAAACGGTGTCGCTAACGCCATCTAGCCGAGAATAGGCCAAAGGTAATGGCGCCATCTATTCGAGAATGACTTTTCCTTGGCCGTCCGAGGCACGTTTTTTTCTTAGACTTTATTTATCTTATACGGAGTTATATATATCTCTGCCAATAGTTACCAATATTTAGTATGTGTATGTTATGTTAGTGTATTTAGTGTGTTGTGTAGTGTTTAGTGTGTTATCTAATACCTTAAAACGAGCAATTCTTGTATCTTATCTTATACCTTTATACGAGCAATTCTTGTGTATTTATTTAATTATAAGTATATATATTTCGGGGATGTCGGAAACGGCTCGCACGATTCGATGAAATTTGCTATATGGGGGTTTTCGGGGGCGATAAATCGATCTAGGTAGGTCTTATCTCAGTGATAACGCGCATTTTTGAGTTTTTATGTTTTCCGAGCAAAGCTCGGTTTCCCCGATATTTGTTATTATGTGAGATCGCTTTTTAGGGTTCCGTATCCAAAGGGTAAAAATGGGACCCTATTACTAAGACTCCGCTGTCCGTCCGTCCGTCCGTCCGTCTGTCACCAGGCTGTATCTCATGAACCGTGATAGCTAGGCAGTTGAAATTTTCACAGATGATGTATTTCTGTTGCCGCTATAACAACAAATACTAAAAAGTACGGAACCCTCGGTGGGCGAGTCCGACTCGCACTTGTCCGGTTTTTTAGAATAAGAGAGCGTTTATTCGAGGATTTCGAGGCAAACAAAAAAAGAAAACAACACGTAACATAACATATAAGCAACGAAATAGGCGATAAGACCGCCTCTTCTTTACCTCTGCTTGTGTTTTTGTTTTCTTTTATTGAGTTGTGCAATAATAGTATTTTATACAATCGTGATATAATAGAGAGCTTTTCAGTCGAGTACCGTGTTTAGGCAACGAAGCTTGCTGAGTTGCCTAAGTGAGGCACGAGATTGAAAAGCTTGATTATATCACTATTGTATACAATACTTTTTCTACGAGGTAACAAAAATAATACTTTAAACTAGTAGAATCATATAGGTAAACAAACCAAAAGTATACAGCTAAGAAACACGAGCAGCCGCGATACCTTCATACTCGTACCGCGGTCCGGCGGGATGGTCAACGACTCCTTCTCGTAACTAATGAGGCCCTGGTACTTGCTCCGCGCTAAATTCAATTTTTAGGCAGTTTTTTTCTCGATTTTGGCCACCGTAGCCTATGACTGACTATGAGACTAGCAGCATGTTGTACGGCCGGACGTCTCTTTCACACTAGTACTTTCATAGCAAGAGAGAAAGAGCAAGTAATGCGTTGTTACCTCCATCTGCGCCGGTGACTGTTGCGGGGTGGCGGCCGGAGTCGCCGCGGTCTTGTCCTCGTCCGAGCGTGTATACTACCCGTACAGCATGTTGTACGGCCGGACGTCTCTTTCACACTAGTACCGTCATAGCAAGAGAGAAAGAGCAAGTAATGCGTTGTTACCTCCATCTGCGCCGGTGACTGTTGCGGGGTGGCGGCCGGAGTCGCCGCGGTCTTGTCCTCGTCCGAGCGTGTATACTACCCGAACAGCATGTTGTACGGCCGGACGTCTCTTTCACACTAGTACCGTCATAGCAAGAGAGAAAGAGCCAGTAAAACGTTGTTACCTCCATCTGCGCCTGTATCTGCGCCGGTGTCTGTTGCGGGGTGGCGGCCGGCGTCGCCGCGGTCTTGTCCTCGTCCGAGCGTGTATACTACCCGTACAGCATGTTGTACGGCCGGACGTCTCTTTCACACTGGTACCTTCATAGCAAGAGAGAAAGAGCCAGTAATACGTCGTTACCTCCATCTGCGCCGGTGTCTGTTGCGGGGTGGCGGCCGGCGTCGCCGCGGTCTTGTCCTCGTCCGAGCGTGTATACTACCCGTAGAGCATGTTATACGGCCGGCCTTCTCTTTCACACTAGTACCTTCATAGCAAGAGAGAAAGAGCCAGTAATATGTTGTTACCTCCATCTGCGCTTGTATCTGCGCCGGTGTCAGTTGCGGGGTGGCGGCCGGCGTCGCCGCGGTCTTGTCCTCGTCCGAGCGTGTATACTACCCGTACAGCATGTACGGCCGGACGTCTTTTTCACACTAGTACCTTCATAGCAAGAGAGAAAGAGCCAGTAATACGTCGTTACCTCCATCTGCGCCTGTATCTGCGCCGGTGTCTGTTGCGGGGTGGCGGCCGGCGTCGCCGCGGTCTTGTCCTCGTCCGAGCGTGTATACTACCCGTAGAGCATGTTATACGGCCGGCCTTCTCTTTCACACTAGTACCTTCATAGCAAGAGAGAAAGAGCCAGTAATACGTCGTTACCTCCATCTGCGCATCTATCTGCGCCGGTGTCTGTTGCGGGGTGGCGGCCGGCGTCGCCGCGGTCTTGTCCTCGTCCGAGCGTGTATACTACCCGTACGGCATGTTGTACGGCCGGACGTCTCTTTCACACTAATACCTTCATAGCAAGAGAGAAAGAGCCAGTAATACGTCGTTACCTCCATCTGCGCGTGTATCTGCGACGGTGTCTGTTGCGGGGTGGCGGCCGGCGTCGCCGCGGTCTTGTCTTCGTCCGAGCGTGTATACTACCCGTAGAGCATGTTATACGGCCGGCCTTCTCTTTCACACTAGTACCTTCATAGCAAGAGAGAAAGAGACAGTACTATGTTGTTACCTCCATCTGCGCCTGTATCTGCGACGGTGTCTGTTGCGGGGTGGCGGCCGGCGTCGCCGCGGTCTTGTCCTCGTCCGAGCGCGTATATTCCACGTACGGCATGTTGTACTGGGGACAAACGGGGAAATGTTACAACTTTAGAACAAATCCTAAATCCTAATCTTAAATCTTTATTTAACTCTTCACCTATATTAATTACTAGCGACCCGCCCCAGCTTCGCACGGGTTAAACAAAACAACAAATTATACACCCAAACCTTCCTCAAGAATCACTTTAATGATCGGTGAAAAATCCGTTCAGGGGCCCATTTCTCGAACGATATTAGTCTAATATTATTAGTGTGTTGTCATGGCAACCCATACGATTTGACAGTTCGCGGACTAATATTATTAGTCTAATACCGTTCGAGAAATGGGCCCCTGTAGACTCATATCGACCGGGATATGAACCGTGATTACCTTTTGTTTTGTAACTAACCGTGAATCATTCAAAACTGTTATCCGTTCAGTAGTTTTCGAGTTTATCGCGAACATACATACACACAAACAGACAAACGCGGCGGGGGACTTTGCTTTCCAAGGTGTAGTGATAAACTATAGTCTGTATCTTAAGGTATTTAAAAAAGAGTAAACAAAATCTATCCTCAAATGGCTTCTTAAGCCAGTTGAAGGTAGATGAAAACATTACATGATCAAATAATGTAGGTTAAAGTCAGGTCTGTAGGGCGTGCCAAATAAATCGACATACATATATACGCTCGAAAAACATTACATTTCTTGTGACGCAGTCGGATAAATAGTAGACTTCACTCACCCTTCTAGCAGCCTGTGCTCTTGGTAAAGGCCGAGCCCTCGTCCTCTCAGCGGCTTGTAACTCTAGATACAATGGGGCCAGATGAGTGGAGCCGCGGTATATCCACTCTGTCTTTCTTCCTTCGAAGTATTAGGACCAGGGAACTATGACTCACCCTTCTAGCAGCCTGTGCTCTTGGTAAAGGCGAGCACTCGTCCTCTCAGCTGCTTGTAACTCCAGGTACAATGGTGCTAGACGAGTGGAGCCGCGGTATATCCACTCTGTCTTTCTTCCTTCGAAGTATTAGGACCAGGGAACTATGACTCACCCTTCTAGCAGCCTGTGCTCAGCTGCTTGTAACTCCAGATACAATGGTGCTAGACGAGTGGAGCCGCGGTATATCCACTCTGTCTTTCTTCCTTCGACGTATTAGGACCAGGGAACTATGACTCACCCTTCTAGCAGCCTGTGCTCTTGGTAAAGGCCGAGCCCTCGTCCTCTCAGCTGCTTGTAACTCCAGATACAATGGTGCTAGACGAGTGGAGCCGCGGTATATCCACTCTGTCTTGTTGTCCTTCTTGCCTTCGAAGTACACTAGGACGAGGGAAGCGTCCACTTGGAGGACTTTTGAGACCCACCATTTGCCTGAGGAAAAGAAAGTCGGTTGATTTGATTGTATAATATTGGATATCTAAATCTCCGATTGAATAACTTAATGTCTAACGGGGCATAAGGCCAAGCAAGAATTAATGATTAAAACACATCCAGCATTTTTTTTTATCCGACTGAAAAAAAATGGATTTAAACACCTCGTCCCATACGGTGCTAGAGTGAGAGATACACTCACCGTCCCACCGGTCTTGATGCTCTGCCCGGCATGTAATCTCACCATTGGCCGCTCCGGGTACGCCCGCAGGTAATCCCGGACGAAGTTACGGCTGAAGGGGTGAACTTCGTCCCACACGATGCTAGAGTGAGAGATACACTCACCGTCCCACTCGGTCTTGATGCTCTGCCCGGCGTGTAACCGCACCAAGGGCCGCTCCGGGTACGCCCGCAGATAGTCCCGGGCGAAGTTACGGCTGAAGGGGTGAACTTCGTCCCACACGGTGCTAGAGTGAGAGATACACTCACCGTCCCACTCGGTCTTGATGCTCTGCCCGGCATGTAACCGCACCATGGGCCGCTCCGGGTACGCCCGCAGATAGTCCCGGACGAAGTTACGGCTGAAGGGGTGAACTTCGTCCCACACGGTGCTAGAGTGAGAGATACACTCACCGTCCCACTCGGTCTTGATGCTCTGCCCGGCGTGTAACCGCACCATGGGCCGCTCCGGGTACGCCCACAGATAGTCCCGGGCGAAGTTACGGCTGAAGGGGTGAACTTCGTCCCACACGGTGCTAGAGTGAGAGATACACTCACCGTCCCACTCGGTCTTGATGCTCTGCCCGGCGTGTAACCGCACCATTGGCCGCTCCGGGTACGCTCGCGGATAATCTCGCACGAAGTTACGGCTGAAGGGGTGAACTTCGTCCCACTCGGTGCTAGAGTGAGAGATACACTCACCGTCCCACTCGGTCTTGATGCTCTGCCCGGCGTGTAACCGCACCAAGGGCCGCTCCGGGTACGCCCGCAGATAGTCCCGGGCGAAGTTACGGCTGAAGGGGTGAACTTCGTCCCACACGGTGCTAGAGTGAGAGATACACTCACCGTCCCACTCGGTCTTGATGCTCTGCCCGGCATGTAACCGCACCATGGGCCGCTCCGGGTACGCCCGCAGATAGTCCCGGACGAAGTTACGGCTGAAGGGGTGAACTTCGTCCCACACGGTGCTAGAGTGAGAGATGCACTCACCGTCCCACTCGGTCTTGATGCTCTGCCCGGCGTGTAACCGCACCATGGGCCGCTCCGGGTACGCCCACAGATAGTCCCGGGCGAAGTTACGGCTGAAGGGGTGAACTTCGTCCCACACGGTGCTAGAGTGAGAGATACACTCACCGTCCCACTCGGTCTTGATGCTCTGCCCGGCGTGTAACCGCACCATTGGCCGCTCCGGGTACGCTCGCGGATAATCTCGCACGAAGTTACGGCTGAAGGGGTGAACTTCGTCCCACTCGGTGCTAGAGTGAGAGATACACTCACCGTCCCACTCGGTCTTGATGCTCTGCCCGGCATGTAACCGCACCATGGGCCGCTCCGGGTACGCCCGCAGGTAATCCCGGACGAAGTTACGGCTGAAGGGGTGAACTTCGTCCCACACGGTGCTAGAGTGAGAGATACACTCACCGTCCCACTCGGTCTTGATGCTCTGCCCGGCATGTAACCGCACCATGGGCCGCTCCGGGTACGCCCGCAGATAGTCCCGGACGAAGTTTCGGCTGAAGGGGTGAACTTCGTCCCACACGGTGCTAGAGTGAGAGATACACTCACCGTCCCACTCGGTCTTGATGCTCTGCCCGGCGTGTAACCGCACCATGGGCCGCTCCGGGTACGCCCGCAGGTAATCCCGGACGAAGTTACGGCTGAAGGGGTGAACTTCGTCCCACACGGTGCTAGAGTGAGAGATACACTCACCGTCCCACTCGGTCTTGATGCTCTGCCCGGCATGTAACCGCACCATGGGCCGCTCCGGGTACGCCCGCAGATAGTCCCGGACGAAGTTTCGGCTGAAGGGGTGAACTTCGTCCCACACGGTGCTAGAGTGAGAGATACACTCACCGTCCCACTCGGTCTTGATGCTCTGCCCGGCGTGTAACCGCACCATGGGCCGCTCCGGGTACGCCCGCAGGTAATCCCGGACGAAGTTCCGGCTGAAGGGGTGAACTTCGTCCCACACGCGCGGGGCGCACTCACACACGAGGCGCGTGTTGGCGTGCTGCACGTACTGCGCGTAGCCGTCGTCGAAGAATATCAGGTATCTGTGGGGATCGAGTAGTCGCTAACTTATCACAGACGTATACTCTGTGTCTTTAGGTATTTAAATAGAAGTAAACAAAATCTACCCTCAAATGGCTCCTTAAGCCAGTTGAGGGTAGATGAAATCATTACAAGATCAAATAATGTAGGGTAAAGTCAGGTCGTTCAGTTACATCTCCAGGCGGTTTTGTAATTGATCGGTTAACCAATATATGTTATAACTACCCGAAAATGTACCAATTATTTGTTTACTTTTATTTAAATACCTAAAGATACAGACTATAGTCTTATCCATGTGATATTACATTTATAGTACCGAAGGTATATACATAGACACGTACCACAGCTGATCTGAGATCTGCGGGCGCAGCACGGTTCCATTTTTATCGCCTATCACTATGCGCGTCCCTTTCGCACTTACATACTTGTTAGAACGTGACAGGCATGGTGACAAGCGATAAAAACGCGACCGTGCTAAGCCGCCTGATCAGTCGGTCAGTAAACTCGAGGGTAGGTTAAGATTTTTATAAATAATTTAATGTCATAATTTAGTGGTAGTAACTTGTCTTTTCAATATATCTTTGAACACGAACGGACGTGTATTTGCGTTATTATTTAGTTACCCTAGTGTTCCTGGCTCCTATACAGGATGGCCAAAAAATAAGTGCATTCCCGTTGCCAGGGAGGTTTTGGGATTATACTGAGCAACTTTTACTATGGGACCAACCCCGAAATCGCGAAAAAGTATCGCCAAAAAAAAATCGCTAGTATATGATAAAAAAACGATCAGCAGAGACAGCAACGTCATGTCATGATATTGATAACATTCACAACCTTCATAAGGTTCAATAATTTCACTTTTTGAACTTTTGAAATTCTCGCTCGCTCAAGTCTTAAGCATAACATTTTTTTACTTCACGTTTTATTTAAATACTAGCGAGCCGCCCCGGCTTCGCACGGGTTAACAAATTATACACCTAAACATTCCTCAAGAATCACTCTATCGACAGGTGAAAACCGCATTAAAATCCGTTCAGTAGTTTTTGAGTTTATCGCGAACATACAAACAGACAGACGCGGCGAGGGACTTTGTTTTATAAGGTGTAGTTTGTTTAGGCAGGGTCACAGAATAAATAATAGTACTAGGTACAGAAGACTCACTCTCTAACAAAACGCGTCTGTTACGATCAGGACAGATATGGCCGCTAGGTGGCGACAGCGCCACGCGCGGCTTATGGCTAGCCACCAAAATTGGTGTGGAACGGATTTACTTTTAGCTACCTGTAGCAAAGCGACGAAATCGCGGAGTGAGTCACGCCTGACAGGGTTTTAAGTTTAAATAGTTTAATAAAGTTCTATACCTGAAATTGTTGACCGGGTTGGGTATCTCGGCCACGATGCCGGAGTAGTACGCCTCCTTCTTTTCTCCTTCTTCTTTCTTCTCCACGCTGACGCGATGGTCTTTGAACAGCGCGACTACTCGGGTACCTGCAAACAGATTGTTTTAAAACTAACTACAAAAAAGAGGGAGCTATTTTCATTGCAGTACCATCGCCCACCCTGTTGTGGCGCATCACTAAGACTGCACGCGCACATCACTAGCCGCAAACCCGTCCAGGCGACAGCGGGGTGAAGAAGACGCGCGGAGGGAACCGCCGCGCACCGGCACCCGACCGCCATCGCCGCCAAACCTGTGCCGCTCTGCCCCGCCGCTCGCGCTTACGCCTACGCAAGCTATCGCTTGTTTGCTATCGCATAAATTCATAGCGCTTTGTAGAAAATTACATTATAGATTTATACGTGGAGTTCGTGTTTGATTTAATAATCATACAGAGTAGAACACCACACTGTTAACTGTACATCGGTGGGCCTTATGCTTTTTGTTATAAGGTCCATCGATGTACAGTTAATTGTTGCTGTTTGACATTGTACACATGTAATACAATCGATGAATGTTTTGCTAAAGAGATACTTACCAATAGTGAGACGCACTTCCGGCGGTTGTTCATAAGCGAGGCAGCGTGCCGGTAGTAATTTCGTCATTGTCTTTGGTTGCTCGAATCGCACGCGGCACATGGTGAATTGACCGGGCTGTGTACGAAAATACGAATACTCTTTGATAAAAGAAAAGAATTAAAAGTATTGCTTAAAACGATTTGCAATGGAGTGGTTAATTAGTACAGGTTGATTCACGAAAGCTAGCACGAATGGGATGAACGAAACTTTATTGTGTGAGTGACATCAGTATCGGTATACAGTCAGTGCCACAATTTTATTGGTTAACGTGATACACACATAGATATTTTCATTCACTCATTCATTTATTATTTAATCTTTATTGCACAAAACAAAATACAACTGTATAAAAGGCGGACTTTCATTCCATTCGTGCCAGCTCTTGTAAATCGACCTGTAATAAGGGACCACTTTTTCTTCAAGGACGGTGGTCTCAAGCTGTTTTTAATCTCTTGCTAAACATCTATTAAGGTTATAAATTTATGTCAATGATATGTACAGATGTAGTGCATAATTATTTTCCATCGTATTTTCAGGGAAACGTACGAAAATGTCTTGATATTTCAATCAGTCTCGGTACAAAAAGTACTGCCGTCGACTGATCTAGCATGACAAATACGAACGTTTCCAAGAAAATACGATGGAAAACAATTTTGAACTACATCTGTACGTGTCTTTCTGTATATCATTAAATTGTTATTTAAAGGTAAAATTAACATAAAAATTTACCGTCACGGACGAGGCATGACTTGAACTCGCGACTCGATACCAATTTCACATTACCCAACTGCGTCGCGGTTACTTATTTAAAACAAGTAACCGTCAAAAAATCTTTTGATACATACTTTTATTGCCGACTGTACTTTTTCTTCTTTGCATGTCTATCAATTACTTCTCGAGACCTTTCAAATAAGCCTAAGCTCAATGTCTTTATGTTTTTCCATCGAAGAGTTCCTTTGCCAACCTTCCGACTGGATCATTGTCATCGGAAATATCGGAAGTGGTTTAAATTTAAGTTACAAGATTTGAAGCACCATATATACAAAGAGATATATGTAGGTATATTAGGTATATACGCAGTGAAGCTAAATAAAAGTGTGTAAAAACTCACCGTTTTGGGCTGCACCTCCTGTATGCGGACCTTGTGCCAGGCGCCGAAGGAGTTCCTCATGGCGTGCACGAGCATGCCGGGCCGCAGCGGCGCGCGCGCCGCCACGCCCGGCGGCGGCAGCCCCGCCGGAGCGGCTTCAACGGACAGCTTCACTACCGATATGTCCGCGTTCTGTACGAAAAAAGGTTTCACATGGGTGAATCAACTTTTTCTTGTCTCTAGTTGCCGCAGTTACATTACCCTGGAAGACCTTAAGGTGGTTAGCTTGCATCTATCTACTTTCGAATGTTTATTTGCGCTAAATTAACAGTAAAACTTTGTTTTAACGTCTTACTATCAATTGAGCGCGAATAAACATTTGAAAGTACTACACAGATGCGCACTTATTTATGTAGTAATAGTGTGTAATTACTTAATATAACGCAATTGTTTTTTGTATCGAAAGCGAACCACCTTAAGGGTTTTCATTTACATTACATTGCCAACTACTAAGGTAAACTGCAATTAAAAATTGCATGCAATTTCTTGCTTGTCTATTACCTCGCTTTAAAACCCTTAAAGACGTTTCAGATAGTCAGCTAAATTTTTAATACGTATTACGATAGGCACGTTTAAAGATAGCATAAAGAGAATTTTTAAAGGCATAAGGGTGACAGAAATTATGCAAAATTGAACCCCATCACCTCGAAATAAAGTTCAATCTTAGATGGGAAATATATTGTATATATTGTGTGCCTTATAAAAGCTTAAATAAGTGATTAACTTACGTCATCGTCATTTTGAGCTGTCAAATCTGCAGACGGAGCCGGTTTTGTTTCCTGCAAAAAAATATTGTGAGTAACAAATTGTGATTTAGTTTTTTTATTGCGTATTTCTTGTTTAATTTGTAGGAAACAGTAGAATATATTCTAGCTGTTTAGCGGTTCACTGTTTGTTGAAAAATAAATTGCTTAACCCTTTTCCAGGCCTCAATCTACAAGGTTTTCCCGAAAAATCCAAATGTATTCCAATTAATCCAGCTTTGCTGAAGACAAAGAGGATTTGAAGTAGAGAGTTACAGTCATGGTAAATTATGTAGCTACAGTTAATTTACTGCCATCTTTCGACAGAATATTAACACTGTTTGAACGCCATTTGACTTTGATCCTTATTCTCTAAGGCCCACTTGCTCCATTCCACTAACTCGGGGTTAACCGGTGAAGCCTGGAGTGACCATGGTTACCAGTACAATTTGACAATAGGTTAACGGTTTAACCGCTTAATCCCGGGTTAGTGGGATGGTGCAAGTGGGCCTAACTGATATGTGTTAATTTTTTAATTATTAATATTCACGCCATCTACTCGAGCATAGGCTGAAGGTTGTGGCGCCATCGCTCGAAAACATGGAACCTTTGGCCTATAGTCGAGTAGATGGCGTGAATATCAATATTTAATAAGTTAACACAGATCAGTGAAAGAATAAGGATCAAAGTCAAATGGCGTTCTAACAGTTTTATGTTCTGTCGAAAGATGGCAGTAAATTTACAGTGGCTACATAATTTACTTTGACAATCCGTCTCTATAGACTTTATTCTCTTTGATGAAGACAAGTCAAATTTCCCGAAAGTGCAATCTAATTTGAATCTTAAATCGGAATGCTAAAGTTGAAATTCTAGTGGCGCGTATGTGGTCGATAAATCCTACTATGCTTGGAAAAGGGTTAATATTTTGCTTCAATGTCATAATTTCATAGAAGTTTGACGTTTAAACTAACACTTGCACTGCGTGTGCTATCAAAATCGTTGCAGACTTGTCTTGGTCTGACTCTAGGTAATATCGTCAGGTGACAACCAAAACTCACTAATTACTACCACAAGTTAATAGCCATAGTGAATCATATTAATACTTAATTAAGGTTGATTTTTCTTTAACATTTTTTTAGTAATTAGTGAGTTTTGCTTGTCACCTGACGATATATTAATTTTACCACAGGTTTGCTGGTGCTACCGCCATCTAGCGGCGCGTAGCCGAGAGGGATGGCGGCGCGCTTCGCTGGCGGCTCGGTCGCTGCCGCCGAACGTCGTTTGGATCTCTGTACGTGAAAAATACAAATACATGTATAAGCCCGAAGTACGGCAAAACCTAGGTTTTACCGGTAAATCCTAGTTTTTACCGATGCCGATCGGTAAAAGCCCGAAATGTTAAATCTTACTAGTTTACTTCGGGCTTTTCTGGTTTTTTTCGGCACCAATATGGTAAATCCTAAGTCTTACCACGGCGACCGGTAAAGTTTGAATCATGCACTGATTCTTGAGATTATTAGATGATAATTTTTAAGAAAAAAAAAACAACTTCTATGGGGCCCGATGAAAGATTATGGTAGATGGTGCACTATGTAGAAAAGGAGGTAAAACCACCCACTTTTCTAGTAGCATTTCGTTTCTGTAAGGCTCGCAGTTCTAACCTAACCTAACCCACTTTTGTTCGGTTCTGTGAGGATCGTAGTTCAAACCTAACCTAACCCACTTAACGGCGCATGCGGTGCGGTGTACGGGGGTTTGAGCGGGAGGGGTTGAGAATCAGTGCATGATTCAAACTTTACCGGTCGCCGTGGTAAGACCTAGGATTTACCATATCGGTGTTGGTAAAAGCCCGAAGTAAAGTAGTAAGATTTAACATTTCGGCCTTTTACCGATCGGCATCGGTAAAACCTAGGTTTTACCGGTAAATCCTAGGTTTTGCCGAACATCGGGCTTTTACAGTGACATATATATATAATAGAAATAGACAATATTTTTATTCGTAAGCGAGTCGGACTCGCGTTCGGGGATAAGGGGGGGGGGGGGGGATGGTCGGACAGACAGACAGACAGACAGACAGACGCACGAGTGATCCTATAAGGGTTTCGTGTTTCCTGGACGGACGGACGGACAGCGGAGTCTTAGTAATAGGATCCCGTTTTTCACTTTGGGTACGGGACCCTAAAAATCAACAAAAATGGAAAAATCATACAATAGACAAAAACAAATTTACATATTTATAGTGATTAAAGGATAAATTTATCAAATGAACTTTTCACGTTGGGTGTAAACAATGTAAACAAAAAAAACTTCGTTACTTGTTAGTCCTAACTTATTAACTTGTTAGTCCGGCAATGTACGGCGAAACAGGGGCCTGGTATTTTGACACAATAATTTAAGGTAGTCGTTTTAACATAAGAATATCTGGGAAACCGAGCTTTGCTCTGAAAACATATAAAAACTCAAATACGTGCATTTTCCCAGAGATAACACCTAGCTAGATCGATTTTTCCGAAAACCGCCATATAGCAAATTTCATCAAAATCGCAACACTTTAAACTCTCGCGTTTTGTACACATATTTAATTACACAAACGGGTCTACCGCGATATAATTTCATTGTTTTTACCTCTTTTATATACTATATACAAGAACTGGTCGTTTAAAGGTATAAGATGTATGAGAAACAGAGACGATTGATTGATGGCAGAAATGACCAAAAATTTTAACATATTAAAAATTTTGTTACCTCTCTTGTTTCTGGAACTGGCGGTGGAGACGTAATGCCATCTTCTAGCCCGGACCACTGAAAAAGTAAATCAGCCTTAAGACGTTACTTAGGGCAAACTGAAAATTCCTGGATTGGCCACTTATAAAAAATAAGTTGTCTCGTATATGAGAATCCAGAAACTTTAAATATGGCCCTATTTACACGGTCAACTATCTCGTACGATTTTTTCCAATAAACCTTAGGTGATGCTGATGATGATGATGATGATGATCCTTCCGACCGATTTCGACCAAGGCGACCACTTCGACTCCTAGTTAGCTCGGCGCTCGTGCGCCCGAATATGGCTGACGTAGCCGATCTTTAAGGGGCCCACTGATTAACAGTCCGCCGGACGGTATCGGCCTGTTAGTTAGAACGAAATTTTGACAGTTCCGAACAACTGACAGGCCGACCAGTGGACCCCTTTAAGGTGAACCCCCGCGCACATTGAGGGCATCGAGAACACCAGCCACATAGTGGTAGCGAATGGAAGCAGGCTGGCGTGCTTTCAATAAGCCGTAGGTATTGTATACTAATAGGTGGTGGTACTAGTGCTCGACATGCTAATGCCCAATAGATGACACCCTCCTATCACCTCTATTGACAATGACTTGACTTAAGTTTCATGACTCTCGGGTCAGAGGTGTAGGGTTAGAGCCGGCATAGCTGTATCGCGTATCTTCATCTTTACTTGAAATTAGTTGTAATGTAGAACTAGCCTTATGATTATAAGCCAATTTTGGATGTATAACTGGCCTTAAAATTTATAGTTTATGATGGTTCATTATTTTGTAAGTGGGTAGTTTTTACACAGTGTAGTTTTTCCTCAGTCTCCCGTTGACCACGAACGCTGTAAAGGGTTCGAATGTAGTATGAATTCAATGTACGCGATATAATCCGTTTCAATAGTTTTATATCATGAGTAACTATCGCGGTAACCGAAGACAATATTAATTACACATTATTGTGGTAAAAAACTCACCTGATTAGTTGGAGTATCAATGATCGCAATGGGCGGCAATTCTGTACGATCGTCGGCGAACTTGGCGTATAAATCGTTTCTTAGCTTGTCAGTTTCCCTTTGGCACTCGTTGAGCATGGCGTCTATCTCCTTGCATTCCTCTGAAAATAAATAAAACTTTAATTCGGGATTGTCCGAAAAGCGGTGGTGGCCGAGTGGATATGACGTCCAACTTTCAATCCGGAGGTCGCGGTTTCAAATCCTGGCTCGTACCATTGAGTTTTTCGGAACTTATGTACGGAATATCATTTGATATTTATCACTAGCTTTTCGGTGAAGGAAAACATCGTGAGGAAACCTGCATACATCTGCGAAGAAATTCAAAGGTGTATGTGAAGTCCCCAATCCGCATTGGGCTAGCGTGGGGACTATAGCCCAAGCCCTCTCGCACATGAGAGGCCTGTGCCCAGCAGTGGGACGTGTATAGGCTGAATTATTATTCGGGATTGTCGACTTTATTGCTTAGAAGGTGTCTTTATTTCTGCTATCGGGAGGAATTTAGCCCATTTTAAGACAAATTCGTGCTTCGAATTTGACCGCTGATTTAGATGGCGATGTACCGCTCATATACGTTAAACGGGACCCTATTACTAAGACTTCGCTGTCCGTCCGTCCGTCCGTCTGTCACCAGGCTGTATCTCACGAACCGTGATAGCTAGACAGTTGAAATTTTCACAGATGATGTATTTCTGTTGCCGATATAACAACAAATACTAAAAACAGAATAAAATAAAGATTTAAGTGGGGCTCCCATACAACAAACGTGATTTTTGACCGAAGTTAAGCAACGTCGGGCGGGGTCAGTACTTGGATAGGTGACCGTTTTTTTTTATGCCGTTTTTTGCATTATGGTACGGAACCCTTCGTGCGCGAGTCCGACTCGCACTTGCCCGGTTTTTTTAGAACTGTCAAAACGATTTGCTAATATGAATTTATATGAAACATTACATCGTGACTTCACTACGGTCAACTCACCTACTTTTTTTTCTATCCGATTTATTAAATAGAACTTGTGTTTATAATAACTCCGAACTAACAGATAGTGTTTTACTAATAATTTTCTGGTGCTTTATTTCATGCATGGTGTAAAATAATTTATTTTAAATACAATAATACACTATTGTACGTTTGATAATTAAGTTACGAGGTCATCCATTAATTACATCCCACGTTTAGGGGTGGAGGTGGTCAAGAAAATGTGACATGTTGTGACAAGGGGGAGGGGGGACTCACAACTTTGTGGCGTCAAATTAACTTCAGCAGTCATTTTAACTAAACTAGTCCTTATTGGTATTAGTCCGGTTTCCTCACGATGTTTTCCTTCACCGAAAAGCGACTGGTAAATATCAAATGATATTTCGTACATAAGTTCCTACTCATTGGTACGAACCGGGATTTGAACCCGCGACCTCCGGATTGCTAGTCGCACGCTCTTACCGCTAGGCCACCAGGCTCTTTAGAAGAAAAAACCGGTCTAGTGCGAGTCGGACTCTCTGTCCAAGGGTTCCATACATTAGGTAAGTATCTACCTAATTTTTAACAATGTTCTTTTATGTGGAACGTGAATGAAATGTCTTTAATAAACTCGTACGGGTCGGATCACAAAACGAAGTAATTAAGTCTGACTCACGCTTGACTGTGCATAGCAGGGTTCCGTTTTTTCCTTTTGAGGTACGGAACCCTAAAAAGAAGGTTCTAGAAGAAACTAACCTTCCAACTGGCTAACTTCAATATTGATCTCCGTCTGCGCGCTCAACAAACGCTCCTCCATGTTGAATTTCTTCCACGTCTCGTTGAACATATCCGCTAATTGTTCTTCCAAAAACCTGCAATAATATTTATTATTAACAAGTCTAAATTATAGGATCTCCTGACGGCCATGCCATGAGCTTGCAAATCCATAGGCTACGGTAACCGCTTACCAGGCGGATTTTTGCTTGTTTGCCAGCAACATCGCTTAGAACCAATCGATGCGGTTTGATTTCAATGTTTAGCTCTTGTCATCAGTATTTTATTTAGATAGAATTACAATTAAGTATGTAAAATTTAAATAAGTATCATATTAAATGTATTACTTTTAGAGATGCACCGGATATTCGGTTACTATCCGGCTGATACCGGATAGTTACCTACTACCCGGCCGGATATCGGATAGTAACATTGCTTGATTTCGGAGTAAACAATTTGGATTTATAAAACAGTCACGGTCATAATCGTACTCGTTTATTATTTTAAAACAATTTAAACATTCAACTGACTTGCACGCGCACCCATTTCGAACCTAGAAATGTGTCCGCGCGAACGTTCACTACGAAACAGGTCAAACCTGCACAATGCGTACCTGAAAAACCGAAATGAAGGTATAGTTCCGCCGGCCGAATATTCGGCGGCCGGATACCGAATATTCGGCCGATGGTCAGGCCTGATGGTTACTTTACTACTACTAAAGTATCCATTATCTACCAAATAAGGGATATGTAATATGAAACTTTTGTTGTTCATATTGTAACCAAACACCTTTCACGTGTGAAATACCCAAGTAGTGATATATAGGGACCGTGCGCGTTGGAGGGTCTGCCATCTTGTGGCCTGAATTGGAAACATGTGCACATGTACATTGCCAAAGCAAGTGCTACCATCTACCGTTCTCGTCGGTACGTTTCCTTGTGCATAGTAGATTCTGCCATCTTGTGGGTTACATCGGAAGCATAAACGACACATTTACGCCTCTCGCCAAAAAACTGACGTCTCCTATGCTGCCCCCTATAGCCAGGTTACATAATTAGATATATATAACACCCCGTTGTAAAGGGGAAAATACATTTATTTACATAAAAGATATACATATACAGTGGTAAACTAAACTAAATTAGCTCAAATCTAAAAATAAATAAAGAGTGTTCAACCAGCCATCTAATATTTAGTTATGTTTAGTGTCCAGCTCCCATCACTTCATGGCGACCCTGCCAGATATTTTATTTACCCTTGATTTTCGGCAATGTCCAATATACTGGACGAAATCTTTGACTCTCTTTTTGTATGTTTGATCATTGGTATTTGTTGGCGACTGGCTGGCGCGCGACCTCTTTCGTGCATGTTATTTATTTATAAAACTATATATTTTTCCATGTCAGTCTGCCTGTCACCGCGGTATTAATATCATCTTTCTGCTTGATTTTATTAATTAAAATAATTAATTATACAATATCTACCCCAGTAGCTATCAATACTATTGAACGCCGAGGAAGTTTGAACTCACGGTCTTCCGTGTTTTCTGCCAAATTAAGGATTAAGAAAGAAGCAAAGGCTTCAACACATCAGTTATCAATATATTTATGAATACTTACTTGGCGCCTTTTTCTCCAATAATCTCACTATCATTTTTCACGATATCTGGCTCATCGTCAGAATCCGAGTCGGATATCTCGACGAACTCCTCGCGGATCAGGCACATGTCCATTGAGAGGAAGGGGGTTAGCTCCTTCACGCCTTCCACTAATTTCTGAAACAAAAAAAAAACAATAAAGTCAGTCGGGGCCAGTGCATCCATAAGGGCAACTGCTTTCCCACCATGAAAGAGGAATCTTGCAAATTTTTTATGTCGTCGCTAAAACATAATTGAATTACAGAATAACTGGTACTTTCTATATTTCTGACGTTTATATGGGCCATACTGAAAGTTTCTGGATTCTGATAAATGAGACGACTTATTTTTTCCAAGTGGCCAGTCCAGGAATTTACAGTATGCCCTAAGTAAAGAAATATACATACCTCGCTTCTCTCGTCAAAGCGTTTTGCACAATACAAGCCTCCCCTCCACCACGTTGCTGCTTCGCAGCGTATATATAGCGGCCGACACGGTAGCCGGAACGAGAGACACGGATTCGTCGCTCGTGCAATGTTGTTTTGACTGAGACAGCACTGAATCAGGACGGAAACACTGACACAGAAACTAAACTATTTTAACATACATACCTCACTCCTCTTTTCAAAACGCTTCGCACAGTATAGACATAGCCCTGCACCTCACTGCTGGTTCGCATATAGCAGCTGATACTGACGCCGGAACGAGCACGGACGGATCCGTCACTCGTCCATGGTTAGTACTGATCAGATACGGACGCATTGACGTTTATAAGTCTTAATTATTAATATACATACCTCGCTTCTCTCTTCAAAGCGTTTTGCACAATACAAGCACAATGCGCCACCTCTTTGCTGGTTCGCCGCGTAATATATAGCAGCTGATACTGACACCGGAACGAGCACGGACGGATCCGTCACTCGTCCATGGTTAGTACTGATCAGATACGGACGCATTGACGTTTATAAGTCTTAATTATTAATATACATACCTCGCTTCTCTCTTCAAAGCGTTTTGCACAATACAAACACAATGCGCCACCTCTTTGCTGGTTCGCCGCGTAATATATAGCAGCTGATACTGTCGATACTGACGCCGGAACGAGTACGGACGGGTCCGTCACTCGTCAATGGTTAGTACTAGATCCGATACGGATGCATTGACGTTTATAAGACTTAATCATTAATATAGCGAGATAGCACAGAAACACTGACACACAAACTAATTTATTTCAATATACATACCTCACTCCTCTCTTCAAAACGCTTCGCACAGTATAGACATAGGCCTCCACCACGTTGCTGGTTCGCCGCGTAATATATAGAAGCTGATATAGAAGCCGGTACTAGGGGTACGGAACCGTCGCTCGTACAATTGATGTTGATGCATTTATTGGTTTGACGGGCTTTGTCTAGCTCCACGGCGGTTAGCTTGCTTTTGCGCTTACCTGTTAAACCAAATATATAATGAGATGATGTGTTTTATATAAAGGCACAGATTAAGTAATAGTACTACCGTACAGAAAGGACACTTCCTACAAACCCGAAGTTTGACAGCGGTTCAGGGTCGAATCATGCTATTCCTTTCTAATATATGGCACTATCCCTTTCGGCTATTTAGGGTTGTCAAAATTCAAGTGATTATATCTTATCTGTGGTCGTGCACGCAAAAGGAAGTCAAGTGGTGCCAACCCTAATAATTGCTCGGAGCAATGCTGAGCCGAACGGAGCCGAGTTCGACCGAAGTGAGGAGTGTCTCCCCACTGATTAAGGTACAGTCAAGTGCAAAAATATGGGTGCACAATGCACATATCATACTCAAAAATATGTCCCATAGCTCTTATGTCAGCGAATTAAGAACTATGGGACATATTTTAAGTAAATTCTATGCACCCATATTTTTACACTTTATTGTATTACCCCCTCAAATCATAGATTATTTGAGTCGCTTAACTTCAAATCCATCAGTCAGATTATGCGATTTTGGTATTAAGGAAAGGTAATAGGGTAGATATTTGCTGAGGGTCGAATGGACCCGAGTTTGAAGCTAAGCGACACATTTTCTATAATTTTATCAACCCTTTGAATGCCACGGCTATAGTGCGCGGCGCGTCATCTTTAACCTTCTCGTAATGCAAGAAGGTTGATATTGGGCTGTAGCCGCGCGTCTCAGTTAACCTTTTGGACGCCAATGACCGATATATCCGCACCGCAGGTTCAACGCCAAAGACCGATTAATCGGTCATAGACCACAGAGCAACATAGACCTAAGTGCATATGGATAAAGTTCAATTTCAGTTTTGACACTTCGGTGTCGTGGCGTCCGAATGACAGCTTTTGTGTTTGACCACAGAATAATTAATAGTACTGCCGTACAGAAAGGAAACTTCCTACAAAAACGAAGTTTGACAGCGGTTCAGGGTCGAATCATGCTGTCCCTTTCTAATATATGGCACTATCCCTTTCGGCTATTTAGGGTTGCCAAAAATCAAGTGATTATCTTATCTGTGGTCGTGCACGCAAAAGGAAGTCAAGTGGTGTCAACCCTAATAATTGCTCGGAGCAAAGCTGAGCCGAGCGGAGCCGAGTTTGACCGAAGTCAGGAGTTTTGCACCCCTGGTTTGACACGGCGTCGAAAAGGTTAATATCTTTGACTGCCAAAAGGTTAAATTAAAGGATCAACTTACTCCTGACTTCCGTCTCTTCATCGTCCGAGTCCAGGCTGAATATCTCCAGGCCAAAATCAATGGAAGCCTTCGAATCTGCAGCTTTGGGAGCCTGAAAAATAAACTAAATTCAGAAAATAATACTGTTTTATTTATTTATTTAACATTTTAAATCAGGCAACAAGCCATATTACAAATATCTTACAGACTAACATATATATGCATTTTATATAAACTTAAAAAACTAAACACTATTTAGGCGACAAAACGGCGTGGCTCCGTTGAATCGTCTGGTCTTGTGTCGGATTCGGCAGTTTGCCCCGGAACCTCCGAAACACGACACCCTTCGGTGTTTCGGTGGTTCGGCGTTTTATAGGGGTCCCTTTGTTTCCCATAAAGTTTTAAGTCATAATGTATTGTTAGTCATATTATCATTAGTCATAAAACTGAAACCGTTAACTTTTGCGTTTTTTTTATTATTATTTTATTTAACAGAACACAAAGTACAGTGTTACCTATAATTAAAGTTTCGCCAAAGTGTGTGTGTGTGTGTGTGTGTGTGTGTGTGTGTGTGTGTGTGTGTGTGTGTGTGTGTGTGTGTGGTGCGGTGTGTGTGTGTGTGTGTGTGTGTGTGCGGGTAGTATCTTACCGCCGTAGTTTCTGGTATGACTAAAGGTTCAGTCGCTGAAGCCGTTTTTATAGAGATTTCGTCGGTATTCAACCTCGTCTGGAACAAAGTAAATTAAAATTTAAAATACATTTCTTACCTAAAAGATGCACTATGTTAACAAGCAACATAGTATGTATCTTAGGTATTTAAAAAAGAGTAAACAAAAACTTGCTGAAGAAGCCATTTGCGGGTACTTAGATGAAAACATTACATGATTAAATAATGTAGGTTAAAGTCAGGTCTTTCAGTGACAGATCCAGGTGGTTTTGTATTTGGTTGGTTAACCAATAAATGTTATAACTACCCGAAAATGTACAAATTATTTGTTTACTTTTATTCAAGTACCTAAAGATACAGACTATAGACCAACGTTATATTATAACTATTTATTCCCTTAAGATCGATTCACGCTTGATCTTTCTTACAGGTTTCCCTGTAATCTATTAGGCCCACTTGCACCATTCCACTAACCCGGGGTTAACCGGTTAAACCTGGAGTTACCATGGTTACCAGTACAATTTGACACTGAGTTAACGGTTTAACCGGATAACCCCAGGTTAGTGGGATGGTGCAAGTGGGCCTTAATAAACTACAGTGATCCTATAATGCTTGGCCAATTTTCTACACAGACATTCTGCTTTTGTGCCAATTTTGTACTGAAATGAAAGATCGTACGGATAAACTGACCTATAGTTCGTTTTTTTTTAGCATTAGAAATAAGGTAAACAATCTTGATGTGTCTTTTAATTGAAAAACACATTTTAAAAATAAGTTACGGCAAATATGTAACAATTATGAATCTAATACGATCATTTATATTCTTCTGCTTTCATAAGTAATAGTTACGGATTTTTAAAAAGGGGCTATTCATAAATTACGTCATTTCAAATTAGGGGGGGGGGGGGGTCTGGACATCGGATGATGGTAGCATGACGTAGGAGGAAACGGGGTCATTCGAAGCATGATTTTTGGATGATTTTAGGGGGGGGGGGGGTCAAAAATCGATGACGTAATTTATGGACAGCCCCAAAGCGTTTTTCAATTAAAAGACAACAAAAAGACATGTCAAGATCGCTTACCTTCTTTCAAGTTCATTCTAATGCTAAAAAAACTAACTACAAATTGAGCCATTTGTGGGCTTTCCATTAGAGAAGGGACTTATGCTTCATGTGCATAAGGACCTTTCTCTGATGGACAGCCACATTATAGTATCGGAGACATAAAAACAAGAATTTTGACTTACCGGTTTCTGCGGCTGCGGTTTAGGCAACCCGCTCACTCGCACCTCCCCATCTTTCTCCTGGATGTCTGAGGTCTCACCGGCAGATGTGGCCATAACTTCCACTTCAGATGGAATGGTCACCGATGTCACATCCTTCGGTGAAGCTGGCTTCTCCGCTTGTTTCACAACTTGAATGTCTAAAACAAAAGTGTATGTAAAAAATATATCAACAGGGTATTTGACTGTATTTAAAATAAATTATTTTACACCATGCATGAAATAAGGCAGCAGAAGATTAATAGAGAAATGTAGACAGCAGTTATTTTTAAACACAATTTCTATTTTAAAACCCGTATAAAACTATAAAGAGTAGGTAATTGGATTGTGACGTCACATGCTAGTGTTTCATATAAATTCCATAGTAGCGAGATCGTTTTGACAGTTCGAAAAAAGAAACTGATTTGGATAGTATTTAAATACCCTATATAGGTTATGGAGCAAATGGAAGTTTATCATTCAATTCCTTAGAGCATTTAATAACTGGAGTCACCTTTAAGAGCTTACTTCTGCCGAAAAACTTGCACAATTGTGCAAACTTTTGTATACTGACATGGCTATTTGTACGTTACGTACAAATCATGTAGAAATAGCAATACATTTGACGTCCCCTCCCCCTCAAAAATCGGCAGACTGTTTCGTACTGAAAATGACAGCCATGACGTCTCCAGTTACTAAATGCACTAAGTTCAATTCAATTCAATAGATTTTTTTTCAGACCATAGTCATTAAGTCTCATAGCTCTTATTCATAGCAAAGCAAAGTAATGCATGCACGGTATTTGCATGCATACAAAAATGTCTCCACCCACCCTTACCGTCTTCAGAGGAGCTTTCTTCCAGCTCAACTATGTTGATCTCGTTCTTGGGCTTCGCTATTTCTAACTTCTTAGTCTTGCTTGGCGACTTCTTCTCTTCTGACGGTGCTGCAGAAGATTCTGTAACAATGTTTTGTTATTTTTAATTGGGAGTATGTAAATGTTCTTACAACCTTCCATGAGCAGTAGCTTTCTCAACTTACTGCCTTCTGCGCCATCACTGTCAGATTCTGTCGCATTCAGAGGCACAGGGCCATGTTTCACCCACTTACGAGCCCAACCACCTAGCGAGAGTCTCTCAAGATGTTGTTCGAGACTCTTCGCTATGACATCGGTTACACGCTAATTCTGGCGTCAGTTCAGTCCATCATTCTGGTCAGAATGACGAGAGAATTATCGTGTAACACTCGGACTGATGGCCTGGACTGATGAAAATTTAATATTTTAGACATCGGTTACACGCTAATTCTGGCGTCAGTTCAGTCCATCAGTCCATTCGAGTTTTGACTGATGCCAGAATGAGGGAAAATGGACACGGTTACACGATCAGTCCAGACTGACAACAGACTGATAAAATTACGACACAGTCGCCGTTTGGACACAGAACGCAACACAGTCAGTTAGTCTTATCTAATATGGTGACTGACGCGAGAATGACACAAACAGGTTACACGATCAGTCTCCTATTAGTTTTCTGTCATTCAAAATGGACTGACGAATATTATCTAAAAATGTAAATTTTCATCAGTCCAGACCAGTCCACTGATGGACTGAACTGACGCCAGAATTAGCGTGTAACCGATGTCTAACCGATGTCTATGAGACCGTTTTTATTACTATCATAATAAAATCATTCTTACCACCATCCCTGAGTAGGAGCTGCCTCAGTTTGCTGCCCGTGCGAATTCACTGTCAGATTCTGCCAGAGGGCCATGTTACACTTACCCGGTCACAGCTCAGGTATGTGGAGTTAATACTCCCCAACAGCTCACTTATTATGATCATAATGAAATCATTCTTACCACCATCCCTGAGTAGGAGCTGCCTCAGTTTGCTGCCCGCTGCGGTTTCACTGTCAGATTCTGCCAGAGGGCCATGTTACACTTACCCGGTCACAGCTCAGGTATGTGGAGTTAATACTCCCCAACAGCTCACTTATTATGATCATAATGAAATCATTCTTACCACCATCCCTGAGTAGGAGCTGTCTCAACTTGCTGCCCGCTGCACTTTCACTGTCAGATTCTGTCGCATTCAGAGGCAGAGGGCCATGTTTCACCCACTTACCCTTATCCAACCACCTAGCGAGAGTCTCTCAGGATGTTGGTCGAGACTCTTCGCTATGAGACCGTTATTATTAACATCATATTGAAATTATAATTAATAAATTATTCTTACCACCATCCCTGAGTAGGAGCTGCCTCAACTTACTGCCCGCTGCGCTTTCACTGTCAGATTCTGCTGGCTCAACAGTTTCCTTTTCAGCAGTAATAGTAAGTACTTGTGGTACCTGTCGACATTTTATTATTAAAATATATGTCAATGTTTTATTCATAAAATGAGAGTATGGAATTTGTTGTAGTTATCCGAACTGTATTTAATTTTGATGCACCAGTTATATTGAATTGATTTTTCGCATGGTAGTAGCTAATACTATTTGCAGTTTATGTTATTTTTGCCATAGGTGTACCTTTACAAATACTAGTTGAAAAGAGCTGTCAAAAAATTCTCTGACATTTTAATCATTATTCTTTCAGGGAATTAAATAATAATAAAAATCTGAGTTATACTCCTACTCATTCTTTGTAGCCATGATTTGGTTTGATTGCTCTACCTTATATAGTTCAGGAGAAAAACGCCTTTGAAAAATGTGTCCATAAAATGACGTTTTTGACATTATCTCGGCTAGGGGGCTGAAAGTTATGGTGTTTCTATGTTTTTTTTTTCTTTTCTTTTTTTTTTGTGTTTTGTTTTTGCACGCACAAATAGCTCTGTTTTACTATGTAGAAACTACTTAATAAGTATGATGTTAAAATATTTTCATTAAGGAAACTGTAAGTCTAGTTTTAAGAAAAGTTCCAGTGTTATATATAACTATAAAAGACTGTTTGTTTCTTAAATAAATAAATAAATAAATAATAAATAAGATAGCCAACAAATGACATTATAAAAATCCGATATTCGTCACAGGGACAACTTCTCCTTCCTTAGCCTGCTAGACCCATTGGTGTAATTCGACTTGTCATTTTGGATACCTGCATATTGAGCCACGGGCCATCAAAATATACGATGTAGATCTACATCATAATGCATTTAAGGGTTAAATTTGTACGGAACCCTCGGTAGGCGAGTCAGACTCGCAGTTAGCCGGTTTTATTAAGAGCGCTATTACATTTCGGCGTTGAGCGAGTTTAGGTATTTTACGCGCTGCGGCAGGCCGTGCGAGCTCAGTACGCCGATCCCTTCTACCACACTCGCACTACAATGATGGATTAAACATTCTTGATCCTTCGCGAAGCATATTGAAATCAACCATAACAACACTAACTGTACTTAACTTTTAAAGTTCTAAAACTGTTATTTGGTAAGTACGAAAATACTAAATGCAGTGCAAATGTAATAGGGGCTGTTCATAAATTACGTCATCTATTTTTGACGATTTTTGACCCCCCCCACCCCTCAAATAATCCAAAAATCAAGCTTCGGATGAATCTGTTTCCTCCTACGTCATGTTACCATCATCCGATGTCCAGACCCCCCCCACTCCTCCCATTTGAAACGACGTAATTTATGAATAGCCCCATACTCGTACTTATGATGATATTACTCGAAAGAAATTATAGGTACCTACTCGCTTATTTACATGTTTCGTCATTGCATTTGGTACCTATAGGTTGTAAAGTTTGTATCAACGAGGGTTTAAAAACGAACTGGTACTGAGGATCTGATGATGATTAAGGTGGTCACGGATACCAATCAACCATGTAGTAACATGATTAGGCTCGTTTGATTCGTCTCAACAAGATCTTTGACACTGAAGATACACAGGGTCTGATGATGGAGCTGGAAGGTGGCCACGGGTACCAGTCTATCATGTAACTAAACAACTTCGTGTTTGGGCTCGTTTGATTCGTCTCAACAAGATCTTTGAGACAAGACAGTACTCAGGGTCTGATGATGGAGCTGGAAGGTACCATTACCAATCAACCATGCAACTAAACCACTTCGTGTTTAGGCTCGTTTTATTCGTTTCAACAAGATCTTTGACACAAGATAGTACTCAGGGTCTGATGTTGGAGCCGGAAGGTGGTCACCGGTACCAATCAACCATGCAACTAAACCATTTCGTGTTTAGGCACGTTTTATTCATCTCAACAAGATCTTTGACACAAGGTAGTACTCAGGTTCTGATGATGGAGCGCGAAGGTGGCGACGGGTACCTGTCTATCATCATCAGCTCCATCATCAGACCCTGAGTAGTATCTTGTGTCAAACATCTTATTGCGACGAATCAAACGAGCCCAAACACGAAGTGGTTCAGTTACATGGTAGACTGGTACCCGTGGCCACAGTCCAGCTCCATCATCAGACCCTGAGTACTAACTTGTGTCAAAGATCTTGTTGCGACGAATCGAACGAAGCCAAACACGAAGTGGTTTAGTTGCATGGTTGATTGGTACCGGTCACCACCTTCCGGATCCATCATCAGACCCTCAGTACTACCTTGTGTCAAAGATCTTGTTGCGACAAATCAAACGAGCCCAAACACGAAGTGGTTCAGTTACATGGTAGACTGGTACCCGTGGCCACCTTCCAGCTCCATCATCAGATCCTGAGTACTATCTTGTGTCCAAGGTCTTGTTGAGACGAATCAAACTAGCCTAAACACGAAGTGGTTTAGTGGCATGGTTGATTGGTACCGGTGACCACCTGCCGGCTCCATCATCAGACCCTGAGTACTATCTTGTGTCAAAGATCTTGTTGAGACGAATCAAACGAGCCTAAACACGAAGTGGTTTAGTTGCATGGTTGATTGATACCGGTGACCACCTTCCGGCTTCATCATCAGACCCTGAGTATTATCTTGTGCCAAAGATCTTGTTGAGACGAATCAAACGAGCCCAAACACGAAGTGGTTTAGTTGCATGGTTGATTGGTACCGGTGACCACCTTCCGGCTCCATCATCAGACCCTGAGTACTATCTTAAGTCAAAGATCTTGTTGTGACGTATAAAACGAGCCTAAACACGAAGTGGTTTAGTTGCATTGTTGATTGGTACTGGTGACCACCTTCCGGCTCCATCATCAGACCCTGAGTACTATCTTAAGTCAAAGATCTTGTTGAGCCGAATCAAACGAGCCCAAACACGAAGTGGTTTAGTTGCATGGTTGATTGGTACCGGTGACCACCTTCCGGCTCCATCATCAGACCCTGAGTACTATCTTGAGTCAAATAAATACATATAGAATGTCAGGTCGTTTCAAATATTTTTAATCCTGTCCGGTAGTTTATTAAACTGTACCATTATAAATTATAATACTATAAAAACAGTGCTAGGATCAAAGTCTCTCGTTGCGGTTTACACGCACACAGTATAGCGTTTTACACGGCGCCCGCCGCACACAATGATAAAAAACCTCGTCGTCGCCGTTGAAAATGTGCGGAGCCGACCGACACACGTCCTACCTCTACAAGCTCTGCCGCGGCACTGAGCTGGCGCAGCGCGCGTCATCGGTAATATAGAGTAGTTTTCAAAAAATTGCCAAAAAATTATAGTAGAATTTCATAAACACTAATGTATACCAACAGTATAAGCAAACGTTGCAGATTGCTTGAGTATGAAAATGACTTGGATATTAAGTAGATTTTCGTAGGAATTGACACTTGTTTCGGAGAGAAAATCGAGTTCGTTTTACTTTGATTTTCTCTTTCTCAAAGGTATGTAGGAAAAATATAGTTTGATATGCCTAAAGTACAGGGTATTAGTAATACAAAATAGCCAGGTTTAGCAGAGTAAAATTCTCAACATTTCCAAATAAGAGCTCGCCATTCAGTGCTTCACGGGGTTTTTCGGAAACGACCATCAGAAAAAAAATCATTACTAATTTAATAAGTCCTTTTTCTAATATTTACAACGATATTTATAAAGATAAGAAGACGCTTTTACTGGAACAAGTACTCATTGTTTCTAATAATGAGCGCAAAGTCCTAAATTTTGTCGACTAGTATCATCAATTTTGCATTATTTCGACTTTTCTTGTAAGAGCGCTCTTAAAGTTACAAGGTTTATCCTCATCATCATCAATATTTAATAGCTATGCTCTTGTCGGTGGAGTAATCGCCACTCTTCTTTTTGCTGGGCCAGCCTTTTAACTCCCTCGTACGACACGACAGAAACTATCTTTTTTTGGCTGAGATATGTGAGCCTGGGCCTTCCTCTGCGTCTTTTCCCTTCAATCTTGCCATCCAGGATGTTTAAAAAGAATCCGTCGTGCCGTATCAGGTGGCCAACCATCTTGCCCCTTCTGTTAGCTATTGTGTCTAACAGACTCCTCTTCTCTCCTGCCATGCTCAGTACCTCTACGTTCGTCTTCCTTTATCCTACATATAACTAAATACATATAATAAATCTTACTTCTGCACTTTCTTTATCCTTTTCATCATCAAGAAGGGCATCTACTGCTTTCTGTGCCTCATCAGTCGCTTCCAAGGATTCTGGGGCCTGTTAAAAATAAATTATGTATATTCATTGAAGTAGACCTTAAATATTAACCATGATTAAAAAGTAAAATATTTGAATTTGAAACACTACTGTTATTATGTGTGCTTAAAATAAACTTAGGGCTGATTTAGACGGCGCGCGAACTCGCATGCGATTTTAGTTACAATGCGGACTGTTGGTTACGTCCAATTCAACCGACCGATCAAAAACCGCAATGTAATGAAACTCGCATGCGAGTACTCGCATCGGCTAAATTAGCCCTTATTTTATTGTTTACCTAGAGTAATACAATGTGAATACCAGGGGCCGATTGCATAACAAACTACAACTAATATTACAAGCGGAACTCCTTATTTAATAAGTGAAATTAGAAAAGGAGTTCCGCTTGTAATATTAGTTGTAGTTTGTTATGCAATCGGCCCCAGGCTACCTATTCTTGTTGCATTTAACCAAAATTCAAAAATATATTCTTAAAATTGCTAAGAGCCATATACACGGTAGCCAAAAAATGTGCATTCCCGTTGCCAGGGAGGTTTTGGGATTATACTGAGCATCTTTTACTATTTACTACCCCGAAAACACGAAAAAACAAATTACCCTCCCATAGAACATGGACCAGCCAAAATGTATGAAACAGCCAAATTTTATTTTCGCGATTTCGGGTTGGTCCCATAGTAAAAGTTGCTCAGTATAATCCCAAAACCTCCCTGGCAACTGCACTTATTTTTTGGCCACCCTGTATAAAAACTGTGTAGTTAACATTTTTGAAAATACTGTTATAATTTTGGGCTATTCAAGTATAATAATATAAGTCAGTTTATGTTGAAACAACTTTTAGTTATTTTAGAATATCAAGGGATACATTCTATGACGCAAGTACAGTCACCTCACGGGATTGTTATGCCATTTAGGGCTCTTGCTAAATTGGAAATTCTATAGCGTAAGTATTGAACAACCAATGTAGCCTAAATGGCACAACAATCGCGGAGCGTGATGTTACATGTTAGGATTTGAACCTTGAGAGTTCTAAATTCACATACCAAGAAAAACTAGTATATATGTATTATATCATATATAATGTATTATATATTTTAAATATATATAGCTGTTTACATATTTGTTATATTTCATATCCCATACTTTGTATATACATAGTTTTAGTAGGATATAGGTTTACCTATCTCGTAGGATATTAAATATTTTATCTTCATGCCGTTTAGTACAGCTTTTATGTCTACCGTTCTCCAATTCTCCCTCAATTGCTCAAGGGTTAACTGGAAGAGATCCCTGAAAGGGATAAGTTCGCCTTTGTACTAATGATTTGTGTTCTTTCATGTTTTATGTTTCTTTTTGTACAATAAAGTATTTTACTACTACTACTACTAAAACTTACCACAATAGCCTCTTCCACCTCATTCTGACTCAGAACCTGTGCTATCTGGATATCCAGCTCATCACTCGACTCATCATCATGTTCATCAGGAGTCTCCGCGGCATCTGGCAAGTCATCAGGGGTATCCACTTCAGCCATGTCATTTGACTCTTCTGCTTGGGCGTCATTTGATTCGTCAACTTCCATAGTTTCTTTCGGGACGTCTGCTTCAGAGTGTTGAGCGTTCGAGTCTTCTGAATGCTCGGCGGTCATTTGATTGCTTTCTGTAATGTTACAATTTGGTTTTTAATTTGTTATATCACTTATTATTAACCGGGTCCACATAGAACGAGCATACGCGCGAGGCAATTTTCCATGCGCACAAAACGGCCAGTGTAGACGTACCTCGGCCGAGGCACGTTTACACGAGCTGTGCGCGAGGAAATTGCTTCGCGTGTATATGAAATGGAAAATGAAATGAAAATGAAAACTGTAACTTTAATAATACTTCTGCAACAACAATAGATATTTTGTAATGTGCTTACCATCATCCTGATCAAAGTCTTCATCATCATCATCATCCTCAGGTTCTGGCTCTTGCTCCTGTTCATCTTCATCATCCATAACCCTTGATGACTCCGCCAGCAGCCCAAGACTGTCAGTCGCTTCCTGGTCCTCATCTGATGAATCTTGATGATACTTAGAAGTTGATGGTTGTGCTTCATCAACATCTTTAGTTACTGTTTCTACAATATTTTTTTCTAAATTATCAGAAGATTCTTTGTCGTCTTCATTTGATTTTCGTTTGTCATTCATAGCTGCATCTTGCTGTACTTTTAGTTGTTCTGAATTTGCTTCTAATAAAATATCAGCATGAGTAACATTTTCTTCATCAGGTTTGTTTGTTTCTAGACCAGTAGTTTGTAGTTCTAGTTTTTCTGTTTCTTCTTCAGTATTATTGGTATCAATATCCATACTTTCTGTGTCAGCAGTATCTTCTGCTAATTTATTATTTGAGGTTTGTTTTTCATCTGTCAATAACTTATCAACATTAGTTTTATCAGGGATTTTCTCTTCTGGGATGATTAAATCTTCAATCGGTTTAGGTTCTGTCAAATTCTCAGTATTTTCCACTGTAGTTTCAATATCAAGTTTATCAATAATATTACTGACAGTTTGGTCATCTTTGCCCTCAGTATTATCAAATGTTTCATCAGCATCATCAAATGTATCAATCAATTCTTGCGTAGGAATATCAATCATAACATCAGGTCTGTCTAAACCATGGTCTTTATTAATATCATATGATGATGTATTCATGTCAGTGCCTGATGAAATTGTGTCATTTAGATCAGATTTTTGTGTCATTTGTGTAATTGTCAAGTCAGCATCAACTTCCATTTCATTTTCATCTTTTTTAGCAGATTCTTTATCATTTTTCTGACTGGTCAAATGATCAGATGACATGGGTGTTTCAGTATGTTCTAATTTATCATTACTATTGTCAGTTGCATCAATTTCATCTTTCTGACTGGTCAAAAGATTAGATGTCATGGGTGTTTCAGTATTTTCTAATTTGTCATTACTATTTTCAGTTGCATCAATTTCATCTTTCTGACCGGTCAAAAGATCAGATGGGATGGGTGTTTCAGTATTTTCTAATTTGTTGTTACTATTTTCAGTTGCATCAATTTCATCTTCCTGACTGGTCAAAACATCAGATGGGATGGGTGTTTCAATATGTTCTAATTTATCATTACTAATGTCAGTTGCATCAATTTCATCCAATAAATCTTTATCATCAACATCACCTTCTGCATCAGAATAGACAAGTTCTTCATCCAAGGAATTAGCCTCAGATTCAACAGGGGATGTTTTGGTTTCAATGTCTATTTTAACATTAGTGTCTGTATTAAAAGTTTTATCTTCAGCAACAGTTACAACTTCATTTAAAAGGTCTTCTTTTGAGCTTGTGGGTATAATCATGGTTTCATTGTCTATTCCTTTTTGAGATTCTTCACCAACATCCATAGCTTTAACATTCACATCTGAATCAGTATTAGGAACAGTGTTTGTGTCAGGTCTTTCATCGGATACACTGTCAATATTATCATCACTCTTTTCTCCCGATATTACCATATGTTCTACTTCTTTGGCGGCAGTATCAAGATGTTCATCAATAGAGCTTAGAATGCCTTCGGTTTCTTTATCAACATCTTTTTCTATAGATATAGATGCACTATCTGTATCTCTGTCCAGACTATCAAGATCTTTCTCTATAGATGTAGAAGTACTTCCCGTCTCTTTCCCCAAAGTGTCAAGATTCTGCTCTGTAATCGTAAAAGCACTGTCAGCTTCTTTATCTTTATCCTTTTCTATTGATGTTCCATGGGCTTCTAGTTCTTTGCCTGCATTATCAAGGTCTATATCAGCAATATCCTGATTTTCATTAAGGTCTGTGTCATCATCCCATTTCAGTTCAAAATCTAATTCACTGTCAACATCTAAGCCTTTCTCTTTGTCCGTAGGAAGTTTTTTCTCAATAAGAGCTTCTATTTCAGCGGGGTCTTCCAAACTATCGGCTTTGGAAGCAGGTGCTACAAGTGGGTTTGGAACGACATCTTTTAAACTGCTGCCGTTAATATCGTCTTTTGTAGTACTTTTACCTTCGGAAACAGTAGCGGTTGGAGTTTCTCCCTCTTTATTGAGGTTTTCTGTACCCTCGCCGCTTGCACTCATGTTGAAAGATGAGACAATGTTATTTACTTGAATTCACCGTGGTGCACTGTCGTTTCTCACACTGTTTCTGTACACATTTAGGCGAAAGTTATGTTAAATTCATTAACAACTTTATTAAGCAGGAATTAGTTGTTAAATTTAACACATTTCCGATCTATTTTGGTATAATAAAGGCAGTGAAAAAGGGCCATCGGCCATTAGAAACGGCATAAACAGCAATGCATGCATTTGTTTTGTTTGACATTCCATATCATGTGTTGCTATAAAAAAAAATATTAAGATACCGTATTGAATAAAAAATGTTTTTAATACATTTTATGATTGTCTAGTACACAAATAATAATTAAAAGTAAACTCTTTAATTTTATTCAGTGAAATGTATACTGATTGTTGAAGATTATTCTGCTGATTTAGTTAAAAATCTATTGCCAGCACTAAAAATATTAAGGCGTATTTCAGAAGTGTTAAACCTGCTGGGAATTTGATCAATATAAATAATGTATACAAGCATTATACAAGTAAGAAAACTGGTTTTCGCTCTTTTAATGGTAAATACGGTAAATACCCAATATCGTCCTGCTTAGACATTTAAAACAGGACATTAAAAAACATCTACAAAAAATTATATAAATTGCATAAACTTTTTTTAAATAAAAAGTTCATCAAAACGTCCCTTTGGTGACACAAATATTTTGACAGATTGTTTGGCAATTTCATTTTAATTGCAAATTCTGCTAATAATGCGGAATTCGTTGCAATTTAATTAATTTTCAATTTAAACCTTTATCGCTTTACTATAATCCTACCTACGATTAATTACTACACATTTCCATCGAATTCACCTTCGAATCTATAAGCACTAGAAAGTCTGTTTTCCGGTTTGAAAACCCACATTTACGGCTAATTTTGACGTGTTAGTGTTTGTGTACAGAATACCAAGCTTGTTTCGCGTGACCGAGCGTATTTTCACGATAATTGGGCCGCAAACGCCGTAAATTTCACTAAATTCTCAAGGCAACTGTGTTGGCAGTTGGGCAGGATGAATAGCTTCCTATCCCCGCGTATGATGGTCGGAGCGGCTATAGTCGGCCTCGTCGGGGCCGCCGGAGTGTTCATTTACGAACAAGTGTACAATGAGAAGAGGAGGGCAATGCTGGGTCAGTATAACCTACAATATTAAGAGTTATACCAAGCTAAGTAAGAGTTAAGCAGCGAATTTGACAGCCCAGACTGTGCAAGTGTTATATGCATAATTTCATCAATAAAGTTGTGTCAAGATCATTTTGAACACTTCGTCCGCTTAGCAACAACTGCTGCTGACTGTACAATGTAAAATTTCAAGTATGTACTTGTTATGCAAACAAGCAGTCATAAATAAATTACATAATAGTTTTAATATGTCAACCAGAGCAGGATTGTATGTACAGGTTGATGAATATTGTGTTTAGGTAAATTATAATATAATTCCTAAATTTTTCATCTCGCTGCCACCTTTAATAATCATAAAAGGCTTACATGAAATCTGCAGATTTTGCTTAACAGGAGATTCCTACAGAATGTTGTTTAATGCCTGGTTAAATTTAACCAGTTTCTTTAGAGAGTTACTCTTATTTCCATATCAAATACTTGTTAGATTACGTAGCTCAACCTAACAGACACTTGAGCTTGATTTTATTGTCTGACATAACAGGCAGTGGCAAAGCTGTTAAGGGGCTCCCCCACGCCAATAACCTTCGATCTGAATCCCTTTCTAATGTTTTTTGTAGCTTATCATACTAACAGCAACGGCTTTAAGCAATATAGTATCCCATATTTACTTCAAAGTTCATTGTCGAGATATTTGGCAACAAAGTTGGCTAAAAAACTAGTTTTCTGGCCATAACTTTTGGTTTTAATTAGTTTAAAATTAGACACGTTTTTCGAGACGTCAAAGACGAACCCAAATATGTAGATTTCGTACATGTAAGATCCTTCACAGGAAACTATAGTTGGTCAAGCAGATCTTGTCAGTAGAAAAAGGCGGCAAATTTGAAAAATGTAGGCGCGAAGAGATATCGTCTCATAGAAAATTTGAATTTCGCGCCTTTTTCTACTGACAAGATTTGCTTGACCATCTATAGATACGAAAAACGTGTTTCTTAGACAATATTTAAAAAAATTATAAAAAAGTAAGTTTTTTTTTTTTTCAAAATCCGGTAGACCAAATCGGAGATAAAAAATTGAACAACCGATAACCGTGTGTCTTATAATTCTATCTGTAGTGCAAAAAAGGAGATATGATTCAAAACTTGTCAAAAATCGATGAAAACCTCGGGTAGCCCCTTAAAAACTTACTGTCTTTCTATCCTTTGGTTATAATTTTCACTAATAATAATATGGTGAGCAGCTAGACCAAGCTAAGTTGGCAGTGATTTTGATAGCCCAGACTGTGCAAGAGTTATTTTAAACGTCAAACTTCTGAGAATAAGAGTGTGTCAAGGTAATTTTGAATACCTCGCCCGCTTAGCAACTTCTGCTGCTGACTGTACATACATGTGTCAGCAACCAATTGAGGTCTCATGTTAATTTTAGGCAATTAACTGTTTTAAATTCTTCAGTGGTAATATTTAGAGATGCAACGGATATCTGGTCACTATCTGGTACCCGGCCTATCCAGCCGGATACCGGATAGTTGCGTATTATCTGGCCGGATACTGGATAGTAGTTAAGCGCGATATTTATGAATAACATATGCACTAAATACTAAAACACCTTATAAATAACAAAGCAAAGTTAATTAATTAAGCACTCGCAACAAAATATTTAAATAGTAAATACAACAAAAGATCTAGTTTAATTTGCAATTGAGTTGAAATTCGTTTGTTCGAAAATTTTACGAAACAAATGAAGATACTTTATTTGTTTTAATGAAGGTTGACATTCCATCAAAACTGAGTGTATCAGTGTACATCTTGATGAACGGAACGAGGTTAAAGTTGTACTTATTAGTTGTAACTGTAACCTGTATCGAACATTGAACAGGCGCGCGATTTTATTTCCTCCAATTCAGGCAAAACTTTCGAATATTCGGCGGCCGGATACCGGATATTCGGCCAAACCACTATCCGTTGCATCTCTAGTAATATATTTAACACACAACGCAAGTAGAAAATGTGTTAACAGGCCCAGGTTAATTGATTCATTTGTGTTACGAAAATTAAATATGTAAATTGTATTGTATTGTATTTATTGTACTTAATTCCTACACATATTAGTCTATTGCATACGCTAACACACTTTCATGCATCTAACTTAAATAGAAATGGCTTAACTGTCGTAACACAGTGGAATCAATTAACTTTAGACTAATTACACAGGTGCTTACCTATGTTCAATTTTTTTGCAATTCACTCATATGTCTATCGTCTATCTATATATCGTCATCTAGTACCCATAACCCAAGCCTTGTAAGATTGTCCCTTAATAATAAAACATGTTATGTTATTTCAGTGAGCGAGATGGCTCGCTTAGACAAGCAAGTCTCCTCCATGAGAACAGAACTGGAGGCTTTGAGGGAACTGCAAAAGGAAAAGTAAGTTAAAAACCAATTACATTTCAGACTACCTAGGAATCTCTTTCTCTCTCTCCTTAGCTTCATTTTACGCCACTCGTCACGGTTCTGTGCGACCTGGAGCCACTTCTTCCCCGCAGTCCTTTTGATGTCGTAGTCCCAACGCATCTTGGGTCTACTTTGAGGACGCTCCTCCCCCCATGGTCGCCACTCGAGTAGTCATTTATGCCACGACTCGGTCTTTCGTGCTATATGACCAGCCCATTCCCACTTCAAAGTGGGAACCTAGGAATATGATAAATTAAAGTTTGAAGATGAAGAGGCTACTCTTCATCAGTAAACCTGATATAAATGAGGCATAGTTTCCCCTCTGGGAGGTGAGATGGTAGTCTCTTTTGTAAAATGCCATTCTGCACTAATTCTTAGATTGCAAAAGCCAGACTATAGGCTCATTAGGAGAAATCTTGTGTATCTACTATAGGATTATTACTTATCCTGTAAACTTAACTACAACACAAGCCAACAAAACTCTCTTATCAAGCTTGCGATAGAGTAGGTCGGTTTCGCATCAGTCTATTCAGCCACTATAACTATTAATTAAAAATTTAAAAAAACCCTTACGCAATTATGTCAAAAAAAAACAACGGGTTGCACTCCGAGAGTGCCGGCAGAAGTGAAAACTCAACGACATTGTAACTCAAAATATTAATAACAGCGCCATATAGTGCAAAATGTCTGCAGCACTATGTATAATTGAGGTTAACGCCATCTAGCATTGTATCGTCGCATTACTTGAAACCCCTAAGCACATCACTGTGAGTACTACTGTCTACAGTTATATTAATACCAGTTTGACGGAAACTCACTAGATGGCATTTAAATCAAAAAACAATGACATTGTCCGTCACACATAACATAATGGTAACATTCCATTTCTAACCGCAGCTGCACTACCGGTACTGAACGCGTCGCTGTTATTGTCAATTTCCATAGTAAAATTGACAGTAATGTAGCTGCGGTTAGAAATGGAATGTTACCATAAGTCACGCAAGCTCCCTGCGCCGCCTGCATGAAACAGCAGGCTCAGGCATACATTTTCGCCGTGCGGTAGAAAGAGAGAAGAGACGCCTTACGCGGTACGCCTTACGCTGTCTCGAGTTTATAATTTTTTCCCCACCTCAACTCAAACGGTGCACAGCGCCGCTAAAGAAGTTTTCACTTAAAAATACATACATCTTTTTGAAAAAGAGATGTTACTCTCGAAACTGCTGGATCGATTTTTATCAACCATAGCTAACTGCTAAGAACCACCGCAAGGAAACTCGCTTTCATAAAAAAAAAACCGTATTGAAATAAATCTAACCGTATGAAAGCTGCGACGCCACAGACAGAATTGGCGTCAAACGTGAACCCCTTTTTTAGCGTCGGGGGTTCAGAAATGGTGTATCTCCGATGTTACACCATAAATCGTCTGCAATAGATATAAAGGTTAGTAAGATGAAACATAACTAACCATTTCATATCATTACAGTCAACTGCGTCAGAAACAGAGGCGGCGTCCGCGGCCCAAACCGGCCGCTAAGCCAGCAGCAGAAGGTGACGTGGTTGACGCCAGGGAACAGAGCTACGCCTCAGATTCAGAATACTTCACCGACTACCAGTCCGTGTTAGGTAAGAAGAACTTTGCTTTAATCTATTCCCCAAGATATTTAACGTAGGGGGTGAAAAAAAATATTGCTTCACATTTTGTATACCGCCTTTAGCACTAGAAAGCTGTTATGAATTAAGATTTCACGAAAACGCAAGCTAGGAAGACGCATCTGTTTGCTCTGATATTCTGAAAGGAGGGCTATAGGGTAAAAACTGTTCAGTAGGCATTATTAGGTACCAGAATTAATTAGTTTTATTTGCACTTTGGGAAGGCTACCTCAACTCTCCAACGGAGCAGCAGGTGACGTTCACGAGGCTGCATTATACATACCAATATCTCAACTAGTTGCTCCCGGGGTTAAGTGGTTAAACCGTTAACCCAGTGTCAAATTGTACTGGTAAACATGGTAACTCCAGGTTTAACCGGTTAACGCGGGTTAGTAGAATGGTGCAAGTGGGCGAAGAGTCAAGAACTTGATCATAAAAATTTGTTGCTGGTTTGCAATCCATATATGTTGTAGGCTAAAACAACTATAACCATAGTATTCGCTCCGTGCATGGCTATGGCGTCGCCCTATAGTTCGTTTTTTAGCATTAGAAAAAGACTACGCGATCTTGACGTGTCTTTTAATTGAAAACACTTTATAAAAATCAGTAACTATTAATAAGTACTTATGAAAGCAAAAGAATGTAAATAATCGTATATGATTCAAAAGTGTTTTTCAATAAAAAGACACATCAAGATTGTTTACCTTTATGTAATGCTAAAAAAACGAACTATAGTGGGTGTGGGACATATCACTTAGGGTCGGTTGCACCATACCGTCTGTCACCGTTAAAGCGTTCGCCAAATTTTATTGTATGGGAAGTTTCATAGATCTCTGGTGGGTGACGTAGATCAGTCTGTTAACTATGGTTGGTGCAACTGGCCCTTACTCATTTGACAGTTGGCAGGTGCTAAATGGTATGAAAGTTCATTTCACAACGGTGTGCGTTGGCGTCGCACTATTTCCCTCAGAACCAACTTCGCACATACCTACCTATGGTCTGTATCTTTAGGTATATAAATAAAAGTAAACAAAATCTATCCTCAATGTCTCCTTAAACTAGATAGATTTTATTACTACCCGAAAATGTAAAGTCAGACCGTGAAAAGTCTGCAGCGATTTTGATAGCCCACGCAGTGCAAATGTAATTTTAAACGTCTAACTTCTATGAAATTATGACGTATAAATAACACTTACACTGCGTGGGCTATCAAATCCGCTGCAGACTTTTCTTGGTGCGACTCTACAAATTATTTGTTTACTTTTATTTAAATACCTAAAGATACAGAGTTTAGCCAACAGCTTACATTTCCGATGTTTCACAGGCACAGACCATGAGTTAGACAGCGAAGAGTTCTACGACGTACACACAGATGATGACGATGACACGCTGCGGGAGAGTCTGCGCAACGGACACGCGCACGAACTAGATGACGTACGTTCAGAAAAGTTTTGATAAGCTTTCTTTTCTATAAATCGTAATAACAGATGTCAATCACAATGAAAAAATCAACGATGATCAACTCTGGCCAACGTGGGACTCGAACCCACATCCTTGGATTGCCGGTCCAATGCGTTATGGTCTAAGAGCTAGCTACGGGAATAGGTTAGCGATTTATAGAGCAACGAAATCTCAGTAGTTAGTGTGCCATACTATCATTATTAATTAATCCGGGCGCCTGGCAGCTGTTCAGCGGTGGGTGTGACAGTGGTTGGGCGACAAAGGGGTTGTAAAAACAATTTAAGGTGTGCAATTTATAGAGGGGACCGAAAACGTTTTTCACCCTTTGGGTAACGAAACACGATAAAATTTGACCCAGTAAATGAGATGACTTGGCACTTTTTCGCGGTAGATCCTCAGATTGTGACGGATTGTGGTAGTTGTGCCCCTTGAGTTTCGCGTAATATTTCCTATTGTTTTTCATTTTGGAAGTTAAAAATAAAACTAGATTTTGTTAAATGTGTCTTCATCCCTACGGTACTATGTATACAGGACGCGTCAGAGAAGTCGGACGGGCGACCGACGGACGCCGCCTCCAACGCGTCCACCGTCACGTTAAGAAACAAGACACCAAGGGTAAGCCGACTGTTATAATCTTATGCACACTAGGCCAAATAGCTGGTTTGATAGTGCACGACAACTCCCCCCCTCCCCCCACTAAATGAGAGGTGGCTCTCGATGTCTCCCGGTCTGTATCTGCTCAGGACCAGCTAAGAACCAACTGTGCCAAGTTTCAGCGCATAGTCACAAAGTGCAAGGTCCCCATACAACGGCGTGCAGTAACAAACCAGCTAAAAGGTATGGTGCAATCTTTTAGAGCGATGGCGCCATAACCTTCAGCCTACTCTCGAGTAGATGGCGTTAATATTAATATTTAACAAGTTACACATATCAGTGAAAGAATAAGGATCAAAGTCAAATGGCGTTCTAACAGTTTTAATATTCTGTCGAAAGATGGCAGTAAATATACTGTAGCTCCATAATTTACCATGATATAACTCTCTATTTCAAATTCTCTTTGTTTATACTGAATAATAGGGGATATTACTGCAATGTTTTGCCGCCAGAGTGCAGCACTACCTACTCAGTAAATTCATAGACTAACTTATACATACTGTGCCTTAAACTGTTTTTTGACAAGTTTTCACAGACAATAAAATATAACATTGATGCATCAAGGCGGTTTGTTAACAAGGGCCTACCGGTAAACGCGAAAATCGAAATTTAGTTATCTGCCTCTTTATCGCTCGAATATGCAAGAGTGATAGAGAGATTAGATAACGAAATCTCGAGTTTCTTGCTTCGCGGTAGGCCATGTGTCAATGTGGTTTGTTTACTGTATGTGCCACAAAGGTGCCACCTACACAGAGCTTTGCCTAATATTCCCTATTAAATTATTACTCAATTTGATATTTAACGATTTTAACACATATCAGTGAATGAACAAGGATCAAAGTCAGATGGCGTTAAAGTTTTAATCCTGTGTCGAAAGATGGCAGTAAATTTGCTCTTCTTCTTCCTCGCGCTATTTGCCACGGCTCATGGGAGCCTGGGGTCTGCTTGACAACTAATCCCATGATTAGACGTAAGCATTAGTTTTTACGAAAGCGACTGCCATCTGACCTTCCAACCCAGAGCGGAAACTCGGCCTTATTGGGATTAGTCCGGTTTCCTCACGATGTTTTCCTTCACCGAAAAGGAACTGGCAAATATCAAATGACATTTCGTACATAAGTTCCGAAAAGCTCATTGGTACGAGCCGGGATTTGAACCCGCGACCTCCGGATTGCAAGTCGCATGCTCTTACCGCTAGGCGCTTCAAATATATTAATTAAATAAGTAAATTTACTGTGACTACGAAATTTCATTTTGTCAATACGCCTCTATACTAAATTCTCTTTGATTTCAGTCTCGTTTTTAGAACCCAAACAGATAGAAATGTATGTACTAATTATATCTTTATTTTCAGGTCAATTAGAAATATATTTGCCATATTTGGGACGACACCACCGTAGAATACTAGATGACATCGTGAAGTCGATACTCGAATATACTCAAGTTACAAGTTAACCAATAAGAATGTAAATTGGACCTTATGAAAGTTGACATAAGGTATTGTTTATATTGGTTAGAGTATAGACGCATATAAATGTTGACAAATATTAATAGTAATTATGGACAAATGAAATAATTTTACAAAGTAGAAACGCTACTGTAAGTTATGTGCCTGATACAAAATGAAAAACATTAAAACACGAGTGTGGCTTTATGAAACGAGCAGAAAGCGAGTTTCATAAAAACATCACACGAATGTGATCGATACCAGGGATGTTGCGAATATTCGCATCCGCATCCGCAACCATGGAACTTCCGCATTATTTTCAAAATCCGCATCCACATAAAATCGATACGGAGCTTAATGCGGATGCGAATGTCGAACAAGTCGGTACAGGAACGTCTTAGCGGCGGTGTAAGTGCTAGGTAATTTCGTCATTACCTATTGACGAAATCGTCCTGATCCAGAAAAGTCGGCCAGGTTACTGTTTATTAAATATAACGCATCTATATTCTTGCTCAAATACTAAACGTTTTTTTAAGTACTTTATCTTGACATCCGCATTGATGTGAGCCTTTAAATATCCGCATCCGCGGATGGCAAAAAATCTGCATTCGCAACATCCCTAATCGATTTTAATAACAAAACTTCCGTGAGACACAGACATATTAAATGTATTAAGAACGGGTCACTCACGTATTTTAAGTCGAAAACGCTCGACATGTTTCACTCCGTACCGAGGAGTGTCATCAGGAGCTCCCCCTGCCGCCACCGGCGCCTGCGCCGAGGCATCGGGCGCGGAGGGCTGCGGCCCGCAGTCTGCGCCGGTCCGTCACCGTAAACGCAAGCTCCTGATGACACTCCTCGGTACGGAGTGAAACATGTCGAGCGTTTTTCGACTTAAAATACGTGAGTGACCCGTTCTTAATACATTTAATATATCCCTAATCGATACTGCAAAGGCGGTCGTAACATAAGGGTACTGAACATATAATAGAGAGTTTCTAATATGTGTGTTGTATATATAACTGTAGTAGCAGAAGTTGCTAAGCGGGCGAGGTGTTCAAAATGATCTTGACGAGACTTTATTGTTGAACAGGTTGAAGAGAATAAGAGCGTGTCAAGGTCATTTTGAACACCTCGCCCCTCGCCCGCTTGGAACCGCTGCTGACTTTACATAAACTTAAAACACATCACAACTCCCTTATTATTAAACTCGCTTCGCTTGCCCACACCCGTGTTTTGTACTTTTCATTATGTAACAATCAAATAAAATACTATTTCAACACACTATTACTTTTCGATTTTTATTACTAATCATATTTGCAAACATTTATAACTTCGAGGTAAATAGTAGCTTCATAGTTCTAAAATATATAGCATTGGTGCTATAACATAATAGTATGTTGGGTTTTGAGGTAATAGTAGTAATCCTTTGGGAAAACTTGGAAAACTATAGTTTAGTTGGGTTATAACATGGGTGAACGATCGGGTTATTTTAATAACAAAACTTTCTTGAGACAGACATTTAAATATATTGTTATTAAAACGGGTCACTCACGTATTTAATATATAGGCAAAGATACATTGATTGAGTAAGACGCGTAAAATCTAAGACAATTTCGTGCTTCGAATTTGACGGGTATACGAGCAAGGCTCGGATTTTTTCTTCGTACAAAAAATACCGGTTTTTTAATAACAAAACTTCCGTGAGACACATATATATTAAATATATTAAGAATGGGTCACTCACCGCGACTCAATACGTGAGTGACCCGTTCTTAATATATTTAATAATACTAGTATTATTACGTTCTCTTTCGTTCGTTGGTTTATTATTTAATTTTTAATGGGACAATCTAATAATATAGAGTTGTTAGGTACGTAAATACATGATTCAGTCATACGTAAAGAGCATAAAATAATTTAAAATATTGGGCTATATCGGCTTTATTAAAACCGGTTCCGAGCCCTGTATACTAGATGGCGCTGTACAGCTCCATACATTTTGTAACTCTGATTGTCAAAAGTTGACGTTTGACAATTCAGTGACCGCAAAACATATGGCGCAGTACAGCGCCATCTGTTTTGGATGTCAAACTAACGGGGCACGTTTTTTCTTAGACTTTCCCTCTCTATTACAATGAATTCTCTTTGAAATAGGGCGTAATATAAATATGGGGCATTATCTATGAAAACGGACCTTATTGTCGATGGCGCTTACGCCGCACAGTGTCGCTCGGCATTGTATTTTTATCGGAGCATCGTTAGTAATGGCATAAGCGCCATCGACAATAAGGTCCCTTTTCATAGATAACGTCACATATATGCACAAATTCCACTCATATTGTAACTAAAGGCAGATGTGCCTTATATTATAGTTAAAGCGTTACTTAAAGACCTAGATGTACCTTAACCTAACTAAATGTAAACAATTTACCTTATTTATGAACTAAAATAGATCTAAAATGATATACGAAAGAAAAAGTGACCAAGACCCACAGTCTCCAGGGTTGGAATCGAACCAACGTCCTCTGCATTCGCGTCAGATGCCTAGACCACGCGGCCACCGGCACGGCGGCATTGGCCGAATTTTCTCAAGTATATGCAATCTCTTAACGGCCCGGCTACGACATTGCGCGACCGTCGGCGGCGGCAATCATAGGGGGGAACGAAAGGTCCGATTGCTATGTCTAGCTTTAACCTATGGTTACCGTCGCCGCCGCCGCCGGTCGCGCAATGCCGTGAAGGGCTTACGGCGCCCTCTGGCCAACTCTAAGGTAGATCAGTATGGTTCATACCTCCCATCCGAATCAATTCATGTGATTCCAAGATAACGAGATAAATAGAGATGGATTATTTTATTATTCTCAAAAATGAACTTTATTTATCCATTGTATTTTATCTGAAACTGTCTTAGAGGATATAACCAAACGGAGACGCCTTGTCTGTAATTTTCTGTACAAAACAGTCTGCCGATTTTTGCGGGGGAGGGGCACGTCAAATGTATACGTAACGTAAAAATAGCCATGTCAGATAAACGTCAGTCCATACATTGTGTATGTATTGTAGTTCGGGCGATTTTCCGCAACTCGACGACTTGCGCCTATTTTGCGTGATAGGGGGTGGGCTAGTCCTGCCAGCCCAGCTCCTCGAGGAATCCTATCAAATCTTTGATGTTGAGTAGGACCTCGGGGAGGTCTCTCGGAGATCCGAGATGTTTTGCCCTGTATGGGGCCAATCCGCTGCATTCCAACACCACGTGAGAGGCTGTTTCTTCCTTCTCCATGCATCCACGGCATAGGGGACTGTCTGTGACACTTGGTTATAAAAAGATGTTTGTTGAAAAGTCCATGACCTGTTATGACACTGTTTACCATACTCAGTCGAACATTGTGTATGACCATTGGCCGCCTATCATCGACAGAGCGGAGCGCCGGTTAATGGTATGGCTACTCCGTTTGGTTATGTCCTCTAAGGAAACTGTAGTCAATGTAGTCATACACAGGCGAGGGGTTATTATTATATATTTTGGGTAGAGTGACATATAATCGTAATCCGGCATTGTATAATTGTATGGCTCAATGTATTCTTGTGTATAAATATGTATATTTAAAAGTAGATTTAGATTGTTGACAGTATGACGCCTTGTACAAAAAATGCATATAACGATTTCTACTCAAATAATACCAGAATACTTACGTCTGTATCTTTAGGTATTTAAATAAAAGTAAACAAACAATTTGTACCTTTTCGGGTAGTTATAACATTTATCGGCTAACCAACCAAATACAAAACCGCCTGGATCAGTCACTGAACGACCAGACTTTAACCTACATTATTTGATCATGTAATGTTTTCATCTACCCTCAACTGGCTTAAGGAGCCATTTGAGGGTAGATTTTGTTTACTTTTATTTAAATACCAAAAGATACAGAGTATAATTTCTGCCATACGACGCATAAAACCTGTAATAACCAATGGATAAAGTTTGAATGTTTAATTATTGGTCTACTATTTGACTTTTTCAACCAAGAGGTACCACATTGTCGGTTGTCGATAAGGTTGATTTCAAATTATATTGAAGCTATGTGGAAATAGCGCCTTTTTGACAACCGATAAGGACCCTTTTGGTTGAAAATGCCACTAATTATATCAGGCCGTTGGCAAAGAAGTAGCGCGGCGATAAACGCGCATGTGCGGTAACTTATATACCGTGTTGTTATGTAGTCATTCCGTTTTTATGTATTGACATGAATTATGCTCGAAGTATGCTCACTGTTTATTGACACTTCTTTATTTTAAGGCATTTTCTGGGACTTGTGGTATTTATTTTATTATGGAATAAATCGTTTTTTCATAATGTACTATGTATTATTTATGACTAGCGACCCGCCCCGGATCCGCACGGGTAAATCTTAACAAATTATACACCTAGACCCTCAAGAATCACACCACTGATAGGTGAAAACCGCATGATATCCGTTCAGTAGTTTTTGAGTTTTTCGCGAACATACAAGCACACAGACGCGGCGGGGGACTTTGTTTTATAAGATGTAGCGATTATGTCAGGGTATATGCATACCTATAGCCCTTGTTCTATATGATCCCATAAATGTGTATCGTGACTATAGTTCATTTTTAGGGTTCCGTACCCAAAGGGTAAAACGGGACCCTATTACTAAGACTTCGCTGTCCGTCCGTCCGTCCGTCCGTCCGTCTGTCTGTCACCAGGCTGTATCTCACGAACCGTGATAGCTAGACAGTTGAAATTTTCACAGATGTATTTCTGTTGCCGCTATAACAACAAATACTAAAAACAGAATAAAATAAAGATTTAAATGGGGCTCCCATACAACAAACGTGATTTTTGACCAAAGTTAAGCAACGTCGGGAGTGGTCAGTACTTGGATGGGTGACCGTTTTTGCTTTTTTTTTTTCGTTTTTTTTATTATTTATTTTGATTTATTTACATCGATACAGCTTGAATAAAGAATAACGTTCGTAAGCGACATCAACTTAGGAAAGTAGTCGATTCAGCCAGGGTTGCCAACTCCATTTTTTTTTTACCCCTAGAGCTCAACTTAAAAACCCCTAAAACTGTACTATTGTTTTGGAAAACCCACTAAATAAAAAATAAAAGAAAGTATACGTTTAATTAATTATTTATTACACATACAAGACATACACATATGTATTTTTGAAGTGAAAACTTCTTTAGCGGCGCTGTGCACTTTTTGAGGTGGGGAAAAAATGTTAAACTCGAGACAGCGTAAGGCGTAACGCGTAACCCCTGCTATTTCGTTTGTATTCACCAAAGAACTTTAGTCATAACGTATCATAATCAGGTCAATTATTTAAAACTGAACTTTTATATTAAGTAATAAAGCTCAATGTTCTAATCTTGTACGGGCTGAAATACGAGGATCTCACAATTACATTCTAACTTAATATCACTCCCAATATAATTCAATAAAGCTACATCTTGATGAAATCTCTAATAAAAGTGAACTCTAGTACTGGTGAATAAAACTCAAAATAACATGACCAAATATAGCTGGTCAGTAAAAAAAGGCGCGAAATTCAAATTTTCTATGGGACGATATCCCTTCGCGCCTATGTTTTTCAAATTTGCCGCCTTTTTCTACTGACAAGATCTGCTTGACCAGCTATATATTTAGATGCGAGGTCTGCAAGGTGACTTTACAATTTCTATTCGAATTTTAAACAATTAACGCTACAAATTTAAGCTCACTGGCCAGCAATTTCGGAACTAAAGTTTTTCAATAGAAAAGAGGATGGGTCAATTATACATAGTGCTGCAGACATTTTGGACTAGTCAGTGAGTTTTCACTTCTGTCGGCACTCCCGGAGTGCAACCCGCTGTTTTTTTTATTACTATTTTATTTATTCTTTATTTATTTATTATACATTTTCCAGAATTTCGTACATTAAAACACGTTTTAAAATATCACGGCCGCATAAATATCTGACACGATCTTATTTGTAGAACCATAAGACCATGTCACATATTTTTGCGGCCTTCGAAGAGTAGGTACCGTCATTATCACCAACTTTGCCCGCTTTTTTTTTAAACGAATTTCTCAAAAAACTTCACATCATATGACTTTTTTTGCTCAGCACGTCCATTGTGATCAAACGCATCAGTTTATTTGAAAAAAAAAAAATATTTTTTTTATCGTGTTTTTACCCATTTTTTTGCGTCTTAGAGGGCGGGCAAAGATATCCGGGGTCTTTGCCAACATTGCCCACGTCAATTTGGTATTCAAATACAGCTCGTATGATGATGATGTTTAAGGATCACTTAAAGGTTTTGGGCAATCCTACCATTCCCTGTTAATAACTTAGCACATAAGTGTAAAAACTTTTAAATAAATTTGCTGGGCAATGTTGCCTACCCGTTTTTGCCCATTTCCAAATAAGGCTCGCCTAAGCATTTTACAAAGGCTAGGGTTGTCACTTTTGAGAAAATCTGTTACAATAGTTTAATAATATGATTTTTGTTGTGTTTTTCATTCGTTAACGGGATAAAACATCTAAATAAAGGATAATAAGACAAATAAATACAGTATATATATATAAACTTATTTTAGTGTACAAACATAACCTTCTTTTACTTGCGAAGTTGGGTAAATTAGATGAAAATGACAACCCTAATCCGTTTTTGGTGGTGGGTAATGTTGGTATGGATGCTTGAATGAACCCTTCGTTTGCGAGTCCGACTCGCACTTGGCCGGTTTTATAGCATTAGAATGAAGGTAATCGATCTTGACATGTCTTTTAATTGAAAATCGCCTTTTAAAAATCAGTAACTATTACTTGTGAAAGCAAAAGAATGTAAATAATCGTATATGATTCATAATTGTTACATATTTGCCGTGACTTATTTTTCAAAAGTCCTATTCAATAAAAATACACTTCTAGATTGTTTACCTTTTTTCTAAATGCTAAAAAACCGGGCTATACATCTGTAGACATAAACATGCTATAATAATATACTCCGCCTGGTACTCTATTCCCGTCTTTTCTAGGTCACCTAACTGACACAAGCCTACGTCATCATGCGACAGCGCTATATGATAATATGCGATAGCGCTATATATAGCGGCCATGTTATTGTGACGTAGGCCTGTGTCACTCTGGGAATAGAAGACCATGTTTTATTAGACCATGGACATAAACAATGACAACAGACAACTGAATGATTCGGGAACCGATTTAAATATGGCGGCCACGTATTGTGTGTGCGCTGCATGGCTAATAAAACTGTAAATTAGTACGGCCGGTAGCACTATACTGACTGAGAGTAAAGCGATGAACTTAGTCTTCTTCTTCCTCGCTATCTAGTTTTTACAGGCACTAGTTTTTACGGAAGCGATTGCCATCTGACCTCCCAACCCAGAGGGGAAACCAGGCCTTTTTGGGATTAGCCCGGTTTCCTCACGATGTTTTCCTTCGCCGAAAAATTTCAGCGATGAACTTAGTATGTACAGTAAACTGCAGAGCTAAGTGTTCATAGAAATGTATGGGGGTCACTTAACTCTACAGCTTACTGTACCTTTACCTTTATACAGCATGTCGCACCAATAATGTTGGCATGTGTGTGACATTTTGCAACAATTTTTTTTAAAACGTAGACAGCGCACCTGGCACCTACAGGTATAATTAAAATGCAATCCCTAATTGTACCGTTAGTTATAAACACGTCACTTTAAAGTACCTGTTTAAATTAGTAAGTAATAATACACTTTAAATCGATGGCAACATTATGTGCCAATTAGGTACTTTCATTGGAAAACTAGTTTCATTAGGTAAACTAGATATTATAAACGTAAAAGAATTTAAAAGGGTGTCACACAAACTTTGGTATCTAAAAGATTGCTTATTGTTTAAATCCTAATACTCGTATTAGGGCGGTAATAACAGTTCGACCGCTTATATTATAAGCACTTGTACCAAGCGAGAGGCAAAGGTCTCCGCTTCAGTTTGGGCAAAAATTCTTTATGAGCAAATTTGATCATTATATGGATGTTTTTTGTTGATTTAATAGTTGGGTTTTTTTTTCAAAATGGCGGAGCGATGGGGGTTCACAAGGTCTACACAGTTCTTAGAACCACTACGTAAAGGCACCAATCATTAATGGCGCTATTTATTTTCGCAGTGGCGCGTGGCGTAAGTAGCTACTGTAGCTAGGCCAGTGGGGAGACACTTCTCACTTCGGTCGAACTCGGCTCCGTTCGGGCATTGCTCCGAGCAATTATTAGGGTTGGCACCACTTGACTTCCTTTTGCGTGCACGACCACAGATAAGATAATCACTTGAATTTTGACAACCCTAAATAGCCGAAAGGGATAGTGCCATATATTAGAAAGGAATAGCATGATTCGACCCTGAACCGCTGTCAAACTTCGGGTTTGTAGGAAGTATCCTTTCTGTACGGTAGTACTATTATTTATTCTGTGGCTAGGCGTGGGCGAATGCGGCCTTCGCCCACGGCCTCGCACTTAGGAGGCCTCGCAAAGCCAACCTTTTTATTACATTGGGAAAACACATTGAAAAGGGCCTCGCAGATGCCGTTTTCGCCCATGGCTAGATTGGTTCACGCTACGCTGCGCCACTTATTTTCGAACAGAACGAAAGAAAAAAAAGAAAAAAAAAGTCAAACTTAAGCAGCTGTATGATTCTTGTTTATGGTAAAATGTTGCAAGTGTTTAAAAACTGAATTTTAAATTTTAAACATCATTGTAGTTGACTGTACCTACGGAGTTAGATAACTATTGTCCAAACTAGTATTTCCTTTAACTATGTTGTTGGACTGGAAGTACATTATGGTTTTAAAATATATTTAGTTTAGTTAGTTTCAAGTTGAAGAGTAGACGGTTATATTTAGCCGCAACTTGCAATATTTTGATTAATTATTTAAATATTATTAACAAATATAGGTACCTAGAGTTAGACCAAGAAAAGTCTGCAACGATTTTGACAGCATATGATTGATGACGATTTTGACAGTGCAAGTGTTATTTATACGTCATAATTTCATATACTTAAGCCTGACGTTTTAAATAACACTTGCACTGCTTGTGCTATCAAAATCGTTGCAGACTTGTCTTGGTCTAACTCTAGGGAAATTCAGGTGGGGTAATAGGAACTATGGGGAAGGTGGACACTTGTAGGGCACATAAACAGTTAGAGATCAGTTAAAAACTAAATTAAATGATAATATAAAAATAAAGCTAATTCATAAATAAAATTAACTTAAAAATATTTAAGTAGGACTTTTCTAAAATCTCTAGTTTCCCGAGAAAAATAAAGTATGTTTCCCTTACCCCACCTAACCTTACGTGCTTTGAAGGTATATGTAAAAGTGAGTGAAGTCATAATTTGAAATAACATACATATGTATGCTAATTAATGTGCATTTTGGTAAGAGTTTTGTGAGAAACTATAAACATTTTTGGACTTAACAAGACGGTTAACACCTATGGATGATACAACTCAAAATGTAAGTTTAATGCAGTCTGTATTGCAAAAGAGTTATAGTCTGTGCGGAAATAGAAGAGTCGTGGAATTTATGGGCAGTGGCGGATTTGCCCTAAGGCCAAGGAGGCCCGGGCCTAGGCAGCAAATTGCAACAAAAAAATTGGCTGATGATAACAAGAAATAACTCAAAATGTAGTCAATATGATGGGTGCTGAGAAAAGGGGCGGCTACAGAACCTGGGGCCTAGGGCGGCAAAGACAGCAAATCCGCCACTGTATGGGGCCCAATTGTACCTAAAGATAAAACAAATTGACGCCATTCTCAAGTTAATTAAACTACCCGTTGTGCTACCGGCCCTTATAGGCCTACCGTGATTGCAAGGCCGACGTGTGAGTCCTGTGATGAATTGCAGTAGTTTAGTGAACACATCTAATACTGACATTTATTTATTGTTTAAGGTACAAAAACATGTCCAAAACTACTTAAAAGTATAATTAATCTAGAGTTAGACTTAGACCAAGACACGTCTGCAACGATTTTGATAGCACACGCAGTGCAAGTGTTATTTTTAACGTCAAACATCTATGAAATTATGACGTATAAATAACACTTTTTCGTATAAGTACTTGTACGTTACGTATAAATCATGTACAAATAGCCATACATTTGACGTGCCCCTCCCTCAGAGTAATTAATTACTCTGAGGCCCCTCCCCTGGAATAATCGGCAGACTGTTTTGTACAGAAAATGACAGGCGTCTCCAGTTACTAAATGCTCTAAGGTGTACTTAGGTAACTTTGAAAGCGGAATAATTCTGAAAATACTTAGCTAATATCTGCTAAACCAGAAGTACTTACCATAAGGGCGAGATTTGCTTGTATCTTTATACGAATAACCTGTCAAAGCGTCCTTATAGCAAGCGACAATGTGGGACTTTTTGCTTGGAAACGACACATACCTATTTTATGTTATCCTTTATAGGGTTCCGTACCCAAAGGGTAAAAACGGGATCCTATTACTAAGACTCCACTGTCCGTCTGTTTGTCTGTCACCAGGCTGTGTCTCATGAACCGTGATAGGTAGACAGTTGAAATTTTCACAGATGATGTATTTCTGTTGCCGCTATATCAAAAAATACTAAAAATAGAATAAAATAAAAATTTAAGTGGGGCTCCCATACAACAAACGTGATATTTTTGCCGTTTTTTGCGTAATGGTACAGAACCCTTCGTGCGCGAGTCCGACTCGCACTTGTCCGATTTTTGAAGTCTGTTTTACTTTTATTCCCAACAGGAAAAGGAACATAATTTGACAAATTAGAACCTAAAATTGTGAATCCTTGTTAATTAACCATTATATATGTGAGTTACATATATAAATAAATGCATAACCAACTAAGGTCAGACGTTGACCGGACTACATAAATTGCAGACATGTTTAAAAGTAGATCTCGCAAATAGCGAACACAACACTATTACTTAACCTTTTGGACGCCAATTACCGATATATCTGCACCGCAGGTTCAACGCCAAAGACTGATTAATCGGCCACAGACCACAGAGCTAGACCTACGTGCATATGCATAAAGTTCAATTACAGTTTTGACACTCCGGTGACGTGGCGTCCGCGTGACGGCTTTTGTGTTTGACACGGCGTTGAAAAGGTTAATATCAGGTCAATTTGATAGTTTACAATTTATAGTAACATACCTACATAGTTTCTATAATTAATTGTATTACCGAATACAAAAATGTGAGAAGTTTCTGAAACTTTCCTATGTGGAAAATTTCGCATTTTCGGAGAGTTTCTTTAGGCACATCAGTAAATTCTGGTAGGACAAGTTACAAATGGCGGAACATGCGAAATCTACTTGAACATGTCTGTGATAAATCAAGAAGGCGGAAAAAACGAGAACAGAATAAGTAAACTATAATGTCGGTATTATGTCAGTTCGCTTATATGTTTACGAGCGATATGAGTCGACTATGTAATCTTATGTACAATTATTACATGTTAAACTTTAATATCAACTTGAATTGACTTGATTAGCAACCCGGAACATCATTATAAAGTGGTATCCAGACGGGACTGATCAAATCTCGATTTGATCAGAAATGAAACTGGCGACAATCTCCAATTTTAGATTTATGGTGATATTAAAGCCCTCTAAATTGAAAAAATGCCCCAGAACGAAAATACTGGCCTCACAAATTGGTATTCTTGCGTCCGCACCTCATTTTATCGGTAATATCGGTCATTATCGGCGGTTGAATTCGACGAGCCAAATTGTTATTTGCGTCCGCACCTCCTGATTCGACCGGGCAATTGAATCAGATTGGCGAAAAATTGACTAATCTGGATACGCCTTTATTATGTAGTATTAAGGCCCCAGTACACAATGGGCTATCGCCGGCCACTCCAAGGGACGCATTTATGCGTTAGAGGGAGCAAGTGATATTGCTATCTCATTCTACCGCATGGCTGCGTCCCTTGGAGTGGGCGGCGATGGCCCATTGTGTACTGGGGCCTTTAGAGATTAGTAGGTAGATACTCAGAGATGCTATAGTACTTGGGTCAATTTTCAAATAGGCATTTTTTGCTGTCCCACGGCTAAAACTCGAAATCCATAGGACTAATAGACTGGGTATGTATACTTGGTCAAGCAGATCTTGTCAGTAGAAAAAGGCGGCAAATTTGAAAAATGTAGGCGCGAAGGGTTATCGTCCCATAGAAAATTTGAATTTCGCGCCTTTTTTTTACTGACAAGATTTGCTTGACCAGCTATATATATTTTCCTTTAATGTATTATAAGCTTTAAAAATCATAGACAACTGTACCTAAAATAGTATTAGTTCCTGACAAAATCGCATTTGAAGTTCCAAAAACGGCGAAATTTGCCGTTTTTTGCGTGTCCCAGTGGCGGCATAGCGCAATAAAAAAAATCATAACTTTGGATGTAGGCAACGTATTATAAACAACTTTGTATTTTTATAAAGAGCGTTTTCTAGAAAATTGATTTAATCATATTGATAAATTAATGCGTTATTTAATAAAACAAGGGAAGCTTTTTTATCGCTGTCCCGCGCGGCACCTGTTTTGTTATGACTTAAATATACCCCCTATTGGCCCCTATAATCTTCTTTGTCTATTGAATAACGGTTAGATTAAATTTACGACGCAATAGTGCGGTTAGTTGGGTATCGATTGACATCGAATGTAGACGCGGAAACAATTAATTTATTTAAAAACAGGTAAGAATCTCTTTAGATATATTTTGGTACGACTACAATGACATTTGTATGGACGCTTAATACGTTGGTACTTAGTTGAAATAAAAATGTTTATTTTATAATAATAGTCGTAAATATAGTGTTAAAATATATAGTAAAATAAATAAGTGAATCGGTTGTATTGTGTAGGAAATATCGCTAAAAAATATTATTGGCGACATGTCGCGACATTTGTATGGCGATATTTGTACGGCTATTTTGAACGTAAAAATGTCGATTGTGGCATACAAATGTCGACATAGTGCCATACAGATGTCGAGAAGGTGCCATACAAACGTCGTCAGGGTCTTATAAATGCAACAAAAATAATAAATAGTGGCATATACATGTTGATACTGCCATATAATGTCGAAAAAAATGCATTATACATGTCCATGGTCTAATAAAACATGGTCTTCTATTCCCAGAGTGACACGGGCCTACGTCACAATAACATTGCCACTTTATTTCAACATAACATGTTACATGGGTACATTATACCTATGGTTAATCAGTAAAAATATTTCTTTATAATTTTATAATTTTCATTTATATGTATTTTATCTTAAATTTTACAATAACACGTCATTTTTAATTATTCGTTAGCAATATCTTCAGATTCACGAAAGAAATTTCAGACGTTCGGGTAATTCTGTTTACATTACTGGCAACACAGGATAGCGCTGTCACATTTGACAATTCGGATCTAGATAACTTCATGCCCTGACCGTCATCCTTGTCGAACGCGTGTTAATTGTTATTTCCTTCTTGCTCAGTGTCAGCAGTCGCAGTGTTTTCCAAACTTTTTACGTCGTAAGCTTGGTAATTAATGTGTATAAGGTGAACCAGGATCTATTGAGGGTGCGCCATGTTACGGAAATTTGTTGGTACTAATTTCTAGCAATGGCAACAACTTTAATAATAGACAACATCTACCCTCTATGATAGTTGTCAATATTGACAATGTAAACATTGCTTTGTCTAGTTTCGTGTGAATTATTATTAGACTGCAATAATCATGCCGAAAGTTTTAGATTTTACAGAGAAAAAGTTGTAAACAGTGTATATAGTTATTTATTGAAAAAAAAAACGTGCAGGAGAGAAATTTCTTCCATTAGAAAACATAACAAAATTACCACCTGAATTGACGGGTAAGTTTCAAACTTATGGACAAATGTCACTATAGTCAGGTCGTCACGATTTGGTTGATGTCTTGTAATAATTTGATTTGTGTATTAGGTGTATCGCATGCATCGGTATCACGGATTGCTAGCGAAGGGCGTAAGGGCGGAATTAAACGACCAAACCTAAAAAAAAGAAAACAAAAAAAGAAAATAGATTTGGATGATTTTGATCACATAAGTGTCATACGTCGTAAAATTCACGAATTTTATAGCGTAAAAACCGAAGAAATATCCAAACATCAAACTTCGCACTTATTAAAGTTGTCGGAATAAAACAAAAATCATCTGCCAATTTCCATTGTCCCCACTATACAAATTGTTGCTATATAAAATTAAAAACGAGCGCCCTCTTGACAATACTCCCAAAGTTCTGGTTTACCTATAACTGTGAATTAGTTTTTCAAACGTTTGTCTTGTATAGATAAATAAAGTTTAATTTAATACATTAGATTTGTTTTATTTTACTATGTTTCTACATGAATAACTTAAAATTAATGCCGTTAAAATAATTTTCACCGTTGGTTAAAATTCTCCCACATTTTAAAGTTTGAGAACCTGTAAACAGCATGATGACGTAGGCCCGTGTCAGTTAGGTCATACGCGAATCTCGGAATAGAGTACCAGGCGGAGTATATTATTATACCATGTACATGTCAAAAGCGCCTTACAAATGGCTAAATAGTGGCATACAAATGTCGATCTTTAAACATCCATATCTAGCTAACTATAATAAGTACAGAGGCGCCTCGTACAGTATATTTTTTGTTGTTAAGAACCCTTCCTAAAACGATGATTATAAATCAGATTTATCAAAAATAAAAAAATGCCACACAAATGTCGAAAAAACACCCTCTTCAAAAATTGACCCACTTACACTTTATTTTATTTATCACTATCGACCTGTCCCGGCTTCGCACGGGTTAACATATTATACACCAGAGTGTTTAGCCAAAATGCTAATCGCTTACGCTCCGTAGCGAACTAAACGCCAATGTCTCTGTCGCACTAATATGGAAGAGTGATAGAGAGAGACTACCGTATCGTTCGCCACGGAGCGAACGATTGGCATCTTGGCTACGCAACCTGACGCGAAGCTGACGGCTGTGGCGGTCGTTGGCGTCCTTGGCAAGACTTTCCGATGACGGCCACAGCCGTCTGTGGCGGTCAAAAGGTTAAAATTATTCTAAACGGGTCACTCACGTGTTATTATAAGGTGAATAATTTTAATTTGTTTGAGTCTCACGGAAGTTATATAGTTGGACTCGGTATGGCTTAGAACGGGTTTTAGTTTCTTAAGTTTTGTACATATTGTAAAATGTATCATTTGTTAGATGATAAAACTAGTAGTTCGCTCCGAACTAAGAACTCGCGGTTTGCCAAAAATTATATACTTAGAGCGATTGACTTTGTTGCACCTACTTACTCGTATAGTTCGACATAAAATAGTAGAAAATAATTTTCAAGAAAAAAAAACCGACTTCTATGGGGGCCGGTGAAAGATTATTGTACATAGATGCTGCACTATGTAGAAAAGGAGGTAAAACCACCCACTTTTCTAGTAGGTAGCATTTCGTTTCTGTAAGGGTCGCAGTTTTAGCCTCACGAACCCACTTCGCTGATAGCAGTTCGGTTCTGTGAGGATTGCAGTTCGAACCTACCACTTTGAACCAAAACCATTTTTCTAGTAGCATTTCATTTCTGTAAGGCTCGCAGTTCTAACCTAACCTAACCCACTTTTTTTCGGTTCTGTGAGGATCGCAGTTCAAACCTAACCTAACCCACTTAACGGCGCGTGCGGTGCGGTGTTCGGGGGTTTGAGCAGGAGGGGCTAGTAAGTTTGGCATCATTATACTTTAAACCTACATTTTATGGTAGTTAATCATAGTGGTTTATTTAGCTTAGGTATCAGTGGTTTCCCATCATCAGAACTCGAGCTTGACAAAAATGTGGCTTAAAAACATAACGAAGAGGACAAATCGCCAAACGTGAACTATGCTTCGTTGAAGAGTTCCGTTCTGATCATCATCAGCAGTTCCACTTCATCTTGTCACTTTTTTGAATGCATGTGCTTGATTTGTTGATAAAACACATAAATCACTATATGTATGCCTTTAAGATTTAAGGAGTTCCCTCGATTCTTCATGGATCCCATCATCAGAACTGGGTTTTGACAAAAACGGGGCCAATCTGTATGCATATACCTACATACAATCAAAAAAATAATTTTCTAAATGGGTCCAGTAATGACGGAGATATGGAGTAACAAATATAAAAAAAAACCACAATGGAATCTCCTCCTTTTGAGATTTGGAAGTCGGTTAATACCCGGTCGGCGCCACTTTCTAGGTAGCTGTCACATTTTTGACGTAAAATGCTTACACATGGCACATCATGGCAACAATTTATAGTCTGTCCAGTAGAAAAAAGCGGCTAAAAAATGTAGGCGCGAAGGGTTATCGTCCTATAGAAAATTTGAATATCGCGCCTTTTTCTACTGACAAACTTGTTTGACCGACTATAGTAAGGAAATTTTATTATTTTATTTAATTTCTACTATTTTATGTCCCACTATATAGGCGGCAATGAATCAAAAATCGCGTGGATTATTACAAGACAAGGTTTATGGAGCCCTTAACTGATACTGTATATGTGGTAAGCCGAAATATTTCCTGTCAAATGTCAAATACCTATATTATGTTTATTTTTATCTTGCTAATTATTTCAAAATGGTAAATTTAAAAACGATATTATAAAAGTGCAAGCCGAGCACTTTCATTTGATACCAAACTCGACCATACTTTCTTGCAAAAAGATGACCAGAATAGCAAGACCCCTCCCAAATAGCTTTTTAGCCTTCTAAGCTCTTCTAGCTCAATAACCCCTTGATCGAGCCTGCTCATAATTTAATGACTAAAATATAATGCCCTCAACTACACGTTCACCCAATTTAATTTAAATTAGAACAAATTTACTTAAGTTCTTGAGTATCAAACTATCCTCTGATAGTTCAGCTTAAAAACATCGAAATGCTGGGACGTGCCCCTAGCCAACCGCGTGTCCCAAGTCGAATGTAAGAACTTCGTTCGCTTCGCTCGCTCGTTCGATAAGAACTTCGTTCGCTTCGCTCGCTCGTTCGATAAGAACTTCGTTCGCTTCTCTCGCTCGTTCGATAAATTGTTTTATAGTTACAATATTAAACTTTGTGATTATTAGATTCCTCCCTCTTCTCAGTTTACTTTAGAACCTTCTAAAGACTAGGTACAATATGAATATTCATTCAAAAAATAACATTTTTGACAGCTTTAGACTTGGAGTCATGGCCCCATGTTTATTTTTAGGTACCATAGTAGGTACTGCATGGATACGTGTATTGCCTTTATTATGTTATATTGTTTGTAGGTACTTAATAATAACATTGAGACGTTATCATGAGTGAAAAAACAATTAAAAAATCAGTTCCTACTTATTATGTAAATAAAGGGAGAGGGACTACAATTATTTTTTTCACATCACCTAATCGAAAAAGGGCTTTTTCTTCCCCGCTAGGAGGGATCAAAATGGCACTTTTCTTCCCTCCTAGGAGGGATCAAAGTTGTACTTTTCTGTTCTAGGACACGATTTTTACTTTCTTGCATACTATTTTTTTTTTTGTCAAATAATACATATTTTGGGCAACTTCCTCCATTTCCTCATAGTTGATGTGAAAAGCAGTTTACTTATTTGAACAATAAAATAAAAATAAAATAAAATAAATAAGGAAATAGTAGTTTGTGCCACACGGTATCAAAATTATTTCGTCTTAATTGGGCGTTAACACTTGAATCCCTCATTACGCTCAGGATTCTACTTTAGAATCCCTCACTACGTTTGGGATTATATTGTAGAATCCATCGCTTCGTTCAGGATTCAATGTACGCCCTTGACGGAAATATATAATTTTGATCCCTTGTAACACAAACTACTATTTCCTTATTTATTTAATTTTTATTTTATTGTTCAAATAAGTAACACAGCATTACAGTAAAACCAAGGCACTGTGAAACTACACTATGAGACAAAGAAAAACAACTTAACCAGCATAACTATGGTCTAACAGTAAAAGATACAAGTGGAGTGGCAAAAAGTAGGTAGGTTAGGTTCGTTAGGTAGCTTCAGATGCCCGAAGGGCAAACCGCCCAGAAATAGAGGCCCCGCGAAGCGGGGCTCCGTCTAGTTACGTCTAGTTACATAGACAGCCGGTTCCGTATGGACATTTTGACCCCTGCATTTTCCAGCGTTTGAACATTTTTTCACGTTGACTGCCCACTCCCGGAATGGTTATTTCAACGTAACAACGATAAAGTAATGAGATTCCTCCTTATTTACTCTATATTCATATTTATTCTATTCCTTGGCCCGATACCAAACGCACGTGTACAGGCCACCTGCGCTAGTGCGCAACCCTGCCCTTATTGGATGAAGGGCAACTGTCCGCACGTTCTTACGTAATGCTAATGTCACATTCTCGTAATACCTTATCGCGAGTGCAAAAAATTACTAGTTTAACTAATCGTACCTACATTATTTATTTAACCGCTCCGTTAGATACAAAAAATTCTATATAAAAAAAAATGATAGAAACAAAAGACTAATTGGCAACAGGCCAACAACACAAAAAACATAACAAACAAAAACATATTTTTTTTTTAACAAGAAATAAATAAACCTTCCTTCTGTCATGTTTTAATTTATCGCCACTCGTTGCGATTTTCCTATTTTTCGCACTTGTATCGTAATGTATCGTAAAATGGGGTGAGTAGGGTCAAAACTGAAATTCAAACCTCAATAACATTTTATTTTTACATATGAAAACTGAATGGTGTATATAATAAGTGTTCCGGACGTTTGTATTTTAGTTTTTTCCATTTCATAACTTTGACGATAAAGAGGAAAACCCACCTCACCCCGTAGTACCTCGTATTTGGGGTGAGAGGGGTTTTCATATAAAGGTGATTTTGGAAGATTGTTGGATCGATTTTTTTTTATTATGCGTATTACTATAGCTCCATTTTAAATTGGAATACATTATTTTTGTAGCAGTAGCCTTAAGATCCCTTCTCACCCCCCTCTCAAACCTTCTCTCCCCATTCATAACCCACCTCTCCCCGCGAAACCTACTCACCCCGTTTTACGGTACTATTTAATTAACTTAGCCGAATTCAAAATTTCGTAATGTAATAGGTAGGTACGAGGTTTTCAATTCGTAGGGAATTTTTGGTATGGTATGGAAAAAGGGTGACACTTTTTGTATGGAATCCTAATTTAATGGGCCGTACAATAAATTTACACTTATTATCTATATTATTTAGGTACAATTGTTCGGTATTCGAAATAAACTACAAGTAATGAATTGCATAAATACTTCAACATACTTTTTCTAGTCTCACTCTTCAAGATAGACGAATTAAGTAGGTACCTATTAAATATTTCATAATCAATAGTGAATCAATATACCTATCTAAACATTATTGTAGGTCACATAATCATTAATAACACACACATACACCAGCTTAGAAAGATAGTAAATAGATAAACAGGGTATACAATGTGGGTACACACTTGTTGTCAATTAGTAAACAAATTCTAATAGATATGTAAGCACAAACTTTAACTACGAATTTAATTTACACATTTAGTGACTTGGATAATAGCGAGTGTGGAAACCAACTATTATAACGAAAGGGGACGGCCGTCTCGAAACCGGTTTTCCATACAATCGTAGGGTCATTGCGCTAGTTTTCGTCCGGCTCCAGTTTTCGTCCACTTGACGAAATTTGAATATAAACCTTCATTGCTGCACAAATTTGGACTTATTGCAATCCTTAATATCTAAACAATTTATCTATCTACATAAAAAATAAGTATATTTCGCAAGTAGCAAATTAATAATGAAATGTATTATTTGCTAATCCGTCAAGTGGACGGAAACTGACACCGGACGGTAAACTGACGCAATTATTTCCACATTTTTCCCTCTGGATATTAGGTAACGTTATTGAAAATATTTTTACAGTAGGTACATATGGTTCTATTTTCCCGCACTAGTGCGTAAAATAAAGGGCCATATGTACTGTAAAACGTTGTACGATACACGTGCGAATAGGTAATTCGCAACTCGTGTCGATTAAAAACAGTCCCTTCGGTCGTGTTTTAATTTATCGCAACTCGTTTAGAATTTCCTCTTTTCCGCACTTGTATCGTAATAGTACATTTCGATGCTAGTGCGGAAGGTATGTCATTACTTCACGAGTACCGAGATATCTTGCCACGAGCCGCAGGCGAGTGGCAAGACTCGGGACGAGTGAAGAATGACATTTCCGCACGTGTATCGAACGAGGTTTTTTAATACAGTTGCGAAAAAATAAGTAAAACATTGTTAATCGTACACTAAACAAAAGTGGTAACAGTGACAGCTCGCTTAGACGTCGTCTTTAAGTATATTATATCTATGGGCGTTTGGCAGCTATTCCGTTCCATTCAGACAACTTATTAAGAACGGAATTTTCAATATTCAATATTAAAAAATAAACGTGTTATAATGATGAAGAGGTAAGTATTAAAATATGAAATATGTATATTTTTCACATTCTTACAATAACAGTAGGTTTTTATGCTGATTACGACGTTTAAAGGAAACGAATATTAACACTCATCAATAAGTAGTCGTGAATTGGAACAAGTATAAATTTAAAAAAATTGGAAAAGTAAAAAGCACTAGTTCGAGATAACCAACTTTCCGCACGCTAAACAGCTACGTAAAGTAGCACTTTTTGAGCAACTGTATTAAAAATAACTATTACAAAATTTGATGTATTTTAATTTTTGGCATAGGCAATGCCTACCTACTACAAAATACCTACATCAAATTAAGTAAAAATATTTTTCATAATGTCTATATCCAGGCTATCCAGAGAGGAAAATGAGGACTACGTTTGTATGGAGAATCGTCCCCTTATCCTCTTAACAGCGGCGGAGCTTTTGCAGTAACAGAATGTGTTGGAGCTACCTACTAACACTTCAGGGTTTTCACCATTGACATAGATATCTAGGGACTGGCTTTACGGGCAATAATAATGAGGCATGACAGGGGCCAGTACAGCGGTGTGACACCGGTACAACGCGATTGGTCGATGAGTTCGCATCACGCGCGCGATTGGTCGCAACTAGTTGCGTTAGACTGCACGATTGGCTGGAATTCGTGAATCACACCGCTAAACTAGTACCATTTTTATTGCCCGTAAGGCCAGTCCATAGATATATACGTTAATGGTGTTCACAGGAATTCGACGTTATGCCGAGTACAGGCTCCAATTTCACCACGGTGACAGGTGCGACAATTGTAAAACATCACTGTTGCTGACGTCACAGGCATCCATGGGCTACGGTTACCGCTTACCATCGGGCGGGCCGTATTCCTGTTTGCCGCCATCATTGTTTTATTAAAAAAAACTTTATTATATCGGAAAAAAACAGATTTTTCTCTTGCTAAGTTTATGACAATTGTCACAAGAAACACTACAATTGTCACGAAATTCCGACATTAACTCATTACCTGCCAAGAATTACCTACAATTCTTCTAAATCTTGACAATTATCAGAAACTTCGCAAAAGAAATATCTGTTTTTTCCGATATAATAAAGTTTTTTTAAATGATACAATGATGGTGGCAAACAGGAATACGGCCTGCCCGATGGTAAGTGGTAACCGTAGCCCATGGATGCCTGTGACGTCAGCAACAGTGATTTTACAATTGTCGCACCTGTCACCGTGGTGAAATTGGGGCCAGGTAAGGGCTCGGAACCGGTATTTTTTTAAAACCCCGAAATACCCCAATATTTTGAATTATTTTATGCTCTGTAGGTAGGACTGAATCATGTAGGTATTTAAAAAGTTACAACTTCGTATTATTAGATTGTCCCATTAAAAATGAAATAATAAACCAAAGAACGAAAACGAACGTAATAATACCGATATTTTTTAACGGAGCAAATACCGCTTTCCGACCCCTGGTACAGTTAGATGGACCGGTTCTAAATGTATTAGTACGGTCTCTGCTTAATACAGTCGTGCAGAAAGGAAGTAAATTAAAGACATTTTGCTCCGCTTGTTTTCGATCGATAATCAATAAGGTAAACGTACTAGTGCCAATGACCTTTTATTTATGTAGACGTGTGACGTTCATAGTTGACAAAACTAAAATTTGATCCAACGATTTTGACAACTTGACAGGTTGGCGTCACCCATACGACTAACTAAATATAGGTTCCGGAACCTATATTTAATGGCTCCCCAACTAGCAAAAAAGTCTCACATTGCGCACTTTATAAGAGTAGTGAGCTTATAGCGCTCTTATTTTTGTTTTGAACTTATCATCGGTCTTATATTAGTCTTAGACAAGCTAATACGCACTTTAGTAAGTTTAGTCTTATTACCTAGTCTTATATATGTATATAAGAGCATTTTATAATACCATTATAAGCCTCTCGCTCTTACAATAACATTTACTAAGTCTCATTGAACTTGAGAGTACCTGGTCTTATATCCACATTCTCTAAGTTCATTTGATCTTATAATAGACTTTCTAAATGCTATTATAAGAATGTAAGACTAATATCAACATGGCATAATACTATTATGAGCCTCTCGCTCTTACAATAACATTTACTAAGTCTCATTGAACTTGAGAGTACTTGGTCTTATATCCACATTCTCTAAGTTCATTTGATCTTATATTAGACTTTATAATTGCTATTATAAGAATGTAAGACTAATATCAACATATCATAATACTATTATAAGCCTCTTGCTCTTACAACAACATTTACGAAGTCTCATTGAACTTGAGAGTACCTGGTCTTATATCCACAGTCTCTTAGTTCATTTGATCTTATATTAGACTTTCTAAATGCTATTATAAGAATGTAAGACTAATATCAACATAGCATAATACTATTATAAGCCTCTTGCTCTTACAACAACATTTACGAAGTCTCATTGAACTTGAGAGTACCTGGTCTTATATCCTCATTCTCTTAGTTCATTTGATTTTATATTAGATTTCTAAATGCTATTGTAAGAATGTAAGACTAATATCAACATAGCATAAGAACACTGTAAGTACGTACTTTTCTGATCTTACTAAAGCTATAATAAGATCAACAGCAGCACTTTAGTAAGATATTAGAGTGATATAAGATCAAGACACTTATATCACAAAAGAGAAGATCAATATAAGATGGTTTGATCTTAAATCGTTTTTGGGAACACTATTGTTAGTATAAGTAAAGCAAGGAACCGTTATTTATTCAACATGGCCACATCATTTGTATTCAGAATGCTTAAAATACTCTAATAGTGCGCTTGAAAAATACACCTACATCAATGGCTGACTATCAATACAAAATAAAGAAATAAAATAATTATAAAAATATTCAAACACCATATTTGAGTAGGCGCATGAAGTTTGAAGTGTAAAACAGGGTCTACTTTACAATAAATAATATTTTCCCATGTGAATACTTACCCTGAAACATAAACAGACGATGATAAACAGCACGTTATTATATTTAAACATAATTCATAAAAAGTTTGATAAACACTTACACTAATATGTTTTTGTCACGTTGCAGTTAATTTCACCCGTATATTTATACTTCACAAATATAATGTTTCAAACCAAAATAAGCTTATTTTAGGCTTACAAGATTCTAACGTTCGACCAATATAAAGCCTATGTAGGCTTACAAGATACTTACGTTCGACCAATATAAGCCTATGTAGGCTTACAAGATACTTACGTAAAAGCGATATTAGCCTAAAGCAGCTTAATATAGTTTTGAAAAAGATTACTGTGAATGCAAACAACATTCAATTAGACTGATATTAGAGCGATATTAAAATAAATACGCTTATGCTTTGTGCCCAAACCCGGGCTTATACGATGATATAAAATCAATATAAGAGCGACAAAATTGTAGTCTAGAGACTGTTGTTAGCGTGATTTTGCTAGTTGGGTCACGATCGTGCGCCTGGTACCATATCTACCTCAATTTACTTACATCTATGACTAGTGCTCGATGCTAATTTCCAATAGATGACACCCTGCTGTCACCTCTATTGACAATGACGTAAGTTTAAAGGGCTTATTGTGTACAAATCATGCGAGGTTCGTAGAGGGTAGGGGGTTCACGAAAAAATCACGATAGATCAAGTTGGGGGAGGGGGGATTTAAGGAAACCTCACGTGTATTTTTCTACAGTGAACGAAACTAAGAAAAAAAAACCTACCACATGAGTAGATACGTTTTCTCGGTTTCGTTAAGGCGCTCTTATACTCGAGTTTTACGTTTTCAAGGGGGTGAAGCAGACGCGTGGTAGAACGGGCAGGCGGGCGCCCCGCGCGGCGCACCGCACCATTCCCGCGCAGCACGTCTACGTCCTTATTCTGACGACATCGGTATTCTGAATTGTCAGTTCCGGGATTTTTTCCGGCAATTAATATTGAATAAGATTTATTAGCAAATTCGAATTTTGATGAGTACTTAATGAAATTAAAAATGGTGAGTGTAAATAATTATTAATTATATACAATATGAGTGTATACCGCGACAAACTGAGAATCTAATCAAATGATACCAAATTATTATGAGACAAATAATAGTTCTTACTAATAGACATTAAAAATGTAATAGAGCTAGACCAAGAAAAGTCTGCAACGATTTTGATTGCACACGCAGTGCAAGTGTTATTTTAAACGTCAAACTTCTATGAAATTATATATAACACTTGCACTGCCTATGCTATCAAAATCGTTGCAGACTTGGTCTAACTCTAGCAGTCAATTTCGGGCAAGTAGGTAGTGAAAATAAGGAAGAATACTAGCAAAGCTAAGATAATTTAGCTATCTTCACAAAAAGAATTATAACAATTTATAACTCTAACTGTAATTACTTACTATTTTTCTAATTTTGAATTGACGAGTAAAAGTCAAGCATTTAAAGATTGTAATGACAAAAACACTTCTACTTCGACATTCGAGTTAGTTAATAGCTCATGAAAATAAAAAAAATCTGCGGAAATAATTCGTATAATTTTGAAAATTGGCACAGTTATACCTTGTGGTGTCCAGATAACCATACTTAATGTCCTCGAGCTTAGCGGGTGTGCTGAGGGTGTAGGGGGGAGGGGGGTGAAGGTACCTTTTTCATATTTTTGCTCATATCTCGAATATCTGTACGAATAGCATAGGTACAAAACAATAACAAAAGTTTTAACATAAAATTTCCTACAAATTTGGATCTTTTTATTTTTACGTTACGATCAATACTTTAGGGTTGTTAAAGTTAACAAAGAGATAAAAAGTTGATTTAAGAAAACGTTTCGTCGTTTCAAATATTGATCCTAGAGAAAAGTGTTATGTTTTTCGTAGAAAATTGTATGCCGATTATTTATTTACAAGAACATTAAGAACTTATTTTGCTATGAGCCTTATTTTACGAATCATTTACGAAAACCTAAAAATAGGGACCTGGAAATTGATTCTAATTAACTTACCCCCTTTAATACCTCTTTAAATATTGATCGTAGCGCAAAAGTGTAAAGAACCTTTTTTGTGGACAATTTTATGTTCAATATTTATGTATAATATTTTTTTGCAACGGGCCACCGTTTACGAGTTATTTACGAAAAACTAAAAAAAAAGTGACCTGTGAACTGATTGTAATTAACTTTCTTCCTTTAATATCGTTTTAAATTTGATCCTAGAGAAAAAAAGTTCAAGATGTTTTTGGAGAAAATTTTATGTAAATTATTTATTAATTAAAACCTATTTTGCTATGGGACACCGTTTACGAGTTATTTACAAAAAACTAAAAAGGGACTTTAAAGTTGATTATAATTAACTTACCCGCTGCTTTGTCTTTTTTAATATTGATCCTAGCGAAAAGTTCTACATGTTTAGTAGGAAATTTTATGTTTATTATTTATGTATAAGATGCAATGAATTCAAATTAATTCAAATTATTAACGAAAACATACAAACAATGAACCTTAGAATTTATTATAATTAACTTTCCTTCTATATTATCTTTTTGAATATTGATCCCTGCGAAAAGTGTACTGAATCTTTTTGGTACAAAATTTTGTGTAGATTATTAACGTTTTATAACATTTTTTGATATTGGCCACCGTTTACGAGTTATTTACGAAAATCTAAAAAAGGGGACCTTAGAATTGATTATAATTGAATTTCCCGCGTTAATATCTCTTTGAATATTGATCCTAGCAAAAAAATGTACTAAATCTTTCTTGTAGGCAATTTTATGCAGATTACTTATGTAATAGAATATTTTTGCTATGCGCCACCGTTTAAGAGTTATTTACGAAAAACTAAAAAAAGGGTCCTTTAATATCAAATATCTCACTTCCGGTCAAGAATTCGATCAAGCAACCAGCAATTTCGGATTCAGCGGGGTCTAATTAGGTTAAAAAACCCGGTTGCCAAAAAGTAATACGATTTGCCAATTGAAATCGATTTTATGAAAAATATGACCAGTTTAAAAATTATTCAATTTGATTAATTTTATAGCCTTTTAAAATATGTTTACACAATTTATCAATCGTGACTGAAGTCCGGATTGGTTAGATGGGTGTGTGCCTTTGCTGCCCAACTTGCTATAAAATGACAATATGACGGACGAATGTCTGAAATGTCACCGTATTTAAGAATTATTTTGCTTTTCTTCGCAAGTATGTTGAAAAACATTGTGTGTATAACATATTTGCATATTTATACTGTGATTACCCATTTTATGAAACGTCCGCTAAACTAGCATAGGTCCGACGCTGACAGTGGTCACGGGCGTACTGGCGTGAGGAATGGGCGCAAGGTCTTGCCGCGTAGGATGTAATTTAGTAGGCAAAATGTTGAATTCATCAAATGATGAATGAAAAAATTAACGTATCGATAAAAGGACAAGCAATAATGAAGATTTACTTAAAAGCCATCGACTGAAGTAAGTTTCATATACATTTTCGTCGTAGTACTTCTAACATAAGGAAATAAAGACAGTGTTAGGCATGTTTTCAACTTAAGATTCTATCGAGAAAATAATGAGCCGTCGTGTTTCTGACAAGCAATAACGTAGTTCAAGGACTGAAGTTATACATACTAGAAAATAATGCATGAAATCCTTGTAAAAGTCTGTAAATATGGTGACAAAAAAGCGCATTTTACTACACACCGCGCCTTAAACATAAATCTTCACTCTGCAAATATAAAACGAAAATATAAAAATAAACAAGATTTTCTATATACTTACAATACTATTTATGTTAAAATTAGGTCGAATTAAAAAATTTCAAAAAATACACGTGAGGTTGTGTGGGGGTAGGGGGGTAGCCAAAACCTCACCAAATATCACTAGTGGCTCTGTGAGCTGTAGACCTCGCGAGCAGAGCTTGAAATAACATGGTGCTAAGAGCTTTAAATATGTATAGTAAATTAAAGAAAAACAATACGAAATTTATGTGTAAAAAAATACAAAAAGTTATAATATCCCAGCATACAATTACTGGGGATCGAACCCAGACCCTCTGTGCAAACAGAAAAAGCGAACGTTTACAAACTGAGCCAAATAGTTCTTAGATGGGTTGACGAAATTTAGCTACTCCTTCTCAAATTAAAATTAGTTAAAATTAAATATCGAAATACCGCCTAAACCAGCGATATTTTTTTTCTGCATTTTTTGCTATTAACTCTGTAAACATGTCTCAAAAAGAAAAAAGTCTTATGATACCGATACGACTATTTGTTTAGGCGCCAGGTATCAGGTATCACCAGGTATATCTCCGCCATTTTTAAAAATTTCCAAAAACCGGATTGACAAAAAAATTTTATTTAGTCATAAAATTCGGTCACAAAATTTCACGAGAATCGGTTAAGAATTGCGACCTGTAGAGGAGAACATCCGGACATACGAAAGCAAAATGCCCGAGTCAAAACGTAGACCTTCGCTTCGCTTCGGTCAACCAAGGGGGAGGGGGGATCAAAAAGTAGCCGAAAACACCTCGCGTGATTTGGGCACAACTGTACTGGGACAGTAAGACGAGCACTAGTACGTTTACCTTATTTATTACATATTAAATTCGTAACACACATTTGCAACATAAAAAATTACAGGCAATTTTACAGTGATTTTTACTACTGTGAGCTACAATTTGTTAACTCCATGAACAAGAACTTAAAGATAAAGATCATTTATTTGCATTAAACATTACCAGTTACAAAGATGTTCATAATACTTATGGTAGGTTTACATGTTTAACCTCATATGGTATGCAAAATGGTATCTAAAAACTAAAATTTTACAAATTAATTTAACCTGTGTCAAAAAATTCACTCATACTATAAAAGTTTTTGTTGTTAAGTCATTCATGTAATTTCTTTTTAAATAAAATAATATTCATAGTGCGGAACTCGACAGGTATTTTGTTCTAAAATTTCACACTATTAACCAGACAACTTTTTTAATGTTTTGCGAATCGAGAATGGGCATCAGGTAGTAGTCTGTCTGGGTCCCGACAAGACCGAGGATGACTGTCACATGCTTTTTTAAACATGGACTTGTACTCATGGACAAATATGCACATTTCATATACGTAGAGCGCTGGAAGAGGCAAAAGACCGAGTTTCTTAAATAGTGGTCGGCAGGATCTGAGCGAAGCGAAGACCAAAATAGTAGACGAGAGTAAAAATGGACATTTATGCCCTTGTTGTACACTCTGCTTTTCACTTCGATTGCGAGGAAAATATACAAAAAATCAAATACTTTTAGGTTATTTTAACGTATTTATTCAAGACTAAAGAAAATTGTTCTTGGGCCGGTCGGAGGCGCGGGGCACGCCGATCGGGGGCGCGCCGGCAGGGCTGGCAGTTTGTATGGCAGAATTTGGACTTTATTGCTAAGTCAATAAGGGTCGTAATAGATGATTTTACTTTATGAGCATAAAATGCGATTTTATGTCGTCTACGCACGACATAAAGGTGCACTTTTTGAGCATGAGAAGTGAAAAATAATTTATAAACCTCTTTACGATTTACATTCATAAACTACTTTCTTAATGAGACGTTTTTAGTGTTTTTACTAGTCTGATTATCGCCGTTAAAATATACAACTGTTTTGTTAAGTACCTATGCCTAGTTATTGCAAAACTTATCGGCGACTCACCAATATAAATGACTCATGGGTATAAACTATAAATTGACCGACTAGCTTTCCCAATGCGATGTCAATATTTAAAACACTCAGGCCAATTAGAACGTACTTACACATCAGAATTAATTCGAAGTGGCCTTTCTGTTAGTCATACTCATACATAATTGATGTAAAATTCCCTTAGTGAGAAATTCTTTTTACCTTAATACACCTTAATATTAAGCACTAAACATGCATGTAAACATTTACCTTAATATTAAGTAAGAGTTGAGTGCGGCGCGCCAACAAACTGGTTACTCCAGTTTGGCGCATTTGTTGTATATGTGTAACGGTGTAATTGTTTATATGAATAAATGAATTAATAAAATAATAAATAGGTAATAATTTACGTTTTTCATACGAGCCCTACGAGTGGTTTCTCGGATCTAAATCCAGTCCCATTAATACTAGCATGGTGCTTTTCTATAGCGTATTATAGGTAGGTACGATCACCTGCATTAATATCTTACACAACGAAGGCCGCAAAAATATCTGACACGATTTTATTTGTAGAGCCACAAGAGCGTGTCACATATTTTGGCGTCATTCATGGTCATTCGAAGAGTAACATATTATTATTGCAGGTGCAGACACCTGCAAGTCAACTAGATTGAGTCATCTGAGAATCGAGAAAGGCTGATTTTAAAGCATAATATTTTCATCTAATGTTTGTTTAAACTTTGTTCCGTAAAACTATAATTACAAAGATAATTTTTAGCGTTGCTTACCCAAAGGGTAAAAACGGGACCCTACTAAGTACTAAGACTCCGCTGTCCGTCTGTCTGTCTGTCTGTCTGTCACCAGGCTGTATCTCATGAAACGTGATAGCTAATAGGCAGTTGAAATGATATATTTCTGTTGCCGCTATAACAACAAATACTAAAAACAGAATAATAAATATTTAAGTGGGACTCCTATACAACAAACGAGTTTTTTTTGCCGTTTTTTGCGTAATGGTACGGAACCCTTCAAGTCTGACTCTTACTTGGATGGTTTATATTGAATTATGTTAACAACCACCGTCCACTATTATTACGCATCCATAAACCATCACTATTGTTTTTGTTGCTTAATTGTCATTAACTCATTAATGAGTTGGATTATCTATCCTTAAGGCCACGGTCCACGGGTGCTGCGACTGAGCGTCCGCAGTCGCGATCTTGCGTTCTTTCGCAACGGCGCGTGTTTCGAAATTAAAAAAAATAACGTTAGGACGCGTTCAAAATATGACGTTCTGAGTGTTGTGTTTTTTTTTCGTGAAATAGGTCAGTTTAGAGTTTTAAGTTTATGGTTATTGTGAGTGTAAGGTTGGTGTTATTTTTTAATTGGTTTTTAGTATGTAATTATTTTAATTGCATTATAATAATTTACAGCTTAAGTTAAAATAGTGGGTCAGGGATTTTCTTACAATCCTTACATTATAATAATAACTGCTAGAGCGCTTTTCGTTTGACATTTTTGTATAATATAAAGTATTATAAAAACCCATAATTGCTCTCAATAAAAAATATTGTTATTTTTTACATATTACCATAACTTTGAAATAACCGTTATTAAAAAAACAGATGAAAATCAAAAATTAAATATAAATATTACCATAACTTTGAAATAACCGTTATTAAAAAAACAGATGAAAATCAAAAATTAAATTAATAAAATAAAATAAATAGTGTGTCATAAATACCGTAGCAGCATTATTTAATTTTTTGTCTTTTAATAAGTATTTAGAATCGCTGTGTGCCTATACATTTTAACCGGTATTCATGAAAATAATATGTCTTTAAATGTTCTACCCGGATCATCTATTGTTTATTTTTTAAGTAATTTGTGACGTTATCTATGAAAAGGGACCTTATTGTCGATGGCGCTTACGCCATTATTAACGAAGCTCCGATATAAATACCTACTATGCCGCGCGACGCTGTGCGGCGTAAGCGCCATCGACAATAAGGTCCCTTTTCATAGATAATGCCCCATATGTACATTGTACATGATACAGCAACAGTGATTTAATAATGATCTGCGCACGCGCCTTGAAATTACTGAGGTTTGGTTGTCACTTGACATAATGTCATCACTTAATATTCTTGAAGAACTTATGATAATAGTCACGAGAAACACAACAATTTTTAACAAAATTCCGTCAATATTGTCACCTAAAAATTGCCAAAAATTCATTAAATTACACAATGTGTATACTACTATCTGGACGTTGACCGAGATTCCGAGTAGAGTTCATTCTCAGGAATGTTCTAATATGGTAAAATATTTTATCAGATGAACATAAAAAAATATTATAAAAGTAAAATTAATTAATATAAATCATCAATACATAGGAGCATCTTGTATCAGTCTCTCACAATGACTATATAGATTAAAGTGACACTTAGCGCCACTTGTACCATTCTACTAACCCGGGGTAAACCTGTTAAACCTAGAGTTACCATGGTTACCAGTACAATTTGACACTGGGTTAACGGTTTAACCGCTTAGCCCCGGGTTAGTGAGTTGGTGCAAGTGGCGCTTAGTGACATGACATACTCTTTAATTATCGTGTATCTACATACAGGCTGTTCCGAAGTATTAAATCGTAAATCATTAATTTCTCCGTTAATACTGCAGCGTTTGGAATGAGAATTTGTACAGTCAGCGCACAGGATTGTTATGCCATTTATTTAGGGTTTTTGTTAAATTGCTATATTGGAAATTCTATAGCGTAAGTATTTAACAACCAATTTAACTAGGGCCCTAAATGGCGCAACAATCGCGGAGCGTGATGGTACTTACATGTTAGAAATAGTCTAATTGACACGTCCTGTTCATCTACATATGTCCAGAGGGTAGAGACACGTTGTATATTATATCGACATCATCCTCTTGACTCGCGATGATGCTACTCGGTATGGAGATGGAGTAAAACATGTCAATAAATTTTCGACATATAAACACGTGACGTGTATACATAAAACACGTGAGTGACCGTTTGAATGTATTTAAATATTTACGTAATATGTCAGTGTCTTACGGAAGTTCAGTTATTAAAATAACCAAAAAATTGTTGTTGTTCGCATTAAGATTGTGGAGTGTCCATTGTGGAGTCAACGGCCTGTAGTCCACGTGCTACTTGTAAAGTCCAGCTATCGCTTTACAAGAGCTAATAAAATCACCGTACACTGTCTTGTACTAACCGTACATTTTTCGTACCTATTTAAACTTTTAAAGCTCCTGACTTGATACTGCATGGCGAAATGGTCCCACTGGACTGATCTAAGTATGTCCTTTTTTTAGGGTTCCGTACCCAAAGGGTAAAACGGGACCCTATTACTAAGACTTCGCTGTCCGTCCGTCCGTCCGTCCGTCCGTCCGTCCGTCTGTCACCAGGCTGTATCTCACGAACCGTGATAGCTAGACAGTTGAAATTTTCACAGATGATGTATTTCTGTTGCCGCTATAACAACAAATACTAAAAACAGAATAAAATAAAGATTTAAATGGGGCTCGCATACAACAAACGTGATTTTTGACCAAAGTTAAGCAACGTCGGGAGTGGTCAGTATTTGGATGGGTGACGTTTTTTTTTTGCTTTTTTTTTGTTTTTTTTTTGTATTATGGTACGGAACCCTTCGTGCGCGAGTCCGACTCGCACTTGCCCGGTTTTTTCCGTATATTTCTCGCACTCGCTGTTATTTTGCTTATGCAATTCAATTACTGCAAGTTTTTAATTATTTAGTCGTTTTCAGGGTCAGAATTGTCAGAAAAGTTGTCTTAAAATAAATGGCAAACAGGTTAAGTCACTAGACATAAAATGTATGTTCGCTTCCGTGTTTTGATTTATTAAAATATAAAGAATGAATAATAAATGCGCAAAAGCCGATAGAGTTATACCGAGGTACCTAAGTCTGCAACGATTTATTTTACGCAGTGCATGTGTTATTTTAAACGTCATAATTTCATAGAAGTTTGATGTTTAGTTTAAATAACACTTGCACTGCGTGCGCTATCAAAATCGATGCAGACTTTTCCTGGTCTAACTCGTATATAGTCTGTAACTCTGTATCTTTACAAAACAAAAGACCCAAAAGAAAGATGAATTTGGTTTTTTTGTTCTAATTTACTGACAATTTGGGTTTGCCAGACCAAAGGAATTTTGTCATTAGGTAATTGTGACATTGCCACATTTTGTCATTGCAAATGGCACGCAGAGTAGGTTTGGTCCGACCGACTCTAGCTTGCAATAAATAAAACTTGTATAACAATTTATTGTTTATTGATTCCAATAAAAATACAATATTTTTTATCACTGTTGCTGTATCATGTAATTCATGTACAATGTACATATGGGGCATTATCTATGAAAAGGGACCTTATTGTCGATGGCGCTTACGCCACACAGCGTCGCGCGTAGGGTTGCCAGATCGAAAGGCGCTATTATCGGGAAACAATATCAATTATTCGGGATTTTGGAACTTAAGTCGGGAAAAAAAAAACATTCAAATTAAAAACAGTAATTGTATTAAAAACAACGATATTTTACATTATTGGCACTACGTCAGCTCGCTCACTCGACGACAGTTCGGAACTTGAAATTATTGTTTTATAACGTGAAGCTGTTTTCGGGACAATTTTCACTTTGTCGGGAATCGGGAACACATGCTAAAAATCGGGAGAATCCCGCCAAATCCCGACCATCTGGCAACCCTAGTCGCGCGGCATTGTATTTATATCGGAGCATCGTTAACAATGGCGTAAGCGCCATCGACAATAAGGTCCCTTTTCATAGATAACGTCACATATATAAGAATTTAATTTAAAATAAATCAACACAGCGACGAAAATATTCGTCAGGTGAAAAGCAAAATCCATTAATTAAAAAAAATATATTTAACAAAAATCAACCTTATTAGGTATCAATATGGTTCACTATGGCCATTAACTTGTGGTAGTAATTAGTGAGTTTTGGTTGTCACCTGGCTCAACTGGTAAATATCAAATGATATTTCGTACATAAGTTCCGAAAAACTCATTGGTACGGGGTTTGAACCGGCGGCCTCCGGATTGAAAGTCGCTCTTACCGCTAGGTCACCAGCACTTGAACTCTATGATTGTACACCGTAATTAAGTGCACTCAGAACATCTTTTAAGTAGTAAAAAGTAGGCGAAGGATCCACCTCAGCCTTAGTCTAGATACTAGATTTTTTATAGTCAATTAAGAACAACTGTTTTCGTGTTGGCATTTTGCAAATGGTTGAATCAAGTTTTTAATGTCACCTGTTGCCATAGTTACGGTTAGTTGTCCAGGGGAAAAACAACTCAACATCCTGGCGGTCTAGCATAATAAGTTGCTGGACTGGATATCATTCGATACCTCTCTATTAATAGAGAGGTATGGGAGGCCGTGCCCGCCTTTCGGCTGCGACGGCTGTGGCGGGTCGCTCCCCACCGCGTGGGGAGGTCAGTGGACGTCAATTTGAGGACGTCAGTGCTGCTGGTGTAGGCCAGCTTTTTCGCCACCGATCGTTTATCCAACCCCGCGACCCCTAGCCCGGTGATACCGTTTGAGCGGGGCCGGGCATCGGGGACGCAGGGAAGGCGACCGGCAGCTTAGGCTGCTCGTAATAAGTTGCGTTCTCGCGCGCGAGTCCATACTTGAAGTCGCGCTAGATGTATGAAGTCGCGCGCGAGAACACAACTCAAGCTAGCAGGTCTGGTTTTATTGCACAGACCAACCCCTATAGACCGAGCTTATAGGACGACTCGCGGTCACCGCCCGTATGGTGTATAGGTCAAATATAAGATTGTTCGCGCGCCGCTCCGATCAGTTGCGCCCAAGGTTACGACCTGTTAGCAGTGTGCACGAGTCTAAGAAAATAAATCGTAAACTATTGAATTCATTGGGAAATCATGGGATATTGCAGCGTAATATGGTGTGGCAAGTCATCTAAGACATCTACTTACGAAACAGATGGAATAACATCCCACGGGAAAGTCAAATTCATTATTTCATTGAATAATGTTTCTTGTCCGCGGGGTTCATTTTATACTGGTCAGTAAGCAGAGGCGAAGTATGTCCGTCCCTTTTCGTCAACTTGAAAATGCAATGCGCTATCCCTTTCCCTTTCGACTAGTGATGTGACGATGATGGTTTTTCAGTTGCGGAAACTTCGTGCTTCGTCATACCGTATTGTACCATTTTAGACATAATATAGGTAACATGTTGTGTAAGTTTTTTTAGAATCCTATAGGCCAGCGGAGCAGTTAGGCCGCATGTCACGAGGTGGACCTGATGATGAACTTCAAAGAAGTACCTACGAGGGAACTCGGTGTTGGTTTGTGATAGACATATGTTGTATGGGTTATTTAGAATCCTCTAGGTGAGCAGTTAGGCCTCATGTCACGAGATGGACCTGATGATGAACTCCAAAGAAGTGCGAGGGAACTCGGTGTTGGTTTGTGATAGACATATGTTGTATGGGTTTTTTAGAATCCTCTAGGTGAGCAGTTAGGTCTCATGTCACGAGATGGACCTGATGATGAACTCCAAAGAAGTGCGAGGGAACTCGGTGTTGGTTTGTGATAGACATATGTTGTATGGGTTTTTTAGAATCCTCTAGGTGAGCAGTTAGGTCTCATGTCACGAGATGGGCCTGATGATGAACTTTAAAGAAGTGCGAGGGAACTCGGTGTTGGTTTGTGATAGACATATGTTGTATGGGTTTTTAGAATCCTCTAGGTGAGCAGTTAGGTCTCATGTCACGAGATGGACCTGATGATGAACTTCAAAGAAGTGCGAGGGAACTCGGTGTTGGTTTGTGATAGACATATGTTGTATGGGTTTTTTAGAATCCTCTAAGTGAGCAGGTAGGTCTCATGTCACGAGATGGACCTGATGATGAACTTCAAAGAAGTGCGAGAGAAGTCGGAGTTGATTTGTAATAGGCATATGTTATTGGTCCATTTGAATATGTTTTCAATACAACCTTCTATGACCTTAATAAAACGGACAAAAGAAAATAATTGTATGAGATTTTGGCGACACTTTTTTCGCGTATCGAAAGAGATTGCGATTCTGAGTAGAAATAATATAAAAATTCTAAACTTTAAAATTCATGTTCTGGGTACTTTAAACAGAAATGCCCTAATATGTTAAGTAAAAATTTCAGGTACATTGTTAAATTACTTAATGAAATATTAAATTAATCAATATAATTATTAAGTAAGTTTACTCTAAGTATACTAAATTGGTAACAATTTTACCACAATAAATTTCGGTGTCACTGGTAGCAGTACCCACTACCTGTAATGAACATGTCCCATCCCTACGCTTACACGTCTCAGCGCGCCATGTTTGAAACGACCAATCGCAACGCCGTGAGCACCCCTCCCGCACCTCACAGTTTGGTGATTTGCGTCGGGAACAAAATGGCCAATATTAGGTTTCTAGAGGCGGTGTTCTGTGTTTTATTGTAATCTAATTTCCAACATGCATTTTTGTGGTTTTATAAGTCATAAGTAAAAAAATTAAAAAATAACCAATTTCGCCACCTGTCCCCAACTTCGCCAAATAATTTTATTTATTATGAAAATTAAACTAAAACTTATTTCAAATCCTAATGTTGAATTACGAAACGCCCATGTTATAATGAATTTATGATTTATTGTAAGTTAAGGTGAAGTTATGACTACAGGCGAATTTAGGGTACCTACGTATTTGTACCAACCCCTATTTTAAATGAACCGTAACAATGATAGCGAGGTTACATTAACGATAACGATATTAAGTTATGATATTACACTAAATAAATAAAACAAAAATATATTTGTGTAGAATCGCGAATAGGAAGAAACAAGATTGTGAAGAATTAATGACTGTGAAGAATAACGCATACTGAGATAACATTGAACTGTTATTGTGTACAATCGAATAGCAATAAACAATAATGGCATTCATCATCATCATCATCATTATTCTTAAGAGCTCTTGTCGGTGGAGTAATCGCCATTCCGTTCTTCTCTCTGCCACTGCTTTGAGCTCCTGATACGTTACTACGTTAATTTTCTCTTTGCCCTGATCAATATATGCACGTCTCGGTCTTCCTCTGCCTCTCTGTTTTTCTATTCTGCCTTCAATTATAGACTTTATGTAAGTAATAATGGCATTAACATTGAATAATCCATTTATTTACCAACACAAAAAACATTGTTCGTTTATTAGTTACTTAGTTCAAAGTGAAGTTGATATAATTGTGCTAAAAGTTGAAGGCTTTTAGACTTCAAAACAAATCGACCGACAAAATGCAATATAGCAAATTTGCAAACTCGTTTGAAGGATGGCTTGTTATGAAATACCTACCTGAATTTTATGAGAAGATTCACATCTAGGCTACCTTACTACTTGCGACATTTTATTATTAAGAGGAAAGGTGATGGCCGCTTCTCTGTGCCGCTTCTTCATACTAACGTAGCCCCATTTTCCTCCCTGGATAATATTTTGGTCTCTATTGTTTCCCAAAAAGTCTTAAGTCATAATCATAATGTATTGCTTGCCCGCATTTTCGTTAAGTCATAGTTTGTTTTTCTCAGAAACGCGTAACTTTTCAGGATTGCCATAAAACAAACCTAACCTAACGTAACCTATCTATAGGATAACCTTACGAAAATCCTGAAAAGTTAACGGTTTCAGAATTATGACTAATGATAATTAATATGTCAAACAATACATTATGACTTAAAACTTTCCGCAAACAAAGGGATCCCTAATATTTTTACATAATTTGTTGTAGGTATAATAAACATAGCTATGTATGCCCTTACGTTTGAATTTTTTTCATTTTTAGATTATGGTAAAAATTAGGAGCGAAAAACAGATTTCATAAAAAAATTTAAATGCTCCTAATTAATAATTGGAAAAAAAATCAAACGTAATGTGGTTGATATACAACAAACTGTGCCAAAATATTATCAATAAGTAATGTTAATATCCAGAGAGGAAAATGAGGACTACGAGCTACGTTTTAAGAAAATGCGATACGTCCTCCACTTTCGTCTTAAGAGTCGCACGAACTTGCCGCCAAAAAGAAAGTACAGTGAAACCTGGATAAGTGGGATCTCAAGGGACGAGCAAATTTGTCTCACTTAAAGAGGTATTCCACTTACACAGGGTCTCAGTTAGCCAGGTATAAATAAATTTCTGTCTCATTTATAGAGTGTTCCATTAATAGAGGTGAGAAAAGAGGTTATTTCAGTTATAGAGGTGGTAAATAAGGTATTTTGTCAACATTATGCATGAGTTGTAATCATCAACAATAAACAAAGGTAAAATAATCCTTGCTCTTGAATAGTTTTTTTAAGTGTGTTCGAAGTTTAATTAGAATTAACTTTGAATTATTTGTATTTCTACAAAGGATGGATTTTGTTAAATTAAATTTAAAACGGACTTCATTGCGTCTTAGAACTTGAATAAATGAAAATTAATTTGGTTGGTTTTTCGTTTCGATAGTTTTAACTACTTACTCAAACTAACTATAAATAAAAAGTCGTTTAGACACAATTAACCGAATGCGGATTTTTTGGTTAGGTCCAAGATCTTCAATAAAGTCCAAGTTAGAGAGGTCATATATTGACGTTACCTCAGATACAGAGGTCAATTCCTATAACATTCTAAAAAAACAATGATGCAAATGTAATCTTTCAAATATAGTCTCAGTAAAAGAGGTAAAATACCCTCTCTGTCTCAGTAATAGAGGTAAATTTGACTATAAAATCGAAACAACTAATCTCAGTTATAGAGGTCTGTTTTATCTCACTAACAGAGGTAATTCAGTGCCAAAGTGCCGGGACCGCACCATGAGTCCCAGCTATAGAGGTTTCTCACTTATCCAGGTCCCACTTAACCAAGTTTCACTGTACCTATGTAGGTATGTAAAGTATGTTACCATAGTTCAAGATTTTTAAGTATGTTAAGTATGTTCAAATACTTAAATTTGTTCCCATTACAAAAGTCTTCCTCCGCGGAAATAACAAAAATAATCGACAATATAATAAAAATCGGTACAATATAATGTTCTAGAGTTCCGTAGTCAACTAGGAACAGTAGGAACCCTAAAAATATTGCCGTAATAACATGAAGGTTTTTCAAAAACCATGTCGATTTTTTTTACGTTTTCGTTTACACGGGCTCTGTTAGATCCATAAGTATTTATGGGGCTACCCGAGGTTTTCATCGATTTTTGACAAGTTTTGAATCGTACTCCTTTTTTTGCACAACAGATAGAATTATAAGACAAACGGTTATCGGTTCTTCAATCTTTTATCTCCGTTTTGGTCTACCGGGTTTTGAAAGAACTGAATACTTAATTTTTTATGATTTTTTTAAACATTGTCTAAAACTCTGTCTGTGTTTGCTGTGAAGGATCTTACATGTACGAAATCTACATATTTGGGTTCGTCTTTGACGTCTCGAAAAACGTGTCTAGACACACTAAACACTTTTAAACAAACTAATTAACACAAAAGTTATGGCCAGAAAACCAGTTTAAGCCTAAAATTGTTCAACTTTGATGCCAAATTATCTCGAAGACAATGAACTTTGAAGAAATATGGGATACTATATTGCTTAAAGCCGTTGTTTTAATATGATAGATAAGCTACAAAAAACATTATCTAGAAAACTAAGGGATTCAGATCGAAGGTCACTGGCGTGGGGGAGCCCCTTAATTAACACATTAAAATTGACAACTTGATCAGATAAAAGTTACATTTTGTACGGTAACGCAGCAGAAAAAAGCTGTCATACAAAAATCAGGGACACACCATTACCAACACTTGTATAAGTTAATACGAATTGAAAAATCTCCTTCGGAATTTGGAAGTCTATTAAAAATTACTCTCCATACAATGCAATCACTGCAACACTGATGACGTCAATTATAAATGGTGAATCAATTGCTTGGCCTGAATACAGGGTGACCCATATTAGAACTGACACAATTGGAGTGATTGTTTTGCACTATACCAATCTATGATTTGACCTAAGTCTAGTGTGAAATTGGCCTGAAGAAACATTCATATCTAGAGCTGCTGGGAAGGCTTTCAAAGAAGGTTCGGTTTTGGGCCGATTTTTTTTCTTGCGATGTTTTTGTTAGTTTTTGATAAAATTTGAAAATATAATTTGACAAAAGAGTAAGGAGCGAAAAACATATCCCGTACCAATTTTATAATGCTTCTAACTTTAATTATAACAAAAAAACTCAAAAGCTTCTTATAGCTACGGTTAATATACAATAAATTGTGTAAAAATATTCAATAATGTCAATACCAAGAGAGGAAAATGGGGACTACGTTTGTATGAAGCAGCGGTCGTCCACTATACCCTCTTAAGGGCCACTTGCACCATCCCACTAACCCGGGGTTAACCAATTAAATCTGGAGTTACTATGGTTACCAGTACAATTTGATACTGGGTTAACGGTTTAACCGGTTAACCATGGGTTAGTGAGATGATGCAAGTGGCGCTAAGTATCTCAAATAAAGTTAGTCTATTGTACACAATCTTTTCTAAGAAAGCATTCGCGATAAAAAGAATATGTAATTAGATAAACCAAACCAAACCAAACCAAATTTGTCAGTAAATAAGAACAAAAAACTATACTCATCCTTTTTTTTTGGGTGCTATACTCTGTATCTTTAGGTATTTAAGTAAAAGTAAACAAAATCTACCCTCAAATGGCTCCTTAAGCCAGTTGAGGGTAGATGAAAACATTACATGTTCAAATAATGTAGGTTAAAGTCATGTCGTTCAGTGACTGATTCAGGCGGTTTTGTAATTGGTCGGTTAACCAATAAATGTTTTTAACTACCCGAAAATATACAAATTGTTTGTTTACTTTTATTTAAATACCTAAAGATACACACTATAGTGCTACTGTAACATAAAGATAATATGATTCTCTCTATCTATGTTTGAAATGAGACAGTCCTTTGAAAATATGTATGTTTTGCTCATGCGTCTGTTAGATATGTTATTTGCGCATCATATGATGTCAATGGCGGTCGTTGACGAAATAGATAAAGAAATAGACATAACATTGTATTATACTGTCTTCTGATTACGTTAATTGTAGTCATTAAGTACTGGTTATATTAACCAACAATGTTTTTCTTGTTGCAAAGTATAGGTACATATCTTGATAACCATAATATGACAAAACTTCCGTGAGACACAGACATATTAAATATATTAAGAACGGGTCACTCACGTATTACGGGTAGGTACGGAGTGAAACATGTCGAGCGTTTTTCGACTTAAAATACGTGAGTGACTCGTTCTTAATATATTTAAAAAATCCTAATATTATTAAAGTCCTTTTACATATTGTAAGTGATTTTAAGTTAATTACATTGATTTTTAGTATTAACTACCATGTAATTAAGTTTTTAACTTTTTTAAGTATTGCTGTTTAGTTTTTCTACAAGCGTTTCTCTTGCCCCATAGTTTCTCTTACCCCATTTAATCTGAAAATGTTTTACAGTACATCTGGTGCTACATTACGACACCAGTGCTATAATAAGAGCATTACGTAACTATGTCAAAAATTTAAAGGGCCATATGTACTGTAAAACGTTGTACAATACACGTGCGAAAAGGTAATTCGAACTCGTGTCGATTAAAAACACTCCCTTCGGCCGTGTTTTAATTTATCGCCACTCGTTCCGAATTTTTATTCGCACTTGTATCGTAATCAATACACCTTATAAAACAAAGTCCCCCGGCGCGTCTGTTATTTGTGTGTATGTATGTTCGCGATAAACCCAAAAACTACTGAATAGATTTTTTGCGCCGCCAGTGCAGCACAAGGCCGCACTGGCAGGATCGCCATGTGAGGCTGGGCGTTAATGATACAACCGATAGGTTATAAGTACGGCTTTATTGTGGATAATATAACATAGCACTTGTACCTATATATATATATATATAAGGCTACGCTCAGAGAGTGTGAGTGTGGCGTTGCACACACACACCACACGCTTTTCACCTATCATTAGAGTGATTCTTGGGGAAGGTTTAGGTGTATAAATGTTAAGGTTTTGTGTAACACGTGAAGCCGGGGTGGGTCGCACTAGTGTACTATAAACGTAGGTACAGTCAGCAGCAGAAGTTGCTAAGCGGACCAGGGGTTCAAAGTGATCTTGCCGCGACATTATTGTTAAGAGAATAAGAGCGTGTCAAGGTAATTTTGATCACCTCGCCCGCGTAGCAGCTTCTGCTGCTGACTGTACCTACATTTATTCTGTGCGTGTATCACGTGTAAGTTTAGAACTACAAACTGAGTTGTTATCAGAGTTCGAGCGAGGTCAAGATTATCACAGCAATGAACTTGTCCGATAAAGATTTTGTGCGTACATGTATATATGTGGACAGCGAAGTCACTGAAGGTTTTTAGAATATTATAAACCGTAAAAGGATCTATAAGCGTATCCAGATTAATCAATTTTTCGCCAATCTGATTAAATTGCCCGATCGAACGCCAATTTGGCTCGCCGAATTCAACCGCCGCCGATAATGACTGATATTACCAATAAAATGAGGTGCGGACACGGCGGACGCAAGAATACCAATTTGTGACGCCAGTATTTTCGTTCTGGGGCATTTTTTTCAATTTAGAGGGCTCTAATATCACCATAAATCTAAAATTGGTGATTGAATTGGAGATTGACGCCAATTTCATTTCTGAACAATCGACCGATTTGATCAGTCCCGTCTGGATACCGCTTATTATGTAAAGTCAATCTGTTAATATTCAGTCCGGAGCCCATCGGTCTGGCTAGAGAAGACGGCAAGAGGCTCGACTGAATGACACTGGTGCCTTGGAGCATGGGTCGGCCGTTAGTATTGGGACGCTACTTTTGATACCCTGGCAACGTCCCATGTACCAAACACCAAAAATGCTGCTGGCGCTGCGGCTTCCTCGGCCGAAAGACTCAAGCGCCGCAAATATGCAGCCCTAGGAAGGCTAGGAAGAAGCTACATTAGTTTGCGGGGTTTGGCGTTGAAACTTTAGGGCCATGGGGGCCAAGTGCGTATTATTGTCTGTATAAAAAAAATGTCGGTAGAGGGTTGACGAAAAATTTCGCACAGTAAGTATTGCCATTCAGCGAGGAAATACGGCCAGCCTTCTTACGGCACGTTGATGGCGATTTGGGACAAATTTTCTATCTAGGTACTTAAGATGTAGGTACAAACTACATCTTCCTACTTAGTAAATTATGTCCGTTAATAATTTATGTAAAAGATGTTTTATTAAAACCATAAACATAATTAATAACAAAAGATTAGCTAACAAGATTCAAAAGTGCGTAGAAAAATCGTAATGATGTCAAGTTTTTCAATTCCGTTATTCAGATTCAGATGTTAAACACGATTTTTTTAGACTACAAATTTTATACAATCAATAAATCTTCGCTAAAATGTTGCTAAAATGATGTAAATCCGCAATGTCACGCGGCGAATGACCCGCGGGCCAATATCGAGAGGTGAGTGGCAGCCTTGAAGCGGCTGCACCGGTGCAGTGTTATGCAATATGCAATATATCGTATTTGTAGACTATTTGGGATTTGGATGAATAACTGTTCGATTCATATTTATAATAACGAAATGTATTTATTTAAACAAGAATAACAATAATAACTACAATGAAAATAACTAAAACTAAAAATTTCAAATACTTACCTATCAAAATTTGGTCAGGGGTGCGAAACTCCTCCCTTCGGGCAAACTCGGCTCCGTTCGGCTCAGCATTGCTCCGAGCAATTATTAGGGTTGACACAACTGGACGTCCGTCCCTTTGCGTGCACGACCACAGAGATAAGATAATGGCTTGAATTTTGACAACCCTAAATAGCCGAAAGGGATAGTGGTATATATTAGAAACAGACAGCATGATTCGTCCCTGAACCGCTGTCAAACTTCGGTTTTGTAGGAAGTTTCCTTTCTGTACGATAGTACTATTATTTATTCTGTGACTTGGTGCCCTCGGGATATGTTTATATGTAGGTATATTAACTGCCTTGAATAAGGATCCATAAATGCACTACAATTACTACAAAGCACGTCGACACACACGTTGGCACTTAGTATCTTTGTCACAGAAAAATACCTACCTAAGCTATTTTTTATGTTTAGCGTTGAGATAACATTATAGGTAATTTTTAGTTTTGGGTCATTATATTATCATTAGATACAACTAGTTTTAAGAGATTAACGTTTATTTATAAGGTAGATACAAACATTAAAAATAAAATTAACTAACTTATCTATAAAATAAAACTAAATTAAAACTAAAAACTAATACTAAATAAAATAAAATTAAACTACGTCTAAGAAATTGGGCCCCTTTGGCATGCTGCCGAGGACGCTGGCAGCATTTCCCCGCTGTATTGCGAAGCTAATACGTTGAGCGAGAAAGCTGCCAGCTCTTCGGTCACCAGTGAAATCGATAAGCCTTTTTGAAAGGTCTTTAAAAAGTTGTAGGGCATTAGGACCCCACGGGCCAAGGGTCTCAACCCCAAATGGCATAAAAATATACTCGGGGCCGAGACCCCTGTACTTATGGAATTTGAGCTTGTCGGCCGCTTTAGCCGCCGCACCTGCTTGGTGACTGGTTCCCGTGAGGTGGGAAGGGGCCAGAGTGTCAACGCAGGTAGCGTCCCACACTAGCACCCTTCCCAAACTCCAAGGAACCAGGGACATAGCGTTTAGGTGAAATTAAATATTAAATTAATACTTTTAGGTATGTACAGTCACCTGCAATAATATGTTACTCTTCGAACGCCGCAAAAATATGTGACACTCTCTTATGGCTCTACAAATAAGACCGTGTCAGATATTTTTGCGGCCTTCGTTGTGTAACATATTATTGCAGGTGACTGTACCTAATCCAAATACTAAATAAAATTAAAATAAATTTATATTGACAAGTATTCATTTGTTTTAATTAAATGTACTGGTTACCTAAATGTATAAAATCTCCACAATCGTATTAAGCCGGGTTTAAAGGGCTAATTAGGTTTTATTTATCGTTAATGAACGTTTCCTGTCTGTAGATATCGCAACAGGAATTGTAAAGGGCCTTCTAATTTAATCTAAATGTATAAATTCCTTATTTTACTATGGTACAGTACATATTTACGTTTATCAGATTATAAGTAGGTGTTATGTTCCGTAAACACATGGTATAATAATATACTCCGCCTGGTACTCCATTCCCGTCTTTTCTAGGTCACCTAACTGACACGGGCCTACGTCATCATGCGACAGCGCTATATGATAATATGCGATAGCGCTATATATAGCGGCCATGTTGTTGTGACGTAGGCCCGTGTCACTCTGGGAATGGAAGACCATGTTTTATTAGACTATGCGTAAACACAACTGCGGGTGTTAGTTCTACCTATAGGTACATGGTACATATGTTACATAATTATATATTTAAATTATTATTTATTTACTTCGACTTAAGTACTAGCTTATCCGCCAAAAAGCCACTCCCATACAATCGAAATCAGCTTGAATTACATGAAACTTTGCATAAATATTTTCATAACATAATTATTTATATCTATGTGTATGTAAAACTTCTATTCGCTCTAAGGAAAAATCATTTATTTACATACAATATATATACAGTGGTACTACTAAAAGAAATTAATAACTAGCTTAAATCTAAAATATGCCCCTGAGGCACTGTATAGTAGTATACCCTATAATGGACACGGAACCAGTAATGGGACAAAAAAACACAATTCCTCTAAAATAAGTATATAAAAGTAGTTTATAAACACTGGATATATTTTTATCATAAATAAGAGTCCTAGAGCTGATTATGTTTGAATTTTTATTAAATTCGGTTATTTTTTAAGAAATGTGCGTCAACCCAAAAGTTGTCGTGCCACTGAAAAAAAATATCACTAAAAATTCTTAACAACTTCGCTAAGAGAGGTGAGTTAATTTATTAAATTTTAATTAATTAATACTTGATGAAAACTAGAATGTGTTTTGTTAATTGCATTTACCATGAGATAAGGTATACAACACACTATGTTGTGACTCCACAGATGTAAAAAAATAGTGGTATTTGGCCCAATCCCATTATAGGAGCTGTAAAACTGCATACCTCCTATGATGGGACAATTGACATAATGATGCTTGCCATGCCATAATTTCATGTTTTAAACAATACAGAAGTAAAATGTAGTTACGAAATATGTCAACCAGGAGGTATTCTCGGACTTAGGATAAATTAATATCGTTTTTCCAAACTTTTATTTAACTTGCCTTGTTAGTTAGTGTGGGTCAAATCTTGGTAGCTGAATTTGACCCACTTTTCGATTTCCTATTCAGTTGAAATTTTGTGTAAGTACGTAATTAAGTATGCAAATCGGATGATAATGCAATATTATGATAACATGGACTTGATCTGATGATGGAGACAGGAGGTGGCCATGGGAACTCTATCGCAATAAACCCTAACTAATTGTGTTTGGGTATATTAGAATTGTCTCGATGAATCTAATACAATAATAATTGGCTGTGGAAAGAAAAATACATTCAGCGATAAAAGCTTATACCAAAAATTGATTTTTTTGCCATAACTTATTCCCCATTTCAATATTTTATACTGATAGAGCAATGTCCATTATAGGGGGCCCATTACTGGATCCACGTCCATTACCGGGGGCCCATTACTGGAGCTTTGGTGTCCATGACTGGAGAAAAAAAGCATAGTTTTAATTTGATAATTATGTGGAAACTCATTGCAGTATCTTTGATACAACACGCTTAAAACATGAAAGGCGGATAGGACTTTCATCTTTTAACACGCTAAGCGGAGAGAGTTTACATGTACAAGGGAAATATCATAAATACTCCAAATTTCCTCTTAAATGTCCCATGACTGGTGCTGTTACTATACCAAGGATGCTGGCGGCATTTCCTCGCTGTATCGCAATGCTGATACGTTGTGCGAGGTAGCCGCCAGCTCTTCGGCAGGCCTCTGTCACACGCTCAAGGCCACGCGTTATATGCCTACCGCTCGGCGTATCGTCGACGATACAACCGACAGAGGGCCGCCGAACGCCCGCCTGAACGCTCGCACCGCACGTTTCCCGCGCTTACGCTTCGAAATGCCGAAACCACGTAATTATTGTGCAGTAAATGGGTGTAAAAGTCAAAAAACAAAGGAAAAAGCCTATAATAAAGATTTATCTTTTTATGGCGGGCTAAAGGTCCCAACTGAAACGTTTAACCAGTATATTGAAGGGTTAGAAAAAGTATATTTAAATAATTTTGACGACGTAATAATTAATCGGCCTGGTAGCACCGAATTACAACTTTAAAAACCGTTGATTTTCCGTTGCTTTGCTCCTGAGTATTTATTAAAATTATTTACGCAATTTAGAATATTTACAACTATAAAATTTAATAACAGAGAATTCCGAGAAGGGAAAAAAATATAAATCATTATATAAAACTAAAACATATTTGATTGACTAATAAAAATATGGTTGATCCGCAACATTCGTTTTATTACAATAATCATCATAGGTAGATGCCTACAACCCTAGCGCATTCTTACGATGACGCGTTAGCACGTGACTCGCACGGCGGGCAACACAGTCTCGACTCTTTGTGCGCGTACTTATGGTACATTTCTTCTTGTCCTGAGCAGCAGGTATTATTATTAAGGTTTTGTAGGCTATTATAGCGTAGGTATTTTCGCTTTTGTTTGGGAATGAAGTATCTGTTACGTAGTAACTATTTATTAATATCTGTGTCTTCGGTCACCAGTTACGTCAACCAGACGCTTCGCGATTTCTGCAAACAACTTATGCGCGCTGGGACCCCATGGACCTAGAGTTTCAACTCCAAATGGTACAAAATGGTACCTCTACCGAGGCTCTTATATTTGTAACGTTTTAAGATTTCGGCGCTTTCGCTCTTATATATTTGTATTAAATACAATTTCAGCAACGAAAACTAATAGAGTTAGACCAAGTTAACCCTGCAGCGATTATCTAACACGGATCGTGAGTGTCATGATAAACGTGAAATGTCATGAAAATCTCACGCTTTTTATAAAAAAAAAATTTACGCACTTTATTTATCTTCACTGCCCGTATTGTATATGGGGATTTTCAGAAGAAAATGGTACAATTTTGTTTTTTTTTAAACCATCTACTTTTGGGTTATTTAGACTCAGATTCACGAGTAGGTACTATTGAATGAGACAAAGAAAAAAAGTGTCTCCATTTTTTCATATAAATTTTGGGTGTCAGTTTTGTAACGTTCCGTACTAAATGCGTTACAAAACTGTCATTTTTTATGGGACACTTTTTATTTCATTTTAAAGGTAGCCCTCGTGATTCTGAGTAGAAATAATCCAATAAAAGTGTGTACTTATGAAAAATATTTTTGACGGTTACTTGTTTCTACTGACAAAGTTGTTTGACAGACTATAGTACAGTCACGAGCTTTAATTTGGGACCCATTTCCGTTAAATGTTGTTTTAGAACATTCGTATTTCAATAAGGTTGAAACTTCAGTTCGATGGTGTTGAAATGTCAAATTAAAAAGTCATAGCGAATCGACCCTTTAAATATAATAACCCCTTTGCAAAAAGTTATCACTCCGGTTTTATAATCTGTTTAAAGAGACATTTTCAAAAATATTATTTCACAAATTGACGTAATTGAGTGGTTGCCCCTAGAAACGTAAACGTAAGTAAATGTCGATGGTAAACATTATGTCAAGTCATGTCAATCAATTATAACACTGCGTTAAAATATTAGCTCTAAATAGCGTCAGTTTGCTACACGATATTCAACCTTAGGTGGGTCCCAAATTAAAGCTCGTGACTGTTCTTATAGGTACCTACATAGAAAACGTCAATATCTTCGTTTCTTCCTGTATTATATCATATGTTTATTACATGCGTGTGATTACTGATTGTTGTTATTTCAAGTTTTATCTTTAACGAGGTCACGATTTAACAAACAAACAAGTTATCGTGCCCTAAATCTATCTACCACTAAATACAACTATATCCTCTTATACAATTTAATTAGGTAATATTAAATTAAACGATAATTATAGTCATTCATTTACATACAAGATATATACAGTGGTACAACTAAACGAAATTAATAACCAGCTTAAATCTATAGTCTGTTTCTTTAGGTATTTAAATAAAAGTAAACAAACAATTTGTACATTTTCGGGTAGTTATAACATTTATCGGCTAACCAACCAAATACAAAACCGCCTGGATCTGTCACTGAACGACCTGACTTTAACCTATATTATTTGATCGTGTAATATTTTCATCTACCCTCATCTGGCTTAAGGAGCCATTTGAGAATAGATTTTGTTTACTTTTATTTAAATACTTAAAGATACAGACTATAGAATACGCCCCTGAGGCATTGTACCAAGGATGCTGGCAGCATTTCCTCGCTGTATCGCAAATGCTGAATACTGATACGTTGCCCGAGAAAGCCGCCGCTCGTCGGTCACCAGTTACGTCAACAAACTATATATTAAAACTAAATTAGAGCTAGCAGACAAGTAATAGTCAGAGATCGGACAAATTGGCGTCATTGCTCGCAATAATGTGGACATGACTCCAAAATTGAATAAAACATTAATCTTTTAATTAATTTCTTAGGTTTAATTTTGATTGCTAATCAATAAATAACACAAAGAGTTCTTATAATGTAAATTTATTACAGAAAATAATCAGTATTTTTTCCAAATTTTCTGTAGGTACTAGGTACTCATTTTTTTCATAAAAAATATATTTAAGAGCTATTTATTGACTAGGGAACAAAATTAAATCTCAGGTAAAAAAATAATTGAATGATGAATTATTTAATCAAATTTGGAGTCATGTCCACATTGCTAGTAATGACGCCAATTTGTCCGATCTCTGGTAATAGTAGGTACATTACAAATGCGACAAATAAGAAATTCACAACGAGTGGCGATAAATTAAAACACGACCGAAGGGAGTGCTTTAAATCGACACGAGTTGCGCATTACGTTTTCGCACGTGTATTGTACAACGTTTTACAGTACATATGGCCCTTTGAATATTTGACATAGATGCGGATTGTGCTAATTATTGCACTAGTGCGGTAAAGTAGTTCCACATGTACTAAACATATAAAAAGATAATTGACAATAACAATATGACATAATATACATAACAGTTTTCGTCTTTAAAACCTTATTGTAGAGTTGCCCGGAGTTAAGGATGACTCACGTTAGACCGCGCCGTGTCCGGGCTGGAGCTTCCAGCGCATCGTTTTCTATGTATCACGTGATCGCCTGTCATGTCATAGAAAAGTAAAGTAAGCGCCGGAAGCTCCGGCCCGGACACAGCCCGGTCTAACGTGAGTACTCCTTTACTTATTCTTATTAATTCGCGAGTAAGATCATGGTTTATAATGATGCAAAGTAAAGAAAACGTAATATATATTAATTTTAAAATATAATTTTGTTCACAGCAAAACCAAAGATGTCCGAGTCGTCGACTCGGTGTGCGGACGACTCCGATTCGGGCCCTCGGGACTCGCTCAATAGGTAACTATATATTTATTTTTCACTTCTCACTCTTGTAAAATTAAGGGTTAAATAAAGGGTTAAAAGGGGCGAGCAAGCGACACAAAGTTGCTTATTATGCTTCAGAGCAAAAAGTAAGTAAGTTTTCTTTCAAGCGGATGTTACGTAAGCATTTATTTGCTAAAACAAGAGTTCGAATATAAATGGTACCATTTTTTCTGAAAACCCCCTATTTCGAACACAGTGTTTTATATCGACGTTCTTTTTACAATGTATTTTTTTTCAACAGTCTTCTTCAAAACTCCGAAGCCGGCAAAAGTGAGTGCTCAGCACAGTGCGAGCCAGAGAAGCGGAGAGCGTACTGCTGCAGTGAGTTTATATTCTAGACCTAATTCAAGCCTTAACTGAGACCTAAAAAACCGGCCAAGTGCGAGTCGGACTCGCGCACGAAGAGTTACGTATTACGCAAAAAACGGCAAAAAAATCATGTTTGTTGTATGGGAGCCCCACTTAAATAATTATTATATTCTGTTTTTAGTATTTGTAGTTATAGCGGCGACAGAAATACACCATCTGTGAAAATTTCTACTGCCTACTGATCACGGTTCATGAGATACAGCCTGGTGACAGGCAGACAGACGGACAGGGAAGTCTTAGTAATAGGGTCCCGTTTTTTACCCGTTGGGTACGGAACCCTAAAAAAAATTATCCTATTTTCAGACCCGTAAGCATTGCGACTCACAGAATCCTTTCTAAGTGGACTAAAGTGTAGCTCTACATCATTTTATAATATTACAAGAAGAGAAGATACGGTTAAGACTGCTTTTCCACCAGTGATGTGCGAGGATGCGTAGCGAAGGATGTGTTTGTTAAAAACCAATTTTAAATAGAATGTGCTGACTAAAGGGGCCCACTGATTACCAGTCCGCTTACGATATCGGCCTGTCAGTTAAACGCAAAATTTGACAGCTCCAAACAACTGACAGGAGTGACAGGCCGATATCGTCCGGTGGACTGGTAATCACTAATCAGTGGGCCCCTTAAGTAGAGCTGCGCTGAGCGACGATATAGGTAGGTAAATTACCTACGTAGTTCTATTGGTTCCTAACAAACACATACCACGCTACGCATCCTCGCATATCTCTATTGGAAACACAGCCTAATAGTTTTTAATCACTTCGACTTATAGCGAGTCGCGGGCTGAGGCTAATTGACCGAGCGTTAGCGAATGTCTCCTTTTCAGCTTAGGCAACAAAATTGTTTTCGTATATCTGTGTTTGATGTTCTCCTCTACAGGTTGCAATTTTGAACCGATTTTGTGAAATTTTGTTAGCTGGTCAATTTTTTTTTGTCGATTCAGTTTTTGGATTTTTTTTCCATACATTTATTCAGTTTTAAGCTAATAAGCTCGCGAGGTCTGGAATGAAACTTTTTACATTAAATGATAAAAATATATTTCTTAGGCTCAAGAAGGAGTTGTCTACATAAATCAGTCAGAATTTTCGAAGGAATTGTGTCTTCAGGGGATTGCCACCTTACCTTTGTTTAGGCCCTCTGTCCTTATGAGGAGGTCATTCCAAGATGACATGCACATTTGATCTGCCAACCCGCTGGGGACGCTCGCTCGCATGAGCCCTATTTTTTGTAAGACCACGCATACGCCAGCTCAAAGAACCACTTAATAATATCTAAATGACCTCAGCGACCTACTTTTAATCATAATCACTAATCAGATGATCGCTCAAATGAATTATTTATAGAACACCAGGTCTTTTATAGTGCACAATGAACGACCTAGCATAAGCCTTTCAAACGCGAATTGCATACTAAAACGAACCTTTAACTACCAAGACAACTTTGCTGTTCGAGAAATGAAAGTCATTCGAAATTCAATCTTATTGGAAAGGAGTAAAGTTGTTGGGTAGTTTTCTTAGTTTTTTAATGTAGCGATTTATTTGGTTAAGAGACGTCATTGCGTGACTACGTCATAAAAGTGGCACAGGAAAACCTTTGTCATAGATAAAACAGTTGCAAAGCTACACTTTTGATTTCCATACAGGCGGCCTAGCCAAGGTGACAATCGCTTGCGCTTCGCTATCGAATCGCTATGTGTCTCTCTATCACTCTTCCATATTAAGCCCTTGCTACACGGTCGCCGACAAGTCTTCTAATCGTCTGCCTTGGTCTGTCCTTGATCAGTTTTGGTCAAATTTTGTTGGAAACAATTAACTGTCTACACGGTCCTGGGCGGACCAAGGCCACGCGGTCTGGAGGCTTGTCGGCGACCGTGTAGCAAGGGCTTAAGTGTGACAGTGACAGTTGCGTTTCGTTCGCCGTAGCCGTAGAACTATTTCTATGGTAAGTTACGCACTAGATCCGATCTCCGTCATCCGATTTCTTTCCGTCATTCAACGTGTGCGGTGCGTAACTTACCATATAAATAGTTCTACGGCTACTACGGACCATATTTTCTCGGGTTCGGATCGGATTCGAATCGGACGTACTGCGAAACCGCTCTTAGGGGTGAGCCATTAATTACATCACACGAATTTCTTGGTTTTTTGACCCCTCCCCCCCTCATTGTCACACATGGTCTCACTTGGCAAACCCCTCCCCCCTGGTGTGACGTCACATTTTTTCAGCGAAATCGGCAAATCGAGTTAGTAGGTTGTGCCCTATTATTAATATTACTGAAAAAAGAAATATTAGTAAAACTGTTTAGGAAAGGAACGAATAAAAATTATTATCACTGATTTAAACTATCACGATTTTTAAATATTATTAAATTGCACAACGGGACTTAATCGCGTATTTAATTTTCACGATTTACCTCCGACGTTTCGAGGACGGCGTTGTCCCCGTGGTCTTGGACAAAGAGTAAAGTAAGTATATAGGTAAATGGTTTAGCTAGTCTTCTCCAAGATCACGGGGACAACGCCGTCCTCGAAACGTCGGAGGTAAATTGTAAAACTTAAATACGCGATTAAGTCCCGTTGTGCAGTTTAATAATGTAAAAATAATTATCGTTCCAAAAATTTTGTTATTTAACTGTACAGCGAATAAATAAACTAACTGTAAATAAGTTAAAGTGACGTCACAAATGTTTGTGACGCCCCCCTCCCCCCTGTCACAACATGTCACATTTTCTTGACCCCCCCGTTTAGGGAAATACGTGTGATGTAATTAATGGATGACCCCAAGGCTAAATGCTGTATTGTAATAAATCTGAGATGGTTGTTAGGGTTCCGTACCGTACCCAAAGGGTAAAACGGAACCCTATTACTAAGACTCCGCTGTCCGTCCGTCCGTCCGTCCGTCCGTCCGTCTGTCACCAGGCTGTATCTCACGAATCGTGATAGCTAGACAGTTGAAATTTTCACCGATGATGTATTTCTGTTGCCGCCTTCGAGCAACACGGAAGGGAGGCGGCATTCGCACTATTTCCCCTCTGCCGAGGTACAAGATTAGCGCGTCAATCTAATCTAGCGCGGGTAATAAAACTAGTTGCACTTGGATTTTTCACTAGACCGAGTCCAGACGCGCGCGTGAACACTGCTGCACAAAAATGCCTTTTTGCTCGGTTTTTTGTTATAAAAAGAGGTCGGGGACATCAAATTTACAAAAAGAAAGTGTTACATTTCACATGTAATATTTATTTTACATATCATACGTTTAATGACATTCAAACACAATTATTATATTTTAGTCTCATGTAATTGTTGGATTTATCGATTTTGCTCGCTCAGTACAAATTGCGGATCGGTCGAGCGACAAATCCGACTTCTCATCTCTCAGAATACAATAACATATACTTCAACAAAAATGTGTTAGTGTGCGTGTTGTGACACTTGTCACTCGTCCGTACACAAAAAGAGATCGAGGTTTGCAAGATTTGTCTTTGACGTGTGTCATTTTCTATGTATTTGTGTCGTCATTACAGATTGGTTTTGTATGTAAGTGTGTGAGAAGTGCGACTGTGTGCACCTTTCCCCCCGCGAAAAATGGCAGAAAGATTTGTACGGTGAGATATCGCTTGGGCCCCTCCCTTCCGATGTGTCGGAAGCCGGTGTTGCTCGAAGGTTGCCGCTATAACAACAAATACTAAAAACAGAATAAAATAAAGATTTAAGTGGGGCTCCCATACAACAAACGTGATTTTTGACCGAAGTTAAGCAACGTCGGGCGGGGTCAGTACTTGGATGGGTGACCGTTTTTTTTTTGCATTATGGTACGGAACTCTTGGTGCGCGAGTCCGACTCGCACTTGCCCGGTTTTTTAGCGTTTAAAAACCTCCCTATACGGAAATGATTCAACCAACCCGCCCGTTTAATCGTAGGGCTACCAACTACTACCAACTACTACCAACTACTCATCGTCAATTAAACCTTATTGTAAATGACATAAGGCCCACCGAATCCAGTCGACTATAATCGCTGCCCCAATATCACAGGGTTCTATGTTTCACTTTTATCGAACTGAAATTTGAACATTGTCATAGTGACATTAAGTCGAATTTCAACTATCTTGAAAATGTATCATAGAACCCTGTAACATTGGGGCAGCGTATTGCTGTCTGTACTTACTTATTACCAACTACATAATATTAGCTAATAGAAAAACATACGTTTTGTTTCCTCTGATGAATTCCGCAAATAACTGACCTTCTCAATAGAGGTAGGTGAAGGCCAGGCCGGAGCCGAAAAGGATATAGGTGTCTACTGTCTAGACTAGACCACGATTATTGTTTCTTTTTATACCTACATCCTAAATTGAGTCGTTTAAACTTCAAACTCGGGTAAATCTATCTGTCAGATTATAGGTAGGTACAGTCAACAACAGAGCTATGAATACAGGCAAAGTGCCAAAAATATGTATACACGACCTTAATGTACAGGCAATAAAGTACTGTATACATATTTTTGACACTTTGCCTGTATTCATAGCTCTGTTGTTGACTGTACAACCTACTTAATTCGATTTGCCGATTTCGTGGAAAAAATGTGACGTCACACCATGGGGGGAGGGGTTTGCCAAATGTGACCAAGTGTGTAATTAATGGATGGTCCCTTTGAAATGCGATTTTGGTACATATTGTGAAAAGGTAATACTTAGGGTAGATATTTGTTGAGAGGGTATAATTGGATTTAGGTACCCGAGTTTGAAGTTAAGCGATCAATCAATGCATTTTCCATTCCAGCCTATTCTGGGCCTTCGTTTTTAGGGTTCCGTACCCAAAGGGTAAAAACGGGACCCTATTACTAAGACTCCACTATCCGTCTGTCCGTCTGTGTGTCACCAGGCTGTATCTCATGAACCGTGATATGAAATTTTCACAGATGATGTATTTCTGTTTCCGCTATAACAACAAATACTAAAAAGTACGGAACCCTCGGTGGGTGAGTCCCACTCGCACCTGTCCGGTTTTTTTATTTCTTGATATGAGTGGCTACAGCACCATTCTTTTATCTGTGTCATGTATGATATTCTGGGTCTTCCTCTTCCTGTTTTTTCCTCAATTATGCCCTCCAGTATGATTTTATTTAACCCTTCGTGTCGGAGTATGGGACATATACATTTAGCTCTACACGTTGGCGTATATGTCAATGTTGACACAGTCAGTGACTGTGAGTGTGTGAGTGAGTGACTGTGGTGTACGGGTACTGATGATGGGATCTTGGACACATCCATGGTATAATAATATACTCCGCCTGGTACTCTCTACCCGTCTTTTCTAGGTCACCTAACTGACACAAGCCTACGTCATCATGCGACAGCGCTATATGATAATATATGCGATAGCGCTATATATAGCGGCCATGTTATTGTGACGTAGGCCTGTGTCACTCTGGGAAGAGAAGACCATGTTTTATTAGACTATGGACACATCGAGGCAATTCTTCAACATTGACCTTCAAAATGACGTACCTAATTTGAATATTTTAGCAATAACCATTGGTTTTACCGAAGCAAGTAAATTATAATTATGTGAACGATCGTTTATTTATAGATGTACTAATGACCTTCGCTCGGTACGATACCATTTACATACTTTGTAGGCCAATCAAATTAGATTTTTTGCAGGAAGTAATTCCCAGCAAGCTGGAAATCGTCTTAAGAGCCAACGGGAGTGGTCATTTCTCCATACAAACGTACTCCTCGTTTTCCTCCGTGTATTTTGAAGCTAGAGCAATGATTTTTTCAACACAGATTAATATTGTCAATATCTGTGTCGGACCGTTTTGCTTTTTTTGATATTTTTGTTTTTTAAGGCGCTAGAGCCCTTCAAAAATGGCCAAAATGGACTAATTGACTATGCCGCAATGAGAGGCGTGGCATTCAAAACTGATATCAATTAGCCAAAAAAGCAAAATGGTCCGGCCCAGATAATTTCATAATCATTTAGATTTCCAAATTTGGTTACGATTGGTTAAGTTTTGGAGGAGGAAACAGAGACCTCGATTTTTGATATTTTTACGCAGGATTTTTCGCCTTGTCCTTATCGCACTACTTTTAGGTGCCGCTTCCGTTAGCGAGACGGGTATATTTACCTAAGATATTTAAAACTCAGCTCCTGTTTCGTCTTATTTGGTTGCTTCATTCCAGGAGTTGAGGAAATAATTTTGCTCTTTTTCAGTTTTTTGCTTGTAGTTCAAAAACGGTACTTGCGTCCGACGGAAATCTTGCTCTAATCATGATGAAAATTTACATCTTAGGATCCGAAAGATACCTTAATATGAGTTCGTAGTCAAAAATTGAAAAATATGGCTGCCACTTTGAATTTATTTTTTGTCAAATCGTATCTAAATCCGATTTGTTTTTACCAGTGTCTGATCCGCAACAAAACCTTGCTGGTAGTAACATTGATTTTGACGGTGGGTTCCTTCTACATCGAGTGGTTTTGTCAATCCAAGGTAAAATGTATCTCCCAAAACCCCCAAAATGCTGGGATGGAGCAAAGGCGGATTATACGAATTTAGGACCTAATGAAGGCATTAAAATGATTTCTAGCTTGCTGGGAATTAATTCCTCAAAACGTTTTTTTTTTTATCTAATTTGATTGGCATTTAGCCATAGCATAGGTAAAGGTTATGTTATGAAAAGACATCCGTGTGTAGGTACAAAATATTTTTTGATTGTAGGTAGGTATAGGTACTATTATAAAACCAATTTGTGATTCGAATTCGACAGCTAATGTAAATTGGTTCCAATAATATTTCATGTGTTTGCACCTAGTTGCCGCTACCCTAATATAGTTTGTTAGCATTAGATAAAAGGTAAACAATCTTGACGTGTCTTCTTATTGAAAAACACTTTAGAAAAATATTAAGTCACGGCAAATATGTAACAATTATGAATCATATACGATTATTTACATTATTTTGCTTTCATAGTTAGTTACTGATAAGAAAAAACGTTTTTCAATAGTCATAAACATTAATACATAGGTACAAGACCCTTCGGCGAACCCTACACTCAAGATCCATATTGTGATCCGTCAATATAAAGTGTCGGATTACGATATTTATTGACGTGTAGGCACGTGTAGGGTAGTGTATTGACGGATCACAATATTTCGCTGGATTTCTGGAAATGCTTGTGATCTGATCCTAGATCCTGGATCGTGATATTTATCTTGCGTGTAGTGTCGCGATTGATATTTATCGCGTCAGTACGCGTACAAAGAACGCTTCAGTACTGACGCGATCCGTATTGATGGTGTAGGGTGTGCTGTGATCCGGCCTAAGATACATAAGTAAATATCATGATAATTATCACAATACTTATTGACGTGTAGGGTTCGCCTGCGATTTCTTTTAAAAGACACGTCAAGATCGCTTAGTCTTTTTCTAATGCTAAAAAAACGAACTATACCTACCGCATCGCGTATGTGCATTTAACTTTTTAAGAGCAAGGGGCCGATTTTTGAATTTCGAGCGCACGATTTCGTCACTCGAAAATCGGTGGAAAACAGAGAAATGCTAATTTTTGAAATACGAGCGATATAAATTGGGAATCGAGTGGTATTGACCACTCGTTTTCAATTCTATTAGTAGAATTTTAATGCCGGGTACTGGAGAAATTATTGAACGAAATACACGAAATCGACCGGTCGAAATTCAAAAATCGGCCCCCAGGTGTGATGAAAATTAAAATTAAATTAAATTACCACTAATTACAAGTAACAATTTGTCAAAATTAATAATGTCTAGACGGTACTAATGGTAATGACACTCGAGGATGCGATGCAGTTTTGGCTTTTTCTGTAGTAGAGAATTGCAAAAAATTTTTACATAAGTAATAAGCGTATTTAAGAAGCAGTGATTCTGATTAGCCTTAAGTTAATTGATTCATTTGTGTTACGAAAAATAACCATGTAAATTGTAATGTATTGTATTTATTGTACTTAATCCATACACATATAAGTCTATATCATACGCTAACACACTTTCCTGGATATAACCTAAATATAAATGGCTCCAGTGGCGGATTTGCTCTAAGACCCAGTAGGCCTGGACCTAGGGCTGCAAAAAATTTTGAGCGGCAAATTGTGGCAAAAAAATCGCTGCTGATAACGAGAAATAACTTAAAATGTAGTCAATATTATGATAGGTGCGATAGGGGCGGCTACAGGGGCTGGGGCCTAGGGCGAAGACTGCAAATTCTCCACTGAATGGCTCATTTATTTATTTATTTATTTAGAAATTTAATTCAGGCTCTTGTGTCGGATTCGGCAGTTTGCCCCGGAACCTACGAAACAAGACACCTTTCGGCCAGAAGTCGGTGCACTCGATGGTCCCCTGCAGCAGTCGCGGCACGCGCACCACAGAAGAGTTGAAGTGCACGTAGTGGCGCGATCGAAGCTGGAACACCCTCAGCGTGTAGCCGGTCTTCTGGTGTACGTACTCCACCACTTCAGCAGCCGTGGCGGTATAATGCAGGCGCAACACAACACACAAATACAATCACACACACAATGGAATCAATTAACTTTTGACTAATTAGGTAGGTACAGGTCCTGAATTATGTACAATTTTTTGCAATTAACTCATAGATACGTTTTTTGGGTTCAAGTACCTACTAATGATAATGGTCGAGGATGTAATTTTTTAGCATTTTTGTCTTTTTCTATTCGTCACGTTTTTTGAGTTCACGTGTAGGTACCAGAGATTAGTAAATAATACAGACTTGTGTTTGCGAAGTCGTGCTTTTCATCACGCTTGGAACGAGAGATGATTTTCGCATTTATTTAAATAAACAAATATATGAATAAATAAAATACATATACCTATAGTCTGTATCTTTAGGTATTTAAATAAAAGTAAACAAAATTTACCCTCAAATAGCTCCTTATGCCAATTGAGGGTAGATGAAAACATTACACGATCAAATAATGTAGGTTAAAGTCAGGTCGTTCAGTGACTGATCTAGGCCGTTTTGTATTTGGTAGGTTAACCAATAACTGTTATAACTACCCGAAAATGTACAAATTGTTAGTTTACTTTTATTTAAATACCTAAAGATACAGAGTATGATAACCGCAAATATCTTCCTTCCTTCCAATTAATGCTTCATCTGAGAGCCATTGATGGAGTTTAGAGGTTTGGCTACAACATAACAACAGTAAAAGCCGTAACAGACTGGCGTACAAGACCGCGACCTTAGTCCAGTCAGCATATCTTTCGTCCTTAACATCGTACGGCGGACCTTCACACGATCGAACAGTCCTCGGGCCGGACCAAAGTCGGTGTTATACGGCCGTCTGTTACAAGACCGTCTGCCAAGATCTTAGAGCATTTAGTAACTGGAGAAGTCATCGCATAATGGCTCATTTGTCATTTGCCCAAGATATTAAGGCCCCAGTACACAGTGGTGAAGGATGCGCCATGCCACGCCTTCGCCATTGTGTACAGGGGGCAATGGTATACAATGGCGGACGACTGGCCGTCAGTTGTCACCCGTGGTGGGCAATCGGGAAGTTGTCGGTTTTTTTGGCACACTTCAAAGGAATCGTGGCGTACCGTGGCCTGTGGTGTTCATGTCGTAGTCAGATCGTATAATCCGCCGTATTACATTACGGCTAGCCGTTATCAAAAACAGGGGCGTTTTGAAATGCGGCGGTTCGACGATTAGCCGGATTGTCATTGTGATACGTTCTTCAATAAGGCGGCCAACGTTTAGCCGCATCGTACTACTATTTTAGATTGTAGAGTGACCAGTTCTTTCGGTCGCCCACGTAACCGGAGTTTGTTTGGATGTTTGCAATTTAATTTATTTTTACCATGGTCCCACCGCACTACATGTGTTTCTTTTCCAAAACATTTCCTTCACAACTTAAATAGACGGAGCCCCGCAAGCGGGGCTCCTATTTCTGGGCGGTTTGCCCTTCGGGCATCTGAAGCTACCTAACGAACCTAACCTACTTACCTACCTACGCTTTTTTCCCCAAAGTGTAATGTTTTCACGGACGTCTCACTAAATCAATAGGTAGGTAGGTTAGGTTCGTTAGGTAGCTTCAGATGCCCGAAGGGCAAACCGCTCAGAAATAGGAGCCCCGCGAAGCGGGGCTCCGTCTAGTTAAGTTGCGAAAGAAATGTTTTTTGAAAAGAAACAGTCCGACGAACTCCATTTTTGATGGACACCCCAGCGTTTGTCAGGCAGCGCCACGGGTGTTAAAAATGGGAACTAAAAACTGTCAAAGCGGCGGCTAATGACTCGCTGTATTACATTACGGCTAGCCGTGTTGAAGAACGTATGGCGCCGAATACATTCCGGCGGATTTTCATTCAGCCGCATTCAATCCGGCTAATCGTTAAACCGCCGCATTTCAAAACGCCCCTGTTTTTGAAAACGGCTAGCCGTAATGTAATACGGCGGATTATACGATCCGACTGCGACATTCACACAGTCGCCGTTGTTTGTTTAGTTTATTACTGACAGCTTGAATTTTTGACCGCTTGATTAAATGTTGATAGCCCAAAATGTCATTATCGTGGAGCAATGAAGATACTTTTCAGTTTATAGATTTATATCAATAAGAGCCTGCAATTTTGTTTTTTTTTTGATGCCCCATTGTGTGAACATCTACGTGATATAGGCCTACAGTTGCGCATTGCAAAGCATGGCTTAGCATGGACCATCCTTGACCACTGTGTACTGGAGCCTTTACTTACGGGTAAGTGTGGCATAGAGATAGTATGACTGGCCTTCATATTGAGGCCTGTTTACAATTGATTATTGTTTATTGCGAGTTCACACAATAAAATTGCTACTTGCGTTTAGTGTCAACTCGTACTTAATAAACACTAATCAATGTGTAAACCGAGGCCCAATGTGACACTTACCCGTATGCCACACATTTATTGATTTATTATTTATTTAACCTTTATAAATGCACAAAAGAAAACCTTACAGTACAAAAGGCGGACTTAATGCCATGAGGCATCTTATTATTTTTTAGGGTTCCGTACCCAAAGGGTAAAAACGGCACCCTATTACTAAGACTTCGCTGTCCGTCTGTCTGTCTGTCCGTCTGTCTATCTGTCCGTCTGTCTGTCTGTCACTAGACTGTATTTCATGAACTGTGATAGCTAGGCAGTTGAAATTTTCACAGATGATGTATTTCTGCTGCTGCTATAACAACAAATACTAAAAACAAAATATAATAAATATTTAAGTGGGGCTCCCATACAAAAAACGCGAGACCGACTCGCTCTTGGCCGGTATTCATTTTTTTTCTAGGCATTTCTAGGGATTATGGGTTTCTTCTAGGGATAGGATGGTCAGCTACCGAATCTCGCGCTGCATAAAAGAAACAATGCGTTTTGTTTAACAGATTAAAATTCACCTCAGAAAATTTCAACATTTATAGCTGGCTATTTTAAACCTTATTAAAAAGATTTAAGATCCATCAATAATCATGCAGTTACATATGTAGTGCATAATTATTTTCCATCGTATTTTCACGGAAACGTACGAACGTGTCTATTTCTGTCAGTCTCGGCACAAAAAGTACTGACGTTGACTGAAGTAGCATCACAAACAGTACCGTCTTTACCATAAGGGCACACGGGGCCCGTGCCCAGGGCCACCATTCTCATCAGGGGGCCCCGAAGGACAGACAGTAACAGTATATTTGATTACCCATAATAAATACTTAGATCATTAGTATTCGGTTTCTTTACTTTTAAAAAGGGCCCCACATTCTTATGTGCCCCAGGGCCCCAGCATAGTTTAAGACGGCCCTTATGACAAATACGAACGTTTCCGAGAAAATACGATGGAAAACAATTATGTGGCACTAACATCTGTAATTCCGTTGATCAGAGATCATGCAGATACTTATCTCAAACTATCAATAGGTCTGTTAATTTATTAGCATTAATGTAAATGCGTGCACTTGGCCCCGATACCGACTCGGGTTAAAGGGGGTAATGTGTTTTATGCAATATGTCGCGGTTAGCGCATATGTGGCATACATTAACGAAGACATGACGTAGGTATTGTTAAGGCCAGGGTCCCCTATTTCACCACGGTGACAGGTGCGACAATTGTGACAATTGAATTGTCGACATCACTGTACTGACGTCACAGGCCTCCATAGGCTACGGTAACCGCTTACCATCGGACGGGCGATGTGCTTGTTTGCCACCAACATTTTAATTAAAAAAAAACTCCATTATATCGCCAGTAAATAAGTAGTTATTTTGCGAAGCTAATGACAATTGTCACAAGAAACACGACAATTGTCACGCAATTCCGACACAGAACTCATTTCCTGTCAAGAATAGGCCTGGGCCCTATTTCACCAAGCCGACATTTGTTAATGACATATGTCGAGTGACAATTGTCAAGTGACAGGTGACAAGTGACAATTTCGTAAACTGTTTTTGTATAGAAGTGCTTATAAACTTGACAGGCATTTAGTTACAATTGTCAATCTTTCATTTAATGACAATGATTTGGTGAAACAAGAGTAGTTTTTATACGTCGACATGTTTGTCAATTTGTCGGTAATTCTTGACATGAAATCGGAGCTGTGTCAGGCTTAGGTGACAATTGTAGTGTTTTCGTTGTTAGCAAACCCCGTTATTAGCAAACGTTGGCAAAACTTTGTACCCTAAATTCGCCTTTAGGGTACAAATAAAAATCGCTTTAAATCGCTTTTAAATTCTTCTTAACAAGCATGAAATCATAATAACACTATAAATAGTAATTGTTGCCTACGAAGGCGTTTAGTACTTCAACATTTAGGATTTGGATTTGGAATAAGTCTCAGTACCTATAGTTTTGATTACGTTCGGCACCGGTAGCGAAATTAGGTAGGTATTGTTTTTTTTTAATAATTTATTTGGGCGAAGTTGGGCACTAACGGTAAAGTTAGGGTTTTGGTTAGAAAATGAATCTCCGCGAAAACAACTGAGGTGATATATAAAGTAGGTACGAATAGATTTCTACTTTGACGTCACTGCACTTTGCATTTGCAGAAAAAATAACTTAAAAGTAACAAAAAAATAATGCTTTCACGCCTTGTCAACAAATATTTAATGTAGGTATACGCTGCATTAGATGGGGTTGGGATCTCAATCAATATCATGTTAGTGATGACAACATGGCACATTGAAAGCAACTAACGATCTCTTGTCAAGAATTGACAAATATATCGACTAGTAAAAATTACCCTTGTTTCACAAAATAATTGTCATTAAATTTAAGATGGACAATTGTACCAAAATACCTGTCATGTTTATATGAAATTCTATACAAAACAATTTACGAAATTGTCACCTGTCACCTGTTGCAACAGGCCTATTACCGAAAGTTCTTTTAAATCCTGTGACAATTGTCATCATCAATATCATCATCATAAACTTCGCAAGAGAAATAGGTACCTGTTTTTTGCCGATATAATAAAGTTTTTTTTTAATAATACAATGATGGTGGCAAACAGGAATACGGCCCGCCCGATGGTAAGCGGTAACCGTAGCCCATTATTATCTATTATATTATTATTAGCAACAGTGACATTTGTCGAATTGTCACACCTGTCACCTTGGTCGGAGTAACCGGTTAGTGCAGTGGTGGGCAAACTTTCTTCATGAGGGGCGAAAACTTGAAGGAATTTCAGAGGAGGGCCAGATTTACAGCAAAAATGTATTTTTATTATATTGCTGGCCATATTAGGGCGTTTCTCAGAGATGACCTTCGGTGCCTGACTTCGGTGCCAAATTTTTTTTTTAACTTATTTGATATGCGACTTTATTTCCTAAAATCTAGCCTTAATATAAAAAATATTGGTAGTGGAGGCCTCCATTAGAACCTTATAGTTTTTAAGATATTTGAGATTTAAAAAACACCGAAATCATGTGCAGGCACTGAAATCAATTGGCGTCACCGAATTCAATAATGCATACACAAAAATCACATTTCAGTTTTATATCTCAATCATATTACATTTTAATCATATTTTTCATTCTTATTTGATTATAAGCGATGTAATAAGGCTAATGATCTCGAAAGCTTACATAAATTTAATAGATATAGACCCAAGATTTTAAAATAACCTAATTACGGCTTGTAAAACAACATCTCTAGAAGATATATCCCACACTATTTGACTGTCCTCTCATATAATAGGGTGGTGGGCGATGTATGGTCCTGGAACGAGTTTCAGACATGTCGACCACAAATTCGCACATTAGGGGTCATCCATTAATTACGTCACACGTTTAGGGGGAGGGAGGGGGTCCAGAAAATGTGACATATTGTGACATGGGGGAGGGGGGAGACACAAACTTTGTGACGTCACTTTAACTTCATCAGTAACCGAATTTTTTTTTGATTATTTTATTCGCTGTACATTTAAATGACAAGTTTTTAAAACGATAATCGTTTTTATTCTTTTAATTTTCTTTCCTAAGCAGTTTTGGGTTATAAAATTACTAATATTTATATCGTCAAAAATATTTTGATAAAATATTAATAATACTTAGGTACTTACTTAATTCGATTTGGCGATTTCGTAGAAAAAATGTGACATCACACTAGGGGGGAGGGGTTTGCCAAATGTGACCAAATGTGACAAGGGGGGGGGGGGGGGAGGGGTCGAAAAACCTAGAAATCCGTGTGACGTAATTAATGGATGACCCCTTAGTGCCATAAAGGAGAAGATGTTTGTTTCACACAATCCGACCGCACATGCATCAAAAAGAAACTTATGTTACCTACACTCGATAAACAAGAAACTTTTGAGTGGTGTTCAATGCTCAAAAAATATTTAATGCACTTATAACAAAGTTTTAAAGCGTGAACTCCATCAATTTAAAACTATTTGTACTGGTCGACTAATGCTTGAAGATCTAATAACCTGTTAATTATTTGAGGGTGCTGGAGACCTCCAGCATTCTGAAACACTTGAGCTAATTTGTAACTCCTATAATTAGACATAAAGACATAAGACATTGAGGATTGTTAAAACATTTGCTATGTTCAATTTGTGTCTATGGCTATCCTTTAGAAATATCGATCAGTAAGGTACGCTCAGTGCCTTTGAAGCGATCTCGACATTAGAAGGCCACTTTATTTTTAATCCCTTGTTCTGAACATCCTGTCCCTTGGGTGCACCTTGCATAATACTTACATACACAAGTTATTGTAAAAGAAGTGGGATCTGCATTCATTTAACATGGCTATCACGTTTAAAGTTATCGAGGTGTAGGGCCTCAGGTGATACAGAGGACAATTAACATAATTTACTTCATTGGTTTGAAGAGCACATCAAGACAGAGAAAGAAACATTGGGTCTACAAGTTTCAACACACGTCTGGTTTAAAAAACTACTCATAGTAAACTAGTGATTTTTTGTACCTATTATGACTTAATTTACTTACAAACATAATTTTACGTTTATACAACGTATCTTGCACTTTTTAGGTGTGATAAATTAGTACAACAAACTAGTTTACAAAGCAGGATTTGAATTCAGTGATCACTTTTTTGATATCGGTGGTCAAAAAATCCACCGAATCCAAGGAAATCAACACCAGTGATGTCAAAATTAATCGCTTTTTAGCAATTACAGAAATAGCATGAGTGATACAGAGGAGATGTAATAATGATGGATTTACGTACTTTCGAGGATTTCTTAAGCACTTGCATAACGGTAAATGCACTAAAACTTTCGGAGTAAATTGCACCACCGATCTCAAAAAAACATAGAACCAAACCCACCGAAGGACGGTGAAACCTTAAAAAAATCACTTTATTATACTGTGACTGTACCTCTACTCTATTCAACGGTTAAGGCACAACTAAAGCATACTATGTTTGAGACACTGAGTTCCTGGTTTACAACTTTGAAGGAGTACCGACATGTTTTGCAAATTACACCGAAATCAGGCACTAGCCCGGGACACATCGTAAATTTGGTTTTATTCAATGAGTTGAGCAAACACATTATTGTGATATAAAGAATATGATAAGTTAACTAATACCTTATGCGTGAATACCCATAATAACTCCGATCTAATGCCCCATCTTGAGTAATAATTTTTTGTTTCATAAAATCTGGGTGCGGGACACTCCCACCGAACATCATTTTAGGCATTTGAATTTTTTTTTCTTGTATTATATAAATAATAAATAAATAATTTGATAGTGTCCCAGACAGAATATAGGCTGAAGATCATGCCTAAATTAATTCAGATTTATTGCCCCGGACACGTAAAAATGGCCCTCCTGAGAAATGCCCATTATACATTTTTTTAAATGACTGGCGGCGGGCCAGTAATATCCTTTCGCTGGCCGCACCTGGCCCACGGGCCGTACTTTGCCCACCACTGGGTCATAGTCTAATAAAACATGGTCTTCCATTCCCAGAGTGACACGGGCCTACGTCACAACAACATGGCCGCTATATATAGCGCTATCGCATATTATCATATAGCGCTGTCGCATGATGACGTAGGCCCGTGTCAGTTAGGTGACCTAGAAAAGACGGGAATGGAGTACCAGGCGGAGTATATTATTATACCATGCACTGGGTTAGTGGGATGGTGCAAGTGGCGCTAAGATGTTAATTAACATTTAATTTAACACATACAAAACCGTTATACAAACAAACGGACAACATTATTGTTATTAGTGATCTTCTTACGACATTAAGACTTTAGTTGCCTGGCGGATTGCGACCTTAAGCGTTCGTATGATTTGTATATTTGAACATCATTTTAGTTTAACAAAGGCCTATTAAATAAATTGTTGTCGAAGTGCAAATTACAGGTGTTTTTAGGGTTCCCTACCTCGAATTTATTTTTGTGTAAATTTAAAATGTATTTGAACTAAACATAGCTATTACATCTGTAAAACAATTATGCTCCACAGATGTAGTGTATAATAGTTTCCATCGTATTTTCTCGGAAACGTTCGTATTTGTCATGCTACTTCAGTCAATGTCAGTTACATTTGTACCGAGACTGACTGAAATAGCAAGACACGTTCGTATGTTTCCGTGAAAAACTATGGAAAATAATTATGCACTACATCTGTATAATAATCGATTTTAAACTGGCGTGAATTATACCACAGATCAATAAATAGTGATTATACTCACACTATTTAAGATAATTATACAGTAAAAATATGTGACTCAATCACGTATCACACATTTGTTTTTTGTGCAAATTTGATGAAAGCTATTTGGGGCATTATCTATGAAAAGGGACCTTAATTGTCGATGGCGCTTACGCCGCATAGCGTCGCGCGGCATTGTATTTATAACGGAGCATGGTTATTAATAACGTAAGCGCCATCGACAGTAAGGTCCCTTTTCATAGATAACGTCACATTTTTAAAAGAAGAAGTTTGCTCTCTTGTTGCACAAATAACTAATATCCACCGGAACCCTTCAAAAGGGAGTCAGACTTGTTCTTGCAGTAACAACAAATCTTGAACATGAACCAGCAACCATTCATCAGTTTAACTGAGCGTTACATACTTTTGTCAGTTTTGTCACAATGCTATGTTTTCTTTTCTAATTTTTAACGGAACCCTTCAATAGCGAGTCAGACTCGTTCTTGCAGTAACAACAAATCTTGAACATGAACCATCAACCATTCATCAGTTTAACTGAGCGTTACATACATTTGTCTCAATGCTAGAGTCATTCGACAGTTCCGTTAACACGTCATGGGATATCAATTATGACGTGATTCATACGTTTTTTGCCAGTTTTATAATTATATTGTGACCTTTTTGCCACTTTTGTGACCAGTGTGAAGTTAGCAGCCTAAAGTTATCTGCCTATGATAACCTGACCAAATAAAGAAGTCGAGTTTTATAAATTATACAAAACAGTAAAATATACGGTTTCAAGGTCAGGGACAAACCTAAAAAGCAAATAATGACTTTTCTGATCTCCTGGCTAAATGTGTGAGATAAAATAGGAAAAATATTGCAACAATTACATAGGCAGCTAACTTCACAAACGGCAGCCTTACAAATACGATCAAATTTCCACATGAAGCTGTCTAGATTACACTTTGTGTTTGGTACCAATAGAACCGCCTTGTTACCAGTTATAAACGAGGTAAGTTTCATAAACTTTGAAAGAAAATGACTAGCCCAAACTGACTGAAAATACATATCTGCCTAAGTAAAAATGTCAATTTTCTGCAATTTCCACATAAAGCTGTCTAGATTACACTTTGTGTTTAGTACCATTAGAACCGCCTTGTTACCAGTTGTAAACAAGGTAAGAATGATCAAGATTAAAACAACATGACTACCCCAACCTGACTGAAAATACATATCTGCCTAAGTAAAAATGTAAATTTTCTGGAATTTCCACATGAAGCTGTCTAGATTACACTTTGTGTTTGATACCAATAGAACCGCCTTGTTACCAGTTATAAATGAGGTAAGTTTCATAAACTTTGAAATAAAATGACTAGCCCAAACTGACTGAAAATACATATCTGCCTAAGTAAAAATGAAAATGTTCTGCAATTTACACATAAAGCTGTCTAGATTACACTTTGTCTTTAGTACGATTAGAACCGCCTTGTTACCAGTTGTAAACAAGGTAAGAATGATCAAGATTAAAAGAACATGACTACCCCAAACTGACTGAAAATACATATCTGCCTAAGTAAAAATGTAAATTTTCTGGAATTTCCACATGAAGCTGTCTAGATTACACTTTGTGTTTGATACCAATAGAATCGCCTTGTTACCAGTTATAAACGAGGTAAGTTTCATAAACTTTGAAAGAAAATGACTAGCCCAAACTGACTGAAAATACATATCTGCCTAAGTAAAAATGCAAATTTTCTGGAATTTCCACATGAAGCTGTCTAGATTACACTTTGTGTTTGATACCAATAGAATCGCCTTGTTACCAGTTATAAACGAGGTAAGTTTCATAAACTTTGAAAGAAAGTGACTAGCCCATACTGACTGAAAATACATATCTGCCTAAGTAAAAATGTAAATTTTCTGGAATTTCCACATGAAGCTGTCTAGATTACACTTTATGTTTAGTACCATTAGAACCGCCTTGTTACCAGTTGTAAACACGATAAGAATGATCAAGATTAAAAGAACATGACTACCCCAAACTGACTGAAAATACATATCTGCCTAAGTAAAAATGTAAATTTTCTGGAATTTCCACATGAAGCTGTCTAGATTACACTTTGTGTTTGATACCAATAGAACCGCCTTGTTACCAGTTATAAACGAGGTAAGTTTCATAAACTTTGAAAGAAAATGACTAGCCCAAACTGACTGAAAATACATATCTGCCTAAGTAAAAATGATAATTTTCTGCAATTTCCATATAAAGCTGTCTAGATTACACTTTGTGTTTAGTACCATTAGAACCGCCTTGTTACCAGTTGTAAACAAGGTAAGAATGATCAAGATTAAAAGAACATGACTACCCCACACTGACTGAAAATACATATCTGCTTAAGTAAAAATGTAATTTTTTGGAATTTCAACTTGAAGCTGTCTAGATTACACTTTGTGTTTGATAGCAATAGAATCGCCTTGTTACCAGTTATAAACGAGGTAAGTTTCATAAACTTTGAAAGAAAATTACTAGCCCAAACTGACTGAAAATACATATCTGCCTACGTAAAAATGTAAATTTTCTGGAATTTCCACATGAAGCTGGCTAGATTACACTTTATGTTTAGTACCATTAGAACCGCCTTGTTACCAGTTATAAACGAGGTAAGTTTCATAAACTTTGAAAGAAAATGACTAGCGCAAACTGACTGAAAATACATATCTGCCTAAGTAAAAATGTCAATTTTCCGCAATTTCCACATAAAGGTGTCTAGATTACACTTTGTGTTTAGTACCATTAGAACCGCCTTGTTACCAGTTGTAAACAAGGTAAGAATGAGCAAGATTAAAAGAACATGACTACCCCAAACTGACTGAAAATACATATCTGCCTAAGTAAAAATGTAAATTTTCTGGAATTTCCACATGAAGCTGTCTAGATTACACTTTGTGTTTGATACCAATAGAATCGCCTTGTTACCAGTTATAAACGAGGTAAGTTTCATAAACTTTGAAAGAAAATGACTAGCCCAAACTGACTGAAAATACATATCTGCCTAAGTAAAAATGCAAATTTTCTGGAATTTCCACATGAAGCTGTCTAGATTACACTTTGTGTTTGATACCAATAGAATCGCCTTGTTACCAGTTATAAACGAGGTAAGTTTCATAAACTTTGAAAGAAAGTGACTAGCCCATAGTGACTGAAAATCAGAGATGGGCAAAATGTAATCGACTAACGATTAACGATTAAGACTAAAAGAATTAATTGCGACTGACGATTGAAAACGTCGACTGATCAATCGTAGTTGTATAGAGTGCAACTAATTTAGTTGCAACTAAATTAGTTGCCGATTGATTACGGACAACTAATTTTTGTAATCGACTAATTAGTTAGACTATTTTTTCCGCGACTAATGTTAGAAGCAAATTAAATGGATAACCTCGGTATGGCTATGTTGACAGCCAGCAGATTAGGACATCTTAACAGATGTAGAAAAATGAAATACCACATGTGTTACTTGCGATATTTTGACCATTTTTATGGAGTGTAAAATTTATCTTATCTAAGCCTTTGTATTTTGTTTTTAATCAATGTCAATAGTAAAAATAATAATTAAAATAAAAAAATATCAAATCAACGTTCTATATGCGATAAAATGTTCATTTATTATATGATGATTTATAGTCCTTGTGCTTCTTGAATCGTTGACTTCAGTGAAATCGTTGACTTGGACGCGACATCTTTTCTGCTTTTGATCTGCAGAATGTTGTCGGTACTCTGCAACAGCATCTTCTCCGTGTTTTCTTTTTAAATGACTTAAAAAGTTTGAAGTCGTATTTGCAAGGCCGTTTATTTTCACCACTTTTGGCAAACACTTTACACATGTACCAGTTACGATAGTGCTTTTACCATTTGATTTCTCCGACTCCTTATTAAAACATTTGCCGTCTAATATGGTCAATGCTGACTTATTTCTTTCTTCAGGAACACTAAATTCATCGGAGGAATTCAAAGAACTCTTCCCACTAGAATCCTCATCGTCACTGATGGCACTTATTTTAAAACAGTTTTATACACAAGTTTTTGACGCGAAAGGCTTTGAACGTTGTATTCGATTCGAGTGAAGCTTAGTGATTAATTAGAAATTATTGCATTTTCAACTATAACTTAACTAGTAAACAACTGATAAGACGGATGAGTAAAGTAGCTGTCTCGCTCTTTCATATATTGTTCTCTTTCTATTTTTTTACCTGAACTCCTCTTTCTTAATTAACCCCTTATCAAGATTTGCCATGCAAAATTTATGACCAGTTTTAAGAAGTAATAACTATCCAGTATTCTATTTTTTATTATTTCGGTATTATATTTCCGTGATAAGTAATATGCACCTAGAATCTAAAATGATTCATGACAACATGTTCAATACATATAATATAATATGACCTAGAGACCTCAAACCATCTATGAGTATGAATTTATGAAGCATGAGTCTTACATCGAGTAGCCTGTTCGATCAATTTGCTACCGCTTCAATATATTGGCAATAGCCCTAATAAATAAAATATGTATGTTGATTGATATATTTGAATGTAGAATGACGCAAGGAAAATGTACAATAGTTAACGCTGAGAGTTCTTTACAAAGAGGTTGAAATATTTTTAATGACCACACGTTGAAAACAAATTTGACCGCATAGATAATAAACAACATGCAGATGTCTCATACAATAAATAGAACGTGTTTTTTTTAGAAAATGCGTCGGCACTTGCATCAAAATGCAATAAACAACTTCCAGGTAAGCAGGATTATCCCATTGTTTTGTCGCCGCGTGACACTAAAAAGAGTTTAATTATTGAAAGCGACAGCAGAATATTGATAATTTCTTTGTCTAAGATTTACTCAGTATCGTGTACAACTTAAGTATTAATAATGCACCAATCTACATTATTGTTTGCGACTTGTAAACATTGCAGTTTTTCGCTATTTACCTGTATTCATAATATAACTATATATACTACACATATATCGTTATATTATTGCCCATAATATTACATTGTCATTCAAGCATTTCAAATTAAACGTGTATACATAATTTTAGCTCAATCGGTTGAAGGTATCTGCTTCGAAAAAAGCTGCAAGATTCTACCCAAACCAACACAGGTACAACATACGAGTACCTCCAATGTATACATACATACCAACTTTTAGTTACATATTGCAAGTTAAATAAAAAATGCAAAAACCAGCGATGACATAGTTTTAATATAGATTTAACCGTGAAATTTAGTCGATTGAAACTAAAACTAATTTAGTTGTTAGTTGTACATTCTCACAACTAATTTAATCGCAACTAAATTAATCGCGATTAAAAAATGACGATTGATATTTTTAATCGATTGATTAGTTAACTAAAAAATTAATCGCTTAATGCCCATCTCTGCTGAAAATACATATCTGCCTAAGTAAAAATGTAAATTTTCTGGAATTTCCACATGAAGCTGTCTAGATTACACTTTGTGTTTGATACCAGTAGAATCGCCTTGTTACCAGTTATAAACGAGGTAAGTTTCATAAACTTTGAAAGAAAATGACTAGCCCAAACTGACTGAAAATACATATCTGCCTAAGTAAAAATTTAAATTTTCTGGAATTTCCACATGAAGCTGTCTAGATTACACTTTGTGTTTGATACCAATAGAATCGCCTTGTTACCAGTTATAAACGAGGTAAGTTTCATAAACTTTGAAAGAAAGTGACTAGCCCATACTGACTGAAAATACATATCTGCCTAAGTAAAAATGTAAATTTTCTGGAATTTCCACATGAAGCTGTCTAGATTACACTTTGTGTTTGATACCAGTAGAATCGCCTTGTTACTAGTTATAAACGAGGTAAGTTTCATAAACTTTGAAAGAAAATGACTAGCCCAAACTGACTGAAAATACATATCTGCCTAAGTAAAAATGTAAATTTTCTGTAATTTCCACATGAAGCTGTCTAGATTACACTTTGTGTTTGTACCAATAGAATCGCCTTGTTACCAGTTATAAACGAGGTAAGTTTCATAAACTTTAAAAGAAAGTGACTAGCCCATACTGACTGAAAATACATATCTGCCTAAGTAAAAATGTAAATTTTCTGGAATTTCCACATGAAGCTGTCTAGATTACACTTTGTGTTTGATACCAGTAGAATCGCCTTGTTACTAGTTATAAACGAGGTAAGTTTCATAAACTTTGAAAGAAAATGACTAGCCCAAACTGACTGAAAATACTTATCTGCCTAAGTAAAAATGAAAATTTTCCGCAATTTCCACATAAAGCTGTCTAGATTACACTTTGTGTTTAGTGCCATTAGAACCGCCTTACTACCAGTTGTAAACAAGGTAACAATGATCAAGATTAAAAGAACATGACTACCCCAAACTGACTGAGAATACATATCTGCCTAAGTAAAAATGTAAATTTTTTGGAATTTTCACATGAAGCTGTCTAGATTACACTTTGTGTTTGATAGCAGTAGAATCGCCTTGTTACCAGTAAACGAGGTAAGTTTCATAAACTTTGAAAGAAAATGACTAGCCCAAACTGACTGAAAATACATATCTGCCTAAGTAAAAATGACAATTTTCTGCAATTTCCATATAAAGCTGTCTAAATTACACTTTGTGTTTAGTACCATTAGAACCGCCTTGTTACCAGTTGTAAACAAGGTAAGAATGATCAAGATTAAAAGAACATGACTACCCCAAACTGACTGAAAATACATATCTGCCTAAGAAAAAATGTAAATTTTCTGGAATTTCCACATGAAGCTGTCCAGATTACACTTTGTGTTTGATACCAATAGAATCGCCTTGTTACCAGTTATAAACGAGGTAAGTTTCATAAACTTTGAAAGAAAATGACTTGCCCAAACTGACTGAAAATACATATCTGCCTAAGTAAAAATTATAATTTTCTGCAATTTCCATATAAAGCTGTCTAGATTACACTTTGTGTTTAGTACCATTAGAACCGCCTTGTTACCAGTTGTAAACAAGGTAAGAATGATCAAGATTAAAAGAACATGACTACCCCACACTGACTGAAAATACATATCTGCCTAAGTAAAAATGTAATTTTTTGGAATTTCAACATGAAGCTGTCTAGATTACACTTTGTGTTTGATAGCAATAGAATCGCCTTGTTACCAGTTATAAACGAGGTAAGTTTCATAAACTTTGAAAGAAAATGACTAGCCCAAACTGACTGAAAATACATATCTGCCTACGTAAAAATGTAAATTTTCTGCAATTTCCACATAAAGCTGTCTAGATTACACTTTATGTTTAGTACCATTAGAACCGCCTTGTTACCAGTTGTAAACACGATAAGAATGATCAAGATTAAAAGAACATGACTACCCCAAACTGACTGAAAATACATATCTGCCTAAGTAAAAATGTAAATTTTCTGGAATTTCCACATGAAGCTGTCTAGATTACACTTTGTGTTTGATACCAATAGAATCGCCTTATTACCAGTTATAAACTAGGTAAGTTTCATAAACTTTGAAAGAAAATGACTAGCCCAAACTGACTGAAAATACATATCTGCCTAAGTAAAAATTATAATTTTCTGCAATTTCCATATAAAGCTGTCTAGATTACACTTTGTGTTTAGTACCATTAGAACCGCCTTGTTACCAGTTGTAAACAAGGTAAGAATGATCAAGATTAAAAGAACATGACTACCCCACACTGACTGAAAATACATATCTGCCTAAGTAAAAATGTAATTTTTTGGAATTTCAACATGAAGCTGTCTAGATTACACTTTGTGTTTGATAGCAATAGAATCGCCTTGTTACCAGTTATAAACGAGGTAAGTTTCATAAACTTTGAAAGAAAATGACTAGCCCAAACTGACTGAAAATACATATCTGCCTACGTAAAAATGTAAATTTTCTGGAATTTCCACATGAAGCTGGCTAGATTACACTTTATGTTTAGTACCATTAGAACTGCCCTGTTACCAGTTATAAACGAGGTAAGTTTCATAAACTTTGAAAGAAAATGACTAGCGCAAACTGACTGAAAATACATATCTGCCTAAGTAAAAATGTCAATTTTCCGCAATTTCCACATAAAGGTGTCTAGATTACACTTTGTGTTTAGTACCATTAGAACCGCCTCGTTACCAGTTGTAAACAAGGTAAGAATGAGCAAGATTAAAAGAACATGACTACCCCAAACTGACTGAAAATACATATCTGCCTAAGTAAAAATGTAAATTTTCTGGAATTTCCACATGAAGCTGTCTAGATTACACTTTGTGTTTGATACCAATAGAATCGCCTTGTTACCAGTTATAAACGAGGTAAGTTTCATAAACTTTGAAAGAAAGTGACTAGCCCATACTGACTGAAAATACATATCTGCCTAAGTAAAAATGTAAATTTTCTGGAATTTCCACATGAAGCTGTCTAGATTACACTTTGTGTTTGATACCAGTAGAATCGCCTTGTTACCAGTTAAAAAAGAGGTAAGTTTCATAAACTTTGAAAGAAAATGACTAGCCCAAACTGACTGAAAATACATATCTGCCTAAGTAAAAATGCAAATTTTCTGGAATTTCCACATGAAGCTGTCTATATTACACTTTGTGTTTGATACCAATAGAATCGCCTTCTTACCAGTTATAAACGAGGTAAGTTTCATAAACTTTGAAAGAAAGTGACTAGCCCATACTGACTGAAAATACATATCTGCCTAAGTAAAAATGTAAATTTTCTGGAATTTCCACATGAAGCTGTCTAGATTACACTTTGTGTTTGATACCAATAGAATCGCCTTGTTACCAGTTATAAACGAGGTAAGTTTCATAAACTTTGAAAGAAAGTGACTAGCCCATACTGACTGAAAATACATATCTGCCTAAGTAAAAATGTAAATTTTCTGGAATTTCCACATGAAGCTGTCTAGATTACACTTTGTGTTTGATACCAGTAGAATCGCCTTGTTACTAATTATAAACGAGGCAAGTTTCATAAACTTTGAAAGAAAATGACTAGCCCAAACTGACTGAAAATACATATCTGCCTAAGTAAAAATGTAAATTTTCTGTAATTGCCACATGAAGCTGTCTAGATTACACTTTGTGTTTGATACCAATAGAATCGCCTTGTAACCAGTTATAAACGAGGTAAGTTTCATAAACTTTGAAAGAAAATGACTAGCCCAAACTGACTGAAAATACTTATCTGCCTAAGTAAAAATGATAATTTTCTGCAATTTCCATATAAAGCTGTCTAGATTACACTTTGTGTTTAGTACCATTAGAACCGCCTTGTTACCAGTTGTAAACAAGGTAAGAATGATCAAGATTAAAAGAACATGACTACCCCACACTGACTGAAAATACATATCTGCTTAAGTAAAAATGTAATTTTTTGGAATTTCAACTTGAAGCTGTCTAGATTACACTTTGTGTTTGATAGCAATAGAATCGCCTTGTTACCAGTTATAAACGAGGTAAGTTTCATAAACTTTGAAAGAAAATGACTAGCCCAAACTGACTGAAAATACATATCTGCCTACGTAAAAATGTAAATTTTCTGGAATTTCCACATGAAGCTGGCTAGATTACACTTTATGTTTAGTACCATTAGAACCGCCTTGTTACCAGTTATAAACGAGGTAAGTTTCATAAACTTTGAATGAAAATGACTAGCGCAAACTGACTGAAAATACATATCTGCCTTAGTAAAAATGTCAATTTTCCGCAATTTCCACATAAAGGTGTCTAGATTACACTTTGTGTTTAGTACCATTAGAACCGCCTTGTTACCAGTTGTAAACAAGGTAAGAATGAGCAAGATTAAAAGAACATGACTACCCCAAACTGACTGAAAATACATATCTGCCTAAGTAAAAATGTAAATTTTCTGGAATTTCCACATGAAGCTGTCTAGATTACACTTTGTGTTTGATACCAATAGAATCGCCTTGTTACCAGTTATAAACGAGGTAAGTTTCATAAACTTTGAAAGAAAATGACTAGCCCAAACTGACTGAAAATACATATCTGCCTAAGTAAAAATGCAAATTTTCTGGAATTTCCACATGAAGCTGTCTAGATTACACTTTGTGTTTGATACCAATAGAATCGCCTTGTTACCAGTTATAAACGAGGTAAGTTTCATAAACTTTGAAAGAAAGTGACTAGCCCATACTGACTGAAAATACATATCTGCCTAAGTAAAAATGTAAATTTTCTGGAATTTCCACATAAAGCTGCCTAGATTACGCTTTGTGTTTGATACCAATAGAACCGCCTTGTTACCAGTTGTAAACAAGGTAAGAATGAGCAAGATTAAAAGAACATGACTACCCCAAACTGACTGAAAATACATATCTGCCTAAGTAAAAATGAAAATTTTCTGGAATTTCCACATGAAGCTGTCTAGATTACACTTTGTGTTTGATACCAATAGAATCGCCTTGTTACCAGTTATAAACGAGGTAAGTTTCATTAACTTTGAAAGAAAATGACTAGCCCAAACTGACTGAAAATACATATCTGCCTAAGTAAAAATGTCAATTTTCTGCAATTTCCACATAAAGCTGTCTAGATTACACTTTGTGTTTAGTACCATTAGAACCGCCTTGTTACCAGTTGTAAACAAAGTAAGAATGATCAAGATTAAAAGAACATGACTACCCCAAACTGACTGAAAATACATATCTGCCTAAGTAAAAATGTAAATTTTCTGGAATTTCCACATGAAGCTGTCTAGATTACACTTTGTGTTTGATACCAATAGAATCGCCTTGTTATCAGTTATAAACGAGGTAAGTTTCATAAACTTTTAAAGAATACATATCTGCCTAAGTAAAAATACTTAGGCAGATATGTATTTTCAGTCAGTTTGGGGTAGTCGTGTTCTTTTAATCTTGATCATTCTTACTTTGTTTACAACTGGTAACAAGGCGGTTCTAATGGTACTAAACACAAAGTGTAATCTAGACAGCTTTATGTGGAAATTGCAGAACATTGACATTTTTACTTAGGCAGATATATATTTTCAGTCAGTTTGGGGTAGTCTTTTTCTTTCAAAGTTTATGAAACTTACCTCGTTTTTAACTGATAACAAGGCGATTCTGTTGGTATCAAACACAAAGTGTAATCTAGACAGCTTCATGTGGAAATTCCAGAAAATTTTCATTTTTACTTAGGCAGATATGTATTTTCAGTCAGTTTGGGGTAGTCATGTTCTTTTAATCTTGCTCATTCTTACCTTGTTTACAACTGGTAACAAGGCGGTTCTATTGGTATCAAACACAAAGCGTAATCTAGGCAGCTTTATGTGGAAATTCCAGAAAATTTACATTTTTACTTAGGCAGATATGTATTTTCAGTCAGTTTGGGGTAGTCATGTTCTTTTAATCTTGATCATTCTTACCTTGTTTACAACTGGTAACAAGGCGGTTCTAATGGTCCTAAACACAAAGTGTAATCTAGACAGCTTTATGTGGAAATTACGGAAAATTTTAATTTTTACTTAGGCAGATATGTATTTTCAGTCAGTTTGGGCTAGTCATTTTCTTTCAAAGTTTATGAAACTTACCTCGTTTATAACTGGTAACAAGGCGATTCTATTGGTATCAAACACAAAGTGTAATCTGGGCAGCTTCATGTGGAAATTCCAGAAAATTTACATTTTTACTTAGGCAGATATGAATTTTCAGTCAGTTTGGGGTAGTCATGTTCTTTTAATCTTGATCATTCTTACCTTGTTTACAACTGGTAACAAGGCGGTTCTAATGGTACTAAACACAAAGTGTAATCTAGACAGCTTTATGTGGAAATTGCAGAAAATTGTCATTTTTACTTAGGCAGATATGTATTTTCAGTCAGTTTGGGCTAGTCATTTTCTTTCAAAGTTTATGAAACTTACCTCGTTTATAACTGATAACAAGGCGATTCTATTGGTATCAAACACAAAGTGTAATCTAGACAGCTTCATGTGGAAATTCCAGAAAATTTACATTTTTACTTAGGCAGATATGTATTTTCAGTCAGTTTGGGGTAGTCATGTTCTTTTAATCTTGATCATTCTTACCTTGTTTACAACTAGTAACAAGGCGGTTCTAATGGTACTAAACACAAAGTGTAATCTAGACAGCTTTATGTGGAAATTGCAGAAAATTGTCATTTTTACTTAGGCAGATATGTATTTTCAGTCAGTTTGGGCTAGTCATTTTCTTTCAAAGTTTATGAAACTTACCTCGTTTATAACTGATAACAAGGCGATTCTATTGGTATCAAACACAAAGTGTAATCTAGACAGCTTCATGTGGAAATTCCAGAAAATTTACATTTTTACTTAGGCAGATATGTATTTTCAGTCAGTTTGGGGTAGTCATGTTCTTTTAATCTTGATCATTCTTACTTTGTTTACAACTGGTAACAAGGCGGTTCTAATGGTACTAAACACAAAGTGTAATCTAGACAGCTTTATGTGGAAATTGCAGAGAATTGACATTTTTACTTAGGCAGATTTGTATTTTCAGTCAGTTTGGGCTAGTCATTTTCTTTCAAAGTTAATGAAACTTACCTCGTTTATAACTGGTAACAAGGCGATTCTATTGGTATCAAACACAAAGTGTAATCTAGACAGCTTCATGTGGAAATTCCAGAAAATTTACATTTTTACTTAGGCAGATATGTATTTTCAGTCAGTTTGGGGTAGTCGTGTTCTTTTAATCTTGATCATTCTTACTTTGTTTACAACTGGTAACAAGGCGGTTCTAATGGTACTAAACACAAAGTGTAATCTAGACAGCTTTATGTGGAAATTGCAGAACATTGACATTTTTACTTAGGCAGATATATATTTTCAGTCAGTTTGGGGTAGTCATTTTCTTTCAAAGTTTATGAAACTTACCTCGTTTGTAACTGATAACAAGGCGATTCTGTTGGTATCAAACACAAAGTGTAATCTAGACAGCTTCATGTGGAAATTCCAGAAAATTTTCATTTTTACTTAGGCAGATATGTATTTTCAGTCAGTTTGGGGTAGTCATGTTCTTTTAATCTTGCTCATTCTTACCTTGTTTACAACTGGTAACAAGGCGGTTCTATTGGTATCAAACACAAAGCGTAATCTAGGCAGCTTTATGTGGAAATTCCAGAAAATTTACATTTTTACTTAGGCAGATATGTATTTTCAGTCAGTTTGGGGTAGTCATGTTCTTTTAATCTTGATCATTCTTACCTTGTTTACAACTGGTAACAAGGCGGTTCTAATGGTCCTAAACACAAAGTGTAATCTAGACAGCTTTATGTGGAAATTACGGAAAATTGTAATTTTTACTTAGGCAGATATGTATTTTCAGTCAGTTTGGGCTAGTCATTTTCTTTCAAAGTTTATGAAACTTACCTCGTTTATAACTGGTAACAAGGCGATTCTATTGGTATCAAACACAAAGTGTAATCTGGGCAGCTTCATGTGGAAATTCCAGAAAATTTACATTTTTACTTAGGCAGATATGAATTTTCAGTCAGTTTGGGGTAGTCATGTTCTTTTAATCTTGATCATTCTTACCTTGTTTACAACTGGTAACAAGGCGGTTCTAATGGTACTAAACACAAAGTGTAATCTAGACAGCTTTATGTGGAAATTGCAGAAAATTGTCATTTTTACTTAGGCAGATATGTATTTTCACTCAGTTTGGGCTAGTCATTTTCTTTCAAAGTTTATGAAACTTACCTCGTTTATAACTGATAACAAGGCGATTCTATTGGTATCAAACACAAAGTGTAATCTAGACAGCTTCATGTGGAAATTCCAGAAAATTTACATTTTTACTTAGGCAGATATGTATTTTCAGTCAGTTTGGGGTAGTCATGTTCTTTTAATCTTGATCATTCTTACCTTGTTTACAACTAGTAACAAGGCGGTTCTAATGGTACTAAACACAAAGTGTAATCTAGACAGCTTTATGTGGAAATTGCAGAAAATTGTCATTTTTACTTAGGCAGATATGTATTTTCAGTCAGTTTGGGCTAGTCATTTTCTTTCAAAGTTTATGAAACTTACCTCGTTTATAACTGATAACAAGGCGATTCTATTGGTATCAAACACAAAGTGTAATCTAGACAGCTTCATGTGGAAATTCCAGAAAATTTACATTTTTACTTAGGCAGATATGTATTTTCAGTCAGTTTGGGGTAGTCATGTTCTTTTAATCTTGATCATTCTTACTTTGTTTACAACTGGTAACAAGGCGGTTCTAATGGTACTAAACACAAAGTGTAATCTAGACAGCTTTATGTGGAAATTGCAGAAAATTGACATTTTTACTTAGGCAGATATGTATTTTCAGTCAGTTTGGGCTAGTCATTTTCTTTCAAAGTTAATGAAACTTACCTCGTTTATAACTGGTAACAAGGCGATTCTATTGGTATCAAACACAAAGTGTAATCTAGACAGCTTCATGTGGAAATTCCAGAAAATTTACATTTTTACTTAGGCAGATATGTATTTTCAGTCAGTTTGGGGTAGTCGTGTTCTTTTAATCTTGATCATTCTTACTTTGTTTACAACTGGTAACAAGGCGGTTCTAATGGTACTAAACACAAAGTGTAATCTAGACAGCTTTATGTGGAAATTGCAGAACATTGACATTTTTACTTAGGCAGATATATATTTTCAGTCAGTTTGGGGTAGTCATTTTCTTTCAAAGTTTATGAAACTTACCTCGTTTGTAACTGATAACAAGGCGATTCTGTTGGTATCAAACACAAAGTGTAATCTAGACAGCTTCATGTGGAAATTCCAGAAAATTTTCATTTTTACTTAGGCAGATATGTATTTTCAGTCAGTTTGGGGTAGTCATGTTCTTTTAATCTTGCTCATTCTTACCTTGTTTACAACTGGTAACAAGGCGGTTCTATTGGTATCAAACACAAAGCGTAATCTAGGCAGCTTTATGTGGAAATTCCAGAAAATTTACATTTTTACTTAGACAGATATGTATTTTCAGTCAGTTTGGGGTAGTCATGTTCTTTTAATCTTGATCATTCTTACCTTGTTTACAACTGGTAACAAGGCGGTTCTAATGGTCCTAAACACAAAGTGTAATCTAGACAGCTTTATGTGGAAATTACGGAAAATTGTAATTTTTACTTAGGCAGATATATATTTTCAGTCAGTTTGGGGTAGTCATTTTCTTTCAAAGTTTATGAAACTTACCTCGTTTGTAACTGATAACAAGGCGATTCTGTTGGTATCAAACACAAAGTGTAATCTGGGCAGCTTCATGTGGAAATTCCAGAAAATTTACATTTTTACTTAGGCAGATATGAATTTTCAGTCAGTTTGGGGTAGTCATGTTCTTTTAATCTTGATCATTCTTACCTTGTTTACAACTGGTAACAAGGCGGTTCTAATGGTACTAAACACAAAGTGTAATCTAGACAGCTTTATGTGGAAATTGCAGAAAATTGTCATTTTTACTTAGGCAGATATGTATTTTCAGTCAGTTTGGGCTAGTCATTTTCTTTCAAAGTTTATGAAACTTACCTCGTTTATAACTGATAACAAGGCGATTCTATTGGTATCAAACACAAAGTGTAATCTAGACAGCTTCATGTGGAAATTCCAGAAAATTTACATTTTTACTTAGGCAGATATGTATTTTCAGTCAGTTTGGGGTAGTCATGTTCTTTTAATCTTGATCATTCTTACCTTGTTTACAACTAGTAACAAGGCGGTTCTAATGGTACTAAACACAAAGTGTAATCTAGACAGCTTTATGTGGAAATTGCAGAAAATTGTCATTTTTACTTAGGCAGATATGTATTTTCAGTCAGTTTGGGCTAGTCATTTTCTTTCAAAGTTTATGAAACTTACCTCGTTTATAACTGATAACAAGGCGATTCTATTGGTATCAAACACAAAGTGTAATCTAGACAGCTTCATGTGGAAATTCCAGAAAATTTACATTTTTACTTAGGCAGATATGTATTTTCAGTCAGTTTGGGGTAGTCATGTTCTTTTAATCTTGATCATTCTTACCTTGTTTACAACTAGTAACAAGGCGGTTCTAATGGTACTAAACACAAAGTGTAATCTAGACAGCTTTATGTGGAAATTGCAGAAAATTGTCATTTTTAATTAGGCAGATATGTATTTTCAGTCAGTTTGGGCTAGTCATTTTCTTTCAAAGTTTATGAAACTTACCTCGTTTATAACTGATAACAAGGCGATTCTATTGGTATCAAACACAAAGTGTAATCTAGACAGCTTCATGTGGAAATTCCAGAAAATTTACATTTTTACTTAGGCAGATATGTATTTTCAGTCAGTTTGGGGTAGTCGTGTTCTTTTAATCTTGATCATTCTTACTTTGTTTACAACTGGTAACAAGGCGGTTCTAATGGTACTAAACACAAAGTGTAATCTAGACAGCTTTATGTGGAAATTGCAGAAAATTTACTTTTTTACTTAGGCAGATATGTATTTTCAGTCAGTTTGGGGTAGTCATGTTCTTTTAATCTTGATCATTCTTACCTTGTTTACAACTGGTAACAAGGCGGTTCTAATGGTACTAAACACATAGTGTAATCTATACAGTTTTATGTGGAAATTGCAGAAAATTGTCATTTTTACTTAGGCAGATATGTATTTTCAGTCAGTTTGGGCTAGTCATTTTCTTTCAAAGTTTATGAAACTTACCTCGTTTATAACTGGTAACAAGGCGGTTCTATTGGTACCAAACACAAAGTGTAATCTAGACAGCTTCATGTGGAAATTTGATCGTATTTGTAAGGCTGCCTTTTGTGAAGTTAGCTGCCTATGTAATTGTTGCAATATTTTTCCTATTTTATCTCACACATTTAGCCAGGACATCAGAAAAGTCTTTATTTGCTTTTTAGGTTTGTCCCTGACCTTGAAACCGTATATTTTACTGTTTTGTATAATTTATAAAACTCGACTTCTTTATTTGGTCGGGTTATCATAGGCAGATAACTTTAGGCTGCTAACTTCACGCCGATACTTTTGTGTTATTTCTACTCAGAATCACGAGCTCTCTCAATCCTAATGGGATAAAAAAATGTCCCAGGGTTTTTTTCCTATTTTGTTACCATTTCCCCATATTACTTTGTATGGCGGTAACAAAAAGGAAAGTTTGAAAAATGTATGGAAATATTAGGACACTTTTTTTCTCCTACAAGGATGAAAAGGACTCGCGATCCTGACTAGAAAGTGGCAAAAAAGGTCACAATAGGGGCTGTTCATAAATTACGTCATCGATTTTTGACGATTTTTGACACCCCCCCCCCCCCCCTATAATCATCCAAAAATCATGCTTCAAATGACCCCATTTCCTCCTACTTCATGCTACCGTCATCCGATGTCCAGACCCCCCCCCCCCTAATTTGAAATGACGTGTAATTTATGAATAGCCCCATATATAAAAATGGCAAAAAATAAAAGAAACTCTCACATCATAAGTATTTATTTTTGTTAAAAATATACATACCTGTACATTCCTTACTGCCTATTGTAGGGCCATTTTACCATTTGAGCGTCGGGGCAATAAAATAAAACCACCTGTCAACAAGGATGTACAAAAAGTATAAAGGGGCCCACTGATTAACAGTCCGCCGGACGGTATCGGCCTGTCAGTTAGATAAAAATTTTGACAGTTCCGAACAACTGACAGGCCGATACCGTCCGGGGGGACTGTTAACTAGTGGGCCCCTTAAGGCCCACTTGCACCATTCCACTAACCCGGGGTTAACCGGTTAAACCTGGAGTTGCTCTGGCATGGTGCAAGTGGGCCTAAGTCATTAGATTTGTAGCTGGCCCCGAGCTGCTAATCCTTTGTTTTGTTTGTCTATTGTTAAGTAAAACCGCTCGTGCTAATTAAATCAATTTTGTTGCAGATTCCGTAGCGCAGTGTGTTTGGGGAGTCCTGCTACTGATCATGTCAATAGGAGGTCTCCTGTACACGCCCCTAGACCTGATGCTGTGGGAGAAGCTTAACATGAGGCCAGGTAACATATAAGCCCATTCCAAATCAACCGATCAATAGATCAGAAACGAAATTGCCGTCAATCTCCAATTTCATCACCAATTTTAGATTTGTGGTGAGCCAAGTTAAAAAAATACTCCCAAACGAAAATACTAGCGACGTAAATTGGTATCCGTCGTCCGCACCTCCATTTTATCGGTAATATCGGTCATAATCGGCGAGTAAATTGGCGTTTGCGTCCGCACCACTCGATTTGATCGGACAATTTAATCAGATTGGCGAAAAATTGTTCTCGTCTGGACAGGCCTTAAAAAGTAAACACACGTGAGTTGAAACCCATAGTCTAATAAAACATGGTCTTCTCTTCTCAGAGTGACACAAGCCTACGTCAAAATAACATTGCCACTTTATATAGAGCTATCGCATATTATCATATAGCGCTGTCGCATGATGACGTAGGCTTGTGTCAGTCACGTGACCACGAAAAGACGGGAAGAGAGTACCAGGCGGAGTATATTATTATACCATGTTGAAACCGTAATATTAGCTTAAGCTCTGATTTCGTTGTATACTTAATGCAGATAAGCGAATTAGAACGAAGTAAATGGTGCCATTAGATAATATTTCAATACTTTAACCCGGCATGATTATTTTTATCAAAATAGGGTATTGACCACAATGTGTTATTTCCGTACACGTGTAACTACCTACTGTGTGTATATAAAAGTATACCTAATATAACAACCTCCATTTTTAAATTTAATAATAAATTAAATTGGACACGGCGCGGATAGTCCGGCGGTTCCTCTCTCTGCGGCCCTGATCACCTGGCAGCTAGGGCCCTTAGGTGTTTTTATAAGTAATATGTATTTTGTATTGTTTTGTATGTGTTTCGTGTTTCTATATTTTACTTTTATATGCATATCGTAAAAATCCTAACCTAAGAAGGGCGGACTGAGATGCAGGATCACTAATATCAGTATCGCCGTTTTAAGTCCACTGCATGCCAGGTGGCTTGGGTTCGACGACGGTGCCGCCCTTCCACACATCGATTGAAACCCCTTTTCTACTCTAAATTATTCAATGTTTATTTGCCTATTATATTCTTGACAAGGTCCTTTAAAGGACCTTACTTTTATCACGAACTGTATTTGCACATTTTTTACATCGGCGGTAAAATCACAATACACCTGTACGAGCGACTCATCGGGAAGTGTCACCGTGACCGACGCGTGAGTGTTTTCCAATGGCAGTAACTTTGGCGACATGCGTTAGGAACAGAGCGAACGCGGGACGCTGATTGACTGGCTGTAACTAACCGCGATCTTTCAAATTTTACAGAAATGCTTATTTTGATCCGATTTCCCCAGTGATCCGAATCGCCTCGGTCTACCCTACATCTGTACGCTTATGTTACGAATGTTATTTTCAAATGTGGTGAAGTGGAAATACTTACTTACGTCAATTATGTACCTACTTAACATATACCTACTAAAAAAACGTTAAAAACCAAGAACCTTCACGGTTGTTTAATTATTGTAAAACGTTAACAAGTGCGTTAAAAAAATTAAGAACGATTTTCCGGTTGGTCATATTATTATAATAGTCCCTATATCCTTTTTTTGTGGCGTTAATATTGACATACTTGCAAGAATAGCATCATCATGACCTTCGAATGTACCTAACCGTTTTTTTAACACGATAATAGAATTGTTTGTTCCTTATAACTGTGAGCAAAAAATTAACTTTAAAAAAATTAAAATATCTTTATCACTATCACTACCTACTTACATCTTATAAAACAAAGTTCCCCACCGCGTCCGTCTCTTTGTGTGTATGTATGTTCGCGATAAACTCGAAAACTTCTGAACGGATATTCATGCGGTTTTCACCCATCAAAAGAGTGATTCTTTAGGAAGGTTTAGGTGTATTTGTTAAGATTTTGTGTAACTCGCGCGAATCGCTAGTATCTTATAATAATTCTTGATTCAAACTGATTTTCGATTAGCCTATTTTTATTTATTTATTATATATTACGCGTGTTACCATCACGCTCCGCGATTGCTGCGCCATTTAGGGTCATATCTAAATTGGTTGTTCAATACTTACGCTATAGAATTTCCAATTTAGCAAGAACCCTAAATGGCGTAACAGTCCCTTGTGGTGACTGTATGTAGGTATACAGTTGTTTATAAAACTATTTCTTTCCAGGGTTCCCCCCCTACGAATGGTGGGCAGATCCCCCGGACGAAGTTAAACTGCGGGCATACGTATTCAATGTGACAAACCACGACCGATACATGCGGGGGCTGGATGACAAACTCAATGTACAAGAGCTGGGGCCTGTCGTTTACTTGTGAGTATACATAATTCATTCACTCGTTCACTCACTCCTTGAGGTGACGAACCACGACCGATACATGCGGGGACTGGATAAAAAACTCAACGTGCATGAGCTTGGACCTGTGGTTTACTTGTGAGTATCATTCATTCATTCATTTAATGTAACCAACCACGACCGATACATGCGGGGGCTGGATGACAAACTCAACGTGCACGAGCTGGGACCTGTCGTTTACTTGTGAGTATAATTCATTCACTCGTTCACTCACTCCTTGAGGTGACCAACCACGACCGATACATGCGGGGGCTGTATAAAAAACTCAACGTGCATGAGCTTGAACCTGTCGTTTACTTGTGAGTATCATTCATTCACTCGTTCACTCACTCCTTGAGGTGACCAACCACGACCGGTACATGCGGGGGCTGGATAAAAAACTCAACGTGCACGAGCTGGGACCTGTCGTTTACTTGTGAGTATAATTCATTCACTCGTTCACTCACTCCTTGAGGTGACCAACCACGACCGATACATGCGGGGGCTGTATAAAAAACTCAACGTGCATGAGCTTGAACCTGTCGTTTACTTGTGAGTATCATTCATTCACTCGTTCACTCACTCCTTGAGGTGACCAACCACGACCGGTACATGCGGGGGCTGGATAAAAAACTCAACGTGCACGAGCTGGGACCTGTCGTTTACTTGTGAGTATAATTCATTCACTCGTTCACTCACTCCTTGAGGTGACCAACCACGACCGATACATGCGGGGGCTGTATAAAAAACTCAACGTGCATGAGCTTGAACCTGTCGTTTACTTGTGAGTATCATTCATTCACTCGTTCACTCACTCCTTGAGGTGACCAACCACGACCGGTACATGCGGGGGCTGGATAAAAAACTCAACGTGCACGAGCTGGGACCTGTCGTTTACTTGTGAGTATAATTCATTCACTCGTTCACTCACTCCTTGAGGTGACCAACCACGACCGATACATGCGGGGGCTGTATAAAAAACTCAACGTGCATGAGCTTGAACCTGTCGTTTACTTGTGAGTATCATTCATTCACTCGTTCACTCACTCCTTGAGTCGACCAACCACGACCGATTCATGCGGGACCGATACAGACGTTTTTCTTTGATATAATTTTGTTTCATCTTAATGTCCAACTTAATGCTCATCTATTTATAGGTATATGAGTGTACTTACTTAGTCCGAGTCGTGATGATGGTTATATTAATTGTGCTTAATGCAATGAATAGAAACGCTATATAATATTATAATGTGATCGTGCATAATCGTTTATCAGAGTGGCCCCGTTAGGTCATACGAGTTATTACAATCATGTGTGAAGCTTAGGTAGTAATAAAACTAATAAATGATAATAATAATAATTTCAGCCTTATACTCGTATACGTCCCACTGCTGGGCATAGGCCTCCTCTCATGCGCGAGAGGGCTTGGGCTATAGTCCCCACGCTAGCCCAATGAGGATTGGCGACTTCACATACACCTTTGAATTTCTTCGCAGATGTATGCAGGTTTTCTCACGATGTTTTCCTTCACCGAAAAGCTAGTGGTAAATATCAAATGATATTTCGTACGTACCTAAGTTCCGAAAAACTCACAGATAAGATAATGACTTGAATTTTGACAACCCTAAATAGACGAAAGGGATAGTGACATGCATTAGAAAGCGATATCATGATTCGACCCTGAATCGCTGTCAAACTTCGGTTTTGTAGGAAGTGTCCTTTCTGTACGGTAGTACTATTACTTATTCTGTGGTTTGGTTAAATAGTCGGATGACGTCGTGGTTTTTGTTACAGAGAGAAACTTCTTCACTCAAACATTCACTTCAATGAGAATAACACGCTAACCTACACAGCGAAGCGATTCGCCATCTTCTTGCCCGATGAGAACGATATAGATTTAAACGCTACTATCTTCGTACCCAACCTAGCGCTACTGGTAAGTTCAAATTACCTAGTTCTTATACTCTATACCTTATATCTTTAGGTATTTAAATAAAAGTAAACAAAATCTACCCTCAAATGGCTCCTTAAGTACCCCCGTGAAATGCGACTGATAATTATAGATAAGGTACTGATTTTCTTCAGCAGCGTCAGTAAAACGTGGTAATTCTTTCAAAATGTATAAATAAAACACCAATGTTACATAAACTGCCATTTAATTTTCAAAACCACTTAGTTGGTATAACCGCCATCTATTGACAAATTTACGCAGCAATTCCTCTCGGTTCAAACAGGTAGCACTCATGGAACGCGCTGCCCAGTACCCCCGTGAAATGTGCCTCATAATTATAGATAACGTACAGATTCTCTTCAGCAGCGCTAGCGAAAGCGTGGGAACTCTTTCTACATTCGTCGACGAAGAAATCCATGAAGTAACGGTTGGCTTTAATGGCTGATTTGTCGGAGGGATGGTACTTGCTGAGTTTCCATTCGTATGCGTTCTTTTCGGGGTGGAATTGGACGCCGTAGAAGGGGTACCTGAAAAAAATAATTAGTATATGGCATTGGCCCACGTTTATCACAAATCAAAATAAATTTTGGCTACAATTCTGGCCCTCCACTTAAATGTCCTAAACTTTCTGGCCCCCCATGAAGAAAGTTTGCCCACCACTGCTCTGGACAGTCTAGACACGGCTACTACCGACTACGTTAGGCGTATTTGGCATCTGAAGGATTGACAACTAATTTAATAATAGTGAGTTAACTGGAAACGTACCTATTATGTTCAACGGTAGCGATGAACTGAACGCCATAGTAGTCGTCACCGTGTGACGTCACTCGCCAGTCCTCAGTCAAGTTGTGGGAGATCAGGTTCTGAAATAGATTGATCATAATAAATATTTTTATCCGAATAACAACACAACCAACACATCACGATCCAACTGCGAGTTGCATCCTTCGAAAAGTAACCTCTACAATTGTAAGCAAGGCTTTCAAGTGCGAGTGCGGAGCTAAGGGCCTTGCCAAGATGACAACCGTACATCAAATTATTTATAAGCATTTGTCATTGCCACACCTGATTCGGGTGCCATGCAGGTATTGAGACAAGTGTTACCGAAAGACCTGATATACATATGTACACCCATTCTTACCAAAACGCGAGTTATTTCGTAGTCGATATCTAACGTCAAGTGGTGGAACTATCAGTACCGCTACTTGACACCAGATGTCACAAGTGTCGCTACTGACGAAAAATGTACTACTAACTAATATTATAAGCAGAAGGAGTTGAAAATAGACTTCCAGTTAATCCAGTTATAATATCCCAATAAGGCCTAGTTTACCCTCTGAGTTGAAAGTCAGATAGATAGCAGGCGCTTTCGTAAAAACGAGTGCCTACGCCTATTCTCGGGATTAGTTGCCAAGCGGACCCCAGGCTTTGAGCCGTGGCAAAATGCCGGGACAACGCGAGGAAGATGATGATGTACCATCATGCTCCGCGATTGTTGCGCCATTTAGGGTCCTAGCTAAATTGGTTGTTCAATACTTACGCTATAGAATTTCCAATTTAGCAAGAACCCTAAATGGCATAATCCCGTGTGGTGACTGTACATGCCTCATCGACGATGCAGAACTGGTGCGCGTTGACAGTCACATCTTGTGTTGCTAGTATCTCGACGACGTCCTCATCAGCGTCTTTGAACATCTTGCTGTCACGGAAATCTGCAACAAATGTTAACTTGAAACACTTCCTCACTTCGCGGCGGCTCTGGGCAGCCAGACATCAGACAGACAGGCATATTGACAGACCGTCCTGTTCGCGATCCCAGGATGCCTGCTCAAACGGCATATTGTGGGAAACGCCGGTGTGGGTTTAATGGGTAATAGGCTCCTCCTTCTCTTTTCACAATTGAAAAGAGCTAGGAAGCGAGAGTCCTACATACCCCCCCATAATGAGCCCACCTCAGGGCCAGGCGGACGATGCGTAACAGCATTCCCACATCGACATAAAAAAGGCATATTGACAGATTCTCAGTTCGGTTAGCATTTAGCAACACAATATTAAGTGTTTGCAGGAGCATACCTCTAAGATTGATCTTAAAGTAAACAATACCAGGCGTAGCTCACTCCGCGATTTCGTCGTGTCGCTACAAGTACATGCGGCCCACACCAATTTTGGTGTCTAGCCATAGTAGTTGTCGCGCACCGCTACGGAACGGACGCCTGCTCGCGCTTGCGCCACCTAGCGGTCATATCTGTCGTAATAGACGCGTATTGTTAGAGAGTGAATCTTCTGTACGTAGTACTATTATTTATTCTGTGACAATACTTAATTTCGTGTAATTTTGCTTGTAATTTTTAGATAAATATACATTTTGGACATTTACAAGACCCCCCCCCCCCCCCTCTCCAAATTCGTTACGTAATACTTGAACGCTCCCTTTGAACATACCTAATTGTGACTTGTGTAAAATTGGCCTTGACAGTCAATTAGTGCTGGAAAACACTATGTTTTATCTAAAAACTACTTACAAGTCGGCCAGCTTTTTACCTATATCTTATCACTAAGTAATTAATACGTATAACTTGTAATTATAAATCAATAATCAATTAATCATGTGGGTACTCGATGAAGTAATCCATGAGTCATACACAGAGGGTTCTTCTAAAGAGGAACACAGTGAAGACACAGATAAACCAATCGAGCGACAAGAGACAGGCCGAGAACGAGTGTAGGTACATACCACTCTCTCGCCACAGAATAAATAATAGTACTACCGTACAGAAAGGAAACTTCCTACAAAACCGAAATTTGACAGCGGTTCAGGGTCGAATCATGCGGTCCCTTTCTAATATATGGCACTATCAATATATTAGATTATGGTTGTCAAAATTAGAGTCATTATCTTATCTGTGGTCGTGCACGCAAAGGGACGTCAAGTTGAGTCAACATTAATGATTGCTCGGAGCAATGCAGAGCCGAGCGGAGCCGAGTTTGCTCGAAGGGAGGAGTTTCGTACCCCTGCTTTCACGTAAAAAAATCGAAATCGGTCCATCCGTTTGAGAGTTACGATGCCACAGACAAACAGACAGACATTGGCGTGAAACATTAACACCCCTCGTTTTGCATCGGTACGGTTACCATAAGTTTGTCACTGACATAAACGCCGTCGAGAACGTAATTTACTTTCTATACATCCCGTTTGCACTAATATGCGAGTGCGAGCGAGATGTATAGAAAGTAAATTACGTTCTCGACGGCGTTTATGTCAGTGACAAGCTGATGGTAACCGTACGGGATAAAAAAGGAAAAAAATAGTCACCAGCAGTAAAATCCAAGGGCAAATTATCATAAGAAGAACTAGTAATCCGATTTTCCGGTTCCCCCATCCGGAGGCCAAAATAAGGAGTAACTCAAAGCCACAGACAAGTGCCGAAAACCGGGAAAAAAATTACCAAAAACATTTACCAGCAGTGAAATCCAATGGTAAATTGTCATAAGAGTAACAGGTGATCCGGTTTTCCGGCTCCCTCCGTCCAGAGGCCAGGATCAGCAGCAGCTCGAAGCCAAGACACGTGCCGAAGATCGGGAATAAAGTTACCAAAAACATTTACCAGCAGTGAAATCCAAGGGAAAATTGTCATACGAGTAACAGGTGATCCGGTTTTCCGGCTCCCCCTGTCCGGAAGCTAAAATAAGGAGTAACTCAAATCCAAGACAGGTGCCGAAGATCGGGAAAATCGTTAGCAAAAACATTTACCAGCAGTGAAATCCAGGGGTAAATTGTCATAAGAGTAACAGGTGATCCGGTTTTCCGGCTCCCCCCGTCCGGAGGCCAGGATCAGCAGTAAGTCATATACAATACAGGTGCCGAAGATCGGGAATAAAGTTACCAAAAACATTTACCAGCAGTGAAATCCAGGGGCAAATTGTCAAAAGAGTAACAGGTGATCCGGTTTTCCGGTTCCCCACGTCCGGAGGCCAGGATCAGCAGCAGCTCAAATCCGAGACAGGTGCCGAAGATCGGGAAGTAATCTCCAGCATCGTTCAGCTCCATGGCTAACTCGTAGATGTGCTGGCCGGCGTCAGCGTAGCCGTCGGACTGATTGAAATAGGTGGCACCGCCGGGGATGAGGACCCTGGAAATGTTAAGTTTTTGTAAGAATTTACGCGAGAACTTAACAAGTAAAGGATGACTCACGTTAGTTAGACCGGGCCGTGTCCGGGCCGGAGCTTCCGGAGCTTCGTTTTCTATGGAAAGCATCACGTGATCACCTGTCATCTGTCATAGAAAAGTAAGCGCCGGAAGCTCCGGCCCGGACATGGCCCGGTCGGCCCGGTCTAACGTGAGTCATCCTTAAAACTCTAACACGTCAGTTTAAAAAAAATACCCCTTTCAGTGGGTCGATATCAAAACAACCGGATCTCAAAATGACCGGTTCTGCATGAGGACGGGATCGCAAAACGACTACAATTGCAGAAAGCCTATATCTCAAAATAGTAAAAGCAAAACGATTACCTTGCTAAAGGCCTTCGTCTCAGAATGGTTTTAGTTAGTAGGTAGGTAGGTAGGTTAGGTTCGTTAGGTAGCTTCAGATGCCCGAAGGGCAAACCGCCCAGAAATAGGAGCCCCGCGAAGCGGGGCTTCGTCTGGTTATGTTGTGAAGGAAATGTTTCTCCTATTTCTGGGCGGTTTTGATATCGACCCCTTTGAAGGGTGTGTGTGTTATGTGTGTCTGGGTTAGCGCTGTTCATGACTATGTCAAATTTCAAATCGAATAGCTTAAGTAGTTCTCGAGGTATTTAGCAATGTTACAGACGGACGGACAGACAGAGTCGCACTATAAGGGTTCCTTATGTAATCCTATGTATCCTTTTTGGAGCGGAACCCTAAAAAATTACCTCATCATTCAAAATTAGTGTGCGATGGAGTTTTGGTTTTGATTTCGGCAAGTTTACCTAAACATAAGAATCTTATTTCGGCCGAAAGTTCGTTTTCGGCCAAAAAACTGCCCATCCTTTCGACCACGCCGTACATTGTACTTTCGGGTCTATAATGATAAGTTAATTTTAAGCGTGATCCGACTTGCACTGCACTTTGTCGGTTTTTTTACCACTTGCACGAATCATGGGCATTTAATTATTCGTACCATGCCCTCCCATCTCGAAGGCGGTTTTTTAGCTCGGTGCGCCATCTAGTTTGATACTATGAACTAAAAAATTGCCTACAAGTATATGCTACTTAGGACGGTGCGCTATGGGATTGGGTATATGTACAAGTATTATATGATCTGTGTTCGTACGTATAAAAAGAAGGGCCACCGTTATAAACACTAATCGCTTGAAACCAAAACGGTTCTGCAGATTTAGGACCATAGGTAAACAAATTAAACAATTTGATGAGTCAAGTAATCCGAAGTATCCGAACTTATATGAGGCTGTCAAAAAATCTAGCCGACTTCACTCACCCGTTTATCTTGGACATGAGATCTGCATAGTAGGCACGATCTTTACCAATCCTGAAAAAAATACAAAATTAGTATCTTACCCATTACTTTCAGTCAAAGCTTTATATCTACGCCTATTTCGTCAAGAAAACATGAAACTTTAAGACGATCTTCCTCGGTTCAATATAAAAACCGATTTGTATTTTTACGTATAAATACCTAACTTAGGAGTGTTTTTTTTTTGATATTTATATGTTAGTTTCGGCTCATACTATACCAAGCTAAATTTCATCGACTGAGAAATTAATGCATGGGTCTTCATACAACAATTTGCTTCATTTCCTACACTAGTAGGCTGAAGTGATCATAGCACTTGCTGTCAAAATCATTGCAGTCTTTTCTTGGTCTAACTCACACTACTGTACGTATTTGTGTGTGTGTACGTAATGTATATTGGAGGTACGAGTATGTGTGTGACCCGTAACTTACATAATAGGCACAACTCTAGCTCCAGCCGCCTCCACATCCTTCACATAAGAAGATGCGATGTAACTAGTATAGTTCTCCTCCGGATACTTCGTATGGAGATACGCCGACTGCTCCTGAGCTAGTACTCCTATAATCGGTTTGTTGTTCACGCTGTCCGTTCTTACTTCGTGGAAGAAGTATAAGAGAGACAGAAGCAGAAATTAGTCTTCTATTCCTCCAGGGATTTCGTCCCAGTCCTGAGGGTTTCAAACATGTACCCAAACAGAATATAACCACTACGTTTAACATGTATTTATTACCCTCTAAGATGGGAGATGGTATGTGCTATGTGTGCGTGTGTGTATGTTATGTGTATCCTATAGGTACTTACATAATAGGCACGACTCTAGCCCCAGCCGCCTCCACATCCTTCACATAAGAAGACGCGATGTAACTAGTATAGTTCTCCTCCGGATACTTCGTATGGAGATACGCCGATTGCTCCTGAGCTAGTACTCCTATAATCGGCCTGTTGTTCACGCTGTCCGTTCTTACTTCGTAGAAGAAGTATAAGAGAGACAGAAGTAGAAGAGGCTTCATTGTGAACGGAACTGAAATAAGAAGTATGTGAAACACTGATTTAAACTTCCACGATTTTTACACATTAAGTATTGACATCTTTAGGTATTTAAATAAAACATGAATCTAGGATATACCTGGATCTGGCATGAGTGGTGGGGGTACCTGACAGAACGGGATAGTCTTATGTATCTTTCAGTAGGAGTAGGAGCGAAAGAGCTATTATTGTTTGTCCTTGTTACAGTCTCACATTTTATGTGTTCCCCACCTTTTTTTTAGGGTCCCGTACCCAAAGGGTAAAACGGGACCCTATTACTAAGACTTTGCTGTCCGTCCGTCCGTCCGTCCGTCCGTCCGTCCGTCCGTCCGTCTGTCACCAGGCTGTATCTCACGAACCGTGATAGCTAGACAGTTGAAATTTTCACAGATGATGTATTTCTGTTGCCGCTATAACAACAAATCCTAAAAACAGAATAAAATAAAGATTTAAATGGGGCTCCCATACAACAAACGTGATTTTTTACCAAAGTTAAGCAACGTCGGGAGTGGTCAGTATTTGGATGGGTGACCGTTTTTTTTTTTTGCTTTTTTTTTGTTTTTTTTTTTTTTGCATTATGGTACGGAACCCTTCATGCGCGAGTCCGACTCGCACTTGCCCGGTTTTTTATTTTTTGTATGGATAATGGTGGGCAACAAATGAATTCGACCAATCACAGTGTCGCATTTGCGTATGTTTTGTCCCTCACGGAGGCACGGGTATACCACTTCTAAACGATCCTACCTTCTATGAAATAAAATTAAACAAACAATTTGTAAATTTTCGGGTACTTAGTTATAACATGATTGTATTGGTTAACCAACTAAATACAAAACCGCCTGGATCAGTCACTGAATGACTTGACTTTAACCTATACATATTATTCGATTATGTAATGTTTTCAATTTCATCTACCCTCAACTGCAGGCTGAGCCATTTGAGGAATACCATTAATTCGCATACAATTTAATCTATAATTAATACCTAATAATACCTATGCTAAAAAATTACGTTACGCTAAACAAACTCACAGCCTATGTCACGGAACGGTCTCAGGACACCACTCCACTCCACTGATTTTCCGTGTAGCTCTATCAGTCACGGAGGCGGAATATAAGCAAATCTCGAAAGTAGGTAACATTTATCTTAATATTAATCGCTAATTAGACTATCAGCTGATGATAACGCGTTTGATTTTTGCCGATAAATTATTCTGGAAAAGCAATTTGATTGCTAGATTTTTCTTATCTATTTTTAGAGGGTCATTCTATAAAAATCTCTTACACCTCTCCCATCCCTGCCCTGCTGTACCTATGTTTGTTTATCTGGTGGTGTCTGCCTGTGACCACACACGTTAAACGTCACGTTCGAAACGTCAGGCCAAAAATAAACGTAAGGTCCCGTGTTAGTTATAAAATTATGAGTGAAAATAGTGTTAGTTTAAAATCACTATATCTCATTCCCCTGGCCATACCTATTCGCAAATTCCCAGGAAATTCTGCTATATTAGCAGCTCGCTTTTGGTGACTGTATAACCCATGCCTAGTTCTATGTACAACCAAAACTGCTTGGCGGAATCTCCTGGGAATTTGCGAATAGGTACCTAAGTATAGCCAGGGCCCAGGGGAATGAGATTGCTGTAGAATGACCCTTTAACTATGACTACTAATGCCTACTAGTATTATGTATTAGCAGATGCGGTTCGTGATTTAGATTTACGTAATGTGATTGCGTCACTTTAATTGTGTCTTTCAAAGAAAAGTAATTTAAATAAAATGAAATAGAATATTTCGGTGGCCTAGCGGTAAGAGCGTGCGACTTTCATTCCGGAGATCGCGGGTTCAAACCCCGGCTCGTAACAATGAGTTTTTCAGAACTTATATACGAATTATCATTTGATATTTTCCAGTTGCTTTTCGGTGAAGGAAAACATCGCGAGGAAACCGGACTGATCCCAATAAGGCCTACTTCCCTCTCTGGGTTGGAAGCAGATGGCAGTCACTTTCGTAAAAATGATCGCCTACGTCAATTCTTGGGATTAGTTGTCAAGCGGACCCCAAGCTCCCATGAGCCGTGGCAAAATGCCTGGATAACGCGAGGAAGAAAAAGAAAATAGAATATTTAGGAAAATCTTGATAATAAGTAGAGATGCACCGGATATTCGGTTACTATCCGGTATCCGGCCTACCCGGCCATTATTTTAATATCCGGCCGGATACCGGATAGTGACCTACTATCCGGCCGGATACCGGATAGTAACATTGCTTGATTTCGGAGTACAATTTGAATTTAAGAAACAGTCACGGTCATAATCGTACTCGTTTATTATTTAAAAACAATTTAAACTTTCAATTGACTTGCACGCGCACTCATTTCGAACCTAGAAATGAGTCCGCGCGAACGTTCACTAGGAAACAGATCAAACCTGCACAATGCGCACCTGAAAAACCGAAATGAAGGTATAGTTGAGCCGGCCGAATATTCGGCGGCCGGTTACCGGATATTCGGCCGATGGTTAGGCCGAATATCCGGTATCCGGCCAAACAACTATCCATTGCAACTCTAATAATAAGTTACGCAAGGAATGTGTAGAATCCGTCTAAGTTACCTTTGCACTTGAATAGAACAAGGTGAGGTAGTGTCATTATGTAAGTAATGTTTTCATAGAAATTTGTCATTAATGATGACATTATTACACTTTGTATAGAACCGGCACTGAGACCAGTATTTTCTATTTTGCGCCATGAGTTGCTGTCGTTTCGACAACAAACGTAGCGGGGCGTGAATCTTTTGCGACCTAAACGTGTAAGCGCCTAGAATTTCACGGCGTGATACATATTTTTTTTATTTATTTATAGTAATAATAACTCGATATTGTCAGTAAACTAAATCTGCGGTTGCATCTAATCGCAAACGCAATCGTTGCATCTGTCTATAAAAGTTAACCGAGGTCGTGGCAATTAGAATGAAATATTTTCTAAGAGCGTCCCATTTATTTTACTGAAGAATTGACTGATTCAAGTGTGGTTTTTCGAAGGTTATAGGTATTATTATTATTATCAGAAATGGTTGTTAGGAATGTTTTATAATAAGGACTAATAGTTTAATTGACACATTTTGTAAAGAGTGGCGGTAATGTGCATCGGATAGGATAGGACCAAATGGGGGGAAAGAGGGGAGGCCTTTGCCCAGCAGTGGGACACTCCTATAAGCGAGTAAAATAAAATAAAAACAATAGTATAATGACCATACACCAGTCACTTTGCGACTAGAAAAATCGCGTTACTTAGCTATAAGTGTATACTTATATTCTAAGCCACGATTATATGTATTTTATTTATGTACTTACCCGAAAGTTTTTAAACTGTTCAAGGTCCAGTAAGTATGTTTTTTTTTACACCAAAATAAACAATCACATAGGGTAAAGGCACCAGTAGTCAGCCTTATAACGACTTTTTTAAGTTTGAACGTTCGGCATTTCTACATGATCAGTCGGATAATTAAACGAATCACATGGTTAGGTCAATTGTTTATTATAGTTTCAAAACAAAATAGTTAAAAAAATAACAATCCTCTTTATAATATCTATAATTAAGTTTAAACACAAAGTGGCACTTTTCTCCAGTAGTCAGCCTCCAAAATCCAGTAAGCAGCCTTTGTCTACCCAGTACTCAGCCTATAAACTATTCATAATAATGGGATCAAAATCAACGACATTATAATATTTATTATTTCTTATAAATACATACAATTCTTATGAAACGAAATTTGTTGGCCATAACTTGGCACTTAACTAACTAAAACTGAGAATCGCAATATTTATTTTCTAATAATTATTCCGTCAAAAAATTAACTAGGTAAGTCAGGTAATATATAATATGTTCCTAGTATTCGGTAAAAAATAATGAAACGAGTCTATGCAGATCTAATTATCATTAATAAACAAACATACATACATTTTACATATACCTACCAGGTAAAAACAAAATATAATTCAATTACTTAGGTACTACAGAATCTGTATAGTTACCGTCAAACTATGTATACAGTTTTGAACCTTATTTCAATGAGATAGAGTTTTAAAATGTGGACAAATTTTTGGCGGTGACGTACCAAGCAAGGTCAATGGCCGAGTACTGGATCCGCAAAATCCAGTGGTCAGCCGCATTAAAACGTTATTTCAAATGCGGCTGACTACTGGGTTTTACTTTAAATTGACTAGGGCATGCCTAACTAAATTTGAAAATGTAAATTTAACGGTCCTAACGGTCGCATTGGTTCGAAAATAATAAAATAAACGAATAACCCAAAGGTCAGCCGTGGGGGGCTGGGCACTGGATTTTTTGTAAAAAAGTGTTATCCAGTGACCAGCCCCCTCAATTTATAAGTTAAATATTGATATTTTCATTCAAACATAATGCAATTTAATAGATAAACTAATAAATAAACCAATCATTAACAAAAAACAATAACTTTTAACATCAAAACATAGTTTTTCTCACCTGTTAAGAGAACACCACGTGCAGTAAAAAATATGGCTGACCACTGGTCCCTGGCTGGCCACTGGTGCTGTTACCCTATGATCAGAACATCGTTATTCTAACCAAAGACGCGTAAAAAGAATGACGTATAGGGAAATACTTAACAGTATCAAATCAAAGCACTTCAGAATACTAACAAGCCATATTCGATGGATTGATGACTCACACCCACAGTTAGATTATAGGCAGAGTGAGACGAAATTGTGATTTCATATAAACGCGCAGATTTCCTTGTATGTAAAATAGGCCCTTGCCCTTGAGGCATTGCACCAAGGATGCTGGTGGCATTTCCTCGCTGTATCGCAATGCTGATACGTTGTGCGAGGTAGCCGCCAGCTCTTCGGTCCCCAGTTACCTACGTCAACCAAACGCTTCGCGATTTCTGCAAACAACTTGTGCGCGCTGGGACCCCATGGACCTAGACCGCTTCATCAGCATTGCGATACAGCGAGGAAATGCCGCCAGCTTCCTTGGTACAATGCTTCAAGAGCCTATTTTAGATCTATGCTAGTTCTTAATTTCGTTTAGTAATACCACTGTATATATCTTGTTTGTAAATAAATGATTAATTGCACGTTATTTTAGTTTATAGATACATTGCTGGCTTTAACTTATTGGCCGAATGCACGATGGCAGCGCCTCCTAGCATCCGCAACGTTTCCGGCGCTATCAAATTATGAGCGCATCAAAATACCTAGATTATATTTCTTAAAAAATATTTACTATAATGCAGATGATAATGTGTGTAAATTATTCGTTTTTAATTAACACATTTGGTTATGCAAAATGTCGGAATTTACAATCGCAGCGACGCTGCGTTTATTTTCAAACGAAAATTACCGTAGCGTCCAATCTATGCTAATTTGAACTAGGGCAAGTTATATATCATTTTCATATAATTTAATATGAAAGGCTTTATCTCGGAAACTATTAGATCTACAGTTATTAGCGTACCTAACTGAGTCATTGTGCATCACTTTGACATGCTTCTTTCATTATTTCACAATAACTAGGCCTTAATGGTTTCCCAAGTAGCATTGCAAGCTGTATATAAGCTGTATTAAAGTTTATTTGTATACTATAAGCTGTACAGTTAGGCTGTACAAAGGCTGTATAAGCGCTTATACAGCCCTTATAAGTAAAAAAAGGGCCCAAATTATACAGCCTTTGGCGTTATTAGAGCTGTAGAGTAGCTGTATAAGCAATACATAAGCTGCATAATAGCTGCATTACAGCTATATTTCGGTGTAACAGGAAACCTTAACACTACAGATAATCTCTTATAAGTACGATATAATAATATAAGTTTTAAATGAGTTATAAGAAAGAATTACAAAAGAATAATAATCATTTAAGAAACTAAAATGTCTTAATCTTGTTCATTCGTAATATAGTAATGGCGACAATAAAGTGTTATAGTGGATGGTAAAAGTAAAAGTAAATATTATACAGGACTTGAATGGAATTTTACATTATTGGTAAGTGCGGATTATTATTTATTGTGAACCTGTGTATCTTTTCTGGCAAAATATTTACGCGCCTGCAAAATAACAAAGAGAAACCATAAGGAAAATATCAAAAATCGGCAAAGTTACTGTTTGTTTTTAGGTTAGAGTATCAAAAATATTTATAAATATTAATTCTAAGGCTAAACAATTTATTTTAGCTGGTAATCATAACACGGCGTTAGTCTGCTAAATATTTGCAAGTATTTCTTTAATTATATTTACAAATATGTTTTTTTATTTCTTGTAAAATGGCGACAATTTTTAAACAGCCTACAGGATAGTTGGAGAGCATTATAATCTTAGTAGCTGTGCTGTGTAATAAATAGAGTGTCTTTTACAGCTTTTGTAATTAAAACAGCTTTATAATAGAATATTTGTATTCGTTTGGCTGTATTTCAGTTCTCCGTACATAAGTTATAATTCTCTTTAGAGATCCGTATAACAAATAAAAAACCTGTACTGTAACTGTCATTCATTAAAAACATTCGTAAAAACTAAAAAACTAAAACTAGTGCCTACGTCAAATCATGGGATTAGTTGTCAAGCGGACCCCAGGCTCTCATGAGCCGTGGCGAAATGCCGGGACAACGCGAGGAAGAAGAAGACTGTAACTGTCATATATTCCTTTAGTTTTATAATACACTTATTTTCAGAAATCATTACACTACTATACTTATACGAGTGTAAAATTACGCCAAAAGATTGTTATAAGCGACTCTATCAGTAATACAGAAAAAAACTGTACTATAGCTGCCATTTATTCATTTGGTTTTATAATACCCTTACAGACAGAAGTTATACAACTACTATTCTTATAGGAGAGTAAGATTACGCCATAAGAAATAGCTTTAAAACGGGGTTGACAGATACATTTGTACAGCTACAAGTGCCAAGTGATACTACAATACAGCCTGTATACAGCTTTTACGATAAAATTAGCTTGTAGTGTTTCATAACACTTAATGTTTTAAAACGGAGTTGACAGATACTTTTGTACAGCTAAAAGTGCCAAGTGTTACTACAATACAGCCTGTATACAGCTTTTACGATAGAATTAGCTTGTAGTCTCTCACAACACTTTTAGTTTTATAGTAGATTTTTTATATTCTGATAAAGCACCCCATGCTTCCGCAGAATCCTTTATAATGATTTTATACAGCTTGAGCTGTATAATGTCTGTAAAGTACCTTTTATACAGCTTAAATCTTTTCTGACACTCTTATACGTCCCTTAAATCACTCTAAGTTCTTAATTGGCTGCTATATTGATGTTGCCGACACTTCCATGCTACTTGGGTTACAACTGACAACAATGTATAAGACGGAAGAATATCATTTGTAATAAAGTTTTGTAGCGGCACTTAAGAAGTAGATATTCCGCGTATAGCTTTTTCAGGCAAATTTGTTTATCATCAAATTATTTACATTTTACTGAGGTACTGATATCGACTCAGTTACGCTCTTAACTGTACCTATGTCTATTCTAATCTCATATTGTAGCAAGTCTTCTTTAAAAACGTCTTGAGAAGGTACTACCTACCTATCAAAAACTATTCCTTTAGGGTTATAATCGCTCAAATCTAAAAAAAAACGAGAAACATCCACCGTACGCGGTACGATCCCATCCTTGGTGATGACTGATGACAAATATCTTAAAATCCCATCGTCCGTTCACACGTGTAAGATTGTAAAATACATTGTAAAAACGTTGACAAAGATGTCAAGGTGCACGATTATGTAATTGCAACAATGAGTGTTGATTATCAGTTATAATTCACGACGTTCTCTTGGCTAGTATAACTTGAACCGTAAATCCGGTTAGCAACTGTCAAAGATTTGTTTTTATTGGAAAAAGTATTTTTAAAGATGTCTTATAGATGGCTCCAGCATAGGTTTTACCACACGAAAGCGACTGCCATCTGACCTTCCAACCCAGAGGGTAAACTAGAGCGACTGGTAAATATCAAATGATATTTCGTACATATGTTCCGAAAAACTCATTGGTACGAGCCGGGGTTTGAACCCGCGAGCTCCGGATTGAAAGTCGCACGCTCTTACCGCTAGGCCACCAGCGCTTCACGTAATGATTATGATATATGTTGAATAAGATGAGTGAATATTAAAGACTGCTTATAAATCTATCCAAATTAATATTATGCGAAAGTAACTATGTATTTTTCCGTCTATATATTTTCAAGTTTAATATTTAATCGATTCTTAAATGCTGGATGTAGGTGATGTAAAGGTTATTGACTGAGCGAGTGCGAAATGTCTCCGTGTCAGCTTGGGCAAAAATTGATTACAGCCATTGACAAAAAAAAACAAATCAAAACAATATAATTATTTTTATTTGGGTGCAGCTGCCAGGGCTCGGAATCCGTATTTAAAAAAAATACGAAATAGCCCAATATTTTTAATTATTTTATGCTTTACGTAGGACAGAACATGTATTTAGGTAACAACTTTGTATTATTAGATTGACCCATTAAAAATGAAATAATAAAGTAAAAAACGTAATAATACCGGTATTTCTGTATGGAGCAAATACCGGTTTCCGACCCCGGAGAACTGCAACTCTGTATAATAAACAGTCCTTGTTATTTACTTATCTTTGGTAGGTACATGGATGTAATAACAAACAAACAAACAAACAAAATTTTATTCGCAGAAAAAGGGTAAAGATTACATGTGTTAGTGTAAAAATAAAATATGTTTCACCTTTTTCAACTGTTTTAAACAGTATGCAAATATTATAGAGGATATTAATTAGAATTACATACAACATAAATTAATCCGACAAATGGTAACTTAACATCAGTAAAAAAGAGTCAGTGATATAAAAACAGTTACATTCGAATTTGAATTAGAAGACACTGAAATGGTTGTAATATAAAACATCACTCCGTATGATTCATAAAATCCTTTACAGTATAAAAACAGCGTTCCATGAGCCAAAATCTCAGATTTTGAGTAAATTTCTTGTCCTCGAGTGCTTTTATGTGGACGGGTAATTTATTGTATATTATAATACTCGCATTGTAAGCGTTTCTTCTGTAAATGTCGGTCATGCAGCGCGGTTGGTTTAGAATGTTTTTGTATTGTGGTCTAGGGTTACTTGAACAATATATATCAGAACGTTTAACATAGTATTTTGGAAATCTTTTAACAAAATTACAAATTTTTAGAATGTAAATACATGCTAAAGGTAATATATTGAGTTTTTTAAACAATGGTCTACAGCTACTACCAATTTGAGCATTAGAAATTGCGCGAACACATTTTTTTTGTAATTTAAATGCCCTTTCCACATCCACAGAGTTACCCCATAAGATGATACCATAGTTTAGAATAGATGAGACGTGGCCGTGGTAAGCTGTAAGGGCTGCTTCATAGGACACACATTGACGTAGCTTTCTTAGGGCGAAAATGAAACGGTCTAGTTTTTTACACACTGAACTAATATGTTCTCTCCAGTTTAGTGAGGAGTCTATATTTAAACCCAAAAATTTAATGGTATTACTTTTCTGTAAGGGAATGTTGTCTATATTAATATTAATTAGTGGCGGCGTTGTTCTGGAAGAATGAAATTGCATGTACTGCGTTTTATTCAGATTAATTAGAAGATTATTATCAAGTATCCAATCATTCATGTCTGTCAAGGCATCATTGATATCAGACTCATATGTGTGTTGGTTTTGACTCCTGACTACGATGGTTGTATCATCTGCAAAAAGTATGGTTTTAGGCTTTGTGGCTTTAGGAAGATCATTGATAAAGAGTAAAAATAAAAGGGGCCCTAAGTTACTTCCTTGAGGTACTCCTGAAACAACCGTACGTAAAGGTGATCTGTATACTAATTTATGCAAATTATTTTCAATTTCAACAAATTTTGATATTTCAGTACTTTGCTGTCTATTAGTTAAATAAGATCTAAGCCAGTCATTTGTTTGACCTCTAATTCCGTAATTGTCTAATTTTTTAAGCAGCTTTGAATGATCTACAAGGTCAAACGCTTTTGTCATATCAAGGAATATGGACATAACAGGTGATTTATTATTGATAGATTCAGTTATATATTTAATAAATTCAAAACATGCCAGTTCTGTGTTAAGACCTTTTCGGAAGCCGTATTGATCAGGATGTAGGATGTTATGTTTTGTTAAAAAGCTATCTAATCTGACACAAAAGGCTTTTTCCACTATTTTAGACAGTATCGGGACAATTGTTATTGGTCTATAATTTCCGGGATCGTTACGTTCTCCTTTTTTATATATCGGTTTTATAATTGATGTCTTTAACTGCTCAGGAAAATAGCCATGACTAAAAGACAAATTGATTGTGTGTGCCAGAGGGCCACTTAAAAACGATGCGGTTAATTTTACTAGTTCAGTTGATATATCATCAATGCCTGAAGTTTTGCTGTTGTTCAGAGACATAATAATTTTATAAATCTCATTTGAATCGGTTGGCATCAGGAACATAGTGGATGGACAATTTTCGATATTTATTTTTGAGGGCCTTATAGTATTAATATTAATTTTATTTACGTTGCTTAATTCAATGAAATGATTGTTAAGTATAGTGCAGATATCATGAGGACTGTCATAAGTCTTGTCATCAATTTTTAAATATTTTATATTAGTTGAATGGTCTACGCTTGATACCTGCGAGGCTATGACATTCCAAGTTGCTTTACATTTGTTTTTATTTGCAGATATGTATTTATTGTTGCTTATTTGTTTTGATTTATTTATACACTGTGCAAGTAATTTACCATATTTTTTTAGAGTAATTTTATTATGGTCTATACTGTCTCCACTTTTCCGACTTAGGAAGAGCATTTGCCTTTTGACCTGACAGGACTTACGGATACCTGTAGACAGCCACTTAATTTTCTTTTGTCTATTGTTAATTTTAACTTTAATAAGGGGAAAGCATAGATCATAGAAAAGTTTCAATAGATCATAAAATATTTTAAAAGCCTCCTGTGCATTGTCAGAACTTAAAACCTCACAAAAAGATAGAGCTTTAATGCTATCATGAAACTTTCTGACATTATCACGGCTATAGTCCCTTTTCATCTCAAACCAGGTTGTATAAGATTTAGTTTTATTAATATTTAATGTGATGGATTGGGCTCTATCGTGATCAGACAGCTCAAGTTTATGGGTCTCAGGTTTAACATTACGCATGTTACTAGCAATTTGGTCTATACAGGTATTGATCCTAGTGGGTGTATTTATATGCATCGAAAAGTTGTAGCTCCTTAATATACTAGTTAAATCCTTCGTAACTGTATTATCTTTAAGGATATCTATGTTCCAGTCACCGCATACAACAATTTTTTTCTTTTTATATTTTAAGGCTAAAAATTGGAGCAAACTCTCAAGTTTATGTAGAAAAACACCGTAATGCGACTGAGTTTGTTGTGGTATCCTATAGATGGTAATTATTATTAAATTAATACTTGTAATTTCAATACCACAACATTCAAAATAAAAGTTAGATGCTAATTTTGGAACAATATTGATGGACTTAACTTCTAATGACTTTCTAACCAATATTGCTGTACCACCTCTACATGTCTCTCTACTGAATGATGCTGCTAGTTTAAAGTTATTTAATTTTATGTTTTGTTCAGTGCCTTTTTTAATAAATGTTTCACTAAAACAGAGTACATCAATATTGTCATAATTATTTTGAAATTCATGCAGTGTAAATTCTAAATTATCCATTTTGTTCAATAGACCACATATATTTTGATGCAAAATTATAAATTTACCTATATTTTTATTACTCTCTATATTAATTTTCTGCTGTGTTAAGGTGTAGTTAGAATGAGTAGTGGCGAAAAAACTTTTTAGCAACCGTCGTTTGATTACCTGTGTTTGACATATTATGCATAGTACGTTCAGTTCCGTGGGAAGCAGCTTCAGCAACGTACCGACGTTCACATTCTGCGTACATGTTTTTATTTACATTCATATTGCTCTGTAGCAGTTGCAGCTGGTAAGAATTAGTGTACAGCTTACAGGCTATTTCGTGAAACATTTTTGTCGCCAATTGTTTTAATAATGAAGTCTTACTGAAATTACTACTGATTGGCTTATGATCGCATGTTACATAAATACAATGGTTAAATTGTTCGGCAATAAATTTAATCATGTTGTTCAGTGGGATTTCATTTAAGTAATTATTGTAAGGCACTTGATGAATTATAATGTTAGTATTCTCTAGATTTTGCACTGAATAATACAAATTCGCGTATAGTTTGCTGGGGTTGTTATCATTGGTTCCGGTCATAATAAATAGGAAGTCATCTTTGCTCAACAGTGCTTCACTATTCGGTAGTGATTTCAATACATTCATCGTGTCAGCTCCAGGGTTTGAGTAGCACTTAATATCGAAGTAAGATCCGTACATTGTGTTCATTGATGAGCCAAGATTTCTTCCTTGCTGGTCAGATAATATTACAATTTTTCGTTTAGACAATCCATGCGCCTTTCTTTTTTCAAAGTCATCTTGAAACTGCTTGTTATAAATATTCGAGTATTGATTTTTGTTGGGTGTACGAGAACAGTTTTTATTTTCGGTACTATTAGATTTTGCTGTTAACTGCGATGGTGTCCTTTTATTAGAAGTATTTGCGATTTGGGTGGGCTCTGGTGTTTGTTTTTCAAGTTGGTCAACAGATGGCGCTGGAGTACTAACATCTTTCGGGGACCGCAATATACTCCCGCCAATGTTCTCATGCGGGTCCTGGTTTTCGTCAGCCGATGAAAAGTTCAGCTTGGTTCTTTTAATTTCGTTTTTCTTCTTATTTTCAGATTTATTTGGGTTTTTTGTGTTCAAACTGCTGACAGGAGTTAACGTTTTTAATTTTGTTTCACACTCAGTAAGCCTCTTAGTTAATGACTTATTTAAAGCTAGTAATTGTACAATTTCAGAGTCCGCTGAATTCAATTTATCTTTGAGTTCACTAATTTCGTTTGTCATTTTTTGGAGTGTGTGACTGGTGTTTAAACGTAGGTCACGGTACGACGGATTTAATACTGGCGACTTCAAAGGTGAGGCGTCTTCATACTCATCTTCAGATAATCCAGAAAAGGAGTTCTGTGTCTGGATATTTATTTTAAACTTCTTGCGGATTGTAACATTGTCACAAGAGAATTTTGGTGATGTCAAGTTAGCATCCAAGGTGGATGTGGACATGCAGGATTGACATGTGAATATTTTCTTGTCTTTTTCCATCAAATTGAATCTATGTATAGTTACGTGCGTACAATCCATGTGGTATGACTTTTTACAATTAACACATTGCAAGCGATATTTATCCTTAATAATATCATCACATTTGCTGCATTTAGTCTCCATCTTGCAGTAGTATTATAAAGCTCAGTCAAGTGATTTAGCCGGAGGGTAACAGATGGCGTTGTATCAACAAATTAGAGATCACTCAGATAACAGAGTAAGGACAGAACCTCGACTACGAAATTAGAAAATAATTAATACACAATATTAAACAATTTGAAATGCACTGAACATAGTTTTGGTCATAGATACGGCATTAGGGTTAATGACCGGAATTAGTTTTTAAGCGGCAACTTTAAGTCCAAATGTTCTGCTTTATTCACTTTAGTACCTAATAATGTCAAAATACACTAAAATTATAACTACACTTTACTTATAAACAATACTGTCCACCTATATTAACAATATTCACAAAATTCTGGCTGAAGTTCATTGACCCTACTAGGTAGCGTCCTTTCAGCGGCAGTTATGTTGTTTGAATTTTTACGATATTTACACTACTTCCGAGTATAAATCCTTGTTTATGTAAGTACATAAACACTGTTTTTGATCACTGTAATGAGTAATAACGCAAGTAAAGTAATTATGTCAAGTTTTTAGCGACACTTTAAGTTCGGCGATATTAAAACTTCTTCAAATGTTTTGCTTAAGTAATTCACTTTATTAATGATGTCAATATTGTCAAAACACTGAAATTACAATTACACTGCACTCTTAAACAATCCTGTTCATCTATATGGTATTTATTTACAATATTTACAAAGTTTTGGCTTAAGGTCATTGACCGTAGTAGGTAGCGTCCTTTCGGTGGCAGTTATGTAATATGAATTTTTCCGATAATTACACTAATTGTGAGCATGAATCTTTGTTTATTTACGTATTTAAACACTGTTTTTCTTCACTGTATTGAGACCGGTGGAATAATAGTATAAATATTACGTAAAAAGTCACAGATTCAAAGCTTCAAGTAAGGGTACAATATTTGGCTCGCAGCGTCTTTGTATCCCTACTGTTTTTTTGAGATAACATTTACTGTTATCAATTACACTTTAGTCTATTGTTTAAAACACTTTTTTGCCACTTTAATGTAACTTTTACCATTTTTACGAATTAAATAACGCGCGGCTAATAACGCGCGGCGACAGCAGCCATAAAACCACGTAGGTATATAATAAAGAGTTAAAGACCCTTTGGGGTCATCCATTAATTACGTCACACGTTTAGGGGGAGGGAGGGGGTCAAGAAAATGTGACATGTTGTGACATGGGGGAGGGGGGAGTCACAAACATTGTGATGTCACTCTAACTTCATCAGTAACCGAAAATTAATTTATATTTTTTTATTCGCTGTACAGTTAAATAATGAGATTTTGGATGTAACTTTCGTTGTGTTATAAAATTACTAATATTTATATATCAAAAATATTTTTTTATTAAAAAAATAATGCTGAGTTAATATTATTGTCGATTTCGTTGAAAACAAAATTGCCTAAAATGTGACGTCACACCAGGGGGGGAGGGGTTTGCAAAATGTGACCAAGTGTGACAAGGAGGGGGGGAGGGGTAAAAAAACCTAGAAATTCGTGTGACGTAATTAATGGATGATCCCTTTGAGATGATGATGTGTTGACGTTTATTTAAATGTTTTCCGCCATTTAAGATAAGATAAGATAAGATTTCTTTATAGTAGCTGTACATTTTGATTGCGCTCTCACGTTTTAAATGTCGCTCGAAGGGCGCTGGAACATCATTAGACTCCATTCATTTATTACGTAAGTCGATTTAGAGGGGGGGGGGGGGGTCGACCGCGTCTTATGTTTTCTTACAAGGGGATATAAGATAAGATCACAAAAATGCGCAAAGTCAAGTCACAAGAGCGAAAAAGTCGTCGTTCGGCTCGGCTCGCATCGGCCGGCGCCTGTCGACGCGTCAACAGCTTTTTCGCTCATATTGCGCAAACAAAGCTTTTTCCTATCGGCTTTTGCCGATCGCGCGTCGATATATCTGGGGAGACCCTTAATGACCAAGTTTGGGCGCCGTAGGTTAGGATACGCAGGATCCACATGTCGACAAGTTATCTTAGAAGAAAAGAAGAAAATAAATTTATTCAGGACGCTTACAGTATTGCTTAAAACTAATACAACACTTTTATAAGTATAGAACATAAACGTCACTGAATAGGTCTCCCCTCAGCTTGGTGACAAGTTACCTTTCAGGTATCTTGACGCTGGTCTTCCGTGGAGACCTGTCCAAGCGATCGCGTCAGCACGTAAACTTAACTAACATTGGTTAAACTAAATTGAGATCAGAACAAAAATCATAAATAAATATTAGGTACTTCAATTTGACCTATTAAGTATATACAAGATGTCCCAAGAAGTAGTGATATACTAAAGCTGGGAGGTAGAGGACCTAGAGGGCTATCTGAATCACCCCCATGTATGTTCCGCGATTTTTAGTTTTTTTTTTTTAATTCCATTCAAAGATCTAACGATAGTAAATGTTACCATACTGAATTGGCCTATCTATCAGCTTAGCAAACAAAAAATATCAAGCATCTACCGCAATAATTCACGTCACCATAAATAAAAATCTCATCGTACTCGGCGATAGGTGCAAAATTAAAAAACTCATAACTCCGAAAATACGAAAAATCGCGGAACATACATGGGGGTGATTCAGACAGCCCTCTAGGTCCTCTACCTCCCAGCTTCAGTATATCACTACTTCTTGGGGCACCTTGTATAATATACGGCTTATTTAATATCTAACATATTTGTAAGACTTAAAATTTATCACGTATTGCATTAAACCATTAAACCCGAAAAGAATAAACTTATGTCAGATAAAACTTTTTTTTTTCTTCTATGGACTTGAGGGCGGTGTTGCATGGGCAACACTAAAAAAAAGGTCAAGTAAAAGGGTAGGAAATTAAACGCAGAAAGGAATAAAGGAAAATTCGGAATTTGGAAAAAGTGGTCAGGTCAGGTATATAAATAAGAATACAATGTGATATACTTAATATGATAAAGACTATGCTTTTATAAAGATGAGAGATTGGCACTTACGCGTGATCTACTTACTCTTTGAGCAGATTTCTGCATATTCAAAATATACTTTTTGTATTTTACTTTGAAAGGCAAAATGGAGTTCTTAGCTACTACCTACTACTTACCTCCAAATAACTGCATTACCACATGTCATTAAACATAACCTCTTTATTCCAGGGCATATCCTCCTACCTCTCGACGGCGCCGTACATTGCGAAGCTACTCTTCCGCGGCATCGCGTACCAGAGCGACTTCTTCTTAAAGAAGACCATCTATGAGTACCTGTGGGAGTACAGGGAACCCATCCTGGACACTTCGAAGAGTATAGCGCCGGGGCTGGTGCCAGTTAATAATATGGGGATGCTGGCCAGGGTAAGCCCATATCAAAGCAATAACATTTTTTAGGGTTCCGTACCCAAAGGGTAAAAACGGGGCCCTACTACTAAGATTGCACTGTCCGTCTGTCTCTCTGTCACCAGGGTGTATCTCATGAACCGTGATAGCTAGACAGTTGAAATTTTCACAGATGATGTATTTCTTTTCCCGCTATAACAACAAATACTAAAAACAGAATAAAATAAATATTTACATAAGTGGGGCTCCCATACAACAAACGTGATTTTGCCGTTTTTTGCGCAATGGTACAGAACTCTTCGTGCGCGAGTCCGACTCGCACTTGATCGGTTTTTTAAACTTTGTCTTACACCCGGTTTCTTAAGCCATGGAGTCCCAGGGGTATAAATTTCCCAGTCTAAAAATGACCTTGAGTTAAAAAGTTTTTACTGAATTCCGAATGTAATTTTGGAAGCGATCACGTCCGTGGGACTCTAAGGGAATCTATTAAATATATTAAAAACGGGTCACTCACGTATTTAATAATATATTTAATATATTTAATATGTCTGTGTCTCACGGAAGTTTTGTTTCTAAGGGAATCTCTGAGAACGAAGGTTAAAAATAGACCACCATGTCACCCATTATCCAGAAAATCCAGTGTCGTTTATCAGCCATTTGCCTCCATTGGACACGTGGCCAGACGGGAGCCGGACAACTTTGAAAAGCGCATTATGGTTGGCATGGTGGATGGAGGATGGGGTAGTAGACATCCACCAACCCGCTGGGTGGACACTGTAAAGAAGGCCTGCCAGGGATCTACACAGGCGCCTTTTATTAGGAAGGCGGAAAATCGTGCAGAATGGAGAGCCTTGGTGAACAAAATAATGACCCGATGTGGTCGCGACCCTTATGAGGAATCGAGGAAGATGTTACCCCTATAAAGGTGTGACAGAGGAGAGGAGGCTTTAGTGTTATCTCAGATCATTCACATCAGATCATGAAGGCAATCATCCAAACTCATATAAGAGCAACTTCTCCTCAAGGGAAAAAAACCGGCCAAGTGCGAGTCGGACTCGCACACGAAGGTTTCCGTACCATTATCTATAAAAACGGTCGCACATCTAAGTACTGACCCCGCCCGACGATGCTTAACTTCGGTCAAAAATCACGTTTGTTGTATGGGAGCCCCACCTAAATCTTTATTTTATTCTGTTTTTAGTATTTGTTGTTATAGCGGCAACAGAAATACCTACATCATCTGTGAAAATTTCAGCTGTCTAGCTATCACAGATCACGAGATACAGCCTGGTGACAGACGGACGGATAGACGGACAGCGGAGTCTTAGTATTAGGGTCTCGTTTTACCCTTTGGGTACGGAACCCTAAAAATTACGAGCTATACCATACCAAGTTTTCATATCCGCTCGATCGTGAAAGTACCTATATTTTTGAAGTGAAAACTTCTTTAGCGGCGCTGTGCACTTTTTGTGATGTAATGGGGAAACAATGTTAAACTCGCGACAGGTCACGTGACCGTAAGATTCGTATATAAGACGAAGACGGACACGTGACCTGATCGAAAAACTGTTACAATGTCATTGAGTTTTCACTTCTGCCGGCACTCCCGGAGTGCAACCCGTTGTTTTTTTTTACAGAAGTGTTTATTGTTTTCAGATCTATGCAGATTTTACAGACGAGGTAACAGTAAAGATAGGCCCTCAGTGGGGCCATGGACACTTCTTCCAAATCGACCGGTTCCATGGCGAGCCGCAGTTGCCTGGTTACGACCCTCAAGTAAGTTGACCCCAACGTCGACGATGCCTGTTTTGGTGCGCAGCGTAGAGTTTCGGATCCGGTCAATCCTTTTCACCCCAAGCATGTAAATGCCGGCAAGGTCGGCCTAAGAGGAGATGGCGGGACGACCTGGACACATTTCTCAGCAACTGGACGGATACTGCAGTTAATCGGGAGGGTTAGAAGTCTAGGGGCGAGGCCTTTACCCAGCAGTGGGACACCTTATAGGCTCGTTAAAAAAAAGGCCGTGATAAATTCCTATACTTGACGTTAGATGTCGACTACAAAATAACTCGTGTTTTGGTAAGAAAACTGATGTATGGAGTTACCACTCTATGCTAACACCAATGAACATTGTCCTCAGGAATGTCCCGACCGCATCTTCGGCTCAACAGAGGGCGTGATGTACCAACAACACATCACCAAGAAAGACATACTTCTCTACTGGAGGAAGACCGTCTGCAAACTTATGCCTCTATATTTTGACAGTACGTACTTTTGACTATTATGTCGCACAGACCCACAGCGTGGGGAGACACTCCTGTCTTCGGGCAAACTCGGCTCCGTTCGGCTCAGCATTGCTCCGAGCAATTATTAGGGTGGACACAACTTCAGGTCCCTTTGCGTGCACGACCACAGATAGGATAATTACTTGAATTTTAACAACCCTAAATAGCCGAAAGGGATAGTGCCATAAATTAGAAAGGGATATCATGATTCGACCCTGAATCGCTGTCAAACTTCGGTTTTGTAGGAAGTGTCCTTTCTGTACGGTAGTACTACATATTACTTATTCTGTGCCCACAGTCCCACTTCCAATTTTGACTACGAATTCATAATAGGGTTCCCCCACATATTTCGACGCGCTATCGGCAAAATCCGATAGGAAAAAACTTTATGTCTGCGCAATAAGAGCGAAATAGTCGTCGTTCGGCTCGGCTCGCATCGGCCGGCGCCTGCCGACAGTGCCGACGCGTCGATATATCTGGGGAGGGGGAGACCCTTAAGGTACCTTTCGGAACCTCAGATATCAATTTTCATCATAATTAGAGCAAAAATTAAGAAATTCAAGATGGCGGCTGTTTCGTTAATCCCTCAAGATGAAAATTGATATCTGACGATCCTAAGTAACTTATTATGAATTTGTAGTGTGTCAAGTTGTGGCAGATACTACTCTATTAGGCACTAAGAAAGAAAGAAAGACGGGATTGTAAATAAACGATTTGTAGTAGTAGTAGTAGTAGTAATACTTTATTGTACAAAAAGAAACATAAAAAACCGGGCAAGTGCGAGTCGGACTCGCGCACGAAGGGTTCCGTACCATAATGCAAAAAAAAAAACAAAAAAAAAGCAAAAAAAAACGGTCACCCAGTACTGACCACTCCCGACGTTGCTTAACTTTGGTCAAAAATCACGTTTGTTGTATGGGAGCCCCATTTAAATCTTTATTTTATTCTGTTTTTAGTATTTGTTGTTATAGCGGCAACAGAAATACATCATCTGTGAAAATTTCAACTGTCTAGCTATCACGGTTCGTGAGATACAGTCTGGTGACAGACGGACGGACGGACGGACGGACGGACGGACGGACGGACGGACAGCGAAGTCTTAGTAATAGGGTCCCGTTTTTTTGTTTTACCCTTTGGGTACGGAACCCTAAAAATGAATGAACATGAATGATTTGATCGTTTAAACGAAGTAATTTATCGAAAATCGTATGTGATATCGGGTTGATTACTAGACCGTAGACCCCTCTTATTAAGTACATAGATAACTGTAGTGTCTATCAGAATATACGCCCCTAGTAGACAAAGAGTAATTATTTTTGTAGGTATTTGGAGACAATGAAATGGCTCCTTATCGTTATTTTATAGGTACAAAGTCGGCCCAAATAGCCCGTTCAACTACAACTGCGTTTGCGTACCTAATGTCTATCTTTGTATGGGTTTTTGAACAGCGCGCCAAGCGGGACGTTTGGAAACTCGATATCCCATACAAAATGACATTTGCAAACGCGTACGTCACGTCACGCTATAGGGACCGTGCGCGTTGGAGGGTCTGACATCTTGTGGCCTGAATCGGAAACATATGTGCACATGTACATTGCCAAAGCAAGTGCCGTTCTCGTCGGTACGTTTCCTTGTGCATAGTGCATAGTAGGTTCTACCATCTTGTGGGCTACATCGGAAGCATAAACGAAATATTTACGCGTCGCGCCATAAATCTGACGGCTCCTATGCTGCCCCCTATAGTTCATGCACGGGGCCTATCGAATGAAATTTACACTAGGTACAGTTTATAAAGTCAGTTAGGTTATCCAATTCGATGATATACAGCCGCCATCAAATATATCGGAGCGGCTAAGGCGCTCACAAATATCTGAACACGCCTATCTATTGTCAGGGCGTACAGTGCGTGCTCAATTGCTCATATATTGTGAACACCTTGGCCGCTCCGATATATCTGATGATATCTGATACCTACACTAAAGACGGTACCTACATTAGATAGTCTCCGAATAGATTTGCTTTTAAAAAACCGGTCAAGTGTGAGTCGAACTCGCGTCCCAAGGGTTCCGTACTGCACACATTTTCGAACGAGCGAGCAAAGCGAAGTTCATAAGTACATTCAACTGTTCATTCAATTGTTCCACACACGGCTGGCTATCTTTAATTTTGTTCGAAGTTCGCAAATTGCTGGCATGTCACTCTGTCACTCTAATTATATACGGTTTCATTGAAGTAAAAGAGAAATCCCCGCAATTTGCGAACTTCGGTGTTCGCGGTAGACCCTCTGATATACGGCAGTTCAACCTTCTCATATATATATTTGAGATCCTCAAAATAAGCCCTTTCATTTAATATGTAACACGATATGGTTTGCAAAACTTTGTTTTTTAATTTTCTCATATTCCCCCTAAAAGAGCCCCCTATGCTTAAAATTCATTTGTTTTTATTACATGTTCATCTTTGGGTCACAGACTTCCATATGTGTACCAAATTTCAACTTAATTGGTCCAGTAGTTTTGGAGCAAATAGGCTGTGACAGACGGACAGACTGGACAGACAGACGCACGAGTGATCCTATAAGGGTTCCGTTTTTTTCTTTTGAGTTACGGAACCCTAAAAAGCCTTGTAAGTGAGTACTTTGCTGGCAAAATGGCAAATTATTAGCGTCTATATATTGTTAGTTTCATCTGATTTCTTATATGTAATTATGTGTATGTATATATGTATTTTTATATGTTTTATACTTATACATATATGTATGTATTATACCTATTACCTATGTATTATTTGTTTAGTTGTATGAGTTGTGTAAAAGTACCTATTTTGTAATTACAACATGATGTTGCACCGCCTACAAGTTCTGCTTTGCCCGAAGGTTGACTGGTAGAGAATGCTTTGTAGCATTAAGAGTCAGTTGCACCAACCACAATTAACAGACTGATCAACGTCAGAGTTCAGCAGCAGAGAACTATGAAACTTTCCATACAACAAAATTTTGCGAACGCTAAAACGGTGACAAACGGTTTGGTGCAACCGACCCTAAGTCCGCCTTTGTACGTTTGAATTTTCCTTTTCCTTGTGCAATAAAGATGAAATAAATAAAGTCTAAAAACTGTTTATTCCAGGTGAACTGACCGTAGACAACGTATCTGTATACCGCTTCAACCTGTCAGAGAGCGTGTTCGAGCGGACCAATGGTACTGACTGCTACAATACAGAACCACCGCTGCCACCCGGGCTGAGTGACGCCAGCAAATGCTACTACAGTAAGACTTATAGTTCTCTTAAGTGTTGTATAATGAATTCATTATAGTTCCCTACAGTGTTGTATAATGAACTCATTATAGTTATGAATTATGACGTATTAGAGAGCGTACCAAATGGAACTGACTGCCATAACACAGAACCGCCGCTGCCACCCGGGCTGAGTGACGCCAGCAAATGCTACTACAGTAAGTCATTATAGTTCTGTTAAGTGTTTTATAATGAATTCATTATAGTTCTCCACAGTGTTGTATAATGAACTCATTATAGTTATGACTTATGACGTATTAGAGAGCGCACCAATGGAACTGACTGCTACAACACAGAACCGCCGCTGCCACCCGGGCTGAGTGACGCCAGCAAATGCTACTAGGTATAGTAAGTCATTATAGTTATCTTAAGTGCTATATAATGAATTCATTATAGTTCTCTACAGTGTTGTATAATGAACTCATTATAGTTATGACATATGGCGTATTAGAGAGCGTACCAATGGAACTGACTGCTATAACACAGAACCGCCTCTGCCACCTGGGCTGAGTGAGGCCAGCAAATGCTACTACAGTAAGTCATTATAGTTCTCTACAGTGTTATATAACGAATTCATTATAGTTTACAGTGTAGTATAATGAACTCATTATAGTTATGACATGACGTATTAGAGAGCGTACCAATGGAACTGACTGCTACAACACAGAACCGCCGCTGCCACCCGGGCTGAGTGACGCCAGCAAATGCTACTACAGTAAGTTATTATAGTTCTCTAAAGTGTTTTATAATGAATTCATTATAGTTCTCCACAGTGTTGTATAATGAACTCATTATAATTATAACTTATGAAGTATTAGAGAGCGTACCAAATGGAACTGACTGCCATAACACAAAACCGCCGCTGCCACACCTGGGCTGAGTGACGCCAGCAAATGCTACTACAGTAAGTCATTATAGTTCTCTTAAGTGTTTTATAATAAATTCATTATAGTTCTCTACAGTGTTGTATAATGAACTCATTATAGTTATGACTTATGACGTATTAGAGAGCGTACCAAATGGAACTGACTGCCATAACACAAAACCGCTGCTGTCACCTGGGCCGAGTGACGCCAGCAAATGATGCTACTACAGTAAGTCATTATAGTTCTCTTAAGTGTTTTATAATGAATTCATTATAGTTCTCTACAGTGTTGTATAATGAACTCATTATAGTTATGACTTATGACGTATTAGACAAAGTCTTTCATTCCAGATTTCCCGATGGTGGTGTCCTTTCCCCATTTCTACACCGGCGGCCTACCGAAGGACCATTACGTCACGGGCCTGCAGCCAGACAGATACAAGCATAATTCTTACGCCGTTGTTGAGCCTGTAAGTATTATAGGTAAAAACTTAGCTAATACCGTTAAACTGGGGTGGGGTTAAGGATATGACTCACGTTAAGGCGTAAGTATCCAGATTAGTCAATTTTTCGCCAATCTGATTAAATTGCTCGATCGAATCAGGAGGTGCGGACGCAAACACCAAATTGGCTCGCCGAATTCAACCGCCGATAATGACCGATATTACCGATAAACTGTCTGACCAGTATTTTCATTCTGGGGCATTTTTTCAATTTAGAGGGCTCTTATCACCATAAATCTAAAATTGGAGATTGACGCCAATTTCATTTCTGATCAAATCGGTCGATTTGATCAGTCCCGTCTGGATACCGCTTTAGACCGGGCCATGTCCAGGCCGGAGCTTCCGACGCTTACTTTTCTATATATATTATTAACCCCTCACAATAGACATCAAAGGTCACTCGTTGACACCTCACGGTCACGACCAGCGAAGAGGAAAGTGATCAATAATATCTACACGATCGCTATGGATCCAGAATGATAATCCGCGAAGGACTTTTAATTGACATCTCATGATCAAGAGCCGGCTGATTAAGTATTCTATAGTGTTTTAAACACGATTTGATTTAGAATACTAATTAATTTGATTCGTGATAAAATTGGTGACAAAATTGTGTACGTTTGGACGCTATATGAGATTGACGCCAATTTATTTTCTGATCAAATCGGTCGATTTAATCATTCCGTTTGGGCTGGCCTTCTACAATGCAAATTTTCATTAAAATTTATTCTGTAGTTTAGCCGTGGAAAGGTAACATATGGAAGACAGACGACCTTTCTTATTTATGTAACCATCAGCTTTAAGATGTAAATAATTTAGCATGGATTTGATAATAATTAACAAAAATATTGTCTATTTCAGTTAACCGGCACTCCATTCCGCTCCGTAGCTCGCATGCAGAGTAATCTACACTTGAAAGACCTTTCTGGTTTTTCTGAGGGCTATAACAAGTTCTCCAACCTGATAATACCTCTGTTCTGGGCCGAATATGTTAGTATTTATTAATAATAAGATACAAACAACTTTGTCAGTAGAAAAAGGCGCGAAATTCAAATTTTCTATGCTACGATTACTGGACAATTACCCTTCGCGCCTACATTTTATAAATTTGCCGCGTTTTTCTAACGTTTGACGGAACTCTTAGACGGTTAGCCCCCATTCGCACGAGAGCTCTTTCAACGCGCGTTAAAAAAGCGCTTGAATCTGTCCGCACTCTAAATTCGATTTAACGACCAAGACCAAGGCTTAAAATCGAAAATCCAACAACGCTTGATAAAAAGCGCCACCGCTGTCGTGTGAATACCACGTGAATACATACATGGTTATCCATTTGTGTCATTCATACGCTTTTTTAACGCGCGTTGTAATAGCTCCCGTGCGTATGGGGGCTTAGTTTCTTTTTAAATTTCGTGGCAAACTTTTCAGCCAATCTGCTGAAATATCATTGGTTGACATATTAGTGTTGCCATTTTCCTCGAATAAATTTAGCTCGTTAAATATAGATGGTCAAGCAAATCTTGTCAGTAGAAAAAGGCGCGAAATTCAAATTTTCTATGGGATGATACCTACATTTTTCAAATTTGCCGCCTTTTTCTACTGACAAGATCAGCTTGACCCAGTATAGCTCGTTTCATTAGCTTAATAGTTGTTTATTAAATCTGTAGTATGACAATTACAGCAAAAGCTTAATAAACTGCTCAATATCATTCTGGAATTAAGTAGTGCGTTTATTTTATAGTAACTTTATTTATTAATACCAAATTGCACGGTGCACCTATAGCTTCAATTGTTTTTAAGAATTCCGTGTGGTCTCGAAGCTGCCACTAAATTACTCAGTTTTTATTTTAAGATAATTTAAAAAATTGTAAGTAAATGATTTTCTTTGTTTCAGAATCAAGAAGGCTTACCAAAGAGAATTCAGGGCACGATTTTTTTTATGACAGTTATTCTACCTCCTTTAACAACTGTAGTTTTAACAGCAACTTTATTATTAGCATGTTTTATTATATTTAGACAAATTTACATTCACAACTTTAAGAATGATAGTTTGAACTCTGTATTACAACTTCAATACAACCAAAATAAGGTTATAGCTAGTACAAAATGGTTTGCCAATGAAAAAGAAGTTTTCCTGAAGTCTTCTAGCTGAGTAAAACCTCTTTTACATGGTCCATGGTTTATTGATTAAAATAATACATTTGTTTGATGTAAACGTGTCATTAGTGTTAACACAAATAAAAATCAACGAGTAAAGACTGAAAACCATACTCGCATTTACAATATTATAGCATGAATTATGCGCTGTTGTTATTATATGCTATGAACATAAATTCTTCATTAAGTATATATATTTTTATAACTAGGTATCTATTCTATGACAGGAATATTTTTTTGGAATACCTAATACTTATACACAATTTTTTAAAGTTTATATATCCAGGGCTAGTGTTACGCTGTGATTGTTCCTAAGATAAGTAAATAATTTGCTCACTTCTAGTTTTAAGGTGTAAATAAATGAATAAAAGTGAACCTCATTTTTTTTTTATTTTCCCCTAAATTGTAGCAATACTCCAATATACTGGTATCATTATTGCGTTCTGTTTCTAAACTGCATTGAAGCAGTCAAATATCAGATACTCTTACTAAAATAAAACTAAAAACGAGGGCACATACAGCTTCTTTCAAATCTTTCAATTAACAATAATTGTGATATAACAACACCTTAATCTTCATGCATATTTTATTTTTATTGTTAACAGTTCGAAGAATATTTTATTTTATTTCTTGCTAAATTGCTAAACATTAAACACACCCGTTGCAAAAATGCAAAAACGAAACGCTTTGAAAGTTGATAAGTTGATATTGTTTAGATTTTTGCGGCGGTAAGCAAAATTTAATGCGATTGTATTTCTCGTGCTAGCTATACAATCTGTAATTTCTCTGTTTTATCTCAAACAATGCGACGATGTTAAACGATGATTCCGAACAAGAAAGTACAGAATTCTAAGAGCAATCAAGCCCAAGCAAGTCCATGGCTATTGTGCCCATCGAAGAGTTTCCCCGGAAAGTTTTACTATTTCAATGGTTCAACCGGAGAGACCGCGTGGAGCCTTAGCGATACAGATGTAAGTTGATATAACATAATTACAAATAGCCAGAGGCTTTATAGTTTTACATATTTCGTATATCGAAACGGAACTTAGCAATGCGCGCTCCGAGGAATTACGCACCTTCATAATCGCGTTTATAAATTGATACCTACGTAAATCCATGATCCAAGAAACCTAAAATGAACATTTAAAATCAAAGTAGTCCATCTTAAGACATCTGTCTGTCTGTCTGTGGTCTGCTGGTCTGTCAACTTGTTGAAATGTTAAAAATATTAAATTAGTTGGACATAGGTGCATTAGTCTTATCAGGTTCTAAATGGATTCATTTCAACTAATAATACAATTTAGCAGGTTTTTTCACAAACTTCAGAAGTTCAAACTTCAACATTTATTCAGCAAATAGGCCACAAAGGCACTTTTAACATTAAATTTACATAAAATAATAAATGTACCCGTGAATTGGTTCCAGCAGGCATTCTACATGACATCAAATCTCTCCAAATGGCCTCTATGTGTTGGATCCATATCCCCACACACGCCTTATAAATGACCGGGCTCGAAAGACCCGAGAGTTTTAAAACGAGATACATCAACAATTATAAAAAAAATGAAATCATTACTACACTTAAATTTGAAAATAATGCTTGTCCACAGAAAAACTTGAAAAAGGGCCCAATCCATAGAGTAACAGATAAAGCTCACACCTATCCTGAACCTTTCTACCCACCCTTAGATGACAGTCCCAACACAACAAACTCCTTCTTGTCTCTTAAAAACACTGGCAACACATTCACCCACAATGCCTATGTCAGGCCTTCACCATTATTCGGGCAAGCGGTGTTCCCAAAATATGTCCCACCGGACTTTACACCCAATTTTATATGGGCACTAACTCCTATGTATGTGCCGACTCAAATGCCACAACACAGGCAAATGCTGGATCAAATAACACAGACGTATGAGCCAGAGCAATCAATGTTTGTCCCGTCTTTACACAGCCGTTTTCAAGCATTGAAAAGACCAACGTTCCCTCCAGAGTTCCAATTTCAGCCGTTTAAAGAAAAAACAATTTTTGCTCAAGCGTCAAACTTTGAACCAATTACCAAACCTAAGATGAAGGATGAAGCTTGTCAAACATTCGTACCAAGACCCCAAAGACTTAGAACCCAATCAGAAAGCGATTCAACACCAAAATCAGCTCTAAAACCAAGCAGGTCTGTGGAAAATCTCTCATTAACTAAAGATGTGGAAACATCAACTCTAAGTCCTCCGAGTAAGGTTGAGAATGGAAGTGATAAGTTCAGCGAGCTATGTAAGAATGATTTGAGGTTCAAACTGGTGGCTAAAAATAAAAAGAAGAAAGTGGAAACGGTGGTGGGAGAGAAGCCAGACACATCAATAGGTATTTTTTTTAAATACTTATCAGTTAGTACCTATAGTCTGTATCTTTAGGTATTTAAATAAAAGTAAACAATTTGTACATTTTCGGGTAGTTATAACATTTATTGGTTAACCGACCAATTACAAAAACACCTGGATCAGTTACTGAATGACCTGACTTTAACCTACATTATTTGATCATGTAATGTTTTCATCTACCCTCAAATGCCTTAAGGAGCCATTTGAGGGTAGATTTGGTTTACCTTTATTTAAATACCTAAAGAAACAAGGTAATACTTCACTACTACATCATTATGACTATTAGATCTCATAACGTGGGTGACATTGTCACTGCGTGACAAAACCCCTTTAAAAAAAAAACAGATTAAAAAAAAAGAATATACCTATTTGACATTGAGTAAATATTATGATTTGTAATTGTATCATTTTCTATGTAAGGTCTAGTATCAGTCATACAGTTACATAAAATATGTGGCATTATCTATGAAAAGGGACCTTATTGTCGATGGCGCTAACGCCGCACAGCGTCGCGCGGCATTGTATTTATATCGGAGCATCGTTAGTAATGCTAATGGCGTAAGCGCCATCGACAATAAGGACCCTTTTCATAGATAACTTCACATATAAGGTTTTATAACAGCACCATCTAGTGGAAAACTGCTATTTTTAATATAGGGAATACGAAATTTGTCATACTATTTCATAGGAATCATCATTTTCTATTTCCAAAATGAAAGTTTCATTTAATCCGAGAACTTTTCCAAGTTTATTTCCGCATCTTGCATACATCTGTAAGTATATGTTTGATAGTCCAATCATTGACTACTTTTTGTAGACCAATCAAAAGCAACTAAAATACGGGAAGGCTTACCACCAGAAGGCATATTGCCAAAGAAACGTGTGACCTTCGACCTTCAGGAGCCAGGGGCCAGCCATGCCAGCTCTGAAGATGTACAGGTAACTGACCAGGTATGTAAATTATGTAATTATTGCTGTTAACCACTATTGTAACTTTTCTCTTAATATCGACAGTGGGGAGACACTCCTCCTTTCGGGTAAACTCGGCCCCGTTCGGCTCAGCATTGCACATTGCTCCGAACAATTGTTAGGGTTGGAATGGAACCAGTTGACGTCGTTTTGCGTGCACGACCACAGATAAGATAATGACTTGAATTTTGACAACCCTAAATAGCCGAAAGGGATAGTGCCGTACAAAATAGATCAATAGTTGATCGATCATGTTAACCGTGAAGTTATCGATAGACGATCTATCGATTTTAATGCCTAAGACCTATACTGTAACACTAAAAAAATTTTTTTTTTTCAAATAGACGTTTTTATATAACTGTGAGGTGTGCGATAAAGGGTACTAATTGTTTTTATCAAACTGCAGGTCACTAGATGATAGACGTTTTAAGTAGTGTCCGACCGAAGGTTCGGTTTCGGTTTCGGCCAGTTTCGGCCAAAAAATCATGTTTCGGCTGTTTTTTCGGTTTCGGCCAAAAAACGGCCGAACCTTTCGGCCGGGCCGAAACTTACGAAATGGTACTTCGTACTATGAAACTAAACTATTTGACAAAGACCAAAAGTTGGGGAATAAGTAGGACAACAATATTAATATGTACCTACATATACTGATTCATGTATAGGTACAGAAATTAATTGGTTTATTATAAAACACAATTCCACTAATGAGGGCGCCACTATATAGACGGTCGATGCAGTCTTAAGAGTCTGTTAATACCTATAACGCGCACACTGTCTAATTGTATCGGAGTAAATGAGATAGCACTGTCGTATGTTACTGGGCCTGGGCAAAGGAATAATAAGAAAACTCTTTCGGAATTTTTGCCACGGCTCATGGGAGCCTGGGGTCCAATTGACAACTAATCCCAAGAATTGGCGTAGGCACTAGTTTTTACGAAAGTGACTGCCATCAGACTGACCTTCGAACCCAGAGAGTAAACTAGGCCTTATCGGGACTAGTCCGGCTTACTCACGATGTTTTTCCTTCACCGAAAAGCAAACAGTAAATATCAAATGATATATATATCAATTTCCGAAAAACTCATTGTACGAGCCGGGGTTTGTACCTGCGACCTTCGGATTGAAAGTCGCACGCTCTTACCGCTAGGCCACCAGCGCTCAAGGAAATATCTCGCTTTTTAATACAATGGACATTGGTTGGAGTCTGTGCTCAACTACTTATCCTGCAGCCTGAAGCACGAAAGTTCGCATGAGAGTTCGCCTCACTGGGGCACTTCGGACGTTTAGGCCCAGGTGAAGATCGGTACCCGGCCTTGCGATATTGTCAACAAAAAATTCGCGCTCGTTGCGCTCGCGTTTTTGGTTGACCCTGTATCTACATGTTGGCTTGACTGGTGAATGAATAGAGGTAGACCAAGAAAGTTCTACAATTATTTTGATAGCATACGCAGTGCAACTAGTGCAAATGTTATTTATACGTCATAATTTCACAGAAGTTTTGACGTTTAAAATAACACTTGCACTGCGTGTGTTATCAAAATCGTTGCAGAATTATCTTGGTCTAACTCTAGTAATTTTCTTAAAAAACTGCTTAAGTAACATCAATTTCAAGGACATTGGGTGTTGACAGCCCCATAATATATGTGTGTAAAAGCGGTTTTATGACATTTTTTCAACGATTTTAACAAGTCTACAAAAGGTTCGGTTTCGGTTTCGGTTTCGGCCGAAACTAGAGCCAAAGCCGAACATTCGGTTTCGGTTTCGGCAAAAAAACATGTTTCGGTCGGACACTAGTTTTAAGTAAAATGCAAATCTCTATTAAACTTGTGTGTCCACATATTCGTGCGAAATGAATGAGCTGCTCTATGTAGCGGACGTACACTCTGTTACAATGGAATTTCAACTTATATAAAAACCGGACAAGTGCGAGTCGGACTCGCCCACCGAGGGTTCCGTATTTTTTAGATTTTGTTGTTATAGCGGCAACAGAAATACATCATCTGTGGAAATTTCAATCGCTATTAGCTATCACGGTTCGTGAGATACAGCCTGGTGACAGACAGATAGGTTCCCGTTTTTACCCTTTGGGTACGGAACCCTAAAAACAAATAAAGTACCATTTCTTGTTTCATAAAATTTTCGAAGAAATGAAATGTAACCAAATTAAAAATATAAATACATTCAAACTTCCCTAGCTAAAATTTTGCGTGGTGGGTGGCACGAAGCTAGACTATTTTTCTTTTTTTTCTGTAAAGTATTAACTGGCCAGTTTGTTTTAGAGCCCCGATCCTCACACAGAAGGCCCTCTATGGTACGTCGCTGCCGACACGGAAGCACTACTGTTGGGTTTGCAATGTATAGAGGAATTCGTCAAAAGTGGTGAGTCAGTCGTTCAAACTTATTTAATTTAATATATATATTTCGGATATCTCGGAAACGGCTCTAACGGTTTAAATGAAATTTGCTATATGGAGGTTTTCGGGGGGAAAAAATCGATCTAGCTAGGTTTTATCTCTGGGAAAACGTGCATTTTTGAGTTTTTATATGTTTTCCGAGCATAGCTCGGTCTCCCAGATATTTCATCATTATAGATCATCAGTTCCAAAACAGGGCCTTTGTAACCCTGTGGCCCCTGTGGGGGGTAACACAGCCATTCCATAGGACTGCTATGATAGGAGTAACAGAGTCGGTACCAACATTTGTTTTATTCCTTGTATATTTCATTTAATTTCATTTATTCACTTCTATCAATCAGCACTTACAGATAAACCTTACGTGGTAATTGGCATTACATTACTTAGTATCTAACATGCATTAACTGCAATAAATACAATAAAATAAAGTTGGAATAAATCAAAACTTACATTATATGTACAATACCGAATAATTATGGAATTAAAATTAGGAACAATGTCAATGTCCCAATTTTCAAATTAAAATTAAAACAATAATAGCGAAAAGCCTCGACCAACATCTTGAGAGACTCTCGCTAGGTGGTTGGATCAAGGGACAGATGCAGAAGGCGGTGATCTTGGACACGGCGCGTATAGTACGTCGGTTCCTCTCTCTGCAGCCCTGACCACCGGTAGCTTGGGCCTTGCCCCGCTGCTGGCGGCACCCTAGGTTAGGTTTTTTATAATGTGTTTATATGTATTTTTTATTGTTTTGTAAGTGTTTTTATATTTTACTTTTATATTCATATTATAAAAACCCTAGCCTAAGAAGGATGATGAATAAAGATAATTTAAATGAAATCGATATTGAGTGCTTGATCGACTTTTTAATTTAGGAAATCAGGCATTACAACCTGTGTTGTCACAGTAGTATAGAGACAATGCTATCTTTTGTCTGTCATACATATTTGTTTACTTTTCTTGTAATTTCTAATTAACTAGCGACCCGCCCCGGCTTCGCACGGGTTACACAAAACCTTAGCAAATTATACACCTAAACCTTCCTCAAGAATCACTATTGATAAGTGAAAACCGCAAGAAAATTCGTTCATCAGTTTTGAGTTTATCGCGAACATACATACACACAAACAGACAGACGCGGGTTCACACAGACCGAGCCGCCTCGCGAGGAAATTGCCTCGTTCTGTGTATTCTTCGAATGTCATTTCACGTTATTTATCTATTCCAGATGCCAGCTGTCGATTGCTAGTCCCACACGCAGTATACTCAGAGCTGGAATCGCTGGGCCGGGGGGACAGCGGAGCGGTGTCCGCGCGACAAGTGCTCAGGAAGTTAATCGCCCACGAAAACCACATCGTAGGTAAGATTAGACCTACACAGACAGACATACAGACAGCCACACAGCAGACAGACAGACAGACACACACAGACAGACAGACAGACACACACAGACAGACAGACAGACACACACAGACAGACAGACAGACACACATGGCAGCCGATGATTAATAAAAAAAAAATCGTCCCTCAAAAAAGACTTTCTTCATAAAAATAGGATTTGCAAAGCGGAATGCTGTATTGCTGTGCTGAATGCTATTAGTTTTTTAGCTGTGCAATTAGTTTTTTGGTTAGGTAAATATTAAGAAATCAATTTCCCGTAAAAAAGAGCTACTAACAGCCTTCAAATTTTTTTTGGTGATAAATACCGAAGAAAAATAACAGATAATAAAAAATAGTATAGATATATTATAATAATAAAGGTATATTTTTATACTAAAACATGGTCGGTCTGCCTATATTCACAGCATTGTAAATTGTAATGCCGCTCAGGGCCCTTCATATAAATACTGTCTTTTTGCCGATCGTTTAAATAGTAAGTACCCAAAAACAACTATAGTTGTCAAACTGCGTCTCGGTAATTTAGTTGTAGACTAGCGCCATCTGTTGTGAAAGTAGCATCAATCTCAACTCAATCGATCGATGATCGATGTGTCGATGCTAGAAATAATAGATGCTGGCCTAGTGCGGGACTCCTGGAATCTCCGTAAGTCCAACTTACTGTTAAAAGAAGTACTATAAAGTTGTTTGTGCAATAAAATATATTTTTCACCTCAGCAGCTCGAACAAGGGTACTTTGCTTCTTAAAAACAGTGAGCAAAATGCGATTTTGCTCACTGAGTCATTTTGTCTCACTCAGTGAGACATTTTGCTCACTGATTGTGTCTCACTAAGTGAGCAAAATGCGATTTTGCTCACTGAGTGAGACAAAATGACATTCAAGTGATCTTTATAGTCATTTCAACATGCGGGGTCTAATACAAGTTCGATATACTTGGGTTCTAATGGTTCTATTATCTCTGTCCCTCTAGGTATGTTCTCACTGCTTAGGGTGAAAAATTTTGTGTACTACACGAGATCAAAGTTATTTACATCTCGTGCGCTTTTGAATCCCTTACTACGCTCAAGATTCTAAATTAGATTCACTCGCTACGCTCGTGAATCTATTATAGAATCTTTCGCTTGCACGGGACTCAAAATAAGCACTCGAAGAAATATCAAACTTTGATCTCTTGTTGTACAAATAACTATTATCTTTATTTAATTATGTTTTTTGAGTTTGGTTATTTTGCTTTAGCTCACTGTAGCAACCTTTTTTTTAGTACAAAGTAAACCAGAATACGATCTGTCACCTGAAGACAGCATACTACAGTGCTGCTGGAGTCTGCTACAAGAGCACTGTCATGTGGTAAGTTATTTTTAATATTAGGTACTTACTTCGCTGGCTCAGCGACCCGAAGTGGATCTTGGCCTCCGAGATTTCGCAATTCTTTCTTATCCTGTGCGATCCGACGCCATTCAGCCGGTTGGATGTCGCACAGGTCTTTCTGGACCTCGTCGATCCAAGGCCTTAGGCCTTCCGACCGGACGTCTCCCAGTTGGTCGCCGCAGATAAGCTGTCATAGCCGCACGATCCCATCTATCTCCCATCCAAGTGAGGAGGAACTTGGAGGTAGAGGGATATTAGGTGGCTAGTAAATATTCTGCTTGTATGGATATACCAACCAAATATTGACAACTCTTCCCGATTGTTTAAAGGGGCGACTAAAGAAAAATAATCCCCCCTTTTTTGTAATTTAAACTGTGGACATTATTTTCTAGATCATAATATACACATTCAAATTTAATTTTAACTTGTTTGGCTTAAAACTTATTACTGATGTTTTACTTTCATGCAATTGAATTATTTAGTTCGTTCTTAACCATGAATTCGCTGCCGATTTCTATTAATTTTAATTCTAAATAACCGTTTTACAGATTCTTATAACAAATAACAACAACATAAGAAACAACGCAAAAACAATTAATTTAGAATGCCATACTCTAGATGATATCACAATGGAAGAAAGCATCGATAACGAAATCGATCCAGTGCCCATAACTGATCTAGCAAAGTTGAAAATTATAGTAAATAATGATAACAAGAAATCAATAATAGTAGAAAATCATACAGAGATATCTGAAAATATTTTCATGCAAACTTTGAAAGTAATAAACGGTGTTTCTGTGGCTAGACCCAATGGTGTTAAAATGCGTCCGTCTAGAATAAACTTATTTACCGCTGAAACTGATAACGATAATATATTCAGCAATATCGACTCTAGTTCTGATAAACTAATAAATTTGACTAGACCAAAGGAAAAAGTAAAAACTGTATGCACTTCAGAAATAAACAACGTAAAAAATCAAATTGTGAAACTTAGTATAACAGAAAATAGTCCTGTACAGAATCGAACTAAAAAGATTATCGAAAATGTGTTTCGGAATACGGGGCTTAATGATAATATCGGTCAAAACCTATCGTTTGATCTAGGAAAACATTGTATACAAAATGCCAGTGCAAAAATAAATATAGATAAAATAAATCAGATTAAAAGTGTACCAAAAAATGTTGAAAATATTGACGCAAGCGATTTAGATATAAGACTGAACATGATAGAAAGTAATCAAGAAAAATCTAGTGAAGTAAGCGGTATTACCAAATTGAATAATCAATTCAATTTGGAAGAGGAATTAGGGAGATTTTGCATTAAAAACTCTGTAATGGAAACCAGAGTTAAAAGTAGATTAGACGAATGGGTTTGTCGCTTGGTTCAACCCTTGGAAGGAGCTTTAGCAGATCTCCTTTTGGATGAAAACACTAAGGCTAAAAGAATGAACCCACCTAAGAATCCCCTGTTTGAAGCAATACTAGGAACAGATGAAATATTCAATAAGCACACAAATATAAAACTTATTATGGATCAGTTTCCAATAGAACTAATAAGTTGCAATTTTAACAATGGAAAATTAAAGAAAGATTTAAAACCAAACGAATTTATGAAACTGGTGGGTTTCAGTGTGATTCTTATAGAACAATTGAAAAAGATTGTCAATTGTGAAGAACTGTACGAAGCAGACGAAAAGTTAAAATATTTGATAAAAAACATAGAAGATCCTAAGAGCGATATAGAGCTGTCTTTAGAAAAAGTTAACACGCCTATATTTAGTAGGGGTGAAATTGAAGACCCAAAAACACCGACAGCTTTCAGAAAGAGTCGAACGGAAGTTCTAGAATATTTGAAAAAACATTTTGCGGAGTTCCAAAGTGAAACAGATACGACAGATGCTTTTGATGGTTTTGATAATGAGCCAAATATACTTATAACTTCTGGTAAAAACTTGAATACTGTAAAAATTAATAACAGTAGAGCTATTACTGTAGAAAATAACACACTCAACACACAAACAAACAATGAAAATAATGAGAAATTAAATGCCAATAATCAACCAAAAGTTATAAGAAACGTTAAAATCATAGATGCTTTTGAAGAAAGACTTAAAAAGCAAGCACAAATGGAATCAGATGAGCTTGATTATGAAGAATCTGTGTATACTATATCAGATGTCACTGAGATTAAAAGTGAAAAACCGGATGATTACAATGTTATAGATGACCTATCTGTGTCAGAAAGCGACACTGGTTCAGAATGCACCCGAGCGTACCAATTAGTCAAGATATTTTTGGTTAAGGTGAAGAGTACTTTAATACGGATATTTAACTTCATGTAAGTATTTAGAAATTAAAGTTTTAAATAGACTTGGCTTCACCAATAGATCAATTGATCGATCATCTTGAGCCTTGATATGTAGTCGATAGATGATCGATTGATATGTAAGGCATTTATAGATTGTATAGGGTATTTCCATGCATAATTTTGCGCCTGGGACTAATTTTTTTGTAATTATTTGTTTTTTAGACGCAGATTTGTTTTTATTGATTTATCTTTAGTTTGATTGATATGTATTTACATAAATACGAATATACTCTTATTAACCGACTTCCAAATCTCAAAAGGAGGAGGTTATCAAGACGGTTGTATGTTTTTTTTTTACGGTTAAAGATTCTTTATTCTCATAAGATTTTTTTTATGTTTGTTACTCCATATCTCCGTCATTACTGGACCGATTTTGAAAATTCTTTTTTTTGTTTAATGTTTGCTTACAGCGAAACAAGCATACAAGAGTATCAAGAGGGCGGCATGTCCTTGGACAAAAAAGATGATATAAACAGGAAAACTGAACATGCTCGTAATTACTTGCTGAAAATTTCTGAAAGATTGAAAAAGTAAGTGGTGTAACTCTACTGCTGCTACGAATATATAGTGCAGTAGAAGAAGAGTATCGTATGTGTGTGTATGTGTGGCTCTAGGTAAATCGTTAATATATAATAGAAACAATATCGGCCCCAGTATGCTGCCCTGTGGCACTCCGCATTTATTTACCACGTAGGGTGAGTTGAGTTATATGACTCATTGTGATTATTCACCATTTTCGTAACTTCAACACATTGGTGCCGTCCATTGAGGTAGCTTTCCAACCACAGAATAGATATGCTTGTCCCCTTTTGCCGTATTTATATAATTTTGAAAGTAAGGTCTCATGGCACACGAAGTCAAACGCCTTAGAGATTTTAGTAAAGTTTGAATGATAATAAGGGTCGTCCATTAATTACATCATATAAAATTTCAATTTTTTAGGCCCCCCTCCTTTGTCACAATTTTTCATATGAAAAAGACAAGTCTTTATTACGTGTCACACTTACCCCCAAACCCTACCATGTGCATTGTCTTTTCCCAAAAATGAATGATACTGAAGACTTGTATGTGACTTATATAAGCTGATAAAGTCTAGGCCTGCGATCAGTACCGTCTTTACCATAAGGGCACACGGGGCCCGTGCCCAGGGCCCCCATCCTCAGGGGGCCCCGAAGGACAGACAGTAACAGTATATTTGATTACCCATAATAAATAGAAGATCATAGTAGAAAAATGTTAGTTTAATTAGCTTTCTTTACTTTCCTTAGGGCCCCAAATTCTTATGTGCCCAGTGGCCCCAGCAGAGTTTAAGACGGCCCTGCCTGCGATAATATTTTAGATATTCTTTTCACCTCTGTTGTTAGCTTTCGGGAATAGAAATTACATTAGCTGGGTCACACACAGCGAGCATGCATACGCGCCGAGCCGTCTACGAGCCACGTCTCCACTGGCGGTTTTGTGCGCGAGGAAATTGCCTTGCGCGTATGCTCGCTCTGTGTGGACCCGGTTATTGAAATCTAAATGAAAGTACGAGTATGACTCATGAGCGTTTCTTTTATTTTTTGCCATTTTTATATATTGTGACCTTTTTTGCCACTTTTGTGTTATTTTTAGTCAGGATCGTGAGCCCTTTTCATCCTTATAGGAGAGAAAAGCGTCCTAAAATTTCCATACATTTTTCAAACTTTCCTTTTTGTTACCGCCATACAAACTATATGGGGAAATGGTAACACAATAGGAAAAAAAACATTTTTTTATCCCATTAGGATCGAAAGAGCTCGTGATTCTGAGTAGAAATAACACAAGACAACACACACACACACACGAACACAAGAAACGCTCTCATGAAGGTGTTGTTTTTTAGTATAATCGCAAGAGAATCTGGCGACGGGATGACCCTGAAACACCTCCTTATCAAAGCAGGGGATTATGTCGAGGACGATGTTATGATAGCTAATTACAAGTTAGTATTACTTACCATATAAGGCGCCATTCATTTTACGTAAAACGATTTTTGCCAGTTTTATACCCCCTCCCGCCCCTATGTATGATAAAATAAGAATAGGCCACCCCCTCCCCTCTGTATTACCAAGTATTACGTAAGAATCTGAAGGAAAAAAATAATACAAGTTTGGTTTGTTATAGACTTTTTTTTATTCATTTTGGAAACGTTTGTTCGTTCCTACAAAGGTACTGGAGCCCGTCTAAGCTAACTCTGCACCGTGTTTGATTAACCGTGGAAGTATTATTTTAAACTACAAAATTTTATAGAAATTAAAAAAAATCGCATCTTTGGGATCTTACGTAAGAACTATATATGAAAACCCCCTCCCGCCCCCTTGTAAGAAAAAATAAGATGTGTTCGAACCCCCTCCGCCCCTAAATCGTCTTACGTATTTAATGAATGGCACATAATTAATGTTACCAAAGAGACATTATACAGGGTGGCCAAAAAATAAGTGCATTCCCGTTGCCAGGGTGGTTTTGGGATTATACTGAGCAACTTTTCCTATGGGACAAACCCTAAAATCGCGAAAAAAAAATACCCTCCCATAGAAAATGGACCAGCCAAAATGTATGAAACAGCCAAAATTTTTTTTTCGGTTTTATGGGGTTGGTCCCATAGTAAAAGTTGCTCAGTATAATCCCAAAACCTCCCTGGCAACGGGAATGCACTTATTTTTTGGCCACCCTGTATAAATAGGACGAACCAAGTTGACTGACAATATTTATTTACACCATTTATTTTTTATTTCAGACCAACAGTCACCAAGTTCCTTGAGGAAGTTCAAATACTGGAAGAAATTCTACAATATCTGCTATCTGTCTCTAACGCTGGGAGTTCGAAAGAGAGCGACAGAACATATTGTACCTCTTTAGATACAGCAAGCCCGATTCTTCCCTCTCGGGTTCGAAATAAAGTGGTACAACCAACCAATAGCAGTTAAGAGGAAAGGGGACGGCACATCAAGATTGTTAACCTTTTTTCTAATGCAAAAAAAACGAACTATAGGTACAGACGGTTCACTCTCTAACAAAACGCGTCTATTACGACAGATATGACCGCTAGGTGGCGCAAGCGCGAGCAGGCGTCCGTTCCGTAGCGGTGCGCAGCAACTACTACTGCTAGACACCAAAATTGGTGTGGGCCGCATGTACTTGTAGCGACGCGACGAAATCGCGGAGTGAGCCACGCCTGCCGAGGTGTTCATTACCCGGGGCTGGAATCGTACAGTCAGCAGCAGAAGTTGCTGAGCGGGCGAGGTGTTCATAATTACCTTAACACGCTCTTATTCTCTTATCAATAAAGTCGCGTCAAGATCATTTTGAACACCTCGCCCGCTTAGCAACTTCTGCGGCTGACTATACCAGAATTGTTATTGTTACCATGACTACGTGCCTTAAAATATTGACTGTGAATATTAATATAATGTTTAACAAATAATAAGTACAAAGACTAGCTATTAAATATTCTAAATATATATTTACTGTGACAATTTGTTGTTTTAAAATGATTAAAATATTTTTGACATAAGATTGGACGCATATAGTAGACTAGCGACCCGCTCCGGCTTCGCACGGGTTAATTATACACCTAAACCTTCCTCAAGAATCACTCTATCGATAGGTGAAAACCGCATGAAAATCCGTTCAGTAGTTTTTGAGTTTATCGCGATCTACTGATTGGCTTATCTGCCGATAACTGACAATGACACTTGTTTTGTTAAACCGTACCAAGTATTATTTAGTTATAAGAATATATTAATATACACGGTGGGTAAAAAATAACTGCATTCCCATTGCCAGGGATTGGGATTATACTAAGCAACTTTTACTGAGACCAACCCCGAAATCGCGAAAAAAAAATTACCCTCCCATAGAAAATGGACCAGCAAAAATGTATGAATCAGCCAACTTTTTTTACGCGATTTCGGGGTTGGTTCCAGAGTAAAAGATGCTCAGTATAATCCCAAAACCTCCCTGGCAACGGGAATGCAGTTATTTTTAGCCATCCTGTATAAATGTTGACTGAAAAAAAAACTATCAATTAAAACTGATATATGTAGTAATATTTAATCAAAACTATTGTTGAATGAATATTTTTACCAATCAAAAAATATTCAATCAATAGATCATCGATCGATCGATAAAATTATTTTTGTCAATCAAAAAATCGATTGTCGATCGTTAAGAGTCACAGTAACTACTATCGTTAAGTTTGCATAGATTAGTATGAGATTGACAGATGATTTTAATCTATTTGTCTATTTTTTCATAAATAAACTATAAAGTCTGTTGATCTTCTGAAAATGCTTGTCCTTACAAGCATTTCACACATTGTATTGGTTGGTATTCCACTTGTTTCTTTGTCCAATGTGCATTGCGTCTCACTCTCTCATTAAGCAACATGTGAGAAAAGAGAAATCTAATACCTAATATAGATTTTATGACTATTAAAACAAGATACACAATCAATTGTACAAAAACCATTCTGACAAATCTGTAGCATTATAAAATGTGGAATGTAATTACGTAAGCAGTTTAGATTATATTCGTTACATTACATTGATATTCTATTGTTTGTTAATTAATTATAACGTTGTTTTCTGACAAATATAATTGGGGCATTATCTATGAAAAGGGACCTTATTGTCAATGGCGCTTACGCCGCACAACGTCGCGCGGCATTGTATTCATATCGGAGCATCGATAATAATCGCGTAAGCGCCATCGACAGTAAAGTCCCTTTTCATAGATAACGTCACAATTTTGACAAAAGACTAAGCTAATCAAAATTATTAGGTTGATATGACTATAGCCGCGCGCGTCAGTTGACATCTTTGGCGGTCAAAAGGTTAAAAGCCCGTCTTGTTAGGCCCACTTGCACCATTCACTAACCCGGGGTTAACCAGTTAAACCTGGAGTTACCATGGTTACCTGTACAATTGGTTAACGGTTTAACTCGTTAACCCTGGGTAAGTGGGATGGTGCAAGTGGCGCTTAGACTATTAAACTCTGTACCAACTTTGAAAGAACACAGTGGAAGGTTAGTGTAAGTCATATTGTCATGGATATTTGACACATTGCAAAGTCTTTCTGTGCAGAGTTAGGTTGGTCTAACGTCGAACAATTTTTTTTTTGACATTTGAGATTTAAAAAATAGTTTTCACGGTGACTATGGGGCTGTCCATAAATTACGTCTTCGATTTTTGACCCCCCCCCCCTAAAATCATCCAAACATCATACTTCGAATGACCCCGTTTCCTCCTTCGTCATGCTACCATCATCCGATGTCCAGACACCCCCCCTCCCCCATTTGAAATTACGTAATTTATGAATAGCCCCTATGGAGACCTATTAATGTAGTATACAGAATATTGAAACCACAGATTTGACAGCTGTCGTAGATGGCGCCTAGCGGTCTCCCTCATAGTGTTACCCTATGAGTGAGACGGGCTACCACATGATAGGACCATGTGCTTGGCCTAATGACTGGCGCGATAGTATCTCGCGGCGAGATAGACTACCCGTCCCTCTTTTATTAACATAGTTAGAAAAGGACGTATAGTCTATCTCGCCGCGAGATACTGTCGCCCCAATCATGTTAAGCTTGGCCTTGTTAAGCGTTGGACAATCCAGTTGCCTCCAAATAAACTCATACACAGCGCCATCTATTTCAGCTGTTAAATATGCGGCTACATTATTTAGCACAACTTTAGTCTAAGCATTTTTTGACTGTGACATATATCTGATATAGATCTTCGATTTCTGTGAAACTCGATATGTTTAATGTTTTTTTTTTGTACTATTTTCAAAGTTGATTATAAATAAAAAATCGTTTAATCATAAATTGTTTTATTTATTGTAAATATTTTTAAGATTACGAAATATATTAATACATAGTTTGCTAGGCATTCTGGAATGCAGAATAATACATATAATAAAATTATAAGAAAACAATTTGATTGCTTTAGTAAATGCTTATTTTTGCTGATGATACTTTTTAATGCATTCTCTATGAAACACATATTAATTTAAAATTTAGAAAGATACTATGTTTCAATATTGATTCACAAGAGCTGGCGCGACTGAAATGAATGAATGAAGAGATCTATGTGTGTATCACATTAACAACACATAAAAAATACAAAAAATGGTGGCTCTGACTGCATACCGATACATGTGTCACTCGGATAATGAGAGTTTCGTTCATTCCGTTCATGTGATTCGTGCCAGCTTTCATGAATCAACCTTATTACATACCTACCTAGAGCAGTAAAGTAATTGTAATTGTCAGAGCGAAGCCGATAACAGCCGAGGCGAAGCCGAAGTCGACAAACGAGTGAGGCTTGTTTACTGGCCGAGGTGTGTGTATAGGGTCTATATTAATTCGCATAACGTAATACTCCTAATTCAAATTGGCAGAACATAGATTACGCATAACTTTTAAATCGCATAACTGAGTACGCATAATGCTAATGCGCATAACGTATATTGTCATAACGATCACTTAGGATAAATGTAATAAGCATAACGTTACTTTGCATAACCGATTTATAGGTATAGGTTCTATTTATCAGTTAGAGGTACTGACAAATGTAATTTTAATTATATATATTATTTTATTTATTTAATAGCTCTGAGGAGTTAATCAGGATGTGAATATATCGATTACCGGGCTGTTATAAAAAAAAACCTAACATCGAAGGCTAAGGCCTTCTGAACCTAACCTAACCGAGTTGGTTAAGTTGGTTTTGCCCTGATTCATCTAATACGCTCGCTTTATAAAATTATGCTAATTCATTTTATGACAGTTAAAGTTATAGTTAATAATGTTATGCATATATAAATTATGCGGAGTCATTATTATGCGTAATAAGTGGTATGCTTTTTTATTATTATGCCTGTTCAATGTTATGAATAATTATTTTATGCCAAATCTGTTATGCGAATTCATATTATGACAATTAATGTTAGGCGCATTAAGGGGCACCCGTGTGTATACTATTTTTCTGCGCCACGGAGCCGGAAAGTGTCTGTTTAGCGCAGCGGGCCGAAAGTTCACGCTTTCCGGCCGGTGGACAGAAAATTTTAACATAATCAAAATTAAGTATACAGAAATTTAACTCATTTTCAAAACATAATACTAATTAAGCTTAGAATATATTTAAAACAGCTGCAGCTGGATTATCGATCCAGAGGCCGTGAGTTCAAGTCTCACCCAAGACAGTAATTTTTCCACTTTTAAATTTATTCTAAGCTTAATAGCATCGTTCGCAGACGTTTCTGCTTGTTAAAAATTAAAATAATACTAATTTTTAAATTCTCTTACTAGTAGTAATTTGCTGTTTAATATATAAAGAACGCACATTCAGAAAAATAATAGCGGTGTAATTTTTATGCTACATATGGGTCACTTTACTTAAAGTCAAAATTTCCATACCGTTACCGCCATACAAAGCCTATGAAAAATAGCAACGTTATGGAAATAAAAATCTTGGGACACTTTGTTTTCTCCAAACGAAAGAGCTCGTGATTCTGAGTAGAAATAACATAAAACATCCAAATAATAAATAAAATGGCCCTTAATAGTATGGTGGAGTTCTAGTTATGTATGTAGGTACGATAAACGATTCTCATTAACCGCAATCAAAGGAACTTGAATCTTTGACCTATGTACAGTCTTAGAGGATATAACCAAACGGAGTAGCCATTAACAGACGTTCCCCTCTGTCGAAAATAGGCGGCCAATGGCACATTGTATGGACTGACGTTTATCTGACATGGTTATTTTTTACGTTACGTATACAGTTGACGTGCCCCTCCCCCGCAAAAATCGGCAGACTGTTTTGTACCGAAAATTACAAACAAGGCGTCTCCGTTTGGTTATATGTTATATCCTCTAAGGGTAGTAGTTACCAGACATACATTTTGTGGCAATTTCCTCTGTTATTGATGAAAATGACATCTAATGTGCATTCAGGCAATTCTTAACATTTAATCTAAATGGCAGCCAGTAACAGCTGAGCTACATCCTCCCTCGGCGACCGCGCCGCAAGCTTCATAGTAACAGTCTCCCCTCCTGCAACCAACTTGCCCCTGACCAACACAGGCGCCCCTCCCCTAAATATACCCTGCGCCCTAATCTCCTTTACCGCATCCCCTGAGACTGAAGCCTTAGGGAGCCCTAGATGTTCACACACAGCAGATACGGCGTCGTTTATATTGTTCTGTGACAGACCAAATGTGTCGCTGGCTTCAGGGGCGTTTGCAGCTCTGTCCCAAATTTGTTCCCAATCATCTGTGGCTGGGCGCGCTCGGATCTGATCGCTGCAACCTATACCGAACTCCTCTAACGGGTAAGAGTCAGCGTATCCTTCGTGGGAGTCAGGGACACCTGTAGTCGGGTCGCAATCCCGAACCGTGAACTCCAAAGTCGCTCCAAACAGTCCCAAGCTGTCTATGAAAGCGCTTGGGAATTCTAAGATGAGAAAAACGCTTCCAGGCTTGTCGTATTCAAGCTTTTGACACGGTACTATGGATTTTACCTCGTATTCTGGTGGCGTTTCCAGACGCACGTGAACGTGCTCTAAAAGCTGATCGTTTAAGGTATTGACACACTCGAATTGTAGAATAACATGCCTGGCGAAGATATGTTTAAGGAGGCGGACTCTGTACTCAGTTTCAGCTTCTGTTAAGTCGAATGGAGGAACTGTCTTAAAGATTGGACCGAGACGCTCAATTCCTGGCAGTTTCGAGAGCTGCTCAGAGTACAACTCCTCAATAGATACAGGCACAGGTTTACGGACTTCAATTTCAACGACAGCCTCCTTACTTTCCTTCGGCTCTTCCTCTGTAGGCACGGCCATGATGTCAAAAGGTTCTTCAGGGCGGGTAGCCAAATGATCGCGCAACGCACGCTCAAGCAGTACCGGGTTTGGCTTGGGCACGTTCACGATATAATCGTTGATAAGTTGCTGATCACCAGTGTCCAAAATCGCGGAGTAATATATAGCTCTGTCACGTACTTCGTCATCGTCATCCATTTGACACCTAGACAATAATACCCTTATATTGGGAAGTAACTCTGGTCTTTGAGCTCCGAATTGAGCTACAGCTGACACAGCAGCTGCCCTCACCGGCCCGGATTCAAGAATAACTCTATTGTAAATAAAGCGTATGTAACGCGAAGGTTGACGCGATTTTGGACCTTCACGACCGAGCAAATGCAAGATACGGACAGCCAAAGCCGTGTGCTCGCAATCTTCGATGAACTCACAGAGATGCGCTAGACCTGTTTCCTTTGCATCTGGGTTTTCTTCGACCAGAGCTATAATAGCATCCGCTATAGCCGCCTTGTATTCCAAGCCTCCTTCATCTCTCAACATGCCAGCCAGAAACGCTGCAAGTGACTGATGTTTCCTTGGGAACTTAGTGCAAAGTCGTCTTATAGCTCGGACGACAACGATTTTAAATTCATCAGATATCTCCGATACAAAACTAGAGATCTGCTTCATCAATCTATCTACCGAACTCTCAGCACCGGTAGCTAGCAAAGTTGTAACCGCTAGAGTAGCTACAGAGCGATTCGGATCCGAAATCAAGTTCTCCAAATCAACCGCACAGGCAGCGACTGCTGTAGGGTGTTTAGCGGTAAGTCTGGCTAAAGTTCTAGCACCAGCCAGCCTTAAAGAAGCTTTAGAAGAGCCGCAGAAGAGTTGCAAGACTGATACAGCCGGGGCTAGGTCCCTAGCGGTTTTCCTTAGGTTAACAATTGCATGGGCAGCCTCGTAAATGACCATTTCCGACTTATGTCTAAGACAGCACTCGATAAACTCGATGTAAGGTTGTGAAGCGTCTGATTCGTCATCTTCAACCAACTGGGCGGCAAGGCGGATGAGTAGGCAGAGGGCGTAAGGGGACTTCAGAGGGGCACGAGCGAGACGGGTGACCAACTTGACGGTGGAGAGCTTGTCGTTCCTGCGCGAGCCCGCGACGACGCCGAGCGCGTGGTACGACACCATGGCGTTGTCGGAGCTGATGGCTTCCTGGAAAGGTAAAAAGTAACCTATAAATCAATAAGCGACAGACACAAACTATTATGGACACGGCTAGAGCTGCCAAATCAATTGAAGGTCTGCAATTTATAGAGCTCTGTGTTTGGTGTGATATCATAGCTAATTATGTATTTAATTAAAATATAACAATGTCAGGCGTTTTATTTGGGGGAAAAGTAGTGCCAGGTGATGAAAGTACACAAACCACTTGACCGCCTGCATGAAGACCACGAGCAAATTGCACCTGACTCACAATTGCTTTACGCATAGTCCTATATGTCTTCTACTTTTTGTACTCTGTCACAGAATAAATAATAATATTACTCTGTTCAATTACGCCTAGGTAAGTGTTAAGAAAAAGTAGAAGACATAATATACGACTATGCGTAAAGCAATTTACGCATAGTCGTATATGTCTTCTATTTGAATTAAATACATAATTAGCTATTATATCACACCAAAGAGCTCTATAAATTGTACACGTTCAATTGATTTTACAACCCCTTTGTTGCCCATCCACTCTCACACCCACCGCTGAACAGCTGCCAGGCGCCCGGATTAACAAATAATGATAGTATGGCACACTAACTAGAGGTCTCTATAAATTGCATACCTATTTCCGTTGCTAGCTCTTAGACTACTAGTTTGGAGGCCGTCTGGGGGGGTTTTCAAAAAGTGTCCGGGGGAAAACACTTTTTATATGTGAGGAAACACCTTATTGAATTTAAATGCGATTTACGCCAAATATCTGGGCTTTTTTAAGTCTTTGTCGGGGTGTGGTGAATTTAGAGATGGCAGCCCTATAACTTCGTGCCGAGTAGGGATAACTGTTCTGCCTTCATACACCAATTAACTGTATTTATTTAGCTGGTAGTACAAAGAAAAGTCTCATTTTAATTGCCAATATAAGGCAGTAAAAAAGTTAATATAGTATAAACAACATTATTTGCGGTATTTGACACATTATGACTGACGTATATAGAGATGTAACTAACGCTGTTCACTGACGAAAGAGTGGACTGTAAAGAGGGGACGATAGGGGATAAGTTTAGGGGCTGGTTGAGCAAGAAAGTTGTTGTATGCTAGAATTAACCTATGAAATTCAATTTAAGTGCGAAATAGTGTGAGACGAAGTTACCTTTGCAATCCGGTGGTTGTGGGTTGAACCGTTGGTCTCCGTTGTGGACTGTTGGTGGTGGTCCGGGCTGCCCTTGTCGCCAGCTAGAGGTAAGCTCAGAACCGTTACCTTCAGTCGGCCAACTTAGACCTAGGATTCTCCACTGCACAGATGGGCACGGCGTCCTTCGGCTACACAGCACTGATTTTAAAGAGTCTAGAGATTGGCAGTAGTGCTTTTAACAAATTGCGAGAAAATTAACGAGAATAGCGAAAGGCGATGCGAACTGGTATTCGTTTCATGACATACTGGCTCTGACAGCTTGTGACAGAGCAATATTTAAATTCGAACCGTGACTTTGGTGTTGCCACAGTATTTACAAAAAATAATCCTAAAAATACAAAGCCAAAGCTGAACATTCCGCCCACCAAAATGCATTGTATTTTGACTAAGCGAAAAGGAAACAATAAAGTAAGGTAAGTGCGATAATATTAAGACTAGAACGAAAAAATGGACAACACGAAGGTAGCGCTCTAAAGCGACTACGCAGGCAGTGGGCACAGTTTGACCACAGGCCGTTTGTACAACCCTGTGGCCGTGCGCACAGTAACCACACGACAGATCCCGTCGGATCCGGGGTGTGTGTCGATGATGCGACCCAGGGGCCATTTCATTGGGCTCGTCTGCTCGTTCACAACGAGCACTAGTGCACCAATTTGGACGTTGGGCTGCCTATCGTGCCACTTCATCCGCTGCTGGAGAGTATGCATATACTCCTTCGACCATTTGTTCCAGAAGTCCTGGTGCATCTTCTGAAGCAGCTTCCAGCGTTGGAGAGGGCTAACACGAACGTCTGATAGGTCTTCCTCAGGCACGACCGACAGGGGCTCCGTGGTGAGGAAATGACCGGGAGTCAGAGCCGTCAGGTCGTTGGGGTCGGTGCTAAGAGGAGTGAGGGGCCTTGAGTTGAGCAAAGCCTCGACTTGGGTTAAAATCGTCGAGAATTCCTCATACGTCAACCTTTGGTTCCCGACAACACGCGACAAGTGTGTTTTCACGGCCTTGATTCCAGCTTCAGCGAGCCCTGAGAAATGTGGGCTACCCGGCGGGTTGAATTCAAAGTTAATTGAATGGTGTGCGGCAGCATCCTTCACTAGACGTTGCAGGATGTTGTTCGCACCGACAAAATTTTTGCCTTGGTCAGACACTAACCTGCTGCACCGACCACGACGAGCGACGAAACGCCGAAGTGCGGCGAGATAAGCATCCGAAGACAACTCGGTGACGAGCTCAGTATGAATGGCCTTTGTTGCGGTACAGACAAAGACGCAAATATAGCCCTTGTACGTCTTGTTACCGCGTCCGCGACCGAGTGCGATGTCGAAAGGCCCGCCAAAATCGACCGCTGCGCTCGAGAAAGCCTTGAGCTGGGATATTCGATAGGACGGCAGGTCCCCCATGAATGGCGCAGGGGCACCCAGTGGCCGCACCCGAAAGCACTTCATACATTTCGATACCACTGCGTAGATAGCCCGTTTTGGACACATGATCCAAAAATGCTGTGACAACAGGTTGTGAAGCGTTTGGATGCCTGGATGCATGAACCGTCTATGATATTCGTCTATAAGAAGGAAGGTCAGACGATTGTCGCGAGGTAGAAGCAACGGATGCTTCACGTCGAAGTCGAGAGAAGCTCGCGACAGGCGACCGCCCACCCTTAAGAGACCCGCTTCGTCTATGAATGGGGACAATTTTCTAAACGCTTTGGGAAGAGAATTCGAAAGCTTGTTGGAAATCTTTTCGATTTCCTGAGCAAAGCTGCGCTGTTGCACGAAGCGCACGAGAATCATCAGTGACTGTTTTACTTCGAGAGGTGTCAAAGGTCCGCGTAACAGCTTTCCAGTCGTCTTTTGGTTCTTCGCGTTGTTCGCAAAGCGGCGACAATACGCTAAGACGCGTTGAAGTGTTCCTAGCGACGAGAACTTCTCTAATAGATTGTCAACTAGTGCGTTGTCATTGGACACTACAAGGACCGTAATCCTTTGTTCGTCGTGAAGAACATCCCTATCTGGCGTCAGCACTGACTTAGGCCAGCTCTCAGTGGGGTGCCTGAGCCAATCAGGCCCGCTCCACCAGCAAGTTTGGTTGACCAAGTCTTGGGGAAGCAAACCACGCGATCCGCAGTCAGCTGGATTGTCAGTGGTTCTGACATGATGCCAGGAGTCGGGCGGAATGACGTCTTGGATATGACTCACACGGTTGGCCACGAATGTTTTCCACCTGGATGGACACGACTTGATCCAGGTTAACGTCACACTTGAGTCCGACCATGCGTAGATTCTATCTACCGAGTGGAAGGGCTTCAAAGCCTCCACGACCGAAGCCATCAAGTCCGACAACAGAACCGCTGCAAGCAATTCGAGACGCGGCACTGACAATTTGCGTAACGGCGCGACCTTGGACTTCGCACACACTAGCTTGACGTCAACGTCGCCCTCCCCAGTCACTGTACGGCAATAGATTACGGCACAGAAGCCACGTTCTGATGCGTCACAAAATCCGTGGACATGTAGCACGTCGAATTCCCCGACTAAACGGCGAGGCACAGCTACAGCACTCAGCGACGAGAGTTGAGTTTTGAATTCCTGCCATTCCAGCCTGATGCTTTCCGGGACATCTCCATCCCAGGAAACGCCCGAAACCCAAAGCAACTGCATCAGATACTTGGCGAGAAATGTTACAGGCGAGAGGAAACCCAATGGATCGAAGATTCTAGCTATCTCCGACAGAATGGTGCGCTTCGTGCACCGACCATTAGGTGTAGATGCTACACGAAAACGAAAGGAGTCAGATTGAGGTTGCCATAGCAAGCCCAATATCTTTAGAGAAATGTCAGTCATTTCTTCGAAATGTTTAAAGTCTTCCGAGTATAGATCGGAAGACGGTAGGCTCTCCAGGAACTCACTACTATTGGAGGTCCACTTCCTGAGATGAAAACCCCCCGACGACAGTATTTTCGTAAGTTCCGCCTGAAGCGAACGCGCCTGCTCGACAGAATCCGCTCCGGTGACGACGTCGTCGACGTAGATGTCACGAGCGAGTACGGTTGAACCACCTGGGTAGCTGGCTGCAGAATCACTGGCAAGTTGAGCCATTGTACGAAGAGCCTGGAATGGCGCAGCAGAAACCCCGTAAGTGACCGTTTTAAGACGATAGTCGCGCACAGGACCGACAGCAGAGGGCCGCCACAAGATGCGCTGAAATTCAGCGTCCTCTTCAGGAACCAGAATCTGCCTGTACATCTGTTTCACGTCACCTGTGAAGACGACGGCATGCCAGCGAAAGCGTGTGAGCAGATCGAAGATGTTGGTCTGAAGCTTGGGCCCAGCGAGAAGAGTAGCGTTTAAGGACGTCTCGTTGGCGTCCGTAGCGCTTGCGTCGAAAACTACGCGAAGAGGAGTGGTGACGGAGTCACGCAGAATACCATGGTGAGGTATGTAATAGAAGTGGCCTTCACTTGTTGAAGGAGGTTCCACTTCCTCCAAGTGACCTCGAGACTCATAGTCATTCATGAATTCCACATACGCCCTTTTAAACTCGGGGTTGGAATTCAATTTGCGTTCCAACGACGTGAACCGCTTGAGAGCGATTTCGCGCGAATTGAGGAAGGTAGGTTTGTTCGTGGGGTCGACAAATGGTAATGGAACTACGAACCTGCCTTCTTCATTGCGATAGTATTTTCCACGAAAATAGTCTTCGCAGCGTTGGTCCTCCTCAGATACGAAAGGTTTAGTCGGAGAACTAACGTTTTCTAATTCCCAAAATTTTTTTATAGAATCGTCGAGCGACAAAATTTGCGAAGGACTCGACACGAAAAAACAATGTTTATTATTGTTGCGAGACGATACGAAAGCGCATGATGTGAGCTGACTCTCATCACACTCACCCATTACGACCCATCCATAGATGGTTTTCAACAGAGTAGGCTGTCCAGGCTCCCCGCGCCGTATACCGGGCAACAACGACGAAACGAAGACCTGTGCGTTAAGCAACAAGTCCACCGGCGCCGGACGGGCAAAATCAGGATCAGCCAGCGATAAATTTTTGGTGTGTGACCAACCCGACGAATCGACAGGTTGTGGAGGTTGGTCAGCACATACCGGCGACAAAACGAAAGCTTCGAGTTTAGTACTCAGCGAAGAGGGTTTATTACCCATTGGCTTGATCTCACATGAAAGTGAGCCAAATGTTTGATTAGGCGAGTTACCGATGCCAAACACAGTGTGTTGGCCAGAAATCTCAAACCCTAGCATTTCAGCACAAGATTTCGATATAAGGTTGCATGCACTAGCACCATCCAGAAGTGCACGCACTGGGCGGAAGACACCAGAACTGTCCCGAATCAACATCTTGGCAGTAGCAAAAAAGATTGTATTATCTCCTGACATAGCAGTTAGAACCGTGTTACTACTACTACTGCTAGTACTGCTCATGCTATTGCTAGGTGGTGCAGTAGCAGTCTCTGTGACCGTGGGTGCTTCAACATTCTTAGTAAAATGCAATAAGTTATGGTGTGAACGATGACACACACTACAGCGAGAAGCCCGACAAGTTTTCACCCTATGTGCATTCGAGAAGCATAAAATACACAAACCCTTCTCCTTAACTAGATTAAACCGGCCATCATTATTGAGATTCAGAAATTTGTTACATTTGTCGAGACTATGTTGACCCGAACAACAAACACAGCTCGGTGTTGACGGAGTCAAAACGACCAGGCCGTTTTGTTTTTAGTCAACGGTTTAACATTCTGAGATTGAGGCCTAACACTAATACTTGAGTTTTCCAAAGCCCTGCTCCGCTTTTCAATAAAACTTTTCAACTCGTCAAACTTTGGAACCTCAGTATTAGAAGTGAGTTGTAATTCAAATGCTTCCCGGGTAGCGACATCTAACTTTGCCCATAGCAAATAGTACAACATAAAGTTTTTATCGGGGAGGTTAAATTTTGACAAAATATTTAAATTTTCATTGAAAGTTCTATAAACCCGTTCCAAATCTGTTTTGTTCTTGACTGGCTCACAATTTAGCAGTTTTTCATAATACATTACAGCAATTTGCCTCTTCCTATCATAATAATTGGACAGCGTCTCATATGCACTGCTATAATTGTCACCTGACAGAGGAAAACTTTTAATTAAATCATATGCGGAACCCTGAACGCTTGACAATAGGTAATGTAATTTCTCAACATCACTAATTGTGCTCCGACTATGTATGAGGGAGTCATAAAGCTCTTTGAAAGACACCCAGCCTTCCAATTTTCCATCAAACGGCTTAATCGCTATTTTAGGAAGCTTGGCTAAATTATTTTCAAGCGTTAAAGGCTTCACATCCGACTTATCACTTATCTCACTCTTAGCCATTTGTCTTAACCTACATTTCACTGATTTCAACTTACTTTCAAATTCCCTCGTAACTTCGTACTCTTCCACACGTCTTTCAGGTTTCAGCGGACGTAAAATCCTTAACTGAGCATTGTGAAAGTCTTTTTCTAAATCCTTTATGTCCGATTCATCATAACCTTTTAAGTCCGAACTTTCAATGTTCTCTAATCTAAAAATAGCATACCCGCGCGCGACCCGGAACATATCTACAGTCGCGGGCTCTGTATCACTATCACCATGTACACTCATATTGTTTTAAATGCAATTAATCACACTAAAACGACGAAAATAAACACAAAACTATTTGCAAAATAACGTTGGCTAAGTACTGACTGACACGAGTGACACTGACAGCTGTCGTCGACACTTGACAACTATGAAGATGTTGCCAGCAGTATTAACCACGAATGAACGAATGGTTTAGTAAAAGCACTACTACACGACCACCAACTTTCTTGCTTACCCACGACTTTTTTTATAAGTCTACCCTAAATTTAGAATTAAACAGATGATATGACGAAACGAATTTGAATAAGCAACAGACAACGACAAACGAAAAACCAAAGGTCACTTTTCAAATTATGCGGCTCGAAGACCAAAATGTTCACTGACGAAAGAGTGGACTGTAAAGAGGGGACGATAGGGGATAAGTTTAGGGGCTGGTTGAGCAAGAAAGTTGTTGTATGCTAGAATTAACCTATGAAATTCAATTTAAGTGCGAAATAGTGTGAGACGAAGTTACCTTTGCAATCCGGTGGTTGTGGGTTGAACCGTTGGTCTCCGTTGTGGACTGTTGGTGGTGGTCCGGGCTGCCCTTGTCGCCAGCTAGAGGTAAGCTCAGAACCGTTACCTTCAGTCGGCCAACTTAGACCTAGGATTCTCCACTGCACAGATGGGCACGGCGTCCTTCGGCTACACAGCACTGATTTTAAAGAGTCTAGAGATTGGCAGTAGTGCTTTTAACAAATTGCGAGAAAATTAACGAGAATAGCGAAAGGCGATGCGAACTGGTATTCGTTTCATGACATACTGGCTCTGACAGCTTGTGACAGAGCAATATTTAAATTCGAACCGTGACTTTGGTGTTGCCACAGTATTTACAAAAAATAATCCTAAAAATACAAAGCCAAAGCTGAACAAACGCAAATCGATTGTCACAGCAAGCAATTACAATCGGATGGCACGAAGACTGAGGTATCGAATTGTGACATATAATGAATTTTTATTTGAGATTTAAATAAAGCTAAATAAAATAAGCTGTAAGAAATAATTTTAAAGTAAATATAATAAATTTAATAATGCTTTGTTGCAACCTAAAATGAAATATTCATATCAATTTACTTAGACGACTACCGATTCATAGCGGTGGTGTCCGGCCAACCCTAAAATTAAAAAAAAAAGATGTAGAACGTAAATGTTCGCAGTGCAGTTGTTTTCCTTTGTGATTTCGATGTGCAAGACATTTTACGTAGTATTGCTGTTGTGAGTGACAGACGTCAAATACCGCAAATAATGTTGTTTATACTATAGGCAAAGAGAATAGATAGTATAGAGGGGTCCTGTCATAGTAAATTTTGTAGTCACAGTAAATTTACTGCCATCTATCGACACACGACCTAAACTCAAAATGAAAACGTATAAAACTATCAAAAAATTAATATATATGGATAAATGATTTTATTATTTTTATATCATTTTGACCCATGTTCATTCACTGATACATATGTGTTAAAATTGTTAAATATGAAACGGTGTTGTCACCGCCATCTAGCCGAGGATGGGCCAAAGGTGTATGCGCCATCTGTCCGAGAATGACTTTTTCTTGACTTCCGAGGCACGTTTTTTCCTTAGACTTTATTCATCTTATACGGAGTTACATATGTCTTTGCTATAGGTAACTAGGTAGTTAGTTGTACATGAGGCCTAGTTACCCCATAGGGGTTAATGGTCAGCATTTTTACTTACTAGTGCTTAACCCTAGTTTCATCTGATAATGTGACAGGGTGTAAGATGTTTCTATATAGAAAATTAAGGAAGAAAACTTTTGGTGAAAGTGATAGTTGAAACAAAGTATTACATTTAAGCAGTATTAACTTACCTGAGCTTCATTGGCCCATCGGCGCACGAGATCGGGCGCGCTCGACGACAGATGCAGTGCAGACACCAGAGCCGCTGAGCTCACTGCCGGATTCTTATCAACAATAGCCTGCTTCATGTATCTCTCGATGGCTTGCAGCATCGTACTGTCCGTAATACTGCACAGGGCTCTTATAGCCGCCGCCCTGTACAAATCCTCCTTCCCAGTCATGTCTTTAGTCAGCGAAGATGTCACTATGATGACATCCTGAGCCATACTGCTCAATTCCTTTATACATAAGTATACCATACGCCTCAGCATCACATCTTTAGATTGGAACAACTTGGTGGTCGCGAAAAACGCATCGGTAGCTTCTTGGGTAGTCAATTTCTCTCCCTGATTGAGTAGGAATAGTATTTTCGACAAAATATGCGTGCATTTTCGCGGATGGACCGAACTCTCGTTGAAGTATCGGGATTCTTGTAGCACGATGGTTTTATCGAGGTTCTGATATGGGTTTCCGCTGCCATCTTCTTCTTCTTTCTTGTCGCGTTTGAAAGAGCTCATTTTGAGCTTTTTCTTGTGGGTTATTAGAAAACTGTGGGGCGCCGACGAATACACTTTACACGTCACTTCGATCAAGATGTCAAACAAACGTCAAACTTTATGTTTGTCAACTGGATGCGGAGTATTTTGGGCCAATTAAAAGTAAACGATTGTCTATGAGCATCCTTTTTATTTTAAAATGTGTATTTTTTGCCTTAATCAATATCTAACTCAATTTTAATTACCCGTTGATTTCAAACAATGAAGGAAATACTTTTATTAATAAGATGTTAATAAGCTAAATAAAATTGAACGCGGTCTTAAGTCATGCAAAAAAAAATTTGTATTGTCTATAGAAAGCGGCGTTGCTTGGACGTTGACGTTGTGCGTGCCGATTATTTTATTGTAGCTATTAGTGATAAAAGACGCTCGGAAATGCAATAAACTAGCTTGCAGTTTCACTTCGGAGACAGTTTATTATTTCAATTGCTAGAACTATAATTTTAATTTCGAAATGGCTAACCCAGCCACTGCTCCCGTGGTAGAAGAGAACCCAGAAATTGTGAGTATTTCCGTGTATTTACCATGAAATATTACATTTTTGTGTAATCACAAGGTTCTCAAGATGTTAATAATGGTTTTTACATCCAGGATTGGGGTAACGAGCGATTACAACGAGCGCAGCGGGCCGTAGAAGCCAACATATACGATGTGGATTCGTGGTCTCTGCTGATTCGGGAGGCCCAAACGCGGCCTATCAGTGAAGTGCGGTCGGTGTATGAGAAGCTGATCACAGCGTTCCCGACGACGGGGCGGTATTGGAAGATCTATATTGAACAGGAGGTAAGTGCTAATTTTTTATTACCTACACATAATTATTGGAAATTTAAATTGGGAATTTTATGTTTAAAACGCCTCCTATTTCTGATCTGCCTGTCTAAGAATATTCACAAAAAAATACAGAATTGCTGAGCTGTTTTTTTTTAATGTAGGTTGTTAATACCTAGAGTTATACCAAGGAAAGTCTACAGCGATTTTGATAGCCCACGCAGTGCAAGTGTTATTTACACGTCATAAATTCATAGAAGTTTGAAGTTTAAAATGATACTTGCACTGCTTTGCCTATCAAAATTGCTGCAGACTTTTCTCGGTCTGACTCTACAGTTTGGTTTAGGCCCTGTAGACCACACGCCAATCACTAACGCTCTGTAGCGAACGAAACGCGACTGCCACTGTCACTAATATGGAAGAGTGACAGAGAGACAATGCGATTTGATGGTGAAGCACAAGCGATTGTCACCTTGGCTAGGCCTCCAGGACTGTCACATTTCAAACATAAACAGAGAGAATCCGACTGTCTTTGTCTTATGCTGGTACTTTCATTTTTAACAGCCCCATGTAAAACGTTCAGCACTCAAGCTAACAGCACTTGTATTCTGATTTCAGATGAAGGCACGAAACTTTGAAAAAGTGGAAAAGGTTAGTACTGCAAGCGTAAGTCTAAATAAAGGGAAAAAAATAAAACCTCTACTCTATGCCACAAGCGCTGGTACAGATAGACATGTAAAAGTACTTTTATTGACTACTAAGCATGATAAAAGTACAGAAAAAAGTATAAACAATTTTTACTACTTTTTACATGTTCATAGTAATCAACACCACTATATTAAAAAAAAAAAAACATTTTTTGGGACTATACCCAATAAATAAACTAGTTTTAAGACAAACATAGCACCTATAAGAAAGGATAGTTTTTAAGAGACAAATATAAGATTATTTTAGTGTGTAAGACAATAAAGATGGTACATTAATGATATCTTTTCTTTCGGTTAGGGTGTGTTAAATGTGTTCAGACATGTTGGAGGTGATTTTCTTTGGCAAATACGCTTAATTATAATATAAAATGGGTCACTTTGATGTACATTTCGATGTTCCATGTATTATGTGAGATATTCTGCATATAATGTGGAAATTAAAACTTATTATGTTTGAATTAACAAATAATTAAGGAAAAAGTTTAGTTTTCCTGTTTTATCTATCTGGGGATCATATCTGAAATGTTTCATTGTATAAAATGTTGCCATAGAAGATCACTTTTGACATGTAATATCCCTATTTACCAGTATACTACAAATTAATTTATGTATATAATTTGAATAGTAAAATGGGCCACTAACAATTTTCGCATACGAAGCCATATATGGCGGATATGATATTCAACTTTATTGACAACTATTTAAGTTCAAATTTAAACAAATATTTTACACGCAGTAAGGGGCTTATATATACATTAGTGAAAAATCGGTAGTAAAATTGATCATGTGTATGGCACAAAAATATAAATTAATATCTAGATTAAAGGGCTCCTTGATGACTATTAGTGGTTGGGGAACTAAAATCGATCAGCGTGCTCGTCGTGGCATAAATGTGCAATTTAGTTGGCTTAAATTTTCGTACCTTTTATCAACAAATAAAAGTTTTCCATAGCCAACGTCATGCACACTACCAATAACAATATTAATGCCATTGTTAGATTGAAATCGTAAACAAAACCCGCCCAACTGCGTGTGAGACCATGCACAATCGAGGATTCCATAGATGTAAGGCTGCGTTTCCACCAGAGATATGAGAGGATGCGTAGCGAGGAATGTTTGTTAAGAACCAATAGAATCACTTCATTTACCTATATTCATGCACTCAGCGTGATTCTTTTGATTCTTCACAAACATCCCTCGCTACGCGTCCTCGCATATCTCTGGTGGAAATGCAGACTAAATAGTGCAAAAAAAACTACAAACACCATACAAACAAATGGCCGTGGATAGACAGACATAGTTCCTAGTTGACTACAGACTCCTAAAAATTTGCTCAATAATAGCCTTTTGTAACGCTTTTCCAAGCGCATCAATCTAGGTTTTCCCAAAAAATGTAAATAAAATTCGAGTTTTGGGGAGTTCTGTGTAGATGACCATAGTGTAGGACTTTAGCTGCGAGCGTCCTGCGGCAAAGAACTTTGTGCAGCGTGTACTCAGTCAGGCGTCTTTCATACGTTTTCTTACATACACACTTTACGCACCACGCTCACGTCGCGCTGGCCTTGTGCTGCTGTGAGGCTTCACAGATCTTCGATTTTTTTTAGATTAGGAAGCTATCAGCCTTTGGACATGACAGGCAAGTAAATTGTAGTAAATGTGAGTTTTCTATTTAGTATTGTTTTTTTTATGAACATACATTGAGGATTTTGGTGCGGGAATGATTTCGTGTATTTACAACTTTGTTTATTGTAAAATAATTATCAAACTAAGAATTAAAAATAGGTAGGAAGCTCCAAATGTGCGTAAAAATGTTCAAATAGTACCTATAGTGTATTGAAAAACACTTTTGAAAAATAAGTAATGGCAAATATGTAACAATTAAGTCAATTATGAATCATATACGATTATTTACATTCTTTTGCTTTCATAAGTAATAGTTAGGTACTAATTCTAAAAAAACAAACTATAGTGTAAAACGTTCCCGCACCAAAAACCCGATGTATGTTTATGAATCATGATAAAATATATATATAGTGCCGTCGAACATTTACAACAAAATTGTAAGAACTTGGTCTCTGATTGACGCTGTACGCTGCGTGCAGCGTCAGATTGTTAGCAAAACGTTATTAACATTTAGAAAGTGGCGTATTGTTCAGTCTACAATCACCAGAGAGCTAAAAATAACTAGGGGCGTGGTCAGACATTTGTGACGTTATCCATGAAAAGGGACCTTATTGTCGATGGCGCTTACGCCTTTATTAACGATGCTCCGATATAAATACAATGCTGCGCGACGCTGTGCGCCGTAAGCGCCATCGACAATAAGGTCCCTTTTCATAGATAATGCCCCATTTGTGTGCATCTTAACCTCTCCAATATATCTGATGGCGCCTATCTACGATAGATTCATCAAGTCAAGAACCAAAGCCTTATATTTACAATGTAAAACACTTAACTGACCGCCGGTGGTCCCTATGTCTTTAAAATAAGGTTTACGATACGAATTATCAATTAAAAGTCTTATAGTATATTTTATGTGAATGTCTATTAATTGTTTGTGTAGCTATTCCAACGGTGTCTGATGAAGATTCTAAACATCGAGCTATGGCGGCTGTACCTCAACTACGTGAAAGAGACGAAGTGCATGTTGCCGACATACAAGTAAGTGTCATATGTTTGTTATTTACGCTCGACGCTGCTAGCGTAAGCGTCAAGCTAATTTGCTAAGCGTTTTAGGGTTCCGTACCCAAACGGTAAAACGGGACCCTATTACTAAGACTCCGCTGTCCGTCCGTCCGTCTGTCACCAGGCCGTATCTCACGAACCGTGATAGCTAGACAGCTGAAATTTTCACAGATGATGTAATTCTGTTGCCGCTATAACAACAAATACTAAAAACAGAATAAAATTAAGATTTAAAATGGGGCTCCCATACAACAAACGTGATTTCTGACCGAAGTTAAGCAACGTCGGGCGGGGTCAGTACTTGGATGGGTGACCGTTTTTTTTTTGCCGTTTTTTGCATTATGGTACGGAACCCTTCGTGCGCGAGTCCGACTCGCAATTGCCCGGTTTTTTTATGAAGAGGTTACACTTTTAGCTAAGTTTGTAAAAAGGAGTTTTATCCTCCTAAGGCCCAAGGTCCTGCCTATAGTAGGTACTTATCCAGTTCGATGAAATTTAAATCATATTCAATTAGAACAGAGTCGCATTTCTTCTGTTTCGCTCAATTTTTAAACAAAACCAAAATAAACTCTATTCCCTGCACTAAAGGTTCAAATTTCAGTGGCAAATTCTGGATTTTTCATTTGTATGGCTGGGCCTTAGTAGGCTAGATACAAGTAAGTGTACAGATGTAGTGCATAATGGTTTACCATCGTATTTTCACGGAAACGTACGAACGTGTCTTGCTATTTCAGTCAGTCTCGGTATAAAAATTACTGAGGTTGACTGTAGTAGCATGACAAATACGAACATTTCCGAGAAAATACGGGATTCAGTTGAATAATGCCACACGTAGCAGAGAACAGCCGATATACCTACGAACGCAGTGGCGGCGCAAAACCAACATTTAATGTGGGCAAAGTACATTTTGCGAGACCCTCTGGCGGTCGAATTATGCTTAAACCATTGGGGCGCGAGGCCACTCGGACCGCGAGGCCATAGGCGGTGGCCCACGCCTAACGCCGCCTCTGTACGAACTACGAACGCATTTTTGTCCGACCTGAAACACGATGGGAGCTCGCTCCGTCAAAAATAATGTAGGAAATTCAATAAAATTTGATGAGAAATCAAAATGGTTTATTTTGTGAAGTTTCACAATTGGTCTGTGTAAGATTGCCCTAAGGCTCGAGTAGACCCGGGCCAACCGGGCCTAGGGTCTACATAGAAAGGTGCTGAGAAAAGGGCGATTTGTACTTAATAAGGGGCCCTGGGCCTAGGGCGGTCAAGGCTGCAAATCCGCCACTGCATTTTTTTTCTTTCTTTTTTCCCAGAGAAAAAATGGCTCAAGCATACGACTTCGCCCTGGACAAGATTGGACTAGACATCCACGCGTATCCCATCTGGAACGACTACGTCACGTTTCTCAAAAGCGTCGAGGCTGTCGGATCGTATGCTGAGAACCAGAAGATATCTGCTGTCAGAAAGGTATTTCAATTTATAGAAGCATTAAATAATCCGAAATCGCTACGCCGAAATATTAAATATACAGGATGCTTTTTATGACTGACCAAACTCTGACGGATAAATACCTACATAGGTCATACTGAATAAATTTTACTATGGAGCCAACCCCGAAATCGCGAAAAAATTGACTCTCCCAGACAAATATTCCATTCTATGGAAAACATTGACTCTGATTCACCGAAGTGTATGAGACGCCAGAATTTTTTTTCGCGATTTCGGGATTGGCCCAATAGTAAAAGTTATTCAGTATGACCTACATATTCAACCCCCAGAGTTTGGTCAGATAACAATCTACTTTGACTCCAGAAAATTATTTCTCATTTGATGGTCTCATCGGAAGATCTGGGGGCCGATTTTTGAATTTCGACCACTCGATTTCGAGTATTTCGTTCAGTAATATCTACGCTACTAGGCATTTAAATTCTACTAATAGAATTGAAATCGAGTGGTCAATACCACTAGATTCCAAATTTCGATCGCTCGTATTTCAAAAATTAGCATTTCGCCGTTCGCCACCGATTTTCGAGTGACGAAATCGAGCGATTTAAATTCAAAAATCGGCCCCCAGCGCTGAAAGTCGCCAGCAACATACTATGATGGGGCCATTTCGTGGCACGTTATATTCACTATGTTCATTTTGTGTAGGTATGTAAATTGTCTGTGTTTATGAATAAAAACATTATATTCTATTTTATTCTAAAATGGCACCCTAAGCGCCACTTGCACCACCCCACTAACCCGGGGTTAAGCGGTCAAACCGTTAACCCAGTGTCAAATTGTACTAGTAACCATGGTAACTCCAGGTTTAACCGGTTAATCCCGGGTAAGTGAATGGTGCAAGTGGCCCTTACTCAGGTTGTGCTGTGAATCCCATACTCGTACCGACAAGGAGTACTTATTTTACTATTTTATTTAACTTTACGCAACACTCTGTGATCTAGATTTTATTTCTTTTCACAGGTGTATCAGAGAGCTGTTATCACCCCCATAATCGGTATAGAAACATTGTGGAAGGACTACATTGCATTCGAACAGAGCATCAACACTATTATTGGTAATTTATAATGTTTGTAACATCATTCATGTCATCATGCGAAATATCTTTTGACAGTTACCAGTTGCTTTTCGGTGAAGAAAAACATCTTTACAGTACATATGGTCCTATTTTCCCGCACTAGTGCGTAAAATAGCACTTTTAGTGCGTATGTCAAAAGTTTAAAGGGTCATATGTACTGTAAAACGTTGTACGATACACGTGCGAATAGGTAATTCGCAACTCGTGTCGATTTAAAACACTCCCTTCGGTCGTGTTTTAATTTATAGCCACTTGTTTCGAATTTCCTCTTTTCCGCACTTGTATCGTAAATAACTATTAGTTTTCAAAACATGATAAGACTATAGTGAGCTATGCAGTCAATATTTACATAATAGTTGGGGAGCCCAAGAGGGGATTTTTGTATTTGTACACGTTAGGGTGGTAGGGGGTTCAAAAAATCGTTAAACAGATTGTGGGTTTGATCATTTTAGTCAAAATTAATGCTATAACTGTGCTATTACTACATCTGACCATTATTTGTACGCATTTCCTTAATCTGACGGTTACAATGTGAAAATTCGGGCTTCGAACTTGTGATCGTCAGATTAAGGAAATACGTACAAAGAATTGTTAGATTAAGTTATAGAAAAATTCTAGCATTAACTCGGACCAAAACGACCAAATCCACAATTTACTTACCGATTTCTTTTAACCCTCCACCAACCCCCCGAAATTTAAAAAAATCTGTAGATGTTTCCTGCTCGCTGGAAAAGAAAACGTTATACAACATTTGTATAACCTTTTCTTTTATCCAGTAGATAGGGTATTTTCCTACTAGTCAAATCAGTTACTTTTTTAGAACTTTCAAAACGATTTGCTAATATGGAATTTATATGAAACATTACATCGTGACGTCACGGTCAACTCGTTTACTTTTTATACTTCTATCCGATTTATTAAATAGAACTTGTGTTTAAAAATAACTCCTATCTGTGTTTTTCTAATAATTATCTGGTGCTTTATTTCATGCATGGTGTAAAATAATTTATTTTAAATACAGTATAATACCCTATTCCGATTCCAATAAGTCTCTACGACGCTCGCGCAACTCGAGTAACTACACATTTAGCATCGCCGGCTCCCCCGCTATAAAATTGAAATCCTCTTATCGCCACTTTCTTACTGTGCTATGAAGACTCCGAGGCCTGATTATGACTTTTTTTTAATTCTACTGATTATGACTTTTTTGTATTCTACTGATTATGACTTTTTTTTTAATTCTACTGATTATGACTTTTTTTTTAATTCTGCTGATTATGACTTTTTTTTAATTCTACAGCCGAAAGAATGGCTATGGAGCGTTCCCGTGAGTACATGAACGCGCGTCGCGTCGCCAAAGAACTGGAGACAGTCACCCGCGGCCTCAACAGAAACATGCCGGCTACGCCCCCTACCGTCGATCGGGAGGAAATGAAACAGGTACCTTATACTACTCGCCAAAGAGCTGGGAACAGTCACCTTAGGTGACCTAGGTCTAGGAGGAAAAGGATCCGGTATATAGTACAGATATAGAATAGAATAGAATAGAATAGAAATAGTTTATTCGTGGCATAAAAAATTGGTAACAGACAAAAGAGAAAAAAAGAACGAAAATTAAAATTTACACTTAACATTACAACACATATCATTACATAACAGAACAAGTAAATAGCCACGAAATGGTCCCGACTCAGCATGGTGTCAGCCTTGATGGGCCAACGCTGGTCTTCCGTCGGGGCCATGGACGAGTGAATCACGGAAACGGAAAGTACACAACATTTAAATAATGAACAGTGGCAAAAAAACAAACGAGTTGGAAATAAATAAATAACAGTAATTCATTAAGTAATATTATAAAATAATTACATTTTATGGAAATAAAATAAAAACCAAAAGAAATAATGGCGAAAGACTAAAATGTGAACGCGACCAATTGTGACATAAGTGTCGAGCAGTTGGCGCCATCTGTTACAACACAGCAAGGATTAGGATAGTGCATAATTGTTTCATTATTTCAGTCAGTCTTGGCACACAAAGTACTGAGATTGACCGAAGTGCATGACAAATACGAACGTTTCAGAGAAAATACGATGGGAAACAATTGTGCACTACATCCGTATGTAAACTTACGAGTGTATTATTGACATGCTTTTTACAAGCTTCTTAGCATGTTTTGCGAAAAATTACTTCAGTAGTCACGAGAAAAATAATTAGACATGGATCCTAGTTTCGTTTTATATTAAAAATGTTGTTTAGTCAACTATTATTTTAATCGTTTATCTCTGTTCCAGGTGGAACTGTGGAAAAAATACATAACCTGGGAGCGTTCCAACCCGCTCCGTTCAGAAGACACAGCTTTGGTCGCTCGTCGAGTCATGTTCGCTATAGAACAGTGCCTCCTTTGCTTGGCACACCATCCCGATGTTTGGCATCAGGCGGCCCAGTTTCTGGACCATTCGGCCAAACTTTTGACTGAAAAGGGGGTAAGTTCAATCTAGTCCCACAATTAGCTTAATTGGTGTCTCTAAACCTTTTAAAAAATACACTTTTTAACTTCTAGCCGCCCATACGTCAAACCTTGCCAAGCAAAATGAAATTTTATTTTGTCAACACAAAGTTCAAATTAGAATGGAACAGGAGACCTTTTTATAGGTCTCTGGGCGGCTAGAGGATATAAGGTGGGTTGGGCATACTATGCTTGCGTACACGGAATATTTCAGTATGGGATAGCATTGTGGGGAAACTGTATAACTGTTGAAGCCATATAAGGTGGTACTGGTGCTCGACGCGGTCCCAGTACATGTCATCTTGAAACTTAAGTCCTTGTCAATAGAGGTGACAGCAGGGTGTCATCTATTGGGCATTAGCATGTCGAGCACTAGTACCACCATCTTAGGTAGTGTAAATGTTTGATATACTTAGAGTCCCCTTTTTCTGTCTGTCGTATCATCCTTAAGTTGCCAAGGTTCTCTCAGGCTCAGGTTCTTGCCAATTTTAGCTTATTAGGGTTCCGTACCCAAAGGGTAAAAACGGGACCCCATTACTAAGACTCCGCTGTCCCTCTATCTGTCACTAGGCTGTATCTCATGAACTGTGATAGCTAGGCAGTTGAAATTTTCACGGATGATATATTTCTGTTGCCGCTATAACAACAAATACTAAAAATAGAATATAATAAATATTTAAGTGGGGCTCCCATACAATAAACGAGATTTTCTTTGCCGTTTTTTGCGTAATGGTACGGAACCCTTCGTGCGAGAGTCCGACTCGTACTTGGCCGGTTTTTTATTCACACGAGATACATCTACACGCACATTTCTTGTGCGAGACAATAATCGGTGCCTATACTTTGTTTTTTTTTAAGCATTAGAAAAAGGGTAAACAATCTTGACGTGTGTTTTTATTGAAATACGCTATTAAAAATTAGTAACAAACTATGAACTCACTCACTAAACTGGTATCGTCTTGGGTCGTCCCATTCGTTTTTCGTCAAGTTCTTAAATTAGTCCTATTCTGATTTCGTCACTCATTCTAAATTCGTCATATCGTCGGTGGCTTTCAATGTAGAATGAGTGACGAAAGCAGAATAGGACTAATTTAAGAACTTGACGAATGGGACGACCCAAGACGATACCACTAAACTCACTCACCACTCACTCAATCCAATACTCATTGAAACCAAAAAAATGTAAATGATCATCATTTAAAATGCCATATAATTGTTACATAATAGGTGCAACTTATTTTTCAAGTGTTTTTCTATAAAAAAGACACGTCAAGATCGCTTATCTTCTTTCTAATGCTAAAATAAAACGAAGTATATTCTCTTTGCCACAGGGTCGGGAAGCGTATTAATCTTGTTGTGTTAAATTGTCTCAATTTCTTTATCAGTATAATGTATACTTTTAAAACTATCTAACACTAAATAAGTATATTATTAAAGAAGTTTTTTTTATACTTTTTCAGGACTCAAACGCAGCCCGCCTGTTTTCTGACGAAGCGGCGGCGGTATACGAGCGCGCCACCAGTGGCCCTTTAAAAAGGTCCACGTTGCTGCACTTCGCCCATGCCGACTATGAGGAGAGCCGGCTACATTACAATAAGGTGCGCCTGCAATGGATTCACGTACTACATTACCGGCCTAGGCCGTAAAATGACGAAATCTCGAATAATCACAGATCACGTTGGGGGAGGGGGGGTATAAGGAGACCTCACGTGTAGTTTTCTACAGTGAACGAAACTAAGAAAAAATACCTAGCACATGAGTGATACTTTTTCTCGGTTTCGTTAAACAAAAATCTCCAGCACTTCAAAATATCGTCTATTTTACGAAATTTTGGAGCGCGTGGCCTTGACCAACGTGGCAAAAATTTCAAAAAAATACATGTGAGGTTATGTGGGGGCAGGTAGCCAAAAACCTCACCAAATATAAGGGGGAAGGGGGTCAAAAAGAAGCCGAAAACACCTCGCGTGATTTGTTCACAACCCCTAAGTACATCCGGTTGGGATTGGAATCGGCGGCTCGTTACGCTCGGCTCTTTTAGGCCGGAAATTCCTATTTTCCCGGCCAGCCATTCCCTATTATTGTAGTAATGTACTATTTTCATTACAGGTGCATCAAGTATACACCCGCTACTTGGACATGGAAGACATCGACCCAACATTGGCCTACGTACAGTACATGAAGTTCGCGAGGCGCGCTGAAGGCATCAAGTCAGCCCGAACTGTGTTTAAACGAGCCAGAGAGGATCCTAGGTAAATATCAGTCACTTTGTTCCGAATCAGTTACTTTTATTAGGGTTCCGTACCCAAAGGGTAAAAAGGGACCCTATTACTAAGACTCCTGTCCGTGTGTCTGTTACCAGGCTATATCTCTTGAACCGTGATAGCTAATTAGCTAGACAATTATATAACAACAAATACTAAAAAGTACGAAACCCTCGGTGGGCGAGTCCGACTCGCACTTGTCCGGTTTTTTTTACTGAAATGCCAGTCTTTATTAGAATCTTTTATTATTACAAAAAAATTAAAGTAGGTACAAAAATAACTCTTGTTCCTCGCGCTGTCCCGGCATTTTGCCACGGCTCATGGGAGCCTGGGGTCCGCTTGGCAACTAATCCCGAGAATTGGCGTAGGCACTAGTTTTTACGAAAGCGATTGCCACCTGACCTACCAACCCAGAGGGAAAACTAGGCCTTGTTGGCATTAGCCCGGTTTCCTCACGATGTTTTCCTTCACCGAAAAGCGACTGGTAAATATCAAATGATATTTCATACATAAGTTCCGAAAAACTCATTGGTACGAGCCGGGGTTTGAACCCGCGACCTCTGGATTGAAAGTCGCACGCTCTTACCGCTAGGCCACCAGCGCTTAGCGCAAAAATAACTAAGAAGTGTAAATTTATTTTATCCGTATATCTGAATATTTGTTTCAGTGATTTATGTTTAAAAGAATAGTCCCACAAAAGAATAATAGGCATAATGGTTGTCGATTTGCGGATGCGAAATGCTCAGCAAAACTAACTATAGTCCTACAAATATAAAATATTATTGTAGATCAGCCTACCACGTGTTCGTGGCGGCAGCCCTTATGGAGTACTACTGCTCGAAAGACAAGAACATCGCCTTTAGAATCTTCGAGCTGGGTTTGAAGAAGTTCTCGCACATACCGGAGTATGTGCTGTGCTATATCGACTACCTATCCCATCTTAACGGTGAGTAAAACTATCATATTAGCTGAATAATGATCTGTCCTGGATGTAGACCGTCCCCAAGGATCTCCACAGCGACTGGTCGGGTGCTGTTCTCAAAAGGATCGCCCCAAGACAAGAACATTGCCTTCCGGAATCTTCGAACTGGGTTTGACTTCCTATAGTATCTTAACGGTGAGTTAAACTATCATATATCAGCCATAATACGTCTACTGCTGGATATAGACCGTCCCTAAGGATCTCTACAACAACCGGTTGTATGCTACTCTCAAGACACAAGGATATCGCCTTCAGAATGATCGAGCTGGGTTTGAAGGAGTTCTGTGCTATATCGATTACCTGTCGCATCTTAATGGTGAGTAATAGTTATTAGTTTAACAAGGAAGAAACAGTAAATTTTGATAAAAAGCGATTTTATCCACTGTTTGCAAAGAGTAAAGAGAGCCTTGCCGAGCAGGTGTGGTAACAAATAGTTAATTGAGGTCCTTTATAAGGGGTCCCTTTGTTTGACATAATTATTGAAAGTCATAATGTAATGATTGTCAGATTATCATTAGTCATAATTCTGAAACCGTTAACTTTTCAGGATTTTCGTAAGATTATCCTATAGATATGTTAGGTTAGGTTTGTTTTATGGCAATCCTGAAAAGTTACGCGTTTCTGAGAAAAACCAAATTATGACTAACGAAAATGTGGACACTTTATAAATATAATTTGTTTTCAGAGGATAACAACACCCGCGTACTGTTCGAGCGAGTGCTGTCCTCCGGCAGTTTGAAGCCCGAGAGCTCTGTGGATATCTGGAACAGGTATAAATATAGTACTTATGAATTTTATGAAATGATTTTTCGGCTCGGACCCTAACACACACACAAACACAATGTGTTTAACAGATTAGGGTCTGTGGCGTAAAAATCATTTCAGGAAATTGAAATGATTATTTATCATACTTACCTGTGCCAAAATGCTCTTATTTCCACCCAAAAAAAACAATGCGTAAAATTAATTCTGTATGTAACTAAACGAAATGATATGAAATTTATTAATGTATGTGGAGAATGGGTTACATATTAAGGTTAAACATATTTTCAAGATCTTTTGTATTCATAAAAACTGCAATACTAGTTAAATTAATGTTGGTAGCCCGACTTAACGTTTTGCAATAAATTAGTCGAGATATAAAATTTACCGAAAAAAATAATATCTGATGTACTGCGGCTATAAATATTGCATATTTTGTTAGATTTTTAGAGTTCGAGTCCAACATCGGTGATCTGGTGTCCATCGTGAAAGTGGAGAAGCGACGGCAGGCTGTGCTCGAAAAGGTACACACTGGCAAAAATACTACCACCCAATGAATATTTTTTATTCTAGAATCAACGCCATCCATTAATTTGCCACTTGCACCATTTTTAAACCTGGAGTTACCATGGTTACCAGTACAATAGGTATTTGACTGTAATTAAAATATTTTACACCATGCATGAAATAAAGCACCAGAAGATTAATAGAGAAATGTAGACAGCAGTTAGTTTTAGGCACAATTTCTATTTTAAAATCCGCATAAAACTATAAAGAGTAGGTGATTTGATTGTGACGTCACATGCTAGTGTTTCATATAAATTCCATAGTAGCGAAATCGTTTTGACAGTTCGAAAAAAGAAACTGATTTGACTAGTAGTCTAATACCCTATAAGACACTGGGTTAACGGTTTAACCAGTTAACCCCGGGTTAGTGGGATGGTGCAAGTATACTTTACTTCTCTTAGGCAATTGATGTCAACGCAAAATCGTGACAACGACAGCATTTGACGTCGATCGTTTTTTGATGAAAATCTACTATAAAACACCCCACTTTTAGGTTGGCATTATTTATTCACAAAACTAAATTTTACCCCCGTGGCGTCAGTGGCACGGCAAATGGAGGCGCCGTTTGGCGTTCAAAAGGTTAAGGTTTTCAAGAAACTTCTTTGACATAAAAAAATTATGCCTACATACCAGATAAAAGCAATACTTGCGTACTTGTTTATAGTCATTTTCAGGGTTTTTTGTGCCAACTCTGTGGAAAATAAATATTGAATGAAAATGAAAATAATTTATTTGAAAAAACACACAAGCTTAAACAAAAAATAATATTTATTTACATACAAGATATATACAGTGGTACTACTAAACGAAATTAATAACTAGCTTAAATTTAAAATAGGCCCCTGAGGCATAAAGCTTAAACTAAAACATACAGTTTTTGTCCTCAGATAAAAGAGTTCGAAGGCAAAGAGACGGCACAACTGGTAGACAGATACAAGTTCTTGGACTTGTATCCTTGCAGCATCGCGGAACTCAAGTCCATTGGCTACACTGAGGTGAGATATAGTTATACTCTGTATCTTTAGGTATTTAAATAAAAGTAAACAAAATCTACCCTCAAATAGCTCCTTAAGCCAGTTGAGGGCATTGGGGTATCTCAGGACTGGCCTTACAGGCAATAAGAATGGGGCATGACAGGGGCCAGTACAGCGGTGTGGCACCGCTACAACGCGATTGGTTGATGAGTTCGCATCACGCGCGCGATTGGTCGCAACTGCGTTGCGTTAGACTGCACGATTGGCTCGAATTCGTGAGTGACACCGCTGAACTAGTACCATTTTTAGTGACCGTAGGGCCAGTCAATGGTTGAGGGTAGATGAAAACAGTACATGATCAAATCCGTACACGGCGGGGAGAAGTTGATAACTCGCGGGAAAAAATTGAAGAAATTTTAACCGTATGTCATTTTATTTTAAGTTCAAATTTCTTCGGTAGAATATCTCGAGTTATCAACTTCTTCCCGCCGTGTACGGAAATAATGTAGGTTAAAGTATAGATAAATACAGATAAAATACGAGTTTACAAATATAAATGAGCTAATCTAAAATAAACAAAGTGGCTGCATATGTAAAACACTTATTTTTTGCAGGTGGCGTCAATGTCGAACAAGTCTTGGGCCCTCGGCGGACCGTTAGCCGGGATATCGCCTGAACTGGCAGCAGTTATACTGGGACAGAAGTAAGTTTCGCTATATCACAATAAGAAACCGGATAAGTGCGAGTTGGACTCGCGCACCGAGGGTTCCGTACAGTTCTGCAAAAATATTTTACTCTTCGAAGTCCGAAAAAAAAGGCCAGATATTTTTGCGGCCTTCGTTATGTTATATTATTGCAGGTGACTGTACCATTACGCAATATACGGCAAAAAAATAACGTTAGTTGTATGAGACCTCCGCTTAAATCTTTTTTTATTCTGTTTTTAGTATTTGTTGTTATAGCGGCAACAGAAATACATCATCTGTAAAAATTTCAACTGTCTAGCTATCACGGTTAATGAGTTACAGCCTGGTGACAGACAGATGGACTTCTTAGTAATAGGGTCCCGTTTATACCCCTTTACGGAACCCTAAAAAGTGACTAACACCGTTTACCCAATGGCTAATACTTTCAAAGAAGTAACAGGAGTCACTTAAGTTTTTAAAGTCGAAACTCTGAGGATGAGTGACCTGCTCGTAAGATATATTGAAATCAGGTTTTTTTCTATATATGAAACTAGTATGAGTTTTAGCCGAAATAACAAATCACGTGTTCATTACTTTTTCATGTTCTCCAACATATATTCAAACCAGTAATTAACTAGCAATTTGTTGGAACAAAACTAGAGGGTTTGGTCACTTCTCAGTACTTCGGAGGACAATTTATCCCAATAGGTTGTTTGGGCAGTTAAATAAATACGTGTCTATTAGTTTAGAGTACTCTATAACATATATAAAAATAAATCAAATAGGAACCGGACAGTAGGGTATGTTTCCTTGTAAGATAGAATATGAAAAATACCAATATTTGCAGAGATAACGACCCGAACAAGGACATAGCTCGTCCGGACACCAACCAGATGATCCCCTACAAGCCGAAGGCCAACCCTCTGCCCGGCGAACACCCTATTTCCGGTAAGTTAATTATTATTGTAGATATAACGAGTTTTTCGAAGCGCTGGTGGCCTAGCGGTAAGAGCTTGCGACTTGCAATCCGGAGGTCGCGGGTTCAAACCCCGGCGCGTACCAATGAGTTCGAAACTTATGTATGAAATATCATTTGATATTTACCAGTCGCTTTTCGGTGAAGGAAAACATCGTGAGGAAACCGGACTAATCCCAACAAGGCCTAGTTTACATACCCTCTGGGTTGGAAGGTCAGATGGCAGTTGCTTTCGTAAAAACTAGTTCCCACGCCAATTCCTGGGATTAGTTGCCAAGCGGACCCCATCAGGCTCCCGTGAGCCGTGGCAAAAATGCCGGGACAATGCGAAGAAACCTAGAAATCATTTAATTATACATAATAAACAATTTTCATGAACCTCTGGAGGGCTATTTGCAGAATACAGATTTTTTTTATTCAAGTTTTGGGGTTATAAAAAAACACCTCCCTTACGGCTTGGCCACGACATTGAGCGACTTGCGACGGCGGCAGCGATAACCATAGGTTGGAGCGAGATACAGCGATCGGACCTTTCGTTCCCACCTATGGTTGTCGCTGCCACCGTCGCCAGTCGCGTAATGTCATGGCCGCCGGAGCCGTTAACTTACCTTCTTTATTGCCCCGAGTTATCGAGACTAACCCGCGGACCTTGAACTCGCGCAACACTGACGCCGAACGCTATATATTAGCTACAAGCCATGTAATATCAAAGATAATTTAATATAGAGGCGTATTGTCAAAGTAAATTTAGTAGTCACAGCATGTAGGTAACTCTGCTGAATACAATAAATATTTTTTCCAGGTGGAACTTTCCCGCTGCCACCCGCTGCAGCTCACCTCTGCACCCTCATGCCGCCGCCAACTTCCTTCAGAGGGCCGTTCGTAGCCGTCGACAGGCTCATGCAGCTGTTCAACAGGATATCATTGCCTGACAAGCGTGAGTATAGTATAGAGTATAGCGTAACAATGACTGAACAACTTTAAAAGTGTCTCCAAGATAGAATGTGTGCGTTGAACTGTCTGTCAGTTTGTGGCCTAAATGGAACTTAAATTTGACGTATAGGTAAAATTTCTTGAACTGATCTTGTTCACTTACCTGTACTAACAATGGCATTGTTCTATTACAATCCTATTATCTGCTTTTGTTCTCGTAGGCGCCAACCAATTTACTTACAAAATAAGTTAGAAGTACATTGCATGTATATTGAATTCTAAACCTTATTTCTTGTTGAATGGGGTTAAAATGGTCTAAAAAGATAATATCATATTCAATCTTTTGGAAAGTCACATGCACCTTAGCCACGACAGGGACGTATTCTGGTGTTAAATAAAATATGTAGAAAGATAAAAATGTATAATTATTATACATATTAGTTAATGTCCACTTGTACTCGCATTGACCCACGGTCGCCACATAAATATTATCAAGTCCAGTAAAACGTAGCCAGGGTCGTTAAAATCACAAGGTACAAAATCCAATCGAAAGCAGGGAATGTATATATATTTGTATATATTTATATATGTGTATATGTCTTTGTGTTCGTACAGGTACGTAATTGTATCATCAAAGTATACCACATATTTTTGCACCGCCTACAACTTATCTGCTTTGCCTGAAGGTTGACTGGTAGAGAATGCCTTATGGCATTAAGTTCGCCTTTTGTACAGTGTGTTTTCTTATGTGCAATAAAGTTTAAATAAATAAATGTCCGGTAAAACTTAGCCAAGTTGCGTAAAAGATCAGTAGGAATTGAATAAGAACACATGTACTGAACGAGCGAAAGCCAGTTAGACAGTAAGATTTAAAACTACAATCATATCATAATGTGTCCCACAATTTGATAACAGGCCAGGTATTTTTTTTTATTGGTGTCTCGCTCGCTCTTTTATTGCAATTGCAGTTAGGTATAGGTCAGAAAAAATTACCACTAAATAACATTCCGACATAAACAGATAAACCACGTGCTTATCAATTGCAACAATGCGAGTACGACCCTGGCGGCACATCTGTTATCTCTAAATGCAAAACGTGTGAATGTTATTCTTACCTTCAAAGCATTTTTATCCTTATGGTAAGACTATAGAGCCGAAAATATAATGGAATTTTATGGTATCTCATAGCTGTTTTTCTACTGAGTGTGTTCTTTTTGAGTGTCGATGGTTGTTAAATGCAAAAAAGTTAGGTTAGCCATTATTTAGTTAGTGTATTTTGTAGTCTATTGTTTAAAGAAATAGAGTCGTTAATCTATACTAACATTTCAAGGCGGTTATAATCTGCTTTTACTACGAGGTGGTTATCCTAATTTGTGGTTTACCACTCAATGGTATTGTATTCTTGAGACTATTTGAGTAAACTAGATCAGATCGTCGGATTCACACTATACACACTATTCCTTATTATTCCTTGAAGTAGCCAAAGAATTAAAACTACTTAAGAACCGTCCCCTCATCAGTTGTTGTTAGAACTACACATAGACTAGGAATCCTCTAGACGGAGTTTAGAGCAATTATTTGATGAAACCGATGCTGCCAAAAATACGGGGGTGCGGGGGACGAGGTGAGCGAGGTCCCGTGCCGTGATTGATCCGTTCAAAGACACGGACGCCACACAAAGACATTCGACTCGAAAATGGAGTAAAACTACCGTATATTTTGTGGCAGAGGGGAGAGTGCTACTATGCTCAATCTGGACGATGTCTTGTCTGTGGAACTACATCACGAAATAGATATTTTCTCTCATTGTTTATAATTGTATCTGTTCCACAGCGCCAGCGCCAACGCAAGAGAACGGCTGCGACACCAAACTCTTCGATTTGGCGCGCTCCGTTCACTGGATTGTGGATGACGAGGGGATCACTACTGTCGCCAATAAGGTATGCTATAGTTTGGTTTTTTTAGCATTAGAAAGAAGGTAAGCTATCTTGACATGTCTTTTAATTTAAAAACGCTATTAAATAATCAGTAACTACATATTACTTATGAAAGCAGAAGATTATACCTAAATGATCGTATTAGATTCATAACTGTTACATATTTGCCGTGACTTGTTTCTGATGGCTCCTCTACACGATGGGTCAGCGCCGGCCACTCCAAGGGACGCATTTATGCGTTAGAGGGAGCAAGTGATATTGCTATCTCATTCTACCGCATGGCTGCGTCCCTTGGAGTGGCCGGCGCTGGCCCTTCGTGTAGAGGAGCCATGAAATGTGTTTTGCAATTAAAAGACACATCAAGATTGTTTACCTTATTTCTAATGCTAAAAAAACGAACTATAGTTAGATAATAGAGTTAGACCACAGAATAAGTAATAGTACTACCGTACAGAAAGGACACTTCCTACAAAACCGAAGATTGACAGCAATTCAGGGTCGAATCATGCTGTCCCTTTCTAACTTATGGCACTATCGCTTCGACTATTTAGGGTTGTCAAAATTCAAGTAATTATCTTATCTGTGGTCGTGCACGCAAGGAACGTCAAGTCAAGATAAAATAAATTAAATTAAATGATTCACCTTTTAACGTGAATGACATACATGAATTTAGTAACATACTAACAGCAAAGAGAATTTAGTAAATTATCTTTACTAACAGTTACCAGTAGAATCTTTAATTTGATTTGACAAATTTCATTCTAAATAAATTACTACATTAAGGGCCAGTTGCACCAACCACATTTGACAGACTGATCAACGTCAGCCGGCGCGCCACTATGAAACTTTCCATACATAAAAATTTGCGAACTCTTTAACCCTTTACCAGGCTAAGGGATATATATTTCCCACATACGGTACTTCAAACATGTGTTCTATTTTCGATCAGTAAGACTGACATTCGATTGTCATTTTTGAACTATCAGCCTGGTAAAAGGTTAACGATACGAACAGTTTGGTGCAACCGACCCTAAGTATGTATAAAATAGTGGTTTTGATAGCATACTAACAGTTACCAGCGGATTTCCTCGACAACAGTGTCAATGATATAATTATGTCATTTCAGTCTCGCAGAAGAAAGGCCGGCGAAGACTCGGATGACGATGATTTGAGCGTCGCACCGCCCGTCAACGATATCTACCGCGCCAGGCAGCAGAAACGAGTCAAATAAACTCACTAACTACACCTATAGTACGTTTTTATTTGTATTAGAAAGAAGGTAAACAATCTTGATGTGTATTTTTATTAAAAAACACGTTTTAAAAATAAGTCACGGCAAATATGTAACAATTATGGATATAATACAATCATTTATATTCTTCTGCTTTCATTAAGTAATAGTTACTGATTTTTAAAAAGCGTTTTTCAATTAAAAGACATGTCAAGATTGTTTACCTTATTTCTAATGCTAAAAAAACGAACTATAGTAATAGATAAAGAAACCTGTTAATTAAACATAATATATTAGGGGTTTAAGGCAAAAAAATCATCTCGGATGATTCATACTATACTCGTATAATCAGCAAAGTGTACAAACATGTATTCGGGGGCTGCTGTGACGGACATAAGATTAAGTTCAAAATGTGAAATTTATTCTCACTGGCCTTAGAGCATTTAGTAACTGGAGATGCCTTGGCTGTCATTTTCTGTACAAAACAGTCTGCCGATTTTTGCGGGGGAGGGGACGTCAAATGTATTGCTATCTCTTCATGAATTGTAACGTAACGTCACAGGAGAAATAATAGGACTAGGTACAGAAGACTCACTCTCTAACAAAACGCGTCTGTTAAGATCAGCACAGATATGGCCGCTAGGTGGCGACAGCGCCACGCGCGGCTTATGGCAAACCCCAAAATTGGGGCCGAACGGATGTACTTTTAGCTACCTGTAGCAAAGTGACGAAATCGCGGAGTGAGCCACGCCTGGTAACGTACAAATAGCCATGTCAGGCCATACAAAAGTTTGCACAATTGTGCAAAGTTTTCGGCAGAGAGCTAAGCTCTTAAAGGCGACTCCGGTTATTAAATGCTCAAAGTCACTGCCACTTAATAGGTTATCTAAAGATTCCTCTGACATAAAATAGTGTCAATTCGAAACACCTACATTGGTGTATGACAGACATTTTATCAATTCATGTGAAATGATTTTTTACTATAATTATTATGAAATGAATAAAACTTTTTGTAATATTTTGGTAGTTTTATTTACTCACCTACAACAATACTCTCTAGCAAAATTCATCATAATATTGTCATAGGGACTATAGAACAATACGATAACATGATTTAAATATCTATTAATAATATACATACTTCAGTCGCTTAAATCTCGGGTAAATCCATCTGTCAGATTATGCGATTTTGGTATTAAGAAAAGGTAATAGGGTAGAGATTTGCTGAGAGGGTCGAATGGATTTACCCGAGTTTGAAGTTAAGCGACACACTTGTAACCAAAGAGAATTTCGTATAGAGGCGTATTGCCAAAGTAAATTATGTAGTCACGGTAAATTTACTGCTGTGGCAAAGGTATGGCCTATACTCGTGTAGATGACCTTTTGATATTTAACAGATATCAGTGAAAGAATAAGGATCAAAGTTAAATGGCGTTCTAAAAGTTTTAATCCTGTGTCGAAAGATGGCAGTAAAGGACTATGCGTCAAAATGGTCCCAAAACCAACAGAGTTGAGGGTTAGGTCATTAGATAGGTATTTCTATGTACTTCATTTTGTTCTATGGGCACCAAGCGGAATTCCATTGCAGAACGGAGAATTTGGTATTTTAGTAAAAATGTCGTCACCCTTATTACCTAGGCCATAGAGTCCACCGCCGGGCGAGCGCGGCAAATCATTCGGTGTGCTCGCCCGGCCGTGCGCGAACATTACCCTGCAGCAATTCATTTACTTACTTGGACTCTATTGCCTAGGTAATAAGGGTGACGACATTTTGGCATAAATACCAATATCTCAGTTTTGCAATGGAATTCCGCTTGGTGCCCATAGAACAAAATGAAGTACATAGAAATACCTATCTAATGACCTTACTCTCTTCTGTTGGCGTTGGGTCCAGGCTCCATACAAAGTTACCCATGGTCCTTTACTTTGACAATACGCCCATTAAAATGTTCTTTGCTTGTAACATAAGATTTAAATTATTGTGATGGTACTTAATTAACTTGAGACTCCATGAAGTGTCTATTCTTGAAACCATGTTCGATGTTACCTGAAAAATAGACAATAACGTCCTGTGGAAATGTATAGCCCGTAGTTTCTTAACTATTAACCTTCTGAACGCTGATAACACTAAGGCCACAGAATAAATGGGGTTGGCCGGTAGCAGATGGCGCCATCATAGCTTGCCCCGTCAATCCCTAGAATTGTGTCAAATTTTTGTTTTTTTAATGCCCTGGATGCCAGCCCTTTAAGCCAAATCTCATAGAAAAAGGGGCAAGCTATGATGGCGCCATCTATGCAAACCGTTGACAGTTGCCAACCCCATTATAGTACAGTCACAGAATAAATAATAGCACTAGGTACAGAAGACTCACTCTCTAACAAAACGCGTCTGTTACGATCAGGACAGATATGGCCGCTAGGTGGCGACAGCGCCACGCGCGGCATATGGCTAGCCACCAAAATTGGTGTGGAGCGGATGTACTTTTAGCTACCTGTTGCAAAGCGACGAAATCGCGGAGTGAGCCATCCCTGGTACAGTCACCTGCAATAATATATTACACAACGAAGACGGCAAAATTATCTGACACGATCTTATTTGTAGAGCCATATGAGCGTGTCACATATTTTTGCGGCCTTCGTTGAGTAACATATTATTGCAGGTGACTACTACCGTACAGAAAGGACACTTCCTACAAAACCGAAGTTTGACAGCGATTCAGGGACGAATCATGCTATTCCTTTCTAATGTATGGCACTATCCCTTTCGGCTATTTAGGGTTGTCAAAATTCACGTCATTATCTTATCTGTGGTGGCACGCAGGGACGTCAAGTTGTGCCAACCCTAATAATTGCTTGGAGCAATGCTGAGCCGAACGGAGCCGAGAATGCCCGATAGGAGTTTCATACAAAATATAAGAAAAGTCAAAAAATAGTGCGACATAAAATAGTAGAAATTAAATAAAATAGAACTAAAAAATTTCTATACTAAATTGTTGCCATGTTAAAGCATTTTACGTCAAAAATGTGACAGTTACGTAGGAAGTGGCGCCCTCAATAATCTTCCACAATTTATTGTCGGACTATACTTTGGACATTTCGCATTATCTGTGGCTGGGACTCGAGGGGTTAAAGCAGTCGTGACTTGTGTCGTTACATTATTTAAATAATATTTCGTGATTTCAATTAGATTACCTACTTTTACCAACTACGTAGGCGTGTGCGTGACAATGGGGTTGGCAACTGTCAAAGGTTTGCCTAGATGGCGCCATCATAGCTTGCCCCTTTTTCTATGAGATTTGGCTTAAAGAGCTGGCATCCAGGGTATTAAAAAAACAAAAATTTGACACAATTCTAGGGATTGACGGGGCAAGCTATGACGGCGCCATCTGCTAAAAACTTCCACCGGCCAACCCCATTGTATATGAGAAATGGCGCTCAAAAGGCTTTAACTTGTCCACTCCCACGGCTCATATATGAGCCGCAACGCTTATGGTGTAGACGTGCGCGCCGCCGCGGCGCGCCGCCGCCATAGAGTCAGCGCGCCGCCGCCGCCGCCGGTAGTCTAAAATTCGCGCCGAATATTTTTTTATAAGACAGTATTATGCAGCGTTAAAATATGTAATGCGGGCGCCACTTCCTACGTAACTCTCACATTTTTGATGAAAATACTTACTTACTTGGCAATAATTTAGTACGGATTTTTTTTGGTTATTGTATAATTTATTTTCTACAATTTTATGTCGCACCAACACAATACTAACAATTTCTTATGTGGCAGTATGATTTACATAAAAATGTGTTGTATGTATGGGTAAAACACATTTACAAAGTATAATGTCCAGTGTTTTAACCGTTCTCGATAACACGGCACTTTTGCTAAGTCCAGTATGTTGGACATTGCCAAGTATGCGAAGAGTAAAATTATCAAATTTTCTGGTAGTTTTTATGGTAAATAAATTAAACAGAGGTATGTTAGGTGTTTCAAAACGTTTTAAAAATTCATTACTTGTCGGTTTACAACGTAATGAACGAATGAACCAAATAGATAAAAAAATATTTTTACGGATTTTTTTTCCTGTGCGTTCATCAAGACATCAAGAGACAGACCCGATTTCATTTGAGAAATTTCTTAGGAAAATATTGATAAAATTGCATGCATTATTGTAAAAACCATTGCTCAGACTGCCTCCTAGTCCTCCTACGATACCCCGCTAAGTTTGATAAATGACAGTAAAATTTTACCACCTACGAGCTATAAAGTTTTTGGAAAAATATAAAAATAATAGGTTTGACTTTAATTCATAACATAAGTTGACATTATCAGTAAGTGTATTTGTAATTAAAAAATGCAATTATTCTATATTTATTAAAAACATGAATTTGACAAAAAAAAACCTTATGCACATAAAGTACTGTATGTATCCAAAATACTGGACGTCTTTTCATTATGCGGCGTATCTTTTTATGTACACCGAACCTGGCAACATCCAACATATTTAACATACGTATGTTTTTTTCGGAACTATTATAAATATATTTTTTTCATGATTTTTCTACAATAAACAACCACATAATAAGATAATAACACCAAAAAAATTATACTAACACAGTTTTTTGAGATTTTTTCCCTTGTCGAGGGGCTACCCGAGGTTTTCATCGATTTTTGACAAGTTTTGAATCGTATCTCCTTTTTTTGCACTACAGATAGAATTATAAGACAAACGGTTATCGGTTTTTCAATCTTTTATCTCCAGTTTTGTCCACCGGATTTTGAAAAAAATGAATAAGTACTTATTTTTTTATGAATTTTTTAAACATTGTCTAAAAAACACTTTTTTCGTATCTAATTTGCGGTGATCTTACATGTACGAAATCTACATATTTGGGTTCGTCTTTGATGTCTCGAAAAAGATGTCCCGGGTTTTAATTTTAAACTAATTAACACAAAAGTTATGGCTATGGCTGGTATATGTTCAACTTAGATGCCAAATATCTCGAAGACAATGAACTTTGAAGTAAATATGGGATACTATATTGCTTAAAGCCTTGCTGTTAATATAATAAGGTACAAAAAACATTAGAAAACTAAGGGATACAGATCGAAGGTCATTGGCGTGGGGTAGCCCCTTAAGGGTTAAGCGTAACTTTTCATTATACGTCTTAATGTTGAAAAGTTGAAAAATCCCACGTCGCCGCCGTGGATTTTTTCGTGGCGCGCCGCCGCCTAATTTTTTTCGACCGGCGCGCACGTCTATTATGGTGACGTCACAACGTGGGAATGGACAAGTCACCTTTAACGTAAATACTTAAATGTGACGTTCTCAGTCAAAAGGTACCACTTTGTCGCTTACCATAAAGACGAAATTTGCTTGTATCTTTATACAAATAACCTGTCAGTGTCCTTATAGCAAGCGAAAATGTGGTGCATTTTGATTGCGAACGTCACAAATTGTAATTAGCTATTTAATTACGCGCCGATAGTATGGATAATGATTACAACATTTAGAACTCTACTTTGGTATGTCTAGTCGCCATCAGATATATAGGAGCGGCCAAGGTGTTCACAATATCTGAACACGCACTCTAACGCCCTGACAATAGAGGCGTGTTCAGATATTTGTGAGCGCCTTGACCGCTCCGATATATCTGATGGCGACTGTACTTACTTATAGCATTATCTACGATACAGTACTTATTTCTATAGTCTGTATTTTTAGGTATATAAATAAAAGTAAACAATTTGTACATTTTCGACTAGTTATTACACTTATTACTTATTAGAGGTAGTTATAACATTTCATTGGTTAACCGACCAATTACAAAACCGCCTGGATCAGTCACTGAACGACCAGAATTTAACCAACATTATTTGATCGTGTAATGATGTAATGATTACACGATCAAATAATGTAGGTTAAATTCTGGTCGTTCAGTGACTGATCCAGGCGGTTTTGTAATTGGTCGGTGTAATGTTTTCATCTACCCTCAACTAGCTTAGGGACCCATTTGAGGGTAGATTTTGTTTACTTTTATTTAAATACCTAAAGATATATAGTATAAATAAGGATAATCTAAAATTCTAAAGTTACAGCTAAAATGAAACGAGCCTATATAATACTGGCTTTTATTTCCAATATTAAAACAATTGAAATAAATAAATATTATCTACTTACACAGCGGTAACTGAAATTCTATTTTATAATTACATCTTGTACTTAAATTTTCGAATGCCTCATAACAGATCTTTGCTAGTCAATATTCGACCTTAAAATATAAAGCATAAGGTTTATTGTAAGATCAGTGACAAAGCAGACGATAAAGGCTATTCAATTTTCATTTTTTTACAAATTGTCTAAATAATATCTACAGAAATAAATTAGTGAAAATTTAATACAAAAATGGTAAAATAAATACATGATTTCAAATTATTGTCGACACATGGAAACTATTTAGCGGTACATTTTTGACACAATTGTTACATAACAAAAAATAATTGGCTGATTTACTGTCTATGGTCTACATCTAAAACTCCAAATAAATAAAAATTGTCTATGACAAAGCGTACAGAACTAAAATGGTACTATTAAGTACTACAATTGTATTCGAACATATTTGGTTGCTGTCTAAAGTGTGGTAGAATACTGTATGGTTCAGCTAAAATTAAGAATAATGAAATAAATAACAATTAGTACATAAAGGTATGTAAGTAATATTTCACGCTATAATTTCGTGTTTCTCCGGTGTTACACCATAAATCGTCTGCAATAGACGAAAAGGCCTATGATGATGATATGATGAATTTCGTATTAATTTTTTACTTTACAAATCGGCCTAAATCTAAAAAATATTCTCAATTTTAGCTCACCAACAAGAAAAATGATGCCTATAAAGATTCAAGTTATCACTTTTCCAAAATCAAACTAAGAGACACTTTGGCCTTACCTAAGTCCCAAAATTACCAAAATCGATTTAATTTCACACGTTCTAATGACGTATTTGGGATTTCACTAATTTTGGCGCTTTGGTAACAGATGTCGCTACTGTTATTAAATTTCTTATTAACAGTGGCGTCATCTACAATGAAGTTCTAAGTTTTAAATCTCATTAAATGGATCGATTATTTTTTCTTATAACCCATTGTGTTTCGTCTTCCAACTGGTTTAAAACCATGAATTCACAGGTTTTTTTTTTAGTAAACACAATTTTTTGTAGTAATTTTGTCAAAGTAGGCTTCTGTAAAAGTATAAGCTTAATATTACACCATCTATTAGGGAACAAGTCACATCACAACCAACTTACACATACTCGTTTTGGCTTACGGAACAAAATAACAAGAAAAAATTGATCGACCCTTTAAAAGCTTGATACTACTGGTTGTCATAAGGTCATCTCTGCTTTTATATCCCAGTCACTAAAATGATTATGTTATTATTGAAAGATTTAGGAAAAAATTCACCGCATCAAGTAAGAACTTGCGATGAATAGCACCAGTGATCGCCCTAACCAACTGCGATGACTATCGACAGATTTTCGATTATTTTCTACGTCTAGTTTATGTAGTATCTGTGACGTAAAGACAAATCAGCCCTACCATAGAGAAATATAGTAAGCATAGAGTGCTCACTCCATACATCAGTTTTGGTACCAAAAGGACTATTATTTTCGTTGTCGACATCTAGCATCGAGTAGCGGAATTATCAGTACTGCTACTCGACACTAGATGTCACGTGTGTCGCGAATGACGGAAATTGTACTGAACAACAATTTACAATTAATATTAGAAGCGGAAGGAGTTGGAAATAGAGTTCCGGTTAATCCGGTTATAATATTAGCTGAAAATTGTTGAGCATTAGACTTTTCGGTCGGTGCTACATCTATTGTCAAGTAGCAGTACTGATAATTCCGCTACTCGATGCTAGATGTCGACTACGAAAATAATAGTCGTTTTGGTACCAAGACTGATGTATGGAGTGAGCATTCTATGTATTTTTCATCACACTCGCTCAGTAAATGTGGAATTGCACGCAGGCATAGCGGGAGTAATGGAAAAAGCGTTTTCCCTTGGGAGTAATGAAGTTTATAGTACCATAATTAACAGTTTTTTGTCTTTATACTTCATTTTTGTATCGCAAGTGTGAAGAAAAACATTGTCAAAACAAACAAAGTGTTGTGTAAAAACAAACTCGGGGCGTAATAATATTGCAAGCTCGAGTCTATAAATCGCTCCGGCAAGCCGTTGCGATTTAACTTACTCTCGTTTGCAATATTTAACTTACGCGCCTGCACAATGTAATATTTTTTTCTATGGCCCTACCAACAACCAGTATCTAAAAATGTCCGAGCCCCTGTCCAATATTACCCATAATGGCCTTGACCACGTCCGTGCTGGAGGCGGTCCCCCCCACGTCGGGGGTGAAGATGCGGTCCACGTTGATGGTCTTGGTGACGGCGCCGCGGATCAGCTCCGCGTGGAAGTGGTGCCCGAGGTGCTCCAGCATGTCGACGGAGGCGTTGATCATGGCGATGGGGTTGGCTATGTTCTTGCCGGCGATCGCTGTGCCTGGAGTTAAAAATTGTTGAATGAATATTACAAATTGGTATATACAGGGTGGAAAGGCACGACGATCCTTTCCGGAAATGGGAGATAGTTTAGCCTAAGCTCTATATTTTCTCCATAGAAACTATGTTAATATGGGCAACCGTTTATAAATTATGGCCTTTTAAACATCCATGCAAAAAACTACTTTGTTCTAACCCTAACAGGTGACAGGGTCAATGAACTTACTTGTAAACAATCAGTATACGACAGGAAATTATGCTAATTTGTTGCCATCTAACCATTTTTAGGTCTGCTTACAACACGGTAAGAATCGTTGCAGGATTTTCGATTTTTTAGTGGTTCCACTTGTTCAATACTTGAATGAAGTAGTTATGTTATTCCTTAATATTAATAATACTAACCACAACATTGATTACAACGACAGTTCAAATGGTGACATTGACAACCACTCAAAAGTACGCAATCGTCTTATAAATATCTCTGGTTTCCTTGACTGATAAAAAGGTTTTAGTTTCTTAACACGTTTCACAAAATTATTTTCGAATAAATAGAAACTATCTAAAATAATAAAAAAAATTTTTTTTATTATAAGTAGGTTGTGTTTGATGCACCAAATGTAGGTACATGCAAAACAGAACATTAGAATAAATCAAGAATAAATACTCTTCAATACCAAACTAACAAACCTTCTTGCGTGGTAGGAAATAGACAAGACGTCATCAGACGTCAAACAAACATCAGTTTGAAATTAAATTTTTATTGAACTTTACTTATTTAATGTCATATTTTTCAAATAAAAATGCCGTTGTTAGATGCTCGTGGCTATTTAAATTTGTGGGGCTGTGTAAAAGATATGGTGTACCAAACGGAATGTGAAACTGCGGACGAAATGAGACAAAGGCTAATTGGTGCTTTCTGCGGAGGACAATCTGCGGAGGAAAAATGACGAAGAGCATACACTATCGCATGTGCATCGACATACTCGGGCACGGGCTGCGGCGGCCTTGTAAGACACGGAGGTACATTTGAACACCGTATGTGAAGAGAAGATAGTGTTAAATATTGGCAAAAAATAATTATCTAAGAAAGTAATAAAATTGTTTATAATATTTTTGCATTCATTTGATTTATTTGACATTTATGCGACATTCATACATCATTGCGATTCTGTCAACGATCGGAAAAAAGTGTAAAGTCCCGAGCTTTCCCGACGGAGATCCTTAATCTATAGCCGTGATGTGCACATGCTATAGGGTTGTCACCACAGTTAAAAAGTAGTAAATTTGCTATTTTTATTTTTTACTCAATTAACGATTCTTACCATTACCAATCGTCTCTGTATCACTTAAACGACCTAATACTTCCGGGAAGGATCGTCGTGCCTTTCCACCCTGTATATTCACCCCTCAGCGTATAGTCAAACATAACAAATTCACCCTGTAGATAAAGTGTTTTTCTTAAGTGTGAAATATGTCTATGACTTAAGACGAAAGTGGAGGACGCGCGCGAAATCGCCTTTTCATGCAAACGTAGTCCCCATTTTCGTCCCTGGATATTAACATTATTGAAAATATTTAGACACAATTTGTTGTACATCAACCACAGCTATTGAACCTATGTTTGATTTTTTTCGAATTTTTAATTATTATTAAATTTAACATCATTTAATTAAAAAAATGTTTTCATGTTTGAAATCTGTTTTTCGCTCCTAATTTTTACAATAATCCAAATATGGAAAAAAGTAAAACGTGGGGGCATAGCTATGGTTAATATACATCATGTTATGCAAAAATATTTTGCATAGTATCAATATCCAGAGAGGAAAATGGGAAATACGTTAGTATGGAGAAACGGCCGTCCCCTTTCCGTAACAGGTTGAAATGGAAACGAAAATTACTTCCGCCACTGGACGGACGATAGCCTCATAACCCTTTGCCAGGCTAAGGGATATATATTTCCCACTTGCGGCACTTCAAACATGTGCTCTATTTTCGATGGCTAAGACTGACATTCGATTGTCATTTTTGAAATGTAAGTCTGGTAAAGGGTTAACGCGTTCCCACTTATCCCATTTGGTCCAACTAACGTACCTGTGTTTCTAGTGCCAGGTTCGAACACCGCGTAGTGTTCGCCGTAGTTTCTTCCAGACAACAGCCCGGCGCCGCCCAGCAGCCCGCACACCACGTTGGACACGATGGAGCCGTACAGGTTGGTCATCAGCATCACGTCGAATTGATGAGGCCTGCGATCAAATTGAATTGGATTTTATAACACACTTGCTGGTAAAGTGGTAGTTATTTAACCGCTTAATAATCCTCCTAAATATTAAACACGCGTGATTTTTCGTTATATTATAGCACTTGTTAGGTTATGAAAGAGGTACAAAAAGTACCTACTGAGGTTGACTGAAGTAGCATGACAAATACGAACGTTTCCGAGAAAATACAACGGAAAACAATTATGCACTACGCAAGCACTAAGCATTATGCACTACGTAGCGGGGCACTATCGAACAAGACAAATGTTGGGTAGCTCCGGGATAAGTGGCGTACACAAAGAGAGAGGTCTATGCTGGAGGCTATGGAGGCTAAGCTGATAATGGTAAAATAGCTGTACTAAATTGGCTACAAGCTGCATGATAAGATAAGATAAGATAAGAATACCCTTTATTGACCAAAAAAAAAAAAGTTCATTACATATTACATTTAAATTAATTCACATTTCATTTATATTAACATTTTTCCTTAATTAATTTTAATAAATATATTTTTGAATGTCATTGCTTTTTATTCATTATTCAGTCTGCCTTCTTGGCATAGGCCTCCTCCAGCTCTCTCCATAGCTCTCTATTCTGTGCTGTCCCAATCCAATTTACTCCCGCATGCTTCTTGATGTCATCCGACCACCTCATTATTGGTCTCCCTTCTCTCCTCTTTCCATCTCTAGGATACCATTCCGCTACCTCTCTATCCCACTTATTTTTACCTTCTCTTGCCTCAAGCTGCATGAAGCAGTTATCAATAATCATGTTGTTGTGTTCCAGCTCCGGATACTCTTTTGCAAGACGGCGGGATTTCTCTAAGAACAGACCATCAGATATCCACTCACTCACTCACTCACTCACTCATTCATTCACTCACTCGCTGCACTCACTTGGCTACAAGCTGCATGCAGCAGTTATCAATGATCATGTCATTGTGCTCCAGCTCCGGATACTCTTTTGCAAGACGGCGGGATGTCTCTAAGAACAGGCCATCGGAGATCTTCATGATGTTGGCTTTGTGGACCGTAGTCACCTGAAGTAGGAGGAATTTAATTAAATATACACTTGTTGACTAGATAGCCCTTTTATGACAATCAGCCATTTCATTGGATAATCTGCGTTAAAGCAATATGTGGATTTCCATTAGAGAAGGATCCTTATGCTTCATGTGCATAAGATAAGGACCTTTGCATCAGAAAAGGGTCCTTATGCACATGGATCTGATGGAAAGTCACATATAAGTCGGAAATGAGAGTCAAAGTTTATTTTTACTCTAGTGATGTTTAATATTATTTATGTATTTTATTTGTTGACAACATGCTAGTTTACTTTTGAAATATTATTATACATTCAGTAAGTTTGACTAGGTTTTTCACTCATCTACATACTCCCAAGTTTAGCTGGAAGAGATCCCTTAATAACGATGAACCTTTGTACATCAATTTCTGTAAATTTTATGTGATCCTGTTTTTTTTGTTAATACATACTACAAATAGTGACATTGCTCGCGCGCTCGAATTGTTCATGATAAATTACACTTGAATGGTCAGTATTGAAAGCCGAGCCACAGTGAGGCCGTCTAAAAGCACGAGTATCTTAGGCAAAAAACATCCGTAGTGTCTATTTTCTTTACCTACCTTCTTACGTCCGTTCTTCTTGGCATACTCGAATGCGAACCTGGCCACCCTCTCGGAGTTGCTGGCGGTCACCACCTTCATGGACTCGATGACGCCAGCCACTGATTCGTGTTCCAACATGGCGTATTCACCTTCTGTGTTCTGTCTGGAAATAAAAACATACAATTTTTTATTTTTATTTAAACGAGCAATTCTTGTTTATATATATATTTATTTATTTTTATTTTTTATATATTTATTTATATGTATATGTATTTCGGGGATCTCGGAAACGGCTCTAACGATTTCGATGAAATTTGCTATATGGGGGTTTTCGCGGGGGCGATAAATCGATCTTGCTACGTCTTATCTCTGGGAAAACGCGCATTTTTGAGTTTTTATATGTTTTTCGAACAAAGCTCGGTTTCCCAGATATTATTTTTTTATTACAGTACATCTGGTGCTACATTACGATACCGGTACTATTATATAATCTGTGCCGGTGCTATAATAACTTAATAAGCACATTACATAACTACGTCGAAAATTTAGAGGGCCATATATACTGTAAAACGTTGTACAGGTGTAATGCATAATTGTTTTCCTTCGTATTTTCTCGGAAACGTTCGTGTTTGTCATGCTACTTCAGTCAACCTCAGTACTTTTTTTACCGAGACTGACTGAAATAGCAAGACACGTTCGTACGTTGCCGTATAAATACGATGGAAGATACTTATGCATTACATCTGTAGCCCGAAACCAAATTGAGGACCGGGGTCATATCACTTTCTCTCATTTCTCTCGCTCTTGCCACGATCAGGCAAGGTTTTATGACCATAGTCGTCAGTTTGGTTTGCGGCTACTATAGTGTCTACAATTTGTGCCATTTTCAACCAAAAGGGTACTTATTGTAGGTTAGGTTGTCAATAAAGCGCTATTTCTATAAATTTCAATTTGAAATCAATCTTATTGACAACCAACAATGTGGTACCTTTTAGTTGAAAACGTCACACTTATTTATTTATGAGCCTATACTCTGTATCTTTAGGTATTTAAATAAAAGTAAACAAAATCTACCCTCAATTGGCTCCTTAACCCAGTTGAGGGTAGATCAAAACATTACACGATCAAATAATGTAGGTTAAAGTCAGGTTGTTCAGTGACAGATCCAGGCGGTTTTGTATTTGGTTGGTTAACCAATAAATGTTAAATCTACCCGAAAATTTACAAAATATTTGTTTACTTTTATTTAAATACCTAAAGATACAGACTATAGAGTGTGCAATTCCTGGGCAAAGGCCTCACTCCTCCCTTTCCACGTATCCCGGTCTTGACCCATTTCCCATCAGTTCCTATCAGGCGTCAAGGTTATCTAGCCAACGCCGTCGAGGTGTTATTACTTAATATTTTACCTGATAATAGCGACATCAATGTCCTTGTGCCTCGTGGTGAGTCCGGGGTATGACTTGCAGTGCATCACGTAAGCGTACATGTCTAGTTCGTTACGCAGGGCTACGTTACGTGAGGTAACGTACGCAGCTTCGCTCTTGGTTTCGATGTTGCCCTGCAGTTAAAAGGTTGGATTACTGGCAATATTGGTTTTGTGGTAACACTGATGATGATGACGTATACTCTGTATCTATACTTAAATAAAAGTTAACAAATAATTTGTAAATTTTCGGTTTGTTATTTACATTTATTGATTAACCAACCAAATACAAAACCACCTGGATCTGTCACTTAATGACCTGACTTTAACCTACATTATTTGATCATGTAATGTTTTCATCTACCCTCAACTGGCTTATGAAGCCCTGTTTACTCTTTTTTAAATACCTAACTACACTACTACTACTGACTATAGTGTAATTATTGATATTAGGAAAAGCAACTGCAGCAGCCATCGCCATATCGGGCCATATCAACTGCCCCCCCCTAGCACATCAGTAGACATGTGTAAGTAATGCTCGTAATATTACAAATGAGATATCTCTCGCCCAAAAATCAACCAATACTTCAGATATCATTCATTATGTGAGTGTGGACGACCTGCCGAAGCGCGTGTAATCGATTCAATGTAGATTAACACACAGTAGCGCTGTTCACATTGAGTGATGTGATATCTCAGTGTAATATTACGTTTTCGAAAAAGTGATGTGATATAGCATGTCTACCCATCAGCTGGTGGTGCCCTTGTCATACAAACCTTAAGTCCAACACCATTCCTCTTGATGGTGGTGATGGCATACTGCACATCCTCATCATTGTCCACATTAGGGTCGATATCCACAACTTCAAAGTCTACTGGGGCTCCAATGTATCTGTAAAATTAAATTTTTCCAAGTGATAGAAGACAGTTAAAATATAGACTTGGATTTTAATTAGTACTATACAATCAACAAAAATATATATTGAGATGTGTGCAGAGGCACATGACAAAGATAACAGTGTTGAAAGAGCATATTAGCGTATGTGTCATTAATTATAATCCGACATACGATACTTACAATCTTCTAAACTGCGCAAATTGTGACCAAGACATATTAGCCTTGAAATGGTAACATAAATTCCATTATTTTACAAATATTCGACAATAATTTACGCCATAATACGTTAAAATTAATGAATATACATAAACAGTCAATTTAAGACCGAAATAGGCACAGGGCCGCATCAGGTATGGATAAATATAACCAAGAATGTCTGTCCCAAGAAACTTACTTGAATATGTCTCTGACGTAACCCATGCACTCCGGACCGATACCGCCGCCTGGAAGCATCGTAACAGCGTGTCTTCCTCCATAGTGAGCCTTCGGAATGTGGGACTGTTTCCTAATAACTGGTGTTTTGTGCTGGATATCGAAGTCCGACACAGTAGCAGGTGCTGCGGCCGAGCTCGAATACGCGGCACCTCCCAATTCTGGGATAAGCTTTAGTTTAGATAATAGCCTCACTGCCATCGTGTATTTTCTTCACACAAGGCCGTAGAACCTTTTTAAATCGCAAATAATGCGGGCAGGTTGTTGAATAATCACAGGAAAAGGAAGGTGGAGGAAGTTGATGGCTCTTGCACGTCAGATGGCGCTGAACTGTCAAATGTTCTTCATGATGGCGCCACTGTCCATTTGTAAAGACTATGCACACGGATATACAGTACATAAATGGATTCTATGAAAATTGTACTGTACAACTACACCCCATGTACACCCGTCTACAGCGAAGTCAAAAGGAAGAGTTATGATTTTAGTTTTATATGTATACGTTAAAATAAATGAGCCGATTCTGATAATTTAATTGAGATTTATTATATGGCTTAAATCCTAACTATATATTATGCTCCTGTTTGGTCCTAACCGTCCGTCTCGATTGCGAGTACCGAGTTGCGAGGATCTTTAAATAATTTTTAAAATCAATTTTGTAATCCCTATTACCCGAGTATATATTTTATTATAGCAACATTCTGAATATATTTTTCAAGTGTGTCGTGTGTGTAGGCTTTATCTTTTCGCCATTGCTCGGGCGGCGTCCATTTTGTACGCCATATTGAATTTGGTCGGACATCTTTGACGCCATGTTTAGTCGGACATATTTTATAAACATTTTCGCGTAAATTTCAAATATTTTTGAGCCTAAATATCGAACTTTTTTTCACTGAAGTCTGGGGGATAGATAGGGGCGAAGATTACTCGGAAAAATTCCGTACCTACGCAGCAGTCCAAATTTGTCTCCAAGTGGCCGTGCAGCTTTTGTTATAAGATAAATAAAGGTAAATTATTTCCACCTAAAACGTTCATACGATTTGACACATTGTAACAAGTGCTTTGTATTTTCTATGAATTTACGGTGTCGGGTGTGTTCTGAAGGTGAGTAGATGAAGGTCAAATTGAGGGGGTTTCATCTGGTTAACGTTTGGCGTGGTCGTTTTATAGATATCCCAAAAAAATTGATCATATTCTGTCCGCCGACCGCCACTGCCGGCAGCGGCTATCGCCCTCAGTGTAACCGCTAGTTGTTTTCCTGCATCAATGCAGTAATTTATGCGGTATTCACTGCATTATAACGTTACGGTCACGCCAAGAAATAGTGACAACCAATTCAATTACGTAGGCCGACTTCTGTAATATGATATCACCTAGTTAATTGTTTTCGGAACTAGCCACTGTCCATTGACGTGCATTTGCGCGTTATTTATAAAGTTTTGGGCATTTTTACGTACATTACACTAGATTTCGGTATAACGACATTCATTTCCCTTTATTTGATGTGTTTAATAGTTTTAATTTTATCTTCCGACCTCCCGTCCCGTTGGTCGGCCAAGGAATGTGACCAAACAGACGCACCTGTCAAAGTTTTTTTTTAGAACAGATACCAAACAAACCACTTTCCGTATTTGTTTTTATTTAATCTTGCATGCTTATCTAATGGGTGATATAGAAATGTTAAATTAATGACTACTCATTAAACATGCTGATAAATGATAATCTTCATTCTTACTAGAAAGTTATTTTGATTAAGCTTCAATAAAATAATTGTATACATGTTTATTATAATTATGGTCTATTAATTATTTTAAATGTTATTTTTAATCAAATTATGTTTACCCAGCAGGTAAAAACATCCACACACATTGATATCTACAATGTTTGATATGTGTGTAGTGTAGGTACTGTATTAAAATTATCACCTTGTATAGGTTAATACTCTTTATATGTACTTATCTAATTTTATTGTTTTTGGAAAATTATCATTCTGAATTTTCTAACCTATTTTTGTAAGTTCCTATTTTGTAACCAACAATTAAAATAACAGTTTCCACTTTGAACTAAACAAAAAAATATATAACCTTCAGAAATTTGTATTAGAGTCTGTGCGGAAAAAGAAGACTCGTGGAATGTATGGGGCCCAATACATTCCACGACTCTTATCTCTTTTCGCATAGACTCTATATACTATTCAATATAAAGCTAAGTTATCAAACTTTATCATGTCAAATATCGGCTTCTGAGCTTTATCAGAAATCAGAAGTGCTTAAAAAAACCAGACAAGTGCGAGTCGGACTCGCCCACCGACGGTTCCATACTTTTTAGTATATGTTGTTATAGCGGCAACAGAAATACATCATCTGTGAAAATTTCAACTGTCGGATACAGCCTGGTGACCGACAGACAGTGGAGTCTTAGTAATAGGGTCCCGTTTTTTCACTTTGGGTATGGAACCTAAAAATAACATTTTTCAGACCAGCCGACCACCATTTAAAGGCTTTGCGACTATTGTGAGGAAATTGCCGCGCGAAGCAGCTCGGTTGGTATAGACGTGCCTCAACTCAGGCCCGGATTTAGAGACCTAGGGCCCATTGTACGGCACTTAAAATTTAGGGGGGGGGGGCCTTCCAATGTCAAAACCATTCCTATACTCTGTATATCTTTAGGTATTTAAATAAAAGTAAACAAAATCTACCCTCAAATGGCTCCTTAAGCCATAAAAACATTTACACAATCAAATAATGTAGGTTAAAGTGACTGATCCAGGCGGTTTTGTATTTGGTTGGTTAACCAATAAATATAAAATTTATTGGTTAACCAACCAAATACAAAAACTACCCGAGAAAGTACAAATTGTTTGTTTACTTTTATTTAAATACCTAAAGATACAGACTATAGGCCCGGGCTAGGGGCCCATCAGGCAACCTAGCAATGGCTTTATGGGGAAATCCGGTCCTGCCTCGCCTGTTGGTCTGGGGCGAGGCACGTCTACACAGACCGAGCTGCTTCGCACGGCAATTTTCCTACTAGTCAAATCAATTACTTTTTTAGAACTGTCAAAACGATTTGCTAATATGGAATTTATATGAAACATTACATCGTGACGTCACGGTCAACTCACCCACTTTTTATATTTCTATCCGATTTATTAAATAGAACTTGTGTTTAAAAATAACTCCTATCTGTGTTTTTCTAATAATTATCTAGTGCTTTATTTCATGCATGGTGTAAAAGAATGTATTTTAAATACAGTATAATACCCTATTCCCTCGCGAGCTGGTTCGATCTGTGTGTACTGTGGACTATATTGAAAACATTTCATCTTTCCAGGGCGCGGTTCACCATGATGAACCAGGAGATCATGTGTGAGGTGGAGATAGGCACGCACGGCGGCATTGAGATAGATGGCGACGATCAGGTCGGCGTCAAGGTAACACTAACACCCCCCTCCCCTCCCTCTACCTTTACAGGGCGCGGTCCATCATATACCAGGAGATCATGTGTGAGGTGGAGATAGGCACGCACGGCGGCATAGAGATAGATGCGGACGATCAGGTCGGCGTCAAGGTAACACTAACCCCTCCTCCCTCCCTCTACCTTTACAGGGCGCGGTCCATGATGTACCAGGAGATCATGTGTGAGGTGGAGGCACGCACGGCGGCATAGAGATGATAAGGTGGTCGTCAAGGTAATACCTAATACTAACCCTCCCTATTCCCTTACCCCTATACTCTATTTCCATATGTTTAGGCGTGTACTGTATACGGGATTTTATCGAATATCGTAGTGACAGCAAAATTTGTTACAGTAATTTTCATTTCATTTTTAAGGGCATATTCGGTATCGTGTTCTGATTATGAATAAGTAGATTTTTATATTAATAATATTTATTTAAGAAATAATATCTAAAAAATCTAGAACCTTATTTATACCAGTGTCAAATCAAAGATTACAATACCCTATAATAGAATATTCTCGTACCAGTCTAATCAATTTCTTTTTAGAACATTTCAAAACGATTTGCTAATATGGAATTTGTATGAAACATTACACAATGACGTCACGGCGCGTCACGGTCAACTCACCTACTTTTTATATTTCTATCCGATTTATTAAAGAGAACACGTGTTTAAAAATAGCTGCTAGGGTGATTCGCCAGTAACTGGCCACCGGGCAATAACTGGGCACCCTAAACTAAATATGAATTGTATTCACCTATGAACAGAATTAATTAAGGTTTCAATAACTGGCCAGCCTTCAATAACTAGCAACCTTATTCTAAAATGAATTCTGTTTATAGGTGAATAGATAGTAGATTGTACAACAAGGGCATAAAGTGACCCATTTTTACCCGAGGCAATTTTTTGGTCTGAGCGAAGCGAAGACCAAAATAGTAGACGAGGGTAAAAATGGACATTTATGCCCTTGTTGTACATTCTGCTTTTCACTTCGATTGCGAGGAAAATATACAAAAAATAAATATTCAAGACTAAAGAAAATTGTTCTTGGGCCGGTCGGAGGCGCGGGGCACGCCGGTCGGGGGCGCGCCGGCAGGGCTGGCAGTTTGTATGGCAGAATTTGGACTTTATTGCTAAGTCAATAAGGGTCGTAATAGATGATTTTACTTTATGCTCTAGAGCATAAAATGCGATTTTATGTCGTCTACGCACGACATAAAGGTGCACTTTTTGAGCATGAGAAGTGAATAGTACATTTCGATGCTAGTGCGGAAGGTATGTCATTACTTCACGAGTACCGAGATATCTTGCCACGAGCCGCAGGCGAGTGGGAAGACTCGGGACGAGTGAAGAATGACATTTCCGCACGTGTATCGAACGACGTTTTTTAATACAGTTGCGAAAAAATAAGTAAAACATTGTTAATCGTACACTAAACAAAAGTGGTAACAGTGACAGCTCGCTTAGACGTCGTCTTTAAGTATATTATATCTATGGGCGTTTGGCAGCTATTCCGTTCCATTCAGACACCTTATTAAGAACGGAATTTTCAATATTCAATATTAAAAAATAAACGTGTTATAATGATGAAGAGGTAAGTATTAAAATATGAAATATGTATATTTTTCATATTCTTACATTAACAGTAGGTTTTTATGCTGATTACGACGTTTAAAGGAAACTAATATTAACACTCATCAATAAGTAGTCGTGAATTGGAACAAGTATAAATTTAAAAAAATTGGAAAAGTAAAAAGCACTAGTTCGACATAACCAACTTTCCGCACGCTAAACAGCTACGTAAAGTAGCACTTTGTGAGCAACTGTATTAAAAAAATTATTTTTAGTTTAGGGTGGTCAGTTCCTGGTGAATTACCCTATCTATGTTTTTCTACTAATTATCTGGTGCTTTATTTCATGCATGGTGTGAAATAATTTATTTTAAATACAGTATAATACCCTATTTGTTACAGTATGAAGAAATAGAAGCCGGCCAGTACGAAGAGTATATCACTGACGATCAGTATGAGGAAGTCGAGGAACAGGTGATCGGCATGCATCACTTGGAGGAAGGTCAGTTTAGTAGTGCGTATCATCTCCATTTCATCTTATACATACACTTAATAAATACTCTGTTATCACATCTGAGGCCGCAGACAGTACGCATGCGGCGAGCGATACTATAGAGTATAGAGACCGGGAAATCCGGTTTCTCGCCGAGATTTGTATAGTGCTTTTCTCAAACTTGCAATGAAATATCCATAGGCTACGGTGGCCAAAATCGAGAAAGAAAACTGTCTAAAAATGTAATTTAGCGCTACATAAGTACCAGGGCCTCATGAGTTACGAGAAGGTGTCGTTGACCAACCCGCCGGGGCGCGCACGAGTATGAAGGTATCGCGGGCCGCGGCTGCTGTTAAAAACCAAAGAATTGGTTTACAGGCCTAGCCGCAGTGGCGGATTTGCAGTCTTTGCCGCCCTAGGCCACAGGCATTGTAGCCGCCTCTTTCTCAGCACTCATCATATCGACAACATTTTGAGTTATTTCTTGTTATCATCAGCGAATTATTTGTCACAATTTGCCGCCCCCCTAGGGACGGGCCTACTTGGCCTTAGGGCACAGAATAAATAATAGTACTACCGTACAGAAAGGAAAGGACACTTTCTACAAAACCGAAGTTTGACAGCGATTCAGGGACGAATCATGCTGTCCCTTTCTAATGTCTGGCACTATCCCTTTCGGCTATTTAGGGTAGTTAAAATTCAAGTAATTATCTTATCTGTGGTCGTGCACGCATAAGGACGTCAAGTTGCGCCAACCCTAATAAAGGAGGAGTCTCCCCACTGACGACAGCAGCGGCGGCTCATTATTATTATTTATTTATTTAATAAAATACAGAGGTATTCTTAAAAATAGTCATAGCCCCACAAAACTTAAAAATTTGTTTGACTGTGGGGTCATCAGTCTCTAGTTATTAACTTAATAACTTATAGTATGTAATTAAATTACTACAATACATTATGTTAGTGTTTTTTTTAACATATGTAGTTTTATAGGTTTTGTAGGCTTATTATTTTCACGTCTTATGGCTTCAGGCAAACTAATAAGTAAGTAAAGTATGCTTGCCACGCCGCCCGCCCGCGCGTGCTTCCAGTCTGCGGCCTGATGTGGATCCAATGATGTTATGAATCTATTATATAGTTGGTCAAGCAGATCTTGTCAGTAGAAAAAGGCGGCAAATTGGAAAAATGTAGGCGCGAAGGGATATCGTCTCATAGAAAATTTGAACTTCGCGCCTTTTTCTGCTGCCAAGATTTGCTTGGCCATCTATAATTAACAAACTTTGTAATGTTTTTCAGTAGGTACATCTGTATAATTTAGTCATTTATTTTTACTGCATCACTTAATTTTTAACAGCACATGGACACCCTTTCCGATCTTTCATCAAATCATCAGTATCATCACTATTCATCAGATTTTTGGGTGTCCGTATTCTCTAGATCAGGGTTTCTTAAACATTTTGCAGTCACGGACCATTTAAACAATTCCACGGACCCCGGTCAAAAATATTTTTAAATAAAGTTTCATTATACTTAGGTCTCGTCATGTTTACTACAATATTTCCCAATAACTAAGTATGTTTACAGTAGGTAGGACCTACTGTGGACCCCTGATAAACATGCTACGGACCCCTAAGGGGACTTTAAGAAACCCTGCTCTAGATTATTTTATTATTTTGAGTTATAGTTTAGACAACGAAATACTAAGACGTGTAAAGTAGTGCCAAACAATTTTAGCCGCTAATTTGACAGCTGATGTAGATGGCGCACGACGCCATATTGTTTGTGGTAACCGAATTGGGAGAGCCTACGAACTGGATGCACGCTCGCGCCGCGGCCGATCATGAAATTCCTAGGCATATCGTGAATCGTGAAAATCGTTGTGTCGGTCCTTGAGTACACGGAGCCCCGCGCGGGGCTCCTATTTCTGGACAGTTTGCCCTTCGGGTATCTGTAGCAACCTAACGAACGTATCCTACCTAGTACCTACCTTAATTTCTTACAACTATGTAGGTGGTGTGCTGACGTGCCCAAAATGCGCTCAAGTATTTAGCAAGAAGATAGGGTCCGTGAGCCACCTAAGGGCGCATCAGAGAGTGGATCAGCTACACTCTAATAATACGAGCTAAAAATTGCCTGTCCAGAGCACACAGTCGCTGTGGCCGAAATCGGTCAGGAGAGCATCATTTGTTTAATCTGACTACTGTCAAAACATTACACAGGAACTCTACGATCGGCCGCCGACATATAGATTTGAATGAATCCGTTTTGGACTCGAGCGTGCGTCCAGTCCGCTACACAAGCCACTTATCACCAGAGTTCGGACAATTTATCGCAAAAATATATAAATATGGTATGGAACACGATACAATTTTTTTAACAATTTTAAACTGCAGTTTTTGAGTATAATCTGGAAATTTTATAAAGATACTGTGTACATAATATGAGTTTAATAAATCTTGTCCTATTTTGAGATATAAATGATTTTTGATGGTTTTGCGATGATTTGTCCGATCTATGCTTATCACATAATGCGGGGGCGATACAACGCTCTTTAACTGTCAAAATTACAGCTTAAATATGTACAGATGTAGTGCATAATTATTTTCCATCGTATTTTTACGGAAACGTTACGAACGTGTCTTGCTATTTCAGTCAGTCTCGGTACAAAAAGTAATGAGGTTGACTGAAGTAGCATGACAAATACGAACGTTTCCTAGAAAATACGATGGAAAACAATTATGCACTATAGTCGTATTTAAGTAAAAGTAAACAAAATCTAACCTCAAATGGCTCCTTAAGTCAGTTGAGGGTAGATAAAAACATTACATGATCAAATAATGTAGGTTAAAGTCAGGTCGTTCAATGACAGATCCAGGCGGTTTTGTATTTGGTTGGTTAACCAATAAATGTTATATATACCCGAAAATTTACAAATTATTTTTTTGCTTTTATTTAAATACCTAAAGATACAGAGTATACATCTGTATGTTGCACTAATTTACACGTCTTCGTAATCTTTTAATTTCGTAACTGTTTTTATTAATATATCTACTCGCACCCAAAAATCCTATCACTTCTCATCAGCTCACAGCCCCTTGCACCTATCACCATCATCATCACACCCCATGTCAGCGCTGCTGACAGATTACAAACTTGCAGTCGGCAGCGAGGAGGTGATCCTGCCAGGGATGTCCGGGGAGGAGGTCCTTGCTGCCAACGACTCTTATGATCCGGTGTATGCTACTCCGCCTTCTACTAGTAATAATAACAGGTAAGTCGGTCACCATGGTTACTCTCTACTAGTATCTCGCGGCGAGATAGACTACCCTTCTTTCTATGTTAATTAAAGAGGAACGGGTAGTCTATCTCGCCGCGAGATACTGTCGCGCCAATCGTGTGCTAGCCCGGCTGGTTTGGAGTTTAGGGCCGCGAGTTGTTTTAGATTTTACACTGCATAGCTTTAAGCTATGTTTTCCTAGGATAGCGGTGCCGTTATATAGCGGTCTTTTCCATACAAAATAATACGGCTAAATATGGATGGAGTAGTATTTAGTTTGGAGACGGCCGCTATATCACGGATATATCCTAGGAAAACAGAGCTTAAGCGCTCGAGACGTCTATACACTACAGATCGTCTTATTTAGCGCACGGATTTCTTTTATTTTGTAACAAATTCTCATAACTGTGTTCTATCCAAATATAGTAGATTGTACAACAAGGGCATAAAGTGACTCATTTTTAGCCGAGGCAATTTTTTGGTCTGAGCGAAGCGAAGACCAAAATAGTAGATGAGGGTAAAAATGGACATTTATGCCCTTGTTGTACACTCTGTTTTTCACTTCGATTGCGAGGAAATTAAAATTATATTTTTCACGGAAATTTACACCACGAAATTGTCGTAAAGCGAAAGAACATAATACATAACCAATTCCCGCCAACTAACTTTTTAATTATTTTTTTTTAATTTGCAACATGTGATCAGAGTTTCAGACGCTTGGTTTTCTGCCAAGTCAAACATTTCGGAGCATTTTTGAACGATAATGGACTCCTATTTTATGTGATTTACTAAATTGAATGACAGAAAATACGGATTTCTAATAAATTATAGCAAAAATAAAATAATATAACAAGTTTTGTCATCTACACATTTTTATTGCTCAGTAAAATTGTGCAATATGTTTTAACTGTTTGGCTGTTGAGACCGATTACCTTAGTCTTAGAAAAAAATTTACTTTTATGCTCTAGAGCATAAAATGCGATTTTATGTCGTCTACGCACGACATAAAGGTGCACTTTTTGAGCATAAGAAGTGAAAAATTCATTTAATCTTTGGATTAAACTATACTGGGTCAAGCAGATCTTGTCAGTAGAAAAAGGCGGCAAATTTGAAAAATGTAGGCGCGAAAGGATATCGTCCCATAGAAAATTGGAATTTCGCGCCTTTTTCTACTGACAAGATTTGCTTGACCATCTATAATATGTATGCTTAAGAAAAATAATTAGAAATGATATTTTTATAATAAAATGTTCTAAATCCACAGAGGTCGCGGCAGGCCCGCGGTCAAAGCCAACAACACCAACAACGTTCATCACCTTATGCCTATTGGTAAGCAATATTTACATTATTTACTCAATTATTTTGAGTAATAGGGAATATTACGCAAAACTCTGCGTAGAGGGCGTTACAAACGCAATCACAGGGCCTACCGCGAAACACGAAAGTCGAAAGTTCGGTTTCTGCCTTCTATCACTTATTCGATCGATAGATAGGCAGTAAAGGAAATTTCGATTTTCGCGTTTCGCGTTAGGCCACCTGTAATAAAACCGCCTTGGTGCATCAATGTCATTGTGAAAACTTGTCAAAAAACTGTTTAAGGCGTAGTATGTATAGGTTACTCTATGGTTTACTAAACAATATAGTGCTGCACTCTGGTGGCAGAACATTGCACTAATACTCCCTATTGGGAATGTACAATGCATAATAACAGTGTATACTATGTGGTTCCAGGCGAAGTGCCCATGGGCCTCATGGAGGGCGTCAGCGGAGGCCGAGGCACGGCGCGGCGCTGGGAACAGAAGCAGGTGCAGATTAAAACCATGGAGGGCGAGTTCAGCGTCACCATGTGGGCCACGGGGGAGGATGACGGTAATTTACTCCTCATCTTAATCGTATAGCGCAATGGTTCTCAAACGTTTTTCGTGACGGAACCCTTTTGGAAAAAGAAATATTTGACGGAGCCCGAAACTAAATAATTTCCATACTAAATTGTTGTCATGTTTAAACATTTTACGCCAAAACTGTGACAGTTACGTAGGAAGTGGCGCCCTCAATAATTTTCTACAATTTCTTGTCGGACTATACAAACTTCCATTTTGTACTTGACAGATGACGGTTCCAACCCCGAGCCAGACCCCGACTACACGGAGTACATGACCGGCAAGAAGACCATACTGGGCAACGAAACCATGCCAGGTAAATACAGAGAATCCATTATTAGGGTTCCGTACCCAAGGGGTAAATACTGGACCCTATAGGGACCGTGCGTGTTAGAGGGTCTGCCATCTTGGGGCTTGAATCGGAAACATATTTGCACATGTACATTGCCAAAACAAGCCACCACAAACCAAACAACCATCCAAGCTACCATCTACCGTTCTCGTCGGTACGTTTCCTTGTGCATAGTAGGTTCTGCCATCTTGTGGGCTACATAGGAAGCATAAACGTCACATTTACGCCTCGCGCCAAAAATCTGACAGCTCCTATGCTGCCCCCTATAGTTCATGCACGCCCCCTATTACTAAGACTCCACTGTCCGTCTGTCTGTCACCAGGCTGTAAAAAAAAAAACTCATAAACCGTGAAAATTTTCACAGATGATGTATTTCTGTTGCCGCTATAACAATAAATACTAAATAGTACTTCTCTTTGGTAGTACGGAACCCTCGGTGGGCGAGTCCGACTCGCTTTTGATCAGTTTTTTGTGCAATGAAAGAGATGAAACATGAATATTTAACAAAACGACAAAATGCCCAGGCCTTGAAAATATTTTATCGTAATTTAGGGGTACGTACAGATGGGTCTCTATTGTTTCCCATAAAGTTTTAACCTTTAACGCCACAGACTGCAATTGACGTCAACGCAAAATCGTGACAACGGCGCCAAAGACGGCATTTGACGTCGATCGTTTTTTGATGAAAATCTACTGAAAAACACCCCATTTTTAGGTTGGCATTATTAGGTCCTTACCTATGAAATTGGCGTTTTTGTTCATAGATATAAGTCTGATCCTAGTTTTTTTTTTTACAAAAGTACATACACAATTACAATAAAACTACAGTGCACTCAATAAACAACGATTTTACATACAATTAATTGTTATTTTTTATTGTTAAGTGTTCAGAATTAAGCCTTGAATATAGGTCTTTTCATGTGCTGTCGGTTCGAGTATTAAAATTACTTATATTTTTCTAATGGTACCAATTTTCAAGAAATGGAGATATTGAAAACATACCTTAAAGGTGTCAAAAATTACTGGAAAAATTTTGTTTGGTTTGAATTAGCCATCAAAAAAATATCCGCAAAATTAATTGTATGGAAATTCGTGTTTCGTTGAAATTCTCCGGACAAAACGCCAATTTCATAGGTAATGACCTAATATTTATTCAAAAAAACTAAATTTTACCACCGTGGCGTCAGTGGCACGGCAAATGGATGCGCCGTTTGGCGTTCAAAAGGTTAAGACGTTTTCTGTATTTTATTTTCAGGTTTAGACTTATCAGACCCCAAGCAGTTGGCGGAATTCGCACGACCCGGCCACAAGATCAGACTAAAGAAACCCTCGCCCGAATCATCGGACAGAACAATAGGTGAGATGTTTTAAATTCACTCGAATCAGGGGTGCGAAACTCCTGACTTCGGCCAAACTCGGCTCCGCTCGGCTCAGCTTTGCTCCGAGCAATTATTAGGCTTGACACAGCTTGACGTCCCTTTGCGTGCACGACCACAGATGATATGGCTTGAATTTCGACAACCCTAAATAGCCGAAAGGGATAGTGCCATATATTAGAAAGGGACAGCATGATTCGACCCTGAACCGCTGTCAAACTTCGGTTTTATAGGAAGTTTCCTTTCTGTACGGTAGTACTATTATTTATTCTGTGCTCGAATAATTATTTTTCTATCTCGAAATGTATAAATGAATAATACCAAAAATTATAAGCAAATATACACGAACCTGGTCACAACATTTCACGAGAATCGGTTGTAAAATCCGATGAGTGATCAGTTTTTTCTCGTCATTCGTTGCCATTGTTATGATCTCCTGGGTTGTTATTTTAAATAACATTACAACAAAGATTTAAAGCATGAAGGAATATCTATTTTGGACTTCATATTAACTATTTTTAGGGTTCCGTACCCAAAAGATAAAAACGGGACCCTATTACTAAGACTCCGCTGTCCGCCTGTCTGTCTGTCACCAAGCTGTATCTCCAAGTTGTATCAAGCTGTGTCTGGTGTGTGTGTAAACCGCGATAGCTAGGCACTTGAAATTTTCACTGACGATGTATTTCTGTTGCCGCCGTTATAACAACAAATACGAAAAACAGAATAAAATAGTAAATATTTTAGTAGGGCTCCCATACAACAAACGTGATTTTTTTTTTGCCATTTTTTGCGTAATGGTACGGAACCCTTCGTGCGCGAGTTCGACTCACACTTGGCCGGTTTTTATGAAACTGTCAGTACCTTGAGCTAATATTTGGCAGAGGGGAAAAAATTTGAAGGAACTGATGAACATCATAAAATTGTGAAATATTAGATTGTTATGTAAGGCTTGTGTTATGTCGTCTAGTACCCACGACACAAGCCTTATTGAGCTTATTGTGGGACTAACTTGATCTGTGTAAAATTGTCCTATAATATTTAATTATTTATGTAAACTTTATTGTTAAATATTATAACAAAATCAATTTACAGTACATGTGGTCCTATTTTCCCGCACTAGTGCGTAAAATAGCACTTTTCGCGCGATGGCAAATGTTTAAAGAGCCATATGTACTGTAAAATGTTGTACGATACACGTGCGAATAGGTAATTCGAAACGAGTGGCGATAAATTAAAACACGACCGAAGGGAGTCTTTTAAATAGACACCGAGTTTTTTTCCGCACTTCCTCTTTTCCGCACTTGTATCGTAAATAACTATTTTAATGTGTTTTTTAACGATTTCAGCGTGTCCACACAAAGGCTGCACGAAGATGTTCCGAGACAACTCGGCGATGAGGAAGCATCTGCACACGCACGGGCCACGGGTACACGTGTGCGCGGAGTGTGGTGCGTATTATGTACACCCTGTACTTTAAGGGTTCTGTACCCAAAGGGTTAATGTCGTGTCTTACAGGGACCTAAAAAACCTGGCCGAGGACCGCGAAAACTGGCGCATACTCCACCGACAAGAGCCATGCTCTTAAATTTGGATGATGACCCAAAGGGTGAAAACGGGACCCTATTACTAAGACTCCGCTGTCTGTCTGTCTGTCTGTCACCGGGCTGTAACTCATGAACCGTGATAGCTATAGTTAGTTTTTTTAGCATTAGAAAGAACTTGAAAGAAGGTAAGCGATCTTGACATGTCTTTTAATTGAAAACGGCTTTTTTAAAATCAGTAACTATTACTTATGAAAGCAGAAGAATATAAATGATCGTATTAGATTCATAATTGTTACATATTTGTCGTAACTTATTTTTAAAATGTGTGTTTTCAATTAAAAAACACAACAAGATTGTTTACCTTATTTCTAATGCTAAAAAAACGAACTATACACAGTTGAAATTTTCACAGATGATGTATTTCTGTTGCCGCTATAACAACAAATACTAAAAACAAAATAAAATAAATATTTAAGTGGGGCGTTTTTTGCGTAATGGTACGGAACCCTTCGTGCGCGAGTCCGACTCGCACTTGGTCGGTTTTTAGACGACCGATAATGTTGTACGTAACATTTTAGACCTAGTGATTACAGTTACCTACAGATTTTTTTACTGACACTGCTTTATAGTACTGACATGGATTTCTTCACCACACCTGCTGGAGGCTCTCTTGATTGTTCAAAAACTGACGAGCAAGTTGCATTTTATCCACTTGTGGGGCAAAGTAATCAAATGCAAATTTTGAGTTGTTTTCTTATGTTTGCTGGTAAAATTGACTTTTAAATGATGATTTTGAATGTTAAATATTTAATAACATTAATTTAGAATCGATTTGCTTTGATATTGCTATTTTACTGTTAGTATTGTCCTTGTGTTGTGTGTGAACAATGTTGTGTTTCACTCGGTTGCAAAATTTGTTTAACCCTCGTGCCTTGAAACTCTCGCAACGCTCAAGATTTCATTTTTCGAAACTTTTCAATTCAATTTTGGAAACTTTCGCTTTCTCGGGTATCAATAATTGCACAACTGGTTAAACAACTTTGCCCCCTTGTAAAACAAATAACTATTTATATTGACGACTGGGCTGGCCTAGTGGGTAGTGACCCTGCCCGCGAAGCCGATGGTCCTGGGTTCGAATCCTGGTAAGGGCATTTCTTTGTGTGATGTGCATAGATATTTGTTCCTGAGTCATGGACGTTTTCTATGTATTTAAGTAAATACTTAAACAAACAACAAATGTATATTATAATATATATCGTTGTCTGAGTACCAACAACACAAGCCTTCTTGAGCTTACCGTGGGACTTAGTCAATTTGTGTAAGAATGTCCCTATAATATTTATTATTTCGTTTCAGGTAAAGCGTTTGTAGAAAGTTCTAAACTAAAAAGGCACCAGCTCGTGCACACCGGGGAGAAACCGTTCCAGTGCACATTCGAGGGCTGCGGGAAGAGGTTTTCACTCGATTTTAATTTAAGGTGAGGTTACTTTTAAAGTATGAACAAATGAGACACTTAACTCCAAACTCGGGTAAATCCATCTGTCAGATTATGCTATTTTGGTATTAAGAAAAGGCAAAGAGAATATAAGAATCAATCAATCAATCAATCAATATATTTATTGCTTACTTTACATAAGAACTTAACTTAGGTACAAAATGCGGTGTGGTAAATTGCTATACATATGGATATATTTTTACTTTTATGGATATGCAAGGTATAGCGAAAGCAAGCTACCCTCCGTACTAGTTTACACTGTATTACGGCAAGGTACCCCCTTCCCCTTCTGCCCGCGGTCCATGATGTCATAGTTGGTCACCCCATATAGGTAATGAATCAGAGTAAATACATTAAAATAATAAAAACAGGCTATGTTATAAACTTAAGTACTAGATTTACATGCAAAAAATGTATAATTTGAAAGTGCTATTTAGTGTATATTGTGCGTGTGATATGTCTGTGAAGTCATGGTGTGTCTGTGTGTGTGCTATATAAATAAATGTGTGTAGGTATGTATATAGGTGCAAATAAAACTTAACGGTCAGCAAAGCGTAACAATACACAGTATAGCCAGACAACAGTGCTCAGCAGGAAAAACTTACTTCTACATAAAATCAATTCGAGGTCTTTGGTTATGTTATCTATATATGTTGTTTCATGTTATCAGGATGATATCTTAAGCAGTGATTCTGTATCTTCATAATTTTGTTGCTTGAGGTATGCAGTTACAGCAATTTTGCAATTTCTGTTGGTGTACTTCTGCAGATCTATATGTTTAGCTAAGCGGTTGTACAAGAAGGGTCCTAAGAAGAACTGAAAGTTATGAGCGAATTTTGTTTTACAGGGTGGTATGTTAAAGACTCGATCCCGTCGTCTTTGCAGAGTTTTTACACCAGAAGTGTTTTTGTGTTGTCTGGAAATCAGAGCCACGATGAATAGCTGTCTAACAGAATAGAGTGTATAGAGGCGGATTGTCAAAGTGAACTATGTAGTCATAGTAAATTTACTGCCATCTTTCGACAGAAGATTAAAGCTGTTAGAACGCCATTTGACTTTGATCCTTATTCTTTCACTGATATGTGTTAATTTGTTAAATATTGATATTAACGCCATCTACTCGACTGTAGGCCAAAGGTTACGGCGCCATCGCTCGATAAAATTGCACCATTCCTTTGGCTTACTCTCGAGTAGATGGCGTTAATTTCAATATACCCTATATCAGCCATTCTCTAAGTGTGTTCCGCGGAACCCTAGGGTTCCGCGACACCCCTGCAGGGGTTCCGCAAGAATTTAGAACACTGCTTTAGTCGCCTCGAAAAATTTGACTATGCAAAAAACACACTTCTAAAAACTATTGTTTTATTGTAGGGTTCCATCAAGTATTTCGCTTTCCAAAAGGGTTCCGTCAAAAAAAAAGATTGAGAACCGCTGCCCTATATTATAGGAATAACCTCAAAATCCATTACTTACAGAACACACGTGCGGATCCACACGGGTGACCGGCCGTACGTGTGCCCGTTCGACGGCTGCAACAAGAAATTCGCGCAGAGCACCAACCTCAAGTCACACATACTCACACACGCGAAGGCCAAGTGAGTAATATTGGATTATCTTTCAATGTTATGTCAAAAATATTACTTGTAAATTTTATTTTTACTGATTGACCGAATTTGAGCAAGAAAAGTGTAGTTGGCGATAAAAGCCAGGGATGTTGCGAATATTCGCATCCGCATCCGCGGAACTTCTGCATTATTTTCAACATCCACATCCGCTTAAATCGATGCGGAGCTTATAGTGTAGTAAATGAAGCAAGTTGTTGTATGGAGACCCATGCATTAATTTCTCAGTCGATGAAATTTAGCTTGGTTATTGTATAGTATGAGCCGAGACTAACATTATAAATATCCAAAAAAAAAACACTCCTAAGTTGGGTAAAAACACAAATCTGATTATATATTGAACCGAGTAATTGCTCAGTCCAAAACTATTTTACAAAATAAGTTATTTGTATCAGTATGTGATACTAGAAAAAAATCTAAAAGTTTTGTCAAACATGAGAATATTTTTTTATGATACTTCCTTTTTTTGACGCTCATTTTCATCGGAAAATTGCTCTGTCATTTTTTTCTTCTTATATGATCTTAGAATATAATTTGCGCAGTGGGTAAAAAAAAAAAATGCGTATCGAAATGTATGTATTATAGAACTATTAAAAACTGAGAATGGTAAATTTTTAGATTTTCATTTTGTAAGTATAAAACGGCAATAAAATGGCATTCCAGTGAAAAAATTAGACTGAGCAATTTTCCGGTCCAAGACACGCCAAAAAATTTTATTTTATTAATACTGGTATTTCTGCTGGGATATTTTTTTGATATTTCATATATTGTTGCAATACGTTACATGAATATGTCTGGTGAAGAAAGTTTGAACGGAGCATTTTTCCGTAAAAAGATATTAACGATTTAAGACTTTAGGTATTTACTTTAATTCTATTATTATTATTCTTTGGAAATTTACACAATACTTTTTATTTATTGATACTTTATCATACTGTAAAGTTTTTTCTGGCTGAGGAATTACTGCGGGGTCCACTACCTTTATTTACTACACTATTATGCAGATGCGGATGTCGAACAAGTCAGGAACGTCTTAGCGGCGGCGTAATTGCTAGGTAATTTCGTCATTACCTATAACGAAATCGTCTTGATCCAGAAAAGTCGGCCAAGTTACTGTTTATTAAATAAAGAATATAACGCACCTATATTGTTGCTCAAATACTGTTTCGTTTTTTTTTAAATAAAAATGTAATATTTTATGTTTTTTAAGTACCTAATCTCCAAGTAATAATCCGCGGATGTCAAAAATCTGCATCCGCAACATCCCTGTTAAAAGCTATCAAAAATTAAATTATAGTCTGTCTATTTCCGTCAGTAGAAAAAAGCGACAAATTTAAAAAATGTAGGCGCGAAGAGTCAACGTTCCATAGAAAATATATTTATACTGACAAAGTTGTTTGACCGGCTATAACATGAAACCTTTCCTCAACAGATCAAGAAACTCGCTATCCCGCAACGGCGGGGGTTCGTACGAGTCAGCGCGAACGACGCCTCAGTTCGTGCAACTCGAGATGTCTCCGGACGACTCCAACCACCAACTCATCTTCTACACGCACGAGTGAACATTGTGAAACGGTGTCATGAGTGAACTTAGTGGAGTCATGAGTGAAATGGGGCCCACTGATTAACAGTCCGCCGGACGGTATCGGCCTGTCAGTTGTACGGAACTGTCAAAATTTTATTCTAACTAACAGGCCGATGCCGAGGACTGTTAATCAGTGGGCCCCTTTAGAGTGGACAACCATCACCATACATCGTTATCGCGGGAGCAAATATAAATTTATTAAAGAAGTGGTAAAACAGACTGCCCGTTTAGTAAAAACAGACCTTTCTGCCTACACATTATAAGCCTCCAAGAAGTTCATCATACATAGCACGAAGTTTTTGTTGCATAATGTTCATAAACCTTGCTTTACACTCTATTTTGTCAGTTCCAACCTAAAATCTTTTTTGAGAGAAGTGTGTCTTTCAGAGTTAAAATGACGTTTCACGGAAGATTTAGTTTTACAAAAACTAATATTGCACTTCGAGCAAAATAGATTTGTATCGCGAGCCTCTAGCTCAGGATAATCCTGTATAAACAACCCCACAAATTCATCACATGTTATTTTCCTTCGAGGCATTTTAAAGGCAACTTCTATTTGATTATGTTGTTACAAATAAAGATCAGTCAAGATTGACAAATGTCTAAATTGACTGATAAGGTTGCGTACCTAATAGGTAATCTTTTTAAGTTCCAATCAAGTCAAGTATGGAGGTAAGATAGCATTGATATTCAATAAAATAATTATACATTTTAAGGTCGTAGGTATAAACGTTTCTCTATACGAATGTCATTTCTGTTTTTGACTGTTTTTTATAATCTTTCAGTATTGTCAAATCGTATTTGCTCCCGCGATAACGATGTATGACCATCACTCATGCGTAGTGAACAAAGTGACTAGTGAAGTGAATTGAACTCAATGTGAGTCAATGTGAAGTGATAGTGAATGTAGGTGAAGATAGTGAAATGTTGAGGGGAAAGTCTGAGGATAGTGAAATTTTGCAGAACTGCAAGTAAACGGTGTTTGTAAAGTTATCATGGAACAGTTTAAAAAAATACCGGACGACAAGTGCGAGTCGGACTCGCCCACCGAGCGTTCCGTACTTTTTAGTATTTGTTGTTATAACGGCAACAGAAATACATCATCTGTGAAAATTTCAACACGGTTCATGAGATACAGCCTGGTGACAGACAGATGGATAGAGAGCTATTTGGTTGGTTAACCAATAAATGTTATAACTACCCGAAAATGTACAAATTGTTTGTTTACTTTTATTTAAATACCTAAAGATAGAGACTAGAGCTAGAAAGTCTTACTGGACCATGGTAACTTTACAAGCCTATGTGGCAAAATAAATCAAGTAAAAGGTACACCTTTGTCAGAATGGTACCATTTGATCGAAAATGTCACATGTTAGAAAATTATGATAAATTGTTGAGACCAAGTCCCCGGGAAAGCTGATATGAATTTTGCTAAACATTGCAAGTGTGATAAAACAAAAACTAAATAGTAAATAGACTATGGAATGAAGGGAGTTTTTACACTACAATTACTTAGTTTTATAAAGTCAATAAACATTGGATTTAAACAGTTTAAACCAAAGTTTTAAATAGATTAAATTTTTATTTCTGTATGCATACAATTCTGATATGTTTCCGTAGGTGCTGGGATGACTTCTAGAACGAAGTATTTTTTGAATACCGAATATATACTTAAGAAGAATCACTGTACAGTCGCCATCAGATATATCGGAGCGGCCAAGGTGCTCACAAATATCGGAACACGCCTCTATTGTCAGGGCGTTAGAGCGCGTGTTCAGATATTGTGAACACCTTGGCCGCTCCGATATATCTGATGGCGACTGTACTTTAGTATCAAGTAGGGTAATTCGCCAGTAAGTGGCCGGTTTTAGTAATTGGCCACCAAATGAATTCTATTCACCTATAAACAGAGTTCATTTTAGTATAAGGTTTCAATAACTGGCCAGTCTTCAATAACTAGCCGTCTTATACTAAAATGAATTCTGTTTATAGGTGAATAGAATTCATTTTTACTTTAAGGTGGCCAATTATTAACCGGTGGCCAGTAATTGAGAAGTTATTGACGAATTACCCTACCAAGGCATAGGGCCCAAGTATTCTGCTATTCAATTAGTAGTAGGTATTTGGGCCATTTATACCCTATTTCGATCCTAATAGCGGAAAAAGAGTTTTTAATTCCGTTACTATTTTTCATAGATTTTATGGCGGTAACGGAATGGCAAGATCGAGAAATGTATGGATATTTTGACACTTATTTCTCCTATTAGGATGGAAAGAGCTCGAGATTCTGACTAGAAATGACATAACATATCCGAAAATTAAACTTAATGGCCCTTTTTACAAAAACTACCCAGTATCTGAACTTATCCCAACGCACCTCGGCTTGATCTCATATTATTTTACTGATCATCATTTATTCTGATCTATTTGTCCTTAAACTTTTATCAATTATATTGTAATCACCATAGAGTCTGTCTAAGTGTAAGGCCTGAGTGGACGCTCGAGTTGAGTCGGCGTGCATGTTAAACAAATGCAAACGTGTAGGAGCGGCCTTACTGCACGCTGCTCACGTCACGCGTGAGCCCGGCGCCACGCTGCACGCCCCGCCGAGCGAGCGTCCACTCAGGCCTTACACTAAGTAAACTTTGCACAAACTTGAAAAGAACAAAGTGTGAAAGTGTCATTAAAACATCTTATTTTCATAGAAATATGATGACATGGCCACACTTTGACATTACAAATGCCATGCAGAGTTAGATTGGTCGTACTCTATTTTATCATTGGTGCTATTTGATTAGACTATAATGATGGTTTCAATAAAATATTAATTTGATCATGATCAGGTGAGGTAAATCGTCAATTACTGGCCACCGTTGTTAAACATTCAGTGGCCAGGTGCCCAGATATTAAACTGGCCACCCCAAACTAAAAATGAATTCTATTCACCACTATATACCACATTGGTATAAGTATAAGGTGGCTAGTTATTGAAGGGTGGCCTGTTAATGAAACCTTATACTAAAATGAACTCTGTTTATAGCTGAATAGAATTAATTTTTAGTTTAGGGTGGCCAGTTATTAGCTGGTGGCCAGAAATTGACGATTTACCCTACATATTTCTCTTACAAAAACCTATCTTTATCAAACCTAGAGAAAGATTATTCTTGTATTTTATAACTATATCGAGGTCCTACTTTTTACGAATAAAAATAGAAATAAATTTGTCTCTAATCAACTACTTAATCTTATAGGGTAATTCTGACTAGTTACCACCAAGTTGTTACCAGTGGTAACAACTGAGACTCTTTTTTCTCACTTGTCACCATTGGTAACAACTGAGAAAATTCAAAAAAGAGTTTAAAGTACAGAAATTTAATGAATGTGCAACGCGCATACTGTAACACCTCTGGAGTTGCAGGCGTCCATAGGCTACGGTGTCTGCTTACCAGCAGGCGGGCTGTATGCTTGTTTGCCACCGACGTGGTATAATAAAATGAGAATTTTTAGTATCAATTATGTACCACCAAAATATTTCAATGTTCAATATTGAAAATACCACTGGTAACAACTTGGTGGTAACTAGTGGGAGTAACTCATCTTATATAATTTGTAATTAAATTAACTTTTCATTAAGCTTAGTTAATGCTTTTCGTTTAAGGGTTAATTAACCCCTTTTTAATGTCTTCTCTTTCAATCGATTTCAAGGACCTTGAGATTTTCATAATAAAATAATATTATAATTTTCGTCTTTATTTTCTATTTTAAATGGGACTTTATGCAAAAATATGTCTTGGAATATTAAAGATACAGGATTCTTTTTAGTCATTTTAGCATTATTTAAACAGCGTGGGTACGGTAACTGATGTCACCTCTCTTATTATGCGAGAATTTGCGTTATAAAGTTATAAATGGGGTTGGCAACTGTCAAAGGTTTGCATAGATGGCGCCATCATAGCTTGCCCCTTTTTCTATGCGATTTGGCTTAAAGGGCTGGCATCCAGGGCATAAAATTCCATTAAAAAAATTGACACATTTCTAGGCATTGACAGGGCAAGCTGTGCTGGCGCCATCTGCTAAATACTTCGACCGGCCAACCCCATTGCATGGACATGACATATGTCACCGTACCCATGGTGTTTGAAAGACTAATAACCACAACTATTTTATCTCTAAAGAAAAGATAATTTCAAGACATACATTTGCATAAAACTATTCCTATAGGATTTAAATATTAAACTGCCTGAAATTACGCTTGTTGATAAACGGGTTGGCTATTCACTCTAAACTCCAAATTATAACATTTTAAAACTGAAGAAAATAAGCATGTTTTGTATAAAAACCCTATAGGGTAATTCGCCAGTAACTGGCCACCGGCCAATAACTGGCCACCCTAAACTAATAATGAATTCTATTCACCTATAAACAGAATTCATTTTAGTATAAGGTTTCAATAACTAGCCACCTTATACTAAAATGAATTCTGTTTATAGGTGAATAGAATTCATTTTTAGTTTAGGGTGGCCAGTTACTAACAGGTGGTCAGTTACTGGCGGATTACCCTACACACATACAAATTTTCATTGGTTGTAATTAATTCATAATATAGGAAAAAAGTATTAAAGAGACCCTTTAAGGCAGAAATTAAATAAAATAATTAATTAAAAATAATTAAATTGCAGAAATGTAAAAAAATAAAAAAAACGGGAAATGGGTCATTTCTGCATCTGTATTTCACCCATAGAAACCTCAGCTTCGCTCGGGCTTCTATTTCAAGCCCTCATAGAAACTAAAGTGCATAGCCACCTGAAACTTGTATATTTTGTAATATAGATATGCCAAATATAAGGGAGTGTCTGTAATATAGATTTAATTAATTCTTTTTATATGGAGAATGTATGCTAATATTTATAAAAACCGGCCAAGTGCGAGTCGGACTCGCGCACGAAGGGTTCCGTACCCGAAAACGGCAAATAAAATCACGTTTGTATGCGAGTCCCAGTTAAATATGTATTATATTCTGTTTTTAGTATTTGTTGTTATAGCGGCAACAGAAATACATCATCTGTGAAAATTTCAACTGTCTAGCTATCGCGGTTCGTGAGATACAGCCTGGTGACAGACGGACGGACGGACGGACGGACAGCGGAGTCTTAGTAATAGGGTCCCGTTTTACCCTTTGGGTACGGAACCCTAATTACACCACTGATAACGGGGTCCGTTTATGAGGTTAACAAACATACTTGTGTACCTAAAGCTTTTTACCATTTTAAACAAAAGGGGTCATCCATTAATTACGTCACACGAATTTCAAGGCTTTTTGACCCCTCCCCCCCTCCTCGTCACACTTGGTCACATTTGGCAAACCCCTCCCCCCTGGTGTGACGTCACATTTTTTCAACGAAATCGGCAAATCGAATTAAGTATTATTAATTTTTTGTCAAAATATTAGTAAATTTATAACCCAAGACTGATTATAAAAAAAATTCAACTAATAAAAACGATTATCGTTCCAAAAACTTGTTTTTGAACTGTACAGTAAATAAAATGATTAAAATAAAATTTTGGTTACTGATGAAGTTAAAGTGACGTCACAAAGTTTGTGACTCCCCTCTCCCCATTGTCACAACATGTCACATTTTCTTGACCCCCTCCCCCCCCTAAACGTGTGATGTAATTAATGGATGACCCCAAATAAACAAATCAGTAACATTCAAGCCTTTGATTATCGCATTATAAATGAAAAAGAGAGATTACAAATATCAGCATGCTTTCTCTATGTGCACTTGTCAGTTAAAACAGACAGACATAGGAATTTGATGGTGACACTACCACACTGTCGTTTGCCAAGTGGGTGTAAAGGCTCAGTTTCATTGGTCGATAGGGCCCGCATGCGGGGCACGGGAGATTTCCATAAAGCATGCCATAGGGCCCGCAAGCGGGGATTGCTAAGTTGGTGCAGAGTTAGGCTCAGTTTCATTGAGATTTCCATAAAGCATGCCATAGGGCCCGCATTCGGCGGACTGTTTTCATTGGTCAAGAGGGCCCGCATGCGGGTGCGGGATGTTTCCAAAACGCATGCTATTTTGAGTTTCACTAGTCGTACCGCCTGCGGGGTGTCGGTCTATATACGGTCTATCGACTGAGTTATCGGCCAATGAAACTGCCGGCCTAGCCTAAGGTGACAATCGCTTGCGCTTTGCCCTCGAATCGCTTTGTGTCTCTATCACTCTTCCATATTAGTGTGACAGTGACAGTTGCGTTTCCTTCGATATGGAGCGTTAGCGATTGGCATGTTGTCCACGGGGCCTGAGCCTTTAGCTTGGTCTGACTTTACCACCATGATAACCAAAGGGTTAAATAATGATAGTTTCAATTGTCTGTCTGTTTCAGCTTTTAATCCTTTTGACGCTAGGGACGTCTAAAGGCTTCGTCACACAGGCGTGTTTTCCGGGCGGCGCGTGAGCGGGGGGCGCCGCTTTTACATATAAAACGCTCACGCCCCGTCCGGAAAACGCGCCTGTGTGACGGAACCTTAAAGTACTCACAACGCCAATAACGCTTATTATTGTTAGTTATGGCGGACATTGTAGAAATAAACTTACACTTGAAATAAGAAACATACCTTGAAATAAGGTTCATGATGATGTTGGCGTGCGAGTGCCATTTTTATGACGTTAGGCGTTAAGGGTTAAAGATTAATCATCATTATAGTATTTTTCATACAGCTTGAATACGGTGACTAATGACATTTTGAGTTTAGGTTATCAATTGCATGGAGACGACATCTGTCACCGTACCCAAGGTGTTTGAAATATAGTATAGACACAAGTGCACGTAACATTAAGTGTTTATCGGAACGGTGACTTCCTTAACTAAGATTTTGTAATATGACTGATTGTATATATTATTATGACTGTTTTGTTTTGCGGTCCAAAATTATGAGTTATTGCTACATTTGAAGACTTTTTGGTGTCTAGATACTTTTTAAATTATGTAAAGATGATTTTAAATAATACTAACGTTTGTAATTTATATATGTGGTTTTTTTAATTAGATTGTGGCAGTATTTTTGGTAGTAGCTCGAATATTATATTTTCAAGTGTAGCAATAATGTTTTAAAAGTGAATGTTCTCAAGCGATGAGGGATGAGCGAGAATAAAATGTAAATATTTATATAAAATGTGCCGTTTTATTCACTATTTTTGGATATTTCCTCTTATGGTAACATTCCATTTCTAACCGCAGCTGCATTACTGTCAATTTTACTATGGAAATTGACAATGACAGCGACGAGTTCAGTACCGGTAGTGCAGCTGCGGTTAGAAATGGAATGTTACCATAACTCTTACTAATCTAACTCATACGATTCGCTGCACGCTTCGTATGCGGACTTGTTTGACCTTACGTTACGACGCCGTGTGCTGAGGGCATAAATTCCAACCTAGAGTTGGTCGTCTATTACTAGCTATTAGCTTTACATTACTAAGTGAAAGGGTTTCGGTTTAGAAAAAAACTAACTAGGTAAGTAGTCAGTAAAGAAAAAAAAAATAACAACCAACCAGGTAGACAGTAAGGAAAAAAAAAACTAACTAACTAGGCTGTTGGTTAGGAAAAAAAAATACCAACCGTCCACCTAGGTGGACAGACTGGTTTGTCGGCTAGTAATAGACGGAGTTGGTCAGAGGGCGCCGCCGTAACCCTTTTAGGGCCTGTAACACGAGCAAATAATGAAAACATAGATTGTACTCCTCAAACGGTGACACTTTTGTTCAACAACTTTTAAAAATTATGAAGTAATTAGACTCCCTATTTTTCATACAAAATAAATATTATCTTCAATGGACGCCATCGCCACGCCATATCATTGTGATTGACGTTGCTTGTCATGCCTTAAACATAACAAAATTCGCAATACATTGCGTCTTAGAATAAACTTTAAAGTGTATTAAAATCAAACCGCAAGTTATTTTTAAAAGTCGCTGAACAAATGTTGGTCAGTATGAGGAGTACAGCCTACAGTTTATTTTTTTTCACCTCAGCAGCTCGAACAAGGGTACTTTGCTTCTTAAAAACAGTGAGCAAAATGCGATTTTGCTCACTGAGTAATTTTGTCTCACTCAGTGAGCAAAATCGCATTTTGCTCACTAAGTGTCTCACTCAGTGAGCAAAATCGCATTTTGCTCACGGAGTGAGACAAAATGACATTCAAGTGACCTTTATAGTCAAATGTCATTTCAACAAGTTCGATATGTGGGTTCTATTATCTCTGTCCCTCTAGGTATGTTCTCACTGCTTAGGGTGAAAAATTTTGTGTACTACACGAGATCAAAGTTATTTACATCTCGTGCGCTTTTGAATCCCTTACTACGCTCAAGATTCTAAATTAGATTCACTCGCTACGCTCGTGAATCTATTATAGAATCTTTCGCTTGCACGGGACTCAAAATAAGCACTCGAAGAAATATCAAACTTTGATCTCTTGTTGTACAAATAACTATTGTACAACAAGAGATCAAAGTTTGATTCACGCAAAATGCGATTTTGCTCACTGAGTGAGACAAAATGACTCAGTGAGCAAAATCGCATTTTGCTCACTGTTTTTAAGAAGCAAAGTACCCTTGTTCGAGCTGCTGAGGTGAAAATAACTATTGCTCATATTACAGGCCACACCCGGTATGGGAACTGCACGCCAACGTTGTGCAGTTCCCATACAAGTTGCAGTCGGGGTGCAATCCGTATGTACCGGTCCTTATGTTTTAGCGATACACGTACTTATTGACAAAATTAAACGAAGTATATAGTTGATTTTATTTTATTGTTAAAAACATAGCCCGCATATCACAATAGTTGTTCATTATTTTTGTACATGTCATTGTATTGCACATTATAAGCCTTACGGAAATCAGAGACTGGCAATTTTAAATGTACAGACCTTAAATTCTGAATTCAATAGCTACCTAATTTGGTCATATTTAGTGATGTGCCGTTCCCGGGAAAATTCCCTTGGTGGGAAATTTCTCGGAAACGTTCCCGGGAAATTTCCCATATGATGGGAAAGTATGGGAATATGATGAAGTATGGTTTTATTATCAGAAATTCAGCCAACACTTAGCATCTTAAACTTTTTTTAAAACATAAGCTCTATCTCATCCGCGTACGAAAATTCCCTATACTCCCGGGAAATTTCCCATTCTTCCCGGGAAATTTCCCATTCTTCCTGGGAAATTTCCCATAGTTGCTGGGATTGATTTATCGACGAAAATATTTTTTTTTACAATAATACGCCATTATTCAACAAAATCGATACAAATCATCACAGTTTAATCAGGGTCAAAATAAGTTAGGCACTAATAAGAATAGTGGAGTTCCGTAAGCTTTTTACCAAGAAAATCTTCTACATACGAGTGTTAAGGACGGGTTCTTGTGAATGTTTTTGCATTCCATTATCAAAATATTTAATAAAAAAAATCTATCTATTTGTATGGAGAAAATTTCGAAATGATCTGACTTCGCATTCAGGTACATCGGGGGCTGAAAGTGATGCCATATATTTTTTTGAAACATCCAAAGTGTCGAATGTTGTAAGCAAATCCACTTTACAAGTTTTTTTTGGGATGCCACTTTGCATTTTATGGTTTTTGGCTACTTTATTTTACTAAACGCAGTTACTTGTCGTTATAGCTAGCTTTAATTAAAATTGTAATACACTTAATCTGTTTCAATATTATCCTGTTTGGGGAATTTTCCCGGGAATACCGGGTCATTTCCCAGGAATTTCCCATATGGGAATATTCCTTGTTCCCGGGAAATTCCCACGGCACATCACTAGTCATATTCAAACCAGGTGGCCGATTTTTGAATTTCGAGTGCTCGATTTCGTCACTCGAAAATCTGTGGAAAACGGCGAAATGCTATTTTTGAAATACGAGCGTTATAGATTGGAAATCTAGTGGTATTGACCACTCGTTTTAAATTTTATTAGTAAAATTTAAATGCCTTGTAGCGGAGATATATTGAAGGGAGCCACACGAAATCGAGCGCTCGATACTCAAAAATCGGGGCCCTGTGCTAACTCAGGTTCAATATCATGTCTAATATCGAGCCTCCTAAGGTAAAAAACTTTTCACCACACCAGCTCGGAAAGGCTTACTTTGCACTTCAAAAACTGATAGCAAAGTTGCATTTTATTCACATGTGAGGCAAAGTATCAAATGTAAATTTTGAGTTGTTTTCTTATGTTTGCTGGTAGAATTGACTTTTAAATGATGATTTTGGATAATAAATATTTAATAACATTCATTTGGATTTGATTTTGTTTAATATTTTACATTTATTATTTGCTTCGGGTTGGCGTGGTGAAAAATTTTGTTTCACACGGGGGCATATTTTGTTTAACCCCGTGCTTTGCACCCCTCGCAACGCTTTCCATTTTTCGAACCACTCGCTAAGCTCGTGGTTCAATTTTGGAATCTTTCGCTCGCTCGGGTATCAATATAGCCCGAGCGGTTAAACAACAACTTTGCCCCCGAGTGAAACAAATAACTATTAATACTTGATATCTCTTTAGTGTTCGTGTCCCGAGTTAGCACAGGTATTAATCAGCGCAAATGATTTGACTAAAAAATAAAAATAAGGCCGTTTATACATGGTGTCTGAGATATTTAATATTTACATCTTGAGCTACCTTAGAACTATCAGATCTTATACTAATTTTATATTAAACTACCTAAACTCTAACCTTGGAATTTCTACACTTATCCTAAGTACAAATTGGAATTTCACATATTATTCTTAAGCCCAGTCCAGACGGGATGATGAAATCGACCGATTTTTCAGAAAATAAATTGGCGTCAATCTCCAATTTAATCAAGCATTTTAGATTTATGGTGATATTTGAGCGCTCTAAATTTAAAAAATGCCCCCAAATGAAAATATAGCGCCACTAATTGGTATTCTTGCGACCGCACCTCCATTTTATCAGTAATATCGGTCATAATCGGCGAGTCAAATTTGTGTTTTCATCCGCACCACCTGATTTGATCAGATAATTTAATCAGATTGGCGCAAAATTGTTCCCGTCTGGACAGGCCATTATTTTACTATTCATATAACTAAATTACACACAACAGAGGAGAGAGTAATAGGTAAATAATAATATTAATAATAATCTCTGTAGCCAATTCTACAATCACAAGAGATGGTGCTAACCTAACAGTAGGTATCTCAGGATATTTATACGTCATAATTTCATAGAAGTTTGACGTTTAAAATAACACTTGGACATTCTGGGCTATCAAAATCGCTGCAGACTTATCTTAGTCTAACTCTAAAGCAAGGATCCATCACCAAACGTGTATGTGACTCTGTATTCGATACATTTTTTACAAAGAATCCCAAGAACAAGATGGAAGGCTCGATAATTTAATAATAATTGAACGAAATAAATAATCTATATTTAATTAAAATCGGTGTTCGATATAACTTTCTTATTAACTGCTTTGTATCATAGTGCATTCACCATATTGAGGGCATTATTTTATTTGTACACATTATTTTGTTTAACCGCTTGATCTTAACCTTTTGACCGCCACGCCTATTGCGCACGGCGAGACATTGTGAGGCTTGTCGGAATACATGAAGGTGTCTTTGGCGGTCAAACTACATAAAATAAACATATAATCACGCCTATTTCCCGGAGCGGTAGGCAGAGACCACGGATTTCCACTTGCTACGATCCTGACATACCTCTTTCGCTTCCTTCACTTTCATAACATTCCTCACACACGCTCGCCGGTTTAGGGTGCTCTTGACCTGGCCTTTCTTCAGGAAAGACTTGGCGGTTAAAAGGTTAACAAAATGCAACTTCATTCCATTGATTTATTTAACCTACTTAAAAATATACCAATAACCCCACAACAGTAAGATATAATGTATTAGTTATATTAATTATTATATACACATATGGTAAACATGTATAATTATACATACCTACTTAATATAATATTTACAAAACATAAAATTATGATACGCAATACTTACGCGATTGTAAAAATGCTGTGTAAATCAACGGTCTAGTCTATAGTTCGTTTTTTTAGCATTAGAAATAAGGTAAAATCTTGATGTGTCTTTTAATTGAAAAACACATTTTAAAAATAAGTTACGGCAAATATGTAACAATTTTGAATCTAACACGATCATTTATATTCTTCTGCTTTCATTAAGTAATAGTTACTGATTTTTGAAATGCGTTTTTTAATTAAAAGACATGTCAAGATCGCTTACCTTCTTTCAAGTTCTTTCTAATGCTAAAAAAAACGAACTATAGTTTCATTTGAAGTTCACCTTTGCATTTCTTCGCAGATGTATACAGGTTTCCTCACGATGTTTTCCTTCGCCAAAAAGCTAGTGGTAAATATAATGATATTTCGTACATAAGTTCCGAAAAACTCATTGCTACGAGCCAGGATTTGAACCCGCGACCTCCGGATTGAAAGTCGGATGTCATATCCACTCGGCCACCACCGCTGGAAAATATACAGCTTCCCTTTAATAAAATACGTTGCCAATGAAACGAATTTACCGATCACTTTATAAAATAAAAATTAATGGAACACTAATAAAGCGAATAATTGTTTTCCTAGGTACTAATTAACATACATAACTAATAACACATGGTTTCACACATCACTGTGTGTTACATATAAATGCAGACAACACTCCAAAAGAGCGAAAACACTACATTAGTGACGTATTTTTGGTCCCAGAGGCTAAAAATTGAAATTTCGTTATCTACCTTTCGCTATAGCTATAGAAGAGCAGATAACGAAATTTCGTTTTTCGCGGAAGCCCCTTGGTTGGCCACTTAGTGCGTCGTCTCACACGTCACTCATTTATTACACATGTAAAGCGTTATAATATTTACGTCACCCTAGGCCCGTAAGTGGGATTTTCTTCCCACGGGACGGGAAGAAAATCTCACTTCCTGGCCAAGGCAAGACGTAAAACTTTATACAAACCACGGGCGGTAATTCGTAAAGCCCCAGATCGCATATTTATCAAACACCTGCGATCTGGAGCATTTACGAATTTACCTCCCTAGGTATGTAATGTACTATTACAGTACATATGGTGCTACTTTACCGCCCTAGGGCAATACCTACGTGCCTATAGCAAAAATTTAAAGGGCCATATGTACTGTAAAACTTTGTACAATACGCGTGCGAAAAGGTAATTCGCAACTCGTGTCGATTTAAAACACTTCCTTCGGCCGTGTTTCAATTTATCGCCACTCGTTGCGAATTTCCTACGTTTCGCATCAGTATCATAATTATATTTCTAAACCGATATATATACAACGTGTCCCAAAATTCAACGATAAGCTGGCACCAGAAGATAGACCTGCTCATGACTACTCGAGGAAACATAATAAAAAAAACTGAAAAAAAAAAATTAAAAATTGTAGACAATTGGAAGGAATTGTAGGGGTGTCGATTTTAATTTTTTCTTGAAATTCTATAATAAATTGAGATATATTTTTTTATGATTTTTCCTCGAGTTGTCATGAGCAGGTCCATCTTCTGGTGCCAGCTTATCGTTGAATTTTGGGACACGTGGTATATTGAACGACGTTTAAACTCCTGGGTTTTATATATTTGAAATTCAAATTTTGAATGGCATTGAAATATACCTATAAAAAAAAGGAATATGATCCGACTGATAGAGACAACTTCATAAAGAATCCAACCAATGCTTCTATATACAATTCAATGATATATTTTTTCAATAATTAAAAATTAATATATTAAACATGACTTCTTAATAACGTAAAATAAATTCGAAATCCTCCAGCATTTTGGACGGGACATGGCACTTTCTCCCGGCAACACCGTCTTTACCATAAGGGCACACGGGGCCCGTGCCCAGGGCCCCCATCCTCAGGGGGCCCTGAAGGACAGACAGTAACAGTATATTTGATTAAGCTGTGCTGGGGCTCTTGGGTACATAAGAATTAGGGGCCCTTTTGTAAAGTAAAGAAAGCTAATTAAAGTATCATTTTTCTACTATTATCTTCTATTTATTATGGGAATAGAAGATAATAGTAGAAAAACGATACTTTATTATTATCTTCTATTTATTATGGGAATAGAAAATAATAGTAGGAAAATTATACTTTAATTAGCTTTCTTTACTTTACAAAAGGGCCCCTAATTCTTATGTACCCAAGAGCCCCAGCACAGTTTAAGACGGCCTTCTCCCGGATAACACAAATCTTGTTTAGTATAATTTTAAATCTTTCAACGCCAATATAGGCTTATAAAAAACGTCCATAGAACCTCATACGGCGCAATAAATTGGAACACAAAAAGTCACCCAATATTTCACGAAACGGACTTCAAGCCCTTCAGCTCAGCTTCGGTCGGAAGCACTTTCTTCAACGTCACGCAAGGTTTCTGTCTCCGCCTGAAGATCATGATGGACAGGCAGATGGAGGAGATGGCGAGGGCGATGATGCAGATGAGGGTGAGCGCGAGCTGGGCTGCCGCCGTCGAGAATGTGCCGTGGTAGATCATGGTGCGGAGAGATTCTGGTATTTCTTCGACAGTCTGTGAACGAAAGATATTTGAACCATTAGGAATGTATGTACTTAGCTTATCTTTAATAAGTCTTTGGGTTTATAGGTGTTAGAGTTAGACAAAGATAAGTCTACAACGATTCCGATACCACACGCAGTGCAAGTGTTATTTTAAACGTCAAACTTCTATGAAATTATGACGTATAAATAACACTTGCACTGCGTATGCTATCAAAATCGTTGCAGACTTTTTGTTCTGACTCTAGCAACATGGATTACTAATTATGACAAATCAAATTTGCATTTTGTCTTGGTAAGTTTTGATTTGTGGACGGCTAGAACTAGAGGATATAAGTAGGTATTTAATTTACTTCACAAAATTTACAAGTTTTCCCGTATATGTTATCTCGCCTAAGAAGCAATTAGTTGTAAACCCGCTTGGGACTATTAAAGCCCAAGATCCAGGTCATCCTCCTCGCGTTGTCCCGGCATTTTGCCACGGCTCATGGGAGCCTGGGTTCCGCTTGACAACTAATCCCAGGAATTGACGTAGGCATTAGTTTTTACGTAAGCGACTGCCATCTGACCTTCGAACCCAGAGTCCAGAGGGTAAACTAGATCTTATTAGGATTAGTCCGGTTTCCTCACGATGTTTTCCTTAACCGAAAAGTGACTGGTAAATGAATGATATTTCGTACATAAGTTCCGAAAAACTCATTGGTACGAGCAGGGGTTTGAACCCACGACCTCCGGATTGCAAGTCGCACGCTCTTACCTCTAGGCGACCAGCGCTTCCCAAGATCCAGGAGATCCAGATCATGCCCGAAAAGTCAGTAGAATACTGCTCATGCTTACCATCTCGATCCACGCGATTGGCAGGATAGTTCCTTCCTCGAGGAAGCTGAGCGCGGGGAACATGGGCGTTTTCTTCACCTGGATGTTTATCTGCATGCTGCAAAGATAATTAATAGATTTAACTTATTGTATCCCAAAACAGGTCTATAGTAAGTTCTTCAAAAAACCGGCCAAGTGCGAGTCGGAGTGCAAGTACGGTTTCCTCACGACGTTTTCCTTCACCGAAAAGCGACTGGTAAATATCAAATGATATTTCGACACAAGTTCCGAAAAACTCATTGGTAGGAGTCGTTGAACCCACGACCTCGGGATTGCAAGTCGCACGCTTTTACCGCTATGCCACCGGCGCTTCTTGAGGTGTGCAATTAGGGACCGTGCGCGTTGGAGGGTCTGCCATCTTGAAATGAAAAATCCTCTTCCATCTTGAAATCTTGTGGCCTGAATCGGAAACATATGTGCACATGTACCTACATTGCAAAAGCAAGTGCTACCATCTACCGTTCTCGTCGGAACCTACGTTTCCTTGTGCATAATAGGTTCTGCCTGTGGGCTACATAGGAATCATAAACGACACATTTACGTCTCGCGCCAAAAATCTGACGGCTCCTATGCTGCCCCCTATAGTTCATGCACGGGACCTAATGAGTTGTTTTTGTGTAGGTACTACTAGGTAGGTACCTGGATCTGCCATGAAGCGATATGCCCAACGTCGGATGTATGTCCACATAGGAGTCGTGCAGCGCAGGGTCGGGGTTCAATCCGGTCACGTTCTCAAGCAGTCCTGGGTCGCCGAGGTAGAAGTGCGGGTGAGACGCCAAAGCGGGTGCACCTGACAAAAAATAATAAATTTACACTCATTGCAAATATGATTCCTTTAATATTTTATGAATGTGATCGTAAAGCATCTAAGATGGTAGAAAGTGACAACAAGACATCTTTCTCTTTTCTTGACTCTACATATACGGGGTGTCCCAGAAATCACCGTCAAGCCGTAAACGGATGATAGACCAAGTCATATCAGTTATCATAAAAATACAAAAAAAAATCCAACTCATGTTCTTTAAAAATTATGGTCACTTTAAAAATTCACTAAAAAATCCACACCCTGTAATTATTCAAGATTACATAATAATAAAAAAATTAGAATAAATTATGGAATTTGTAGTAACAAGAGTTAAAGAACCATTACAGGGTGTGGATTTTTTAGTGAATTTTTAAAGTGACCATAATTTTTAAAGAACATGAGTTGGATTTATTTTTTGTATTTTTATGATAACTGTTATGACTTGGTCTATCATCCGTTTACGGCTTGACGTCGATTTCTAGGACACCCTGTATGCTATATATAATTATATGCATTTGATAAATTGTGTCATCTATTTTCGATTGGGAGAAAATTGTTTTCCAACTTGATAAAAGATGGCGTTAGTAGGACATCTTCATTCCATCGCCATCTTTTGGACAGTTGAGGAAGTTTTTCCAAGTAAGTTATGTATGACATAGCCAGATTAAAGACATACATTGTATGTTTTTAATCTGGCTCAAACGGAGTCACAGAATAAATAATAGTACTAGCAAAAATAATAGATAGTATAGAGGGGTCCTGTCATTGTAAATTTTGTAGTCACTGTAAATTTACTGCCATCTATCGACACACGACTAAAACTCAAAATGAAAATGTATAAAGTTATCAAAAAATGTATATATATGGATAAATGATTTTATTATTTTTATATCATTTTGATCCATGTTCATTCACTGATATCTATGTGTTAAAATTGTTAAATATGAAACGGTGTCGTCACGCCATCTAGCCGAGGATAGGCTAAAGGTGTGTGCGGCATCTATTCGAGAATGACTTTTACTTGAATTCCGAGGCACGTTTTTTCCTTAGACTTTATTCGTCTTATACGAAGTTACATATGTCTTTGGTACTAGGTACAGAAGACTCACTCTCTAACATAACGCGTCTGTTACGATCAGGACAGATATGGCCGCTAGGTGGCGACAGCGCCACGCACGGCTTATGGCTAGCCACCAAAATTGGTGTGGAACGGATGTACTTTTAGGTACCTGTAGTAAAGCGACGAAATCGTGGACTGGGCCACGCCTGACGGAGTAAGTTATGTCTATTTTATAGTACTTAGCCATAGTTGAAGACACTCCGCGGTGTCTCTAGTTTCTTTCAATCATTGCGGCTCTAACTCCGATTGAACGTAAAATAAAACCATCTACCTGCGAAAGCTGTTGACTTACCCATGACACAAGCAGTGACGTTGATGACGCCCATATGCGGACTTGTGTCCGGGTCAAATTCGCAGCTAGCTTATAAAACAAACTACCTGCGAACGCTGTCACTTACCCATGGCACAAGCAGTGACCTTGATGACGTCCCTCGGCGGGCAAGTGGAGTCAATCTCGCAGTAGCACTAGTGGGTTAGTTTAGAAAACCAACTACCTGCGAACACTGTCCCTTACCCATAGCACAAGCGGTGACATTGATGACGCCCCTCGGCGGGCACGTGCCGGAGTCAATCTCGCAGTAACACTGGTTGGCTGGGTTGCTGATGTGGTCATCGAACACGTTCATTGGCATGCGGTAGCGGAGCAGCTGGATACCGTCTGCGGTCTATAAAATAAGTGGAAGTTAGAAATGGGATAAATAGATTTAGTTTGCTGAATGGGTGCGAAAGAAAAGGTGATTGACGGCTCGGCCACGACATTGAGCGACTTGCGACGGCGACAGCGATAATCATAGGTTGGAGCGAGACACAGCATTCGGACCTTTCGTTCCCACCTATGGTTGTCGCTGCCGCCGTCGCCAGTCGCGTGATGTCGTGGCCGAGCCGTAAGGCCTCCAGTGTCCAGTACGGATACTATGGCCGTTCACTTTCTATCCCACGGTGTTAAAAAGTGACAGTTATTTTCTTTTATCACGTGGATAAAGCCCTCCATAATACGTCTGCTGGGCAGGAATCGAAGTTGACCTCAAAAGTAAACCCCGGATGCATTAACAGGGTATTATATTATGTTACAAGTTTAACATGTATATCTGTATATCAGAATTCTTTTATTTGTTTTTGTGTGTCTGTCTGTTCCTCCTGCCCATTCCTCCTTCTAACCCTTTCTAAGAACATCGACGATAATTCTCAGAAGGGGTTCAACTCACTAGATGGCGCTGTTATTTCGTGCGAGGTTTTAAGTAAGTAACTTACCACGACATCTTTTTCGTAAACGAAAGGCAGTCGTCGGCAGAGCTGGGGGAAGAAAACATGTAGAGTTGTCTTGCGGTCCAGTAGGGAGGGGGGGAAGATCGAACCGTCGGTTGCTTCGATACTGTGAACAAATAGACATTTTATTATTAAATATAGTTTATCAAGCAAAGTCTGTCAGTAGCAATGTACAGTAAAGTGAAGTAGGGCAACACTCAAAGAGCGGTATTGCGCTAAGAAAAGCAGCAATGCACATCGAACCAAAACATTTAATTATCATAACCTTATTATTATTATCGTATGGCTTTATTGAATAACCTTAAATTTTACAAATATTTACGATCATCGAGCATGATTGTACATTGTAGGCACCGTTGACTTTACTTCAGTTTATGCACAATCTTATTTAATATATTGGTATTTAATGGTGACAGCAGAAAATTCTCTTGAAATAGCAACAATTTCAGAATGTAAACTATGGAAGGTAGAGGACTTCTACTTACTATACATATATTATTATACTCTTTGACTTGACACTCCATAATGTGTCTAAAGAAAAAACATATCTAAAGAAGTAACACCTATCATAACGCATTTGGTAAACCTTAGCTTCAGCCAAGGTATTTTCCCAAAATCTCTTATTAAGCAGTCCCTAATCACCCCAGTGTATAAGAGTGGGGACAAAGAAGACATCAGTAATTATAGGCCGATTTCAGTCCTACCCGCAATTTCAAAGATTATGGAAAAGCTTCTTAATACCCGACTGTTAGGCTTCTTAAATAAATATAACCTACTCTCAGATGCTCAATTCGGTTTCAGGCGCGGTATGTCCGCGGAAGACGCAATAACTGCCCTCACATCTCTTGTAGTTGAAAACTTGGATAGGCAAAATAAGTCCTTAGCCGTCTTTCTGGACCTGAAAAAAGCCTTCGACACTGTCTCTATTCCTATTCTCTTATGCAAACTTCAGAAAATCGGTGTTAGGGGAACGCCACTCTCTTTGTTTAAAAACTATCTAACAGAAAGGAAGCAGAGGGTAAAACTCACACAATACACCGGTGAGGAAGAGGAAGTCTCTTACGGTGTGCCGCAGGGAAGCGTTTTGGGTCCTACGTTATTCCTGGTCTATATTAATGACCTATGTAACATGACTATCCCTAATGCAAATCTGTTCTCTTATGCTGATGATACTGCGATTGTCTTCACAAGTAGTTCATGGGAGCATGTCAGAAACAGCGCCGAACTTGGAATGGCTGATATCTCGAAATGGTTACGAATGAACCTACTGACGCTTAACACCAGTAAAACTAAATTTATGTGTTTTAGCATCACAAGTTGTACTCAACCCACTGGGAATATGGACTTAAAAATACACGATTCTCAACCTTGTGATATAACTCATTGTGTTTGCCCATCTATTGAAAAAACTTCCCAAATAAAGTACCTGGGAGTTCAATTAGATGAGCATTTAAATTGGTACTCACATATTGATCAGGTCATCAGTAGAATTCGAAAGCTGCTCTGGATATTTAGGACACTGAGACACGTTGTACCAAGGACAATAATAACAACACAAACAAAGTCTCGTAATATACTCAATGAAATATATACATCTCTGGCACAGTCTCTCTTAGTGTACTGCATATCCGTTTGGGGAGGTGCAGCAAAAAGCCGTTTTATAGACTTGGAACGAGCACAAAGGGCATTAGTTAAAGTAATGTAAGTATTTTAAAAAGATTACATTTCCTACTGATTTACTGTACCAAATCAGTGGACTTATGTCGGTTCGGAAACTATATATTCTGCAAACAACCTTAAAAAAGCACAAGATTCTGCCATATAACCCGAACTATAAAAAAAAAAGAAGACTAATGCCGAACATAGCCATGCTACCTAAAACCATTAGAACCAAATTTGCTAGCTCACAATACCAGATACAAGCCTCACATCTCTATAATAAAATAAATAAACTTCTAGACATTCACTCAAAACCACATCATGAGTGTAAAAAGCTCATAATAAACTGGCTAAAAACAAAAACATACGATGAGACAGAGAATGTAATTCGGTAATCCTTCAGACACACGCGAGAACAGAAACACACGCTCACACACGCACACTCACACACACACGCACACACACACACACACACACACACACACACACACACACACACACACACACACACACACACACACACACACACGTAGGGATAACACACACACACAGACACAGACAGAATATCTCTAAGATGGTTTTTTGTTAGTAGAGTAAGGCGCTTTATTTGTATGCAGAAAAGGTATTATCGCTTACTTTAGTTAGTTAAGTTTAGTTTACTATAAGAATAGTTTACTATGTAGTTGTAGTTAGTTACCTATGTAAGGAAGAGCGGTGTCTCCCAACACAAGCATTTATTTTGCTTACAGGGAGACTCCATCCCTTTGATCATTTGTACGTGTTTTTATTGAATAAATAATTTTAATTTTTTTTTAATTTTAATTTTTTAATTTTTTTAATAATGTAAACAAACAAGACGGCTGTCATTCACGATCCACATTCCACAGATAAAACACAGATGACACGCGATTTTTGAATTATTCCAAAACAGTTGTGTAATTCGATTTTTCAAATTTGCCGCCTTTTGCTACTGACAAGATTTGATTGACCAAGTATAAGCTAAGTAAAACTTAGCTATTGACATTATTCATTGTGTGTATGTGATATCCAAGGAATATCGACAAATTAGGATACTAATTAGTATGATAACAAATTAGCGATGTCTTCCAGACAACCTTAATAGTCCTCATTAGTAACATCCATGAATTTTATCTCAGCGCCGCCTTATCAAGCCATTTACAAAACAATGTCCTATATTATGTCTACAATTTTACATATATATCTCCGACATATGATGTAAACTTTACACTCTAAGCCGCTTACACCATTTTCGACTCTGTTGCCATAAGAATAAGGCTTAAAATAACTTAAGTGACAGTATACTTAAAGTCACTATAAAGGCTCTTATGTTTTTTACACGTTCCACTCGCTCGGCATATTTTGATAAACTTGTGAACTATGATAAGACGCTGATAAGGGAGCTAGCACTTTGCCGTGGTTTTGCCTTGATAATGCTTGTTTATTTTGCTAAAGTCACAATCAAGTAGGTATTAGTATATGTTTGTCTCATTGGTGAATGGAACAGGAAAACCTTCCCTTCAAACTTAATGACAGAGAAACATAATGTTTTAGCAACATAGTTATAAAAAAGCAGAAAACGGATGTAGTTAGTTTTTAGTTAAAACACGTAATACCAACTCTTGTATTTTGTGATTAGGTACTGTATATTTTACCGTTAATAAATGATTATTGTCCTAAGTTGTCCGACGCCATTAAGCGACCGCAAAAACGAAAATTTAAGTTTCCTTATCGGCCTCCCTATCATTCTTGCATATTCGAGCGATAGAGGCAGATAAATAAATTTACATTTTTGTTTTTATCTGTGCCCACATAGCCCGTCTTGTAATTTGAGGTTGCCATCTCAAATTGATGCAATAGGGTATTATACTGTATTTGAAATAAATTATTTTACACCATGCATGAAATAAAGCACCAGATAATTATTAGAAAAACACAGATAGGACTTATTTTTAAACACAAGTTCTATTTAATAAATTGGATAGAAATATATAAAGTAGGTGAGTTGACCGTGCGGTCACGATGTACCTAATGTTTGATATAAATTCCATATTAGCAAATCGTTTTGACAGTTTCTAAAAAGTAACTGATTTGACTAGTAGGAAAATACCCTATTGGGTGCAACCTAATTCACCAATATAGTTCAAGATACGAAGAAAATTATGAACGACAAGAGGTCACAATCTGCTTATTGCCCACTGATAACCTGCAGTAATATTACATATTATGAATTCTATGTAATATAACATATGTATAATGTACTCTAAGGGGTCATCCATTAATTATATCACACGTTTATGGGGGGAGGGGGTCAAGAAAATGTGACAGGGGGAGGGGGAGTCATTGTGACGTCACTCTAACTTATTTAAATTATTTAATTCGCTGTAGGAGCGAGGAAATGCCACCAGCATCCCTGGTACAATGCCTCAGGGGCCTATTTTAAATTTAAGCTAATTATTAATTTCGTTTAGTAGTACCACTGTATATATATATTCGCTGTATAATTAAATAACAAGTTAATGGAAAGATAATAATTTTTTTTTCATTGAATTTTCTTTCCTAATCAGTTTTGGGTTATAAAATTACTAGCTAATGTTTATTTTTTCAAAAATATTTTGATAAAATATTAAGAATAAGTACTACCTTACAACCTACTTAATTCGATTTGCCGATATCGTTGAAAAAATGTGACGTCACACCAGGGAGGGAGGGGTTTGCCAAATGTGACCAAGTGTGACAATGGGGTTAAAAAACCTAGAAATTCGTGTGATGTAATTAATGGATGACCCCTAATTAGCCGTAAAGTGAGTGGGGCGGCCGTTTTAGGCGCTAAATGCCTAAAATGGCAAATGTGGGTTTTAAAAATCGAGGAAAACACAAGAGGCACTACTTATTAGTGTGCCACGGACGGGCGCGCATAAACGAGGAGTGCGGGGTGGGGAATTATACTAAAATGGCATAAATTGACTTACCTACTTATGCCGAGACTATAGTTAAAATACTTTAAGTTTAGTTTCCATGCCTTGCAATAAGATTGTATTTTTTTTCTCTTACTTGTATTTAAGTGCTTCACTTTAAGTTTGTTTTTTTGTAATTGTAACCTTATTGTGTAACTAGTTCAATAATTTTAACTGTAACAATATTCTGTTATGTGTTTTAATTGATAATAAAATTTATTCTTATTCTTTATAAAACAACTCAAAAATTGGGTAAAAATACACCACAGAAGTCGTAATGTAATTTTATAGTGGTGTTGCTAAGGGCTTGTGCACAAATCACGCGAGGTTCGATAGGGGGGGTGGGGTCACGAAAAAATCACGACAGAATACGTGGGGGGAGGGGGGTATAAGGAGACCCTCACGTGTATTTTTCTACAGTGAACGAAACTAAGAAAAAATACCTACCACATGAATAGATACTTTTTCTAGGTTTCGTTAAACATAAATCTTCACTCCGCACTTCAAAATAGAGAGTCTATTTTACGCAAAGTTGACCTGACCGGTCGGATGGAAAAATTTCAAAAAAAACCCGTGTGGTTATTGGAGGAGGGGGGTAGCCGAAAACCTGACCAAATATCACCAAGGGGGAGGGAGGGGTCAAAAAGTAGCCGAAAACACCTCGCGTGATTTGTGCACAACCCCTAAAGTTAAACAAACAACTTTCCACTTTGATTAAGATGAAATAGAAGTTGTCCCAGTAAGTGAAATAGTTCTCCCCCGTCTTGTTGGTGAAAAGCTTTACCCTCTCTTTTGTAAGTCGGGTAAGTAATGTTTATATCACTACACCTTATAAAACAAAGTCCCCCGCCTCGTCTGTCTGTTTGTGTGTATGTATGTTCGCGATAAACTCAAAAACTACTGAATGGATTTTCATACGATTTTCACCTATCAATAGAGTGATTCTTCAGGAAGGTTTAGGTGTATAATTTGTAAAGATTTTGTGTAACCAGTGCAAAGCCGAAGCAGGTCGATATAGTCTGTATAAAAAGTATCTTTCTTTAGGTAGGTAATTAAATAAAAACCGGGCAAGTGCGAGTCGGCCTCGCGCACGAAGGGTTCCGTACCATAATGCAAAAAATGGCAAAAAAAAACGGTCACCCATCCAAGTACTGACCCCGCCCGACGTTGCTTAACTTCGGTCAAAAATCACGTTTGTTGTACGGGAGCCCCACTTAAATCTTTATTTTATTCTGTTTTTAGTATTTGTTGTTATAGCGGCAACAGAAATACATCATCTGTGAAAATTTCAACTGTCTAGCTATCACGGTTCGTGAGATACAGCCTGGTGACAGTGGTGACGGACGGACGGACGGACAGCGGAGTCTTAGTAATAGGGTCCCGTTTTACCCTTTGGGTACGGAACCCTAAAAAGAGTAAACAAAATCTGACCTCTAATGGCTTCTTAAGCCACTTGAGGGTAGATGAAAACATTACAAGATCAAATAATGTAGGTTAAAGTCAGGTCGTTCAGTGACAGATCCAGGTGGTTTTGTATTTAGTTGGTAAATCAATAAATGTTATAACTACCCGAAAATGTACAAATTATTTGTTTACTTTTATTTAAGTACCTAAAGATACAGAGTATAGTTTTATATTGTACCTTACCTGTTGCACTCCGGGTTGCCCCAGTAAGTGAGATGGTCTTCTCCATTGAGCTTCTCGATGACGTTCATCCTGTCCATGTCGCGGTCACCAGTGTTGATCGTGAAATGCTCGTCTACGGTGCCGTTTTTCTGTAAAACCATATAGATTTATACTCTAGAAAATCAAATCCTGAACTTTAATAGGGAATATTACGCAAAACTCTGCGTAGAGGGCGTCACAAGCGCAATCAAAGGGTCTACCGCGAAGCACAAAAATCGAAAGTTCGGTTTCTGCCTCACCATCACTCTTGCCTAATCGATCGAATAAAGAAATTTCGATTTACGTGTTACGCGGTAGGCCACCTGTAAACTAACCGCCTTGATGCAATAATGTCATAGTGAAAACTTGTCAAAAAACTGTTTAAGGCGTAGTATGTATAAGTTACTCTATGGTTCACTAAACAACATAGTGCTGCACTTTGGCGGCAGAACATTACAGTAATACTCCATAGCCACTCACTTGCTTTTGGTAACTGTAGCTACCAGCTGTCACCCTTATTTTATAATAATAATAGAGGTCACTGAAAAATATCAAGCATGTGACTCATGTGAGTGGCTATTACATCCCAAGCGAACTAGAACTTTGGCACCCATATAGATCTCAATTCTTTCTCCGGCGAAGTCAACAACGACGCATAGGTACCTACCTATTCTTAATATTGAACTTGGCTCTCATTTCACAATTTTATGTCTTTGATGGGATATTTATTTACATTATTTGCCCTTTTTATTGAACTCCACTTTAGTTAGATTTACTTAATTAAATCAGAGCCTAAAAAACAATTAGGCTCTCAATTCCTACAGTCATGTCTGTGGCAGTCCTTAAGCAGAAAATTACTCACCGTGGCAAGCAATCCGAAGTTGGTAAATTTCAATTGCCCTTGCAGACTTAGATAAGTCTTCGCCGTGTTGATGATTGAATCATCGTAACCCCACAGGAACCTGCCAAAATAATAAAAAAACAATAGGAACATTTTTTTATGATAAGCAAAAGAGCAGATAAATCGCTTGATGGCAAGCAATTACCGTTGACCAAGGATACTAACAACACCAGAGGGCTTGCAAGTGCCTTTAAGATGGGCGTATTCGCTTTTTTCTTGAAATTTTGAAGGTTGTATCGGCCCGGATATACCGCGGCCGACAGTTTCCACAGTTTATCTGTGCGCGGCAGGCATTGACGAATTATATCTATGGACTAGCCTTACGGGCACTAAAAATGGTACTAGTTCAGCGGTGTGACTCACCAATTCGAGCCAATCGCGCAGCCTAACGCAGCTAGTTGCGACCAATCGCGCGCGTGATGCGAACTCATCAACCAATCGCGTTGCAGCGGTGTCACACCGCTGTACTGGCCCCATTATTATTGCCCGTAAGGCCAGTCCTGAGATTTTATACGTCAATGGCGACAGGAAGTTTCTGGAGAAACGCACAGTTGGGGACTGTGCTGCCAACCTAAGTGGATATCACTTACAGCAAAATAACGCTATCTTCGGTAGGGAATTGAATTAAATATTTAATATATCCATATCGGCCTCGGTTTTCTCAGCCCATCTCACCATAAGGCCACTAGATATAACGCAATTTAATGGGAAAAATTATGCGCATTTAAAAAAAAATATACGACTAACTACGCACAGTTGAGGGCTGCCAACCATCTAAATGGTGGAGATGGAAATGTAGGTATTGTATACAGGCTGTCCCATAAAAGGTATTTGACACTAGAATTTCGCCGACATTTCAACTTTTTTTCCAACGCAGCGATCGTGGAAGGAAAGGAACGTTAGGTGTATTTATTTTATATGTGTAACAACAAATTTTACCAATAAATAAATAAATCAATCAATATAAAATAAAATTAAAAACTACATAAAGCTACAACTAACTACAAACATAAACTAAAATTATAAATAAAAAACTGGCTCCAGCTCTGTGCCTGTGGGCAGGGTGCCAAGAAGGCTGGCGGCATTGCCGCGCTGGACGGCAATACCAATGCGTTGCGCAAGGTAGGAGCTAGCCCTCTTGTCACCCGTCGCCTCCACGAGGCGCTTCGCCAGCTCGGAGAATATGCCGTGGGCGCCAGGTCCCCACGGCCCAAGGGTTTCCACCCCAAACGGCTCAAACATGCAGCCAGAATCAATGGCTGCATATTTGCGCCGCTTGAGGTGTTCAGCCGCGTTGGCGGCCGTTATATGTGTATAAGTATTTACCTGTGAACTGGTAGTTCGATGAAGGCATCCTTGTGATTGGCGTAAAACAATGCGCCGTTCAAAGCAACCTGGCCAATGGAGTTTATGTTCATCTCTCTCACTTTTGACACCACACCCTGAAAATAATATAAAATAAGTTTGCGATACAACTCAAAGGGCTAAGTTCGCCTTTGTACCTACTTCCTACTTATTGTATGCTATTTTTAATGTAGTCACAGACTTTTACACAACTGCCCAAAAATTACAAACATTTCAAAGAAGACACGAAAGTAGTACCGAGCAACTAACAATGGCGATGTATGCAGCTCGGGTGCGCGCGACCCACCTCTCGCCCCTCGCACCCCGCACGATTGCCCTGTCTAGACGGCTTCGTCGAATGACTGTATTGTTTTAGAGACTGTGCTATTACTCATAATGTGTACCTATATAGAATCTCTCGCTTCCTCAGGACCACCAAAAACTAACTTTGCTCTCTAACAAACAACTATTATTAGGTACATATATGTATGTATGTACATACCAAGAGTATCACTTACTAGAGTAGGACTTTCAATCCGGAGGTCGCGGGTTCGAACCCCGGCTCGTACCAATGAGTTTTTCGGAACTTATGTACGAAATGTCATTTGATATTTGCCAGTTGCTTTTCAGTGAAGAAAAACATCGTGAGGAAACCGGACCAATCCCAATAAGGCCTAGTTTCCCCTCTGGGTTGGAAGGTCAGATGGCAGTCGCTTTCGTAAAAACTAGTGCCTAAGTAAAATCATGGGATTAGTTGTCAAGCGGACCCCAGGCTCTGAGCCGTGGCAAAATGCCGGGATAACGCGAGGAAGAAGATATGTACATACCAAGAGTGGCAGGTTGGGTACGAAGACCTTGTCAAACTGTGCCCCTTCCGTCTTGTCTGGTCTGTACCGGAAAGTATTCCTCTCCTGGTACGACAGCCAGTCCTTCTCAAACTTAATGTTCACGCGCTCCACTTTCTGTCTGCAACAAACACATGACATTAATTAATATATGTTATTAGCGACCTGCCCCGGCTTCGCACGGGTTAACAAATTATACACCTAAACCTTTCTCAAGAATCACTCAATTGAACGTGAAAACCGCATGAAAATCCGTTCATTAGTTTTTGAGTTCATCGTTAACATACAAACAGACAGACGCGGCGGGGGACTTTGTTTTATAAGGTGTAGTGATTTTGAGTAAATATCTTACGAACTTACTCTTCTTCTGTCGTATTAATAAGAGGGCGTCGTATTAATAACTTGTGCAAATGTGCGGTAATGTTATGATTATCGAACGAGTGCGGTAATGCATGTCCACACTCTTTTTTTCTAATTTTACTTTTACTGTTTTAACAATATTTTTTTTATTAATAAGTATATAAGTACTGTTTTTCCTAGCAAGTGTGTTGAAAAACATCGTGAAACAAGTCTGCTTTGGTCATTACACTACACACATCGGCTTTCTTATTGCGCGGTCGCTTCCTCCTTTATACCAGGCGTGGCTCACTCCGCGATTTCGTCGCTTTGCTACAGGTACCTAGCTAAAAGTACATCCGTTCGACCCCAATTTTGGGGTTTGCCATAAGCCGCGCGTGGCGCTGTCGCCACCTAGCGGCCATATCTGTGCTGATCGTAACAGACGCGTTTTGTTAGAGAGTGAGTCTTCTGTACCTAGTACTATTATTTATTCTGTGCTTATACTACGTCTCGAGTGTAGTGTGTCGAACGTAGCACACTTGAATCATATGACACTCCTTTTCGCACTTGTATCGTAAACAACTAATTTCCAACCTCCTCGTTAAACAGTAGTGTAGGTACCTAATACACCTATAGATAAAACCGTATGATAAAGTCAATTGAAGATGATGATGTCCTCCCAGACGTATATCCGTGGACGACGACAACCGGACATATCAGTATCAGGTATTCAGTCACACGTTGTTCCAAATTATGGGGTCATCAACTCATCAGCGCGTGAATATATTATAGTGGCCGAGTAGGTATTTGCGCTGACACAGTGGACTTGTCAAGTCCACGTAAAGTCAAATCGGCTAGGAGAGACGCTGACACAAGTCCACGTAAAGTCAAATCGGCTAGGAGAGAAATGTTTACGAAGATATTGTAAAAAATAAGGAAATTTACACCACAATATTCAAAACGAATATTAATGAGACATAATTTCTTTGAACACATTTCTCGTATCTCACTGGCATGGTGACTTCGAAACCGCCTTCCATTTTGTATAAAGCTTATATAATATCATTATTATCGTGTCTTAGGCTGTTTATATTATAAATGACATAAAAGTGATAACAGAGGTCAGTATAATTAGAGCAGTGCCGTTATATGACAAGCGGCATAAATATGTACTCGTGTTAACACTTATTTCAATGTGTTAAGGTTCAAAATCCTCTGTTAAGTTGACAAAATATATGTTTACATAGTTGCGTGCGTTGTATGTCAGATTAGTGTGCTGCGTGATTTAGGATGAACACTATAATAGATAGTATATTATCATCATCTCATTAGCGTGTATCCACACGGTGTTTTTTTAGGGTTCCGTACCCAAAGGGTAAAAACGGGACCCTATTATTAAGACTCCGCTGTCCGTCTGTCTGTCCGTCCGTCCTCTGTCTGTCTGTCTGCCTGTCATCAGGCTGTAACACAAGAAACGTGATAGCTAGACAGTAAAAAAATTCACAGATTCTGTTGGCGCTATAACAACAAATACTAAAAACAAAATATGTAAATAAAACGTGATTATTTTGCCGTTTTTTGCGTCATGGTACGGAACCCTTCGTGCGCGAGTCCGACTCGCACTTGGCCGGTTTTTTTAATACGTTATTGACACAATGAAAGACTTAACCTTTAACCTAGAATATACCTATGCTGTAGCGATCGACATCAAAGTGATTTGTTAAGATATTGTTAGAACCGTTTTCTCTCGAAATGGAAATTTCATCAAAAAAGTACCTAGGATCGGAAAGCTATTCTTCCTTAACGGCTCGGCCACGACATTGAGCGACTTGCGACGACGGCAGCGATAACCATAGGTTGGAGCGAGACACAGCGATCGGACCTTTCGTTCCCACCTATGGTTGTCGCTGCCGCCGCCGCAAGTCGCTCAATGTCGTGGCCGTGCCGTAAAGCTGATTGGCCCCACCCAGTCGATATTAACATTATATTGCCCCCTGATAGCATCTAATTTGGGATATCGTTTCACAATTTCTCCTTATCTACGAGTATTTTTATGAGCAGCGGTAACCTGAAAATAAACATCACGGCACAAACATTTAGTACCTATCAGTAAAGAGAATAGAGTGTATAGAGGTGTATTGTCAAAGTAAATTTTGTAGTCACAGTAAATTTCTTGCCATCACAAATGAGGATTAAAATAAAACTAAAAAAGTTTTTGGCAAAAATTACATTTTTGGTACAAGCTTTTATCGCTGACTGTACTTTTCTTACAACAGACAACTAATACTCGTCGAGACAATTCTAAAAACCCCTAACACAATTAGGTAGCGTTGTTTCATCACACAGTTCCTATGGCCACCTCCTGTCTCCATCATCAGAACAGTTCGACAGTACCATATTATTGTATTGTCATCAGAACTACATACAGCTTATAACACTTTAAACTCTCGCGTTTTGTACACATATTTAATTACACAAACGGGTCTACCGCGATATAATTTCATTGTTTTTACCTTTAATTCCGACGTTTCAGCTGAGTTGCACCAGCTGTGGTCACGGAAAGACTGACGTCCCAACAAATGTCAACGGAGATATTAATAAAACACCACTAAACTACCCGAAATTAGTTTATAAAAATGTTCGGGGTAGACAAAGAAATTGCAGCTACCCGTTAAAGTTTAATGTTTATTGTCCACGGCACGACACGCAACACTCACAGTATCCGTACACTGGTCCGAAGATATATCCGCTGGTTTCAACATTTGAATCACTGGTCCCCAAGTAGACGATAATTTGTACCCGTCCTCACGATTGAAATTTTTAGGGTGTTTTTTAGTTTTTTTAGGAGATTAATAAAAAATCACCGACAGGAAGTATTTGGGATACAGAGTGAGTTATATAGTTTGCATTTGGAGTGCAGTAGTTACTTGACACCGGAGGATTTTCAGTTATGCGACCGGGTAACGTATTTGCAAGCAGCAAGGAAATATGACCTATGCAGGGATACACATGAGCGGAAATTGAACAGATTAATCGTGAGACAGAAACGTAGACGTAATGATGAACATGGGGTTTCGTCAATGGACAAGAGCGAAACTGTTATTAATCTGTCAAAGGAAACGCTAGATCAACCTACAATAAGTCTATTATCAAAAGGCATGAATTTTGCGCTAACTCCAAAACGGGTTCCGTACGAAAACATCATATGTAGCGTAGAGGAGGCGTTAATCCGTAATAAATTACCGGTTAATGACGCGGAAACTGTGCGCCAAGATGTTTCGGTATTGCTACGGAAGGTCAGACTGCCTTCAAGCAACATTTCTACAGCGGAGCGTCAGGCGTTAAGAACCCTCCGGGACAACGAGGATTTACTTGTTTTAAAAGCCGACAAGGGTAATGCTACTGTGGTTATGGATAGGCTAGACTATGACAGCAAGATTCAAGCGCTTCTTGCGGATAAGACTGTGTACAAACCAGTCAGCTACAATCCTACCGCTAGGGTCACCACACGTCTGAGGAAGCTCATTAAAGATCACGAGGAGTTGTTTACTGAGGACGATTTTACCAATCTTCACAGACCAAAAGCTGTCCAACCACCTAAATTGTATGGACTACCGAAGGTGCACAAATCGAACATACCCTTACGGCCGATTGTTAGTCAGATTGGTTCGCCCTCATACCACTTAGCGAAACATGTTGCGGGTGTACTGCAAAAGCTAGTGGGGAAGACATCGTCCTACGTAAAGGACTCTCGTCATTTTGTTGACATTGTTAAGACCAGGAAATTGGAACCGGATGAGATAATGGTGAGCTTCGATGTGGAGTCGTTGTTCACCAATTTTCCATTAAAAGAGAGTCTGGGCATTGTCAAAACGAAGCTTATAGATAACGAACTTCCAGAAGAGTATGTCACTTGGTTGGAGCACTGTCTAGAGGGAAACTATTTCCTCTACCAAGGGCAGTTTTATGTGCAAGTGGATGGAGTGGCGATGGGCAGTCCAGTTGCCCCCGTAATTGCCAACATATGGATGGAACACTTTGAAGAGTTGGCATTACGTTCCGGACCGTCTGTAATTACAATGTGGAAGAGATATGTAGATGACGTGTTCTGCATTTTAAAGGGCAACGCCGACACAGTTGAGCATTTCGTCGGCCATTTAAACTCCATCCACCCAAAGGTAAAGTTTACATTTGAGATGGAGTGCGATAGATCCTTACCCTTTCTGGATGTAAAGTTAAGAGTGAAACCAGATGGAACCCTGGCACACTCCGTGTACAGGAAGCCCACACACACTGACAGGTACCTACAAGCATCTTCCCACCATCATCCGAGGCATCTACAATCCGTGGTCACATCTCTGGTTAACAGAGCACGAGACTTATGTGACGCGGAACACATTGATAATGAGTTAGCCCATGTTCAGGAAGTGCTAAAGAAAAATGGGTACTTGCAGAAAATCCCACGCACGACTAGGAAAAAAGAAAGACATCCGGAGGTTAGTAGGCAACCAGCCTTTTTGCCGTATGTGAAAGGGATAACGGACAAAGTTGGATCAGTACTGAAGAAATTCTCCATTAAGACTGTATACACGCCGTTATCTAAAGTAGCAAGTCTTTTACGCAGCCCAAAGGATGTCATTCCGTATCAGAATCCGGGTGTCTACAAGATAGAATGCAGTTGTGGAAGTGCGTACATTGGCCAAACTAAGCGCAGCGTTCAAGAGAGGGTGAAGGAACACATAACAGCTGTTAAAAATCGCCATGTAAACAAATCCGCAATAGCTGAGCACTTGCTGACAACAGGAACGAATCACTGGATTGAGCTACATAAACCCAAAGTCCTCTCCAACGAGCGACACTATTATCCGCGGATCGTGAGAGAGGCGATTGAAATTAAAAAACACCCTAAAAATTTCAATCGTGAGGACGGGTACAAATTATCGTCTACTTGGGGACCAGTGATTCAAATGTTGAAACCAGCGGATATATCTTCGGACCAGTGTACGGATACTGTGAGTGTTGCGTGTCGTGCCGTGGACAATAAACATTAAACTTTAACGGGTAGCTGCAATTTCTTTGTCTACCCCGAACATTTTTATAAACTAATTTCGGGTAGTTTAGTGGTGTTTTATTAATATCTCCGTTGACATTTGTTGGGACGTCAGTCTTTCCGTGACCACAGCTGGTGCAACTCAGCTGAAACGTCGGAATTAAAGGTAAAAACAATGAAATTATATCGCGGTAGACCCGTTTGTGTAATTAAATGGGTCAAACAGATCACTGTGTTATGTCTTTCCTGTAGACATACACAAGAGTTAAGGGCTATAAAGGTTAATTTTCTTATTTAACCCTTATCCACGTGAAAAGGTCCTCCTTTTATTTAGAGAACTATGATAAAATCATTGCTTAGATGCCCACAAGCTGTTAACTATTGCCCACAGGAGAGAAAACTAGTGTGTTATCGCGAACAGCACATTTTTCTCTCCTGTGGGCTATAGTTAACAGCTTGTGGGCGTGTAAGCAATGATTTTATCATAGTTCTCTAAATAAAAGGAGGACCTTTTCACGTGGATAAGGGTTAAATAAGAAAATTTATCTTTATAGCCCTTAACTCTTGTGTATGTCTACAGGAAAGACATAACACAGTGATCTGTTTGACCCAAATATGTCTACATACAGCTGCCAATTTTCATGACGCTACGATCCTTGGAAGATGGTTAAATTAGTTACCTTAGATTCCATTACATAGTTACATACAGGTCGACCTAATAAAAGCTTGTTAATGAGTATATATCAGTGGTATATATATTATATATGTATATATATGTACATATATAGTTAATAGTTAAATGTTTTTTTTTTTATCACTTTGACCCATGTTCTTTTACTGATGTGTTAATTTTTTTAAATATCAAACGGTGACGCTATCTAGAGTTAGACCAAGAAAAGTCTGCAGCAATTTTGATAGCCCACGCAGTGCACGTGTTATTTTAAACGTCATAATTTCATAGAAGTTTGAAGTTTGAAATGGCACTTGCACTGTGTGGGCTATCAAAATCGCTGCAGACTTTTCTTGGTTTGACTCTACACGAGTATAGGCCAAAGGTTGAGCGTCTATTCGGGTATAAATTTTGCTTGATTTTTGGAGGCACGGTTTTTCCTCAGACTTTACTTATCTTATACGGAGTGACAATATCTTTGGTATCAGTAAACGCATGTTTAATAACCGTAATACGAAGCCATTGTTCAGCCTTTAACAACCCATGTGTATGCTCTAGTTATTTTCTACAACACTTACATTTGCTGAAATTTGCTCTTTAATTTTCTTATTTTCTTATAAGTAGCACAGTACTAGACGTGTGCGCCGCGCCGGCGCGCCGCCGCCGCCGGGCTTTTTTGCCACGCCGCCGCCGCCGATAACTGATCGGCGTGAAATCGGCGTGACCTTGAGTGTTATATTTGGATTACAATCTGGATTTTTTTCATTATATATGTTACCGTTGTCAAATTTATATCAATTATTTATTAAATGAAACAGAATAGCCAGTGACTAAAACTATTTGACACACCGATTAACCCTTCGGGTGGTAGCACCTCCGGTTGAACGGAAGGAGAAATGGCGCGGCCATTTTTTTAAATATGCCTCTGCGTGGCAGAGGCCGCGAGAAGGTTCGGTTATAACAAGGCCGTAATTGGCAGAGACCGTCTCGCGGCATCTGTACGACGCTACATTTCGCGCCTAAAATAAAACCGTTATAACTATGCCTTGCTTGCTCACTCTTGCAAGATGCATTCGTCAATAAACAAGGATGGTATTCCCTAACGGTCGCATTCCCGCGTTTGTTACAAAGTTTGTTAGAAATGACGACGTGATGTTCCTGCCCCACCTCGCCCATTACGCGCCGACCGTCGTCGAGCCGCGAACATTCAAACGGAATACGCACTGATAAAAAGTGAAATAAACTGTGTGAATCGTGTTAAATGTATTGTTTTGTCATAAAGACTGCTTTTTCTACAATCAATTGATTTATTTCGTAATTATACGTATTTTTACATGAAAGTAGAAAAAAATTGGTAATATGAGATTAGAACAAGTCTAGCATAATTCACATAATTAGAATAGAATTCATTGGTATACAATCAAATAACCCATTTTATGCTGAATTCAGTGATATATAGTTTATATATATCATTCATACATTTTTTTGGGAAACGGTCATATTTCTAACACGCGCCAAATTCGCGATGATCACCTGTTGAGGCCCCGCCACTTGACGTATATTTTTCCAAAATGGCTGCGCCTCTCAACGGGCTTGTTATGTCTGTCCGTCTCGCGGCCACCGCCACTTACCGTAGAGACCTCGAGGAGGACAATGCCACTCGAAGGGTTAAGTAATCCTGTGTTCAGTGTCAAGAAAGATGAGGGAGCGATACATGAAGTAGTATTTTTTCCTATTAATTGTGAATTCACTTTCAACTCTTTAATTTGAATTTTTGAATGAAATACATCGTAATGGCGGCTCTTCTGATGAAAATTGAAGATGAAAGTTCTAAAGAGGTCTTAACATCAACCATTCCAAGACCAAAGTAAGAGCAAACATGCTCCCAGTTACCGATGCACTCGGCGATTACAGAAAAGTGAGCTAGTATATCTTGGGATGATAACCAGTGCCGGTGGTTGCACCGCCGAGAGACGCCGCAGAGCTGGCATGGCCAAGGGTGCTATGGCTAACCTCAACATGATCTGGAAGAACAGAAGTATTCGACGTGCAACTAAAGTGCGCTTGGTACGAGCTTTTCAATATTCCAGTATGGTGCCGCAAATGGGAGCCTCAAACATGTGACGTGCAAAGGTGCTTTTGAGATGAGATGTTGACGAAGACTGCTGCTTCTACCTAGGACAGCTAGAAGAACAAACCCCTTAATCCTTAGAGAGAATATTGCCACACGGCTCTCCACAACATGCCATGGGCGAGCCCTTAGATTCTTCGGACATATTATGCGGTTTCCAATGCATGATATATGAATTTAGGCCGAATGAATGGCAAACATGCTCGGAGTGGAGCATGTGTGAGATGGTCGGACGTTGTGAAGAAGTGTGCAGATGTGCAGTGCACACGGCTTATGACCGCACAAAATGGAGACAAATTTCATGTCGTGATCATCAGCAATGCGAAAACGCAAAAAAGCAAAGAAAAAAAGAGAAAGAAGAAGATACATCTCAGTGCATGAGCCTGGTGCTTGTACACCAGGAATACCATAGCAGTCCGCATGTCTAGCAAATTTAAAGGATATCTGGAGTTCTATTTTGTTACAGTACTTAATTTTTAATACGATAACTCATGGAAAGCAAGAAAACGGAGAGTTACAGATCGGATCGTAGGTCATTGGGACCAGGTGACCGCTTACAGCAAGCCAGTTACTAGGGAAATCAAGTTATTATACCTATCCTATATTAATTTACAAACTCTATTTTACTCACAGCCTATTCAAAACTATACGTAGATTACGTAATTTACTTACCAGCAACCTGAATTGATCAAATTTTCAAGAAAAACAACAAATTAATGATTTTTCCTACGAAACCTGAAAGTCAAGGTCACGCCGATTTCACGCCGAAAACACGCCGCCGCCGCCGATTTTTTGGCAAACGCCGCCGCCGATCATTTTTTAATCGGCGCACACGTCTACACAGTACAGTCAGCAAAACTATTAGCTTAGCATCCCTGCATACAAAAAAAAGGTATATAGTAATAAAATATATAATTGTTTTACTGACCTACATCAATTTCGAGTAAGTAGGTACCTATACCTACCTAATCTATAGATTTTTAATACCGACCAGGGAGCCGATTTTTGAATTTCGATCGCTCGATTTCGTCACTCAAAAAACGGTGGAAAACGGCGAAATGCTAATTTTTGAAAAACGAGCGATCGAAATTTGGAATCTAGTGGTAATGACCACTCGATTTCAATTCTATTAGTAGAATTTAAATGCCTAGTAGTGCAGATATTATTGAACGAAATACACGAAATCGAGCGGTCGAAATTCAAAAATCGGCCATTGGACATTTTTTTTGTTGTAAGTTGATGTGTGCTCTTTAGTATTTCCAGAAATTTAAGGTTATTAGGAGAAAAAACAATTCTATTTTTTCTCCAAATAATATTTAAATTTCTGATTGTAAGCAGACACCCTAACCTATGGTTTTTTTAATACAAGCATATGGCCCGCCTGATGGAAAGCAGTCACTGTAACCTATGGTATATTTATGTCGGCGGCCGATCGTAAGATCAGGCATATCGTGAAATTCCTAGGCATATCGTGAAACGTGAAAATCTTTCCCTGAGTCGACGGAATTTCTGGGCAGTTTGCCCTTCGGGCATCTGAAGCAACCAAACGAACCTATCCTACCTATGTAATGGTTTAATGTGACTATCGTCAAAACATTACACAGGAACATTACGATCTGCCTGATCTTACGATCGGCCTACGACATTTATACCACGTCGGTTTCATTTTTGCCAAAGCTGATAAGGAGACCTTCGCTAACGCTCAGTAAATATAATTTGCTGAGTGTTATAGGTACCTATTCTGTATGATAATTTTCCGGACTATCCTAAAGGCCTAATAGTGGAAATATTTGCTATACATGGGTGAGGTCTTGGTAGCTCAGATGGCAGAGCACTGAGCTAGTCTAGTGCATCCATTAATCGTGAAAGTTTATTCAACGTACATAAGAGTAATATTGTCTTCGGTTACCGCGATGGTTACTCATGAAATAAAGTCACCCACCCACTCGTCACCCACCCAGTCACCCGTTGACCACGAACGCTGTATGTAAAGGGTTCGAAACGTCGGGATGTAGGTAGTATGTATTCAATATACGCGATATAATCCGTTTCAATAGTTTTAGTAAATAATTGTATTTTTCTTATTTTTCCATGATAATTATACGCTGGACTTCAATGAACGTGAACTGATAAGTCAAATAACATGACGTACCTAGATAATGTAATCTCCTTAACGTGATTCGCCAAGCAGAGAAGTCTGATCAATTGAATCTGGTTTGAACCCACTACCCCTGCTCCAAATATGAGGCCATCTTGATACTAAAGTGACACTTAAATTATACAATCAAATCAACATCTTTGTTCAGCGGGAAGAAAGGTATAGTTTCGCCCACGCTGTCTCACAGGACCACTACAGTCTACACCTTATAAAACAAAGCCGCGTCTGTCTGTTTGTGTGTATGTATGTTCGCGATAAACTCAAAAACTACTGAACGGATTTTCATGCGGTTTTCACCTATCGATATAGTGATTTTTGAGGAAGGTTTAAGTATTTCTTAACCCGTGTGAAGCCGGGGCGGATCGCTAGTGAGTAATATGAGCATGTCGTTTTAAATGAGAGCGTAAACTCCGATTGTACGGGAAAGTGCGTACATATTTTTGGAAGCTCTTTTTAACTCACATCCATTAATTCGTTCATTCTCCACACTTTTTGTAGGTAATTAGCGTATGCAGATGTAGTGCATTATTGTTTTCCATCGTCTTTTCTCGGAAACGTTCGTATTTGTCATGCCACTTCAGTCAGCCTCAGTACTTTTAGTACCGAGACTGACTGAAATAGTTTCTTTGAAAAATCGATGGAAAATAATTATGCACTAAGTACACGTACCTGTGTGTAATCATTTACCTTAACTTTCCCACCGATATGTAATGTACCTATACCTACCTCACGAATCTTTTCGATTAATTGAACCACATTGGCCACTTATTTATCAGTAATGACAGTAATTAATTAATTTAAAAAAATCAATCACATCACACCTACGCCTGAAGGTGACCAAAATCTAGATTAACATTATGTTAATTAAAACAAAAATATGTTTATGTTAATGCGATAAATGTAACTTACCTACTTAAATATAGGCATTAAGCAAGTTGCAACAATATAGTACATATCAAAGTTACCTAACTGATAAGCTATCGCGCTTGCATTACACCGCCACGGCTGCTGAAGTGGTGGAGTATGTACACCAGAAGACCGGTTACACGTTGAGGGTGTCCCAGCTTCGATCGCACCACTACGTGCACTGTGCAACTCTTTTGTGGTGCGCGTGCCGCGACCGCTGCACGGGACCATCGAGTGCGCCGACTTCTGGCCGCAAGGTGTCGTGTTTCGGAGGTTCCGGGGCAAACTGCCGAATCCGACACAAGAGCAGCCGATGCAATGGAGCCACGCCGTTTTGTCGACTAAATAGTGTTTAGTTTAAAGTTTATAAAATACCTACATACATATGTATCTTAGTCTGTAAGGTATTTGTAATATGGGCTTTGTTGCCTGATTTAAATTTCTAAATAAATAAGCAGGGGTTAGCCCATTACATTTTTATTTAACCCCACATGTTACCGATGTCACGCGCGATGGCATTCGACTGAGTAAATCATTGGAACCTCATTATTAACTTAGAACATTATGGACAGGCTCAAATCTTTCTTAAACCTTTATCTTCATATTTTAGTGATAGAATACAAACTGTTGTTTTAAATAAAACACGGTCGATCAGAGCCTTATTAAAATTAGGAGTACCTCAGGGTCCTATATTAGGGCCATTGCTTTATAATTTTATACATTGATTCTGATAACTAATTAATGGACGTCTTCCACATGCAGATTCCTATCATAGCCATCCCTGACCCGCTCCTAGTTGGTTTAGTTGAAGTGATGCCGTTGATCAAAGCTTAATTATGAGGGGTACCTCAGGGTCCTATATTAGGTCCATTACTATTGCTTTGCAAGTGATTGATAACTCAAGAATAGATAAATGGTCCGACGTCCTCCACACGCAGCATCCTGTCGTAGCCGTCTCTGACCCGCTCCCAGTTAGTGTAGTTGAATAGATACCGGCGATCAAGGCTTAATTAAAAATTAGGGGTACCTCAGGGTCCTATGTTAGGTCCATTACTATTGCTTTATAATTTCATACAAGTGATTGATAACTCACGAATACATGCACTATTCTTGAGTTATCAATCACTTGCAAAGCAATAGTAATGGACCTAATATAGGACCCTGAGGTACCCCTCATAATTAAGCTTTGATCAACGGCATCACGTCAACTAAACCAACTAGGAGCGGGTCAGGGATGGCTATGATAGGAATCTGCATGTGGAAGACGTCCACATGCAGATTCCTGTCGTAGCCGTCTCTGCCCCTCTCCTTGTTGGTGTAGTTGCAGATATGCCGTCGATCAAAGCTTAATTACATATGAGGAGTACCTCAGGGTCCTATATTAGGTTCATTAATTTCATACAAGTGATTGAGAACTCACGAATAGACTAATGGTCCGACCTCCTCCACATGGAGCTTCCTGTCGTAGCCGTCTCTGACCCGCTCCCAGTTGGTGTAGTTGAGACTTGAGAGATGCCGTCGATTAAAGCTTAATTACATATTCATGAGGGATACCTCAGGGTCCTATATTAGGTCCATTTGCTTTATAATTTTATTAAATTGATTCTAATAACTCACTCTTCCATTTGGTGTAATTGAAGAGATGCTTCAGAGGGTACCTCAGGGTCCTTTATTAGGTTCATTAATTTCATACAAGTGATTGATAACTCACGAATAGACAAATGGCCCGACGTCCTCCACATGCAGCTTCCTGTCGTAGCCGTCTCTGACCCTCTCCCAGTTGGTGTAGTTGAAGAGATGGACCTTCATCAGGGGCTGCACGGTGGGGGCCCGCCAGAGGGAGAAGGCCATTGAGTTGTTTCTTATTACCATGTTCTGTGAACAGAAATATTTGTATAAATCCATACTATAATAATATATATAATATTATAAAGGCGAAAGTGTGTCTGTCTGTCTGTTACCTCTTCACGCTTAAGCCGCTGAACTGATTTAGTTGAAATTTGGTATAGAGATAGTAGTGGACCCGGGTATGTCCTTAAACTACGTCCAAGACCACCGTGGACGGGCAGCAGCGTCCCTCAAATTCGGTGTACTCGACTGCGATCGCCAACCCGCCTGCCAAGCGATTATGGCATACAGCATACACTCTCCAAAGGGGGAAGCCTATGTTCAGCAGTGGACGTCTTATGGCTGAGATGATGATGATGATGATGATGATGATAGAGATAGTTTGAGTCCCGGGGAAGGACATAGGCTAGTTTTTATGTCGGAAATCATCCCCGAAGAAAGTGCAAAGGGGGATGGAATTGAAAGAGTTAATGAATTGCCTAATCATTGAAGTACTTAAGCAATGGGCGAATTTAATGATTGCTATTAGCGTTATCCAGGCGCTATACCTACTTTAGCTGCTGTCACTAATTCCACGCAGACGAAGTCGCGGGCAAAAGCTAGTATATTATAATTTGTTAAGGTTTACCCGTGCGGGTCCGGGGCGGGACGCTAGTATAATTTATACTTACAGATAATATAGCATTGTTGAGGGTATTAGTGAAACAGAAGAACACGGTCCCGATGAGGCTCAGCACGAACGTCGCAGACAGGCTCACTAGCACTGAAACAAACATACGAACAAGTTTAAAAAATAGTAGGTACATTGTTCAACGGGGAGGGGAAATTAAATATCGGAAACGAGGGCGACAGCCGTAGGCTGGAGGGAATTAAAGGATCGGGTTTACAATATTCTTACCCCAGGAGTTACATAATATTTTTCCTAAGCACTTGCGAAGAAGAAACTAAATTTTAAGCGAAATAAATACTTTGACATTTCAAACATTCGTCCGCCATACTGTCATGTTTCGACAGGTTAGGCATCGAAGGTACACTATTAGAGTTAGACCAAGAAAAGTTTAGCAACGATTTTGATAGCAGTGCAAGTGTTATTTATACGTCATAATTTCATAGAAGTTTGACGTTTAAAATAACACTTGCACTGCGTGTGCTATCAAAATCGTTGCAGACTTATCTCGGTCTGACTCTATTCGCTTAATTTTTTCTACATTTCAACATCACTTGATGATCACTTGTTTACGAACTTGTCAGTTTGACCACTGACACCGATAAGAGATCGTACGATGGTTGTTGTGACTTACTGATTATAATTTATAAATTTTGGGGGCGTTTTTACTTGATAACAGACGTTGTTATGGAAATTATCTATGTGCTGAGTAGAGATGCGCAAAACGCTTGAGTTGAAGATTGATTCATATCTTTCGCTCGCGGTGATATACGCGGTGTGGAAAGATAAGTCGGGCCCTGGAGGGAAACTACCTTAAATCCTTAAGCTGGCTCAATTTACTTAAACGAGAGATTCCTTTATTTTTTAAAAGAAACAAAACTGCATTCAAAGATTTTTCTTTTTATTCTTCAATTTGGCTTTTCTAAAAAAATCTTGAGTATCTAAATATTCGATTTTATGGATATTTTGTACGACAGACGAGTGTAAGATCTAATGTTTCTTGGAGAAATGTTATCATTAACATTAACTGTATCGACTATTAGAATAAAATTGCGAGTGTTTATTTTTTGGAATTTTTAGTTGGTTCGAGTCCCGGGCGAGGCAAGCGAGTTTTAGTAAATCTTTGAATGCAGTTTTGTTCCTTTTTTTAAATAAAGGAATGTCTCCTTTAAGTAAAATGTGCCAGCTTAAGGATTTAAGGTAGTTTCCCTCCAGGGCCCGACTTATCTTTCCACACAGTATCACTCATTTCGCTCAGTGGATCTGTAGACTATATTGTTCAAGAATGAGAGGGAAATGTCAATCAATCAAATACACAAAGCCATAAGTGCGACCAAGATGGCGAATAACGCGATACGATCCCGCCATGTTTTCCCGACACCTCCCGAATTCTTCCGAACCGCTCCGAAACCTATTCGCATCGACCCCCATGGTTTTCGGGGGCGAAAAATCGATCTAGCTAGGTCTTATCTCTGGGAAAACGCGCATTTTTTCAATCCAATGTTTAACTTGTATTTTGTTCTCATGTATTGTTTCTTTGTATTGGATTTTATTTTGTAGTTTCACAGTGCCTTGGTTTTTTCTGTAATGCTATGTTACTTATTTAATTGACTAATAAATAAATAATATATAAAAAAAATAGTTTTTATGTGTCCAAGCAAAGCTATATATTATACACGATGATTTTTAATCGGTGATCAGGATTAGAAAAATATTAATATCTAGCCCAAATTAAAGTTATTAGGCTAGGTCTCACGCAATTATCTCATTTTAACTCGTTTTAACTTTTAATTAATTAAAAGTTAAAACATAATTAAAACCATACGATATACATACTTGTATAGATAAATACATACTTATATACATAGAAAACAACCATGACTCAGGAACAAATATTAGTGTTCATCACACAAATAAATGCCCTTACTGGGATTCGAACCCAGGACCATCGGCTTAGCAGACAGGGTCACTATCCACTAGAACAGACCGGTCGTCAAATCTATCTAATCTACTCATGTGGTAGGTCTTTTTTTCTTAGTTTCGTTCACTGTAGAAAAATATACGTGAGGTTTCCTTATACCCCCCTCCCCCAACGTGATCTATCGTGATTTTTTCGTGATCCCCCCTCCCCCTATCGCATCTCGCGTGATTTGTGCAGCCTAAGCCCTAACCACTAAATACATGGTTATCCTACATGAAGTAACTACGATACGTGAAGTGCCATCGATATGGCGGGAAATTTGACGGATCTATGACTTTGTTTATGCATATGACAATGACAATGTTATTACCTACTCATAAATTATCAATTGCCATTAAGTTTGTAAAGAGGCTATAACTCATAGATACCGAATAGTAGAGTGACAAGGATTTTAGGATAAAATTGATGTCAAAATTAAAATTATGATGAAAGAAAAAACAAGTTTGTTTCCATGTAATTGCGACTTCAACGTGATCTACATCAATTACTGAGTTAGGAAAAAATGTTCCTGATCACCGATTAAAAATCAACGTATTATTATTCCGGAATCTATAATCGTGTTTTCAATAGAGTCAACATCATAATTTAGTTTTTGACGTGAAACGTTAGGTGAACGTCTTTAAAAACCCGTAGTAGAGGTGCCGGACCAAAAACCAAGTGTAACGAAAAGTGTTATGGCGCGGAGGCTTATATCTCCATAACTATAATACCTATATCTATAATTTTGACATCAGTGTATAGAGGAAAGTAGCCATTACTCGGAATTACATGTGCCGCTGACATAAATGGCGCCGATTCTACGCTAGAAACGGCGCATTCAGAGCTAAAATGACCCCTATTTTCAGTGTTCATTTAGGAATGACTCATCAGCCCATTAACCGATTTCGGTAAAATTGGTGTCATTTGATAGATCTTATTTTACTTTAATGAAACATGAGTAAAATAAAGCACGCGGAATTATAATAAGCTTCTAAAAAATAAAAATGTGACAGTTTTTACAGAATTTTTATCACTGCTCTTGTTTGAGGCCACCGTGTGCGAAAAAAAGGGCACAAAACTGACGCAAAATACCTGAAGTAATAAGATAAAGCAAAAACGGTTCTTTACATACCACTTTTACCCTAGTAAAACATGCTAATCTCCTCAAATAATGCATTAGAATCTATGGCGGCGCGGCGGCGCGAGTTAGTTAGATAGAACACATAGAACGTATGACGGCTGCTTTACAATCTCGAGTTCCTATTGCTAATTACTATCTTAGTTGGGTACTTTCTGATGTACCTATGGGAAAAACATATTTTAGAAAAGGTCACTTCTGTGGACAATACTATAAAAGGTCACGCGACTCTGGTACATATATATCCCGTTTTTCTCATTTGAGTCTCAATTACTGAAAAAATTTATTCCGCATGTAAAGGTGCTGCGTAAAATATTGCTTTTAAATTCCCTTATATTTGCGATGGCTACAGGAAAGACACGAACGATTTTGCTATAAAACGTGTATTACCCGTATAAAATATCTATTCTCGTAATTTTGGGGTGTTAATTACAAAAAAATAGTACCTAATCGTTACATTCATTACTCCAAAATGAAATGATCATGTAATTAAATAGGTGTGACGCTGTAATTAATTGTTTTAAAATTACCCATCAAATGCTGTATTCAAGTTCATTTAGATACAGTGAATCATTATGACCCCAAATAATCTTTACAGATAAAATTTAAGATATTACTCAAAATAATTATAATACATCAAGCATTCGCGAGATGCGCGACACTTCGGTATGGAAACACAAAGTAATAGTACAAGGGTCTCACTAAATGCGAAGGCCGAAGGCTGAGCTCTGCGTAGGACCGATTCGAAGGTCCGAAGCGTCCGACAGACGCGCGCCTCCCGTAACTTTTCCAAGTAAGTATTTTAAAGTACAAGTGTCTAAATCGCATGATCCAAAGGCTGAAGTCGCGTAGGGCTGAAGGCCCGAAGCATCCAGGAGGTCAGTTCCAAACACAGGTCAATAGTACAAGTGTCTAAATGCGAAGGCCGAAGGCCGAGCTCCGCGTAGGGCCGAAGGCCCGAAGGGTCCAGGATGTCAGTGGTTAAACACAGAACTGACAGCCTGGACGCTTCGGGCCTACGGCCCTACGCGGAGCTTAGACACTTATACTATTGTTCTGTGTTTAAGCACTAACATCCTGGACGCCACGGGCCTTCGGCCCTATGCTATGCGGAGCTCGGCCTTCGGCCTTCGCATTTAGATACTTGTACTATTGTTCTGTGTTTAAGCACTAACATCCTGGACGCTTCGGGCCTTCGGCCCTACGCGGAGCTCGGCCTTCGGCCTTCGCATTTAGAAACTTGTACTATTGCCCTGTGCTAAAGAACTGACATTCTGGACGCTTCGGGCCTTCGGCCCTACGCGGAGCTCGGCCTTCGGCCTTCGCATTTAGACACTTATACTATTATTATGTGTTTAAGCACTAACATCGACGCGTCCAGGATGTTAGTGCTTAAACACAGAACAATAGTATAAGTGTCTAAGCTCCGCGTAGGGCCGTAGGCCCGAAGCGTCCAGGATGTCAGTGGTTAAACACAGAACTGACAGCCTGGACGCTTCGGGCCTACGGCCCTACGCGGAGCTTAGACACTTATACTATTTTTCTGTGTTTAAGCACTAACATCCTGGACGCCACGGGCCTTCGGCCCTATGCTATGCGGAGCTCGGCCTTCGGCCTTCGCATTTAGATACTTGTACTATTGTTCTGTGTTTAAGCACTAACATCCTGGACGCCACGGGCCTTCGGCCCTATGCTATGCGGAGCTCGGCCTTCGGCCTTCGCATTTAGATACTTGTACTATTGTTCTGTGTTTAAGCACCAACATCCTGGACGCTTCGGGCCTTCGGCCCTACGCGGAGCTCGGCCTTCGGCCTTCGCATTTAGAAACTTGTACTATTGCCCTGTGCTAAAGAACTGACATTCTGGACGCTTCGGGCCTTCGGCCCTACGCGGAGCTCGGCCTTCGGCCTTCGCATTTAGACACTTATACTATTATTATGTGTTTAAGCACTAACATCGACGCTTCGGGCCTTCGGCCCTACGCGGAGCTCGGCCTTCGGCCTTCGCATTTAGACACTTATACTATTGTTCTGTGTTTAAGCACTGACAGCCTGGACGCTTCGGGCCTTCGGCCCTACGCGGAGCTCGGCCTTCGGCCTTCGCATTTAGACACTTGTACTATTGTTCTGCGCTAAGGCACTGATGTCCTGGACGCTTTAGACCTTCGGCCCTACGCGGAGCTCGGCCTTCGGCCTTCGAATTTAGACACTTGTACTATTGCTCTGTGCTAAAGCACTGATATTCTGGACGCTTCGGGCCTTCGGCCCTACGCGGAGCTCGACCTTCGGCCTTCGCATTTAGGCACTTTTACTATTGTTCTGTGCTAAAGCACTGACATCCTGGACGCTTCGGGCCTTCGGCCCTACGCGGAGCTCGGCCTTCGTCCTTCGCATTTAGATACTTATACTATTGTTCCGTGATTAAGCACTTAAATCCTGGACGCTTCGGGCCTTCGGCCTTCGCATTTAGACACTTATACTATTGTTCTGTGTTTAAGCACTGACAACCTGGACGCTTCGGGCCTTCGGCCCTACGCGGAGCTCGGCCTTCGGCCTTCGCATTTAGACACTTGTACTATTGCTCTGTGCTAAAGCACTAACATTCTGGACGCTTCGGGCCTTCGGCCCTACGCGGAGCTCGGCCTTCGGGTTTCGCATTTAGACACTTGTACTATTGCTCTGTGCTAAAGCACTGACATTCTGGACGCTTCGGGCCTTCGGCCCTACGCGGAGCTTGGCCTTCGGCCTTCGCATTAGCTGTCCACACCACGTTTCACGTCACCCATAGCGGCTGTGTCCCTGATACAGCCTATCTCCATTTTTTTATAGTTCTATAGACTTCAGAAATCCTTTGTGACTGTTAATTATTTATAACAATCTGTCTCATTAGAGTGAAATGCAAAACATTTGTACGTAATTATAATTAAGCGTAGTTAAGATGCTATTTATATACACGGTGTGGCCTGTAACACGAGCAAAGAATTAAAACATAGATTGTACTCCTCAAACGGTGACACATTTGTTCAACAACTTTTAAAAATTATGAAGTATTTAGACTCCCTATTTTTCATACAAAATAAATATTATCTTCAATGGACGCCATCGCCACGCCATATTATTGTGATTGACGTTGCTTGTCACGCCTTAAACATAACAAAATAAGTACATTGCGTCTTAGAATAAACTTTAAAGTGTAATAAAAATCAAACCACAAGTTATTTTTAAAAGTCGCTGAACAAATGTTGGTCAGTATGAAGAGTATAGCCTACAGTTTAATTTTTTGCTCATGTTACAGGCCACACCCGGTATAATGGCCTCCCAGCCTAGTCGGTAGTGGCCCTGCCTACGAAGCAGGAGGTCCCAGGTTCGAATACTGGTAAGGGCATTTATTTGTGTGTTCATCACTAATATTTGTTCCTGAGTTATGGATGTTTCCTAGGTATATGCATATAAGTATTTATATATATATGTGTGTACCTATATTATATGTCGGACCCTGACACCAGAAAGATGTATTGCAGCGTTATAGTTCATTATTTTAGACGCCTGTATAAAATCGATTAGCAATGTTGAGCTACGTATTATTTGGTTGTAACAAAATAAATAAAGTTGTGTAGAGAGTAACTCCGTCTATTGGCGCATTGTTGAAATAAAGTTGCGTAGAGAGTAACGCCATCTATTGGCGTGTTGTTGAACTGAGATGACAGGTAGAAGGCTTTGGAACGTCGAGAGGTTTCTCTCGAGTGAGCGTAGGCACGAGTTGGCGTTTTTGTCGGTATGTTGGTAGACTGGTCGAGCAGGTTTGCCAACTTGACTGAGGCGGGAGCGGAGAGGCTCCGCCGCTGGTAGTTCTTCTTGATCGGACCGCGCTAGAGATCGGACGTACTCGTTAGCCAACCTCGTGCCTAACTCGCTACGTTTCTGAAGGTTTATACCTGAAGGATTATTCTGATAGCTTATAGAATCCCGCGTTCTTTAACCATTTAGCTAAGTGTTTTATTTCAAGTGTTATTTTGATTTCTTATGTTTCATTAGAAGCTTACTTTTGTGAAATAAAGAAATGATGTGTTATGTGTTGTTTTAACTTGTTTTGAAAAGATTTGTCCCTCTGAGTTTGTTGCCAGTCCCATATAGGGCCAAATCTTCTCAGATATGTAGGGTTGGAGCCGGCCTAGTTTGACTTGAATAAAGATTTAAACGGTTTCTTTTTACTTTCATATCGCTCCCTTGAGTTAAAAATAGCAATTAGTTCTTTTAAACATTTAGTACTGAAGTATAGTAGGCCCTAGTATGGTTAACGAGTCCGAATGTTTATTTCATTCACTGGTAGTCTGGTAGCAATGGTAGGTACTGGCTTAGCTGTGAAGTAATACATCGAGATACTACCCCACGCACCCACCGCCTTTGAGACCATCGGTATTCGATATATATATATCGTCGTCTAGTATCCACAACTAGGTCGATCTGTGTAAAATTGTCCTTTAATATTTATTTATTATTATTTATAAGAAGCTGTGATTAGTCTGAACTTAATTAATTCATTTTTGTTACGAAAATTAACTATGTAAATTGTATTGTATTGTACTTAATTCGTACACATAAAAGTCTATAGCATACGCTAACACACTTTCATGCATCTAACTTAAATAGAAATGGCTTAACTGTCGTAACAATGGAATCAATTAAGGGTCTCCCCAGATATATCGACGCGCATTCGGCAAAAGCCGATAGGAAAAAGCTTTATGTCCGCGCAATAAGAGCGAAGAAGTCGTCGTTTTGCTCGGCTCGCATCGGCCGGCGCCTGCCGATGCGCCGACGGCTTTTTCGCTCTTATTGCGCGGACATTAAGCTTTTTCCTATCGGCTTTTGCCGAATGCGCGTCGATATATCTGGGGAGACCCTAACTTTATACTAATTACAGGTGCTGAACTATGTACAATTTTTTTGCAATTATGTTTTATGATGCTTACATTCAATAACAATACAAATTGATACCAATGGTAAACATGCCATAACAATTTAATTGTCTAGAAATAATTTTTACTATTTGTGATTAATATGTACTAATTACGGAAGTAGGTATTATCAATGTCATCTCATTTCTTATACCTAATTATTTAAATAGCGTCAAAGAGAATAGAGTGTATAGAGGCGGATTGTCAAAGTAAATTATGTAGCCACTGTAAATTTACTGCCGTCTTTCGACAGAATATAAAACTGTTAGAACGCCATTTGACTTCGATCCTTATTCTTTCACTGATATGTGTTAACTTATTAAATATTAATATTAACGCCATCTACTCGACTATAGGCCAAAGGTATGGTGCAATGTTTTCGAGCGATGGCGCCATAACCTTCAGCCTATGCTCGAGTAGATGACGTTAGTATTAATATTTAACAAGTTAACACATATCAGTGAAAGAATAAGGATCAAAGTCAAATGGCGTTCAAACAGTGTTAATCTTCTGTCGAAAGATGGCAGTAAATGAACTGTAGCTACATAATTTAACTACCATGACAGTAGCTATCTACTTCAAATTCTCTTTAATAGCGGTAAAACGCACATGTATGTTTCCGATTCAGGCCACAAGATGGCAGACCCTCCAACGCGCCAGGTCCCTATCAATTACATTAATTGTAATCTGTACCACAGAATAAATAATAGTACTAGGTACAGAGGGTTCAATCTCTAACAAAACGCGTCTATTACGACAGATATGACCGCTAGGTGGCGCAAGCGCGAGCACGCGTCCGTTCCGTAGCGGCGCGCGGCAAATACTATGGCTAGACACCAAAATTGTTGCGGGCCGCATATACTGGTAGCGACGCGACGAAATCGCGGAGTGAGCCACGCCTGTCTGTACTTAGTTAAGTATACTTATCGAATATTGCGTGCAATTTCTCGCGCTGTGTAAATGGGGCTTAAGTATTATGTCACTTGCGTCATAAGAAGCTAGGGAATTAGGGATACAGTGAAACCTGGTTAATTGGCACCTGGATAAATGGAAAACCTCAATAATTGCAACGAAAGGTCCGGTCCCGGTCCCTTGAGACCAAAATGCCTCTATAATTGAAAGTTTGGAACCTCTATAATTGCAATTTAGATTTTAGTTCTTTTCGTAATTTTGCGTCTGTAATTGACCACATCGCAACTAAGACCTCTATAATTGACACTGTGCTAAAAAAATCCGTTATTTTAGCTCTTCTTATTACCTCTATTATTGAAACGAGACTTATTGATTACCTCTGTAATTGAAATAATGTAGTTGTAGACAACAGTAACAATATTTTAATAGCAATGATCATTTTATTTTAAATCTTCATCCAGAATTCAATTTATTTATTGGGTATCTAATATCTATCACAGCCAAATAGGTAGGTAGGTGAAATAGTTTTGATTAAATCAAAAACAAAGTATGCTTTTTACATTCCAATAAAACTTTCTTCTACAATTCAAGGGTTTTTTTAAACCCAAATGATTAATAAGAAAATAAAGTAGTAATTAATGTAGTATAAAAGTGCAAGTCATAGACCAGAAACCCAGAAAGTAAGCTTGTAAATCTACTTTCAATGGTTATTTGCACCTCCATAAAAGAAATTTGTCAGAACGCAACCTCTATTAATGAAAACCTCTATAATTGACACAACGAATTTTTGAACCTCGTTAATTGGCACGACCTGCTTAAATGAAAAACCTGGTTAATTGACAAAAAAATGCCGGTCCCTTGAAATTGCAATTATCCAGGTTTTACTGTATATAGTTTGTCAAAGAACTGTCTCATTTCAAACATAGACAGAGAGAATCATACTATCTTTGTCTTACACTAGTACCCAAAAGAAAAGGATGAGTATAGTTATTTTGTTCTTATTTACTGACAAATTTGGTTTGACCAACTATACATACGTATGAATGTGTTCCATATCTAAGATATATTTGTGGCATTTTGTATGTATACAGCCTTGTTATGTTAATAACCATGACCATGACACAGAAAAGCTAATATTAAGTATGTAAATAAGTAAAAATCCCTACAATAGCATAGCCCTATGTATAATATTACTTCGTAAGGACGGGCCTTACGAGCACTAAAACCGGGCAAGTGCGAGTCGGACTCGCGCACGAAGGGTTCCGTACCATAATGCAAAAAAAAAACAAAAAAAAAGCAAAAAAAAAACGGTCACCCATCCAAATACTGACCACTCCCGACGTTGCTTAACTTTGGTCAAAAATCACGTTTGTTGTATGGGAGCCCCATTTAAATCTTTATTTTATACTGTTTTTAGTATTTGTTGTTATAGCGGCAACAGAAATACATCATCTGTGAAAATTTCAACTGTCTAGCTATCACGGTTCGTGAGATACAGCCTGGTGACAGACAGACGGACGGACGGACGACCGGACGGACAGCGAAGTCTTAGTAATAGGGTCCCGTTTTACCTTTTGGGTACGGAACCCACTCATTGATTCGAATTCGTCGTCACTCACGAATTCGAGCAATTAGTGCAGACTAACGCAACTAGTTGCGACCAATCGCGCGCGTGATGCGAACTCATCAACCAATCGCGTTGTAGCGGTGTCACACCGCTGTACTGGCCTAATTCTTATTGCCCGTAAGGCGACGAGTCCTTAGACATACGTCAATGTACATTGTACAATAGTTAATTCCGATAACAGTACCTTGGAACATGCTAATATTTATAACCTTTGGCAGTATAAGCACATAATATAATAGAGACCCGTTAGGTACAGTACACCTAACGGGTCTCTATTGTTTCCCATAAAGTTTTAAGTCATAATAGTCATATATTTATAAAAAAAAAACAATACAGGTATTATGTTTGAAATACATGCCTGAAAACTAAAATTATTAACATAAAATAATGTATTGTTAGTCCGCATTTTCGTTAGAGTCAGAGCAAGAATAGTCTGCAGCGGATTTGATAGCTCACGCAGTGCAAGTGTCATTTTAAACGTCAAACTTCTATGAAATTATGACGTATAAATGACACTTGCACTGCGTGGGCTATCAAGTCCGCTGCAGACTTTTTTTGGTCCGACTCTAGTCATAATTCGGTTTTTCTCAGAAACGCGTATCTTTTCAGGATTGCCATGAAACAAACCTAACCTAACCTAACCTATCTATAGGATAACCTTACGAAAATCCTGAAAAGTTAACGGTTTCAGAATGGTGACTAATAAGGGAGTAAGGACAGTTTATTAGTTGTTGTTGTTTAGGCTAAGCTTCGCCTCCCCATAAAGATAACCAATTAGGATGCATCTTGGATTCCTTATCTTAATTTGCAAATGCCGGCCGTCACAAAGACAATGAACGGCAATAAACGTTACCTTGAGCTAACCTTTTTTTCAACTAATTTTTATAGTTGGTCAAACCAAATTGTCAGTAAATAAGAACAAAAAAAACTATACTCATCCTTTTCTTTTGGGTGCTAGTACTAGTGTAATGTAAAGTGTAATTCTTTCCGTCTATGTTTGAAATAAGACAGTCCTTTGACAAACTATAAGTGCCATGCTATTGGTCATCACTTTTATGATATCGCCTGACCGTCTGCAAGACGTTTAAACGATATTTGCCCTTACGGTGGTTCACCGCGACTGTCCCCGATTGTACTTAGGGCTTGTGCACGTATCACGTGAGGTTAGCCAAAAACCTCACCAAACATCACCAAGGGGGGAGGGGGGGTCAAAAAGTAGCCGAAAACACCTCGCGTGATTTGTGCACAACCCCCTACACGTACAGTATTCTCGTATTATTATCCTCCCTTGAGATGGAAAACATTGTCGAGTAACACGAAAGCCTTTAATCATGAGAAACTGTTCTTAACACCATGTGATTATATTTAATGAAACAGTGGAAAATGCCGCCAAGTTCCTTTTAATATTTTTTTAACGAGCCTATAAGGTGTCCCACTCCTGGGCAAAGGCCTCCCCCCTAGACTTCCAATCCTCCCGATTAACTGAGGCATCCGTCCAGTTGCTGAGAAATGTGTCCAGGTCATCCCGCCATCGGCCATCTTCTCTTAGGCCGACCCTGCCGGCGTTTACATTATGGCACCCACTCCGTGGCTAGTTCAGCCCACCTCTGTGGGTGCATTCGTCGTACATGGCCTGACTTTAGCCTGGCGGTTTAAACCCACCGGTAGTGGGTTGGTGGTGGCGGTTGGCTTTTTAATACATTATTATTTTATTTTAATAGTTTATTTTATACATATTTAGTTTATCGAACGAGCGAGCGAAGCGAAGTGAAGTTCTTACATTCGACTTTGGACACACGGCTGGCTAGGGGCACGTCCCGGCATTTCGATGTTTTTAAGCTGAACTATCAGAGGATAGTTTGATACTCAATAACTTAAGTAAAAATGTTCTAATTTAAATGAAATTGGGTGAACGTATAGTTGAGGGCATTATATTTTAATCATTAAATTTTGAGCTGGCTCGAACAAGAGGTTATTGAGCTAGAAGAGCTGAAAATGCTAAAAAGCTATTTGCGAGGGGTCTTGCTATTCTGGTCATTTTAATTGCAAGAAAGTATGGTCGAGTTTGGTATCAAATGAAAGTGCTCGGTTTACACATTTATTATTTTAGATTGAATTGTAGGAACAATAAATTGCTTCATAAGTCAGAAACGCGCATGTGACATCCTTATTATATGAATATCCATAGACTACGAAAACCGCTTAGCGTTACTTGTTAGTCTCCATAGGCTACGGTGGCTAAAATCGAGAAAAAAACTGTTTAAAAAAATTGAATTTAGCAAGGAAAAAGTACCAGGGCCTCATGAGTTACGAGAAGGTGTCGTTGACTAACCTGCCGTAGGGCGCGGGGCGCTGCGGGCGGCCGGGGCGCGTACCAGTATGAAGGTATCGCGGCTGCTCGCGTATGTTAGCTGTATACTTTTGGTTTGGTTTATTTGTATGATTCTACTAGTATTTATATGTAAGTTTAGTTTTGAAATAGTTTTATGTTTAGAATGTGTTATTTAATAAAAGTTATCTTTAAATGAAATGAAAGTGACATAACTATTCTGACAAGTCCGGTGAAAGGTATTAAAGGCCAGACCACGACCGGCTTGCGTGTGCGTGACGTGCACGTGCACGTGCGCTAAAATATTTGAGCCGCACACGCACACGTCACGCAAGGGATGTGCCGTCTCTCATAAGGATCTGTATACTACAACGCGAACGTGCACGTCTACGCACACGCATCCGGTGTGCACAGGCATTAAACCTTCAGGAAAAGAACGTACCCTATCTTAAACGCACGCTCTTACACTCCTCTGGTATTACAGGGTGTACATGGGCAACGGTATTTGCTTACCATCAGGCAATTCGTCTGCTCGTTTACCTCCAATAATAATTTATCATAAGAAAGACTAATTAGGTACTTTATGCACACAAGTTGTTTCGTAGGTGCTCATGTTGACATCAGTGACAATTTTTATATTAAAATGCCTCTATTATACACCACGGTGACAGGTGCGAAAATTATAAAACATCACTATTGCTGACGTCACAGGCATCCATGGGCTACGGTTATCGCTTACCAAGGTACATACAAGTTAGTTGAACATGATTACAATGGAATAAATGATATGATATGGTATGAAGTTGTTTCGTAGGTACTAATTGAATCTGATCCATTTAAAAAGGTAAAAAAAAAAGAATTTGTCCAAGAACTTGGCTAGCAACTCTACAGCGGCGATCTATAATTACCCACAGACATGAGGAAGTCCAGCCATACACTAATTGCAATAGTGTAACACATAATTAACTGATCATCTATAGACCTTATTCCATTGAAATTAGGTTTAAAGTTGTCAATTAAGCCTTTTTAAGCAGAAGGAAAATATTTCCCACAATTAATTTGAACTTTATTACAAAGAGATAAGGTTCAATTGAAAGTGGTAATATGGATGGTATCTTATTAGCATCGATGTCTGTGAAGATTTAATTGTACGGATGTCTTATAATTATCTATACCCTCCTAAGCCCTGAGTTCCTTTAAAAATAACAAATTAAAATCGAATTTTGAACTATAAGAATGGAATAAAAGAAGGTTCAAAATTAAAAACTGCAAAAATGACTCTGGGTCTTAGGAGGGTACTACCTAAGATGTCTCAGGCGGTAAGCAACACCGAGTTATAGGTACTTGTTATGCTCTGTCTTTATACCCCAATAGAAGCCGTCGTTTTATAGAAATATAAAAATAGAATTAGAATTATTTTTCATCAAGTGAAACAAACCATCACGTCACGTCACGTCATCACCAAACTTGAATGGAGCTGGGCAGGACATGTTGCCACGCAGAGTGATGGCAGCTGGGCCACAATGTTAACGGAATGGTGGCCGTTTGCAGACGAAAGGAGTGCCTGGCGTCCGTTGGCTCGTTGGGTGGACGACATTCGGAAGATTGCCGGTTACTTCTGGATGAGATTGGCTCAGGACCGGGATTAGTGGTGTACTCGAAGAGAGGCCAAGCAGTAGGCGATAAAAGGCTGATATGATGAGAAGAATTACGGAAGGTAACAGTGGTAACAGACAAATAGAAGAGATACATATTCGCCTCGCTCGTTCGCGGGCGACGGCTGCTCTCTCTCCCTCCGCGCCTCCGATTTCTCAATTGCTTTCTAGTGGTAGGACAGACAAGACCACGTGGATCCTGGGGTGCTCTGATTTGGTTTTAGATGACCTTTAGATTTTGGTAGCCTTAAGGATGGTGGTGTGGTATAAAATTTTATTAATTGATAAAACAGCAAATCATGATGGTCACCCGTCACCCTAGACAACCATCACGTTTACGTTGACACTATTGACTACTGTTGAGCGCACTAGAGTTAGACGGTCTAACTTAGACCAAGAAAAGTCTGCAACGATTTTGAAAGCCCACGCAGTGCAAAGTGTTATTTATACGTCAAAATTTCATAGAAGTTTCACGTAACAATTTTCTGGCAATTTGCATAACATTTCACGTCTGCAAAATGATGACGCCGTTTGTAAAAGGCCGAATCATACAATTTGACTGCGACATATCAATCGTTTTAAGTTTTAAGTCACGTTTTCATAGTCAGTCTCCTAATTAACGACAAGTTCCTATGTTGAAGCGTACTATGACTTGCGATATGCAAACGTGAACTGGTAAATTAGACCTTATTTTAATGATTATAAGGTTTTTAATTAAGTGGGTTAGAGCGGTCAATAATTAACCAGACTGATGTGGTGATTAACCGTTTAGATCTTAGTGCAGGCTCCCTAGAAATGTGTCTTATAGCCTCTCCAAACGACACCGATAATCGCATGTGATTTGCAATACATTGTATGGGATATTACCGGGTTGATGATGAAAACTGATACTTGTATTCATATTTTAACTTTATTCGTTTGCTAAAAACATAATAACAACCAATTTACAATAAATATTCCAGAAGTCTTCACTATAACTTGTCCGTACTCGAACTGGCCACTTGTCACTCCATACCCGCCTTTTTATAACAATTCAAATTGGCGGGGACCAGTGACAAGTATGAGTCAATTGATACTCTTTTATAAGCTAATCATAAATAAAAGTGAGAATGATCAAAATATAAGGTATTAATAAATAATGATCCTTACAATTGCGGCATTTGATTGAATGATTGTATTCGTTGCTTCTATTTAGCCAGCAATTATCTAAATTCGCATGAAATTTGTTGCAACGTCTGTAGAAGCCTTTATTAAAAGGGTGTTAAGCGAGGCGTAGACTATACTCTGTATCTTTAGGTATATAAAGAAAAGTAAACAAAATCTACCCTCAAATGGCTCCTTAAGCTAGTTGAGGGTAGATGAAAACATTACATGATCAAATAATGTAGGTTAAACTCAGGTTCAGTGACAGATCCAGGCGGTTTTGTATTTGGTTGGTTAACTAATAAATGTTATAACCATGTTATAACTACCCGAATATGTACAAATTGTTTGTTTTCTTTTATTTAAATACCTAAAGATACAGAGTATAGAAAATCATCGTATGAATTCGCGATAGACACGTCTATAAATGTAAGTTAATATGTGTTCAAAACGCGAATGTTTTAAGTAGGTAGGTATAAATATTAATTATCATCGTACAAGTTCTTCAGTAAAGAATCTTAACAAGCGCCTGAGATAAGGGTAGACCTATAAAAAAGCTTGTTTAATAAATAATCTGTAATCACAAAAATATAGTAACAATAAATCCGTGTTAAGGTAAGTAAATACGCACTTTTAAGTGACCCCAATTTAATCAGACACTTAATTAAGTCAGATTCGTGATAGTAAATATGTATTGTTTTGACTATTGTACCTAGGTAACTATGAACATCAGTTAAAAATAAAATTTAAATTGGGTACTTTCCTCTAGAAATTATTTCACGCCGTGCACGAAATAAAACACCAGATAATTATTAGAAAAACATAGATTGCAGTTATTTTTAACCACTAATTCTATTTATTACATCGGATTGAAATATAAAAAGTAGGTGAGTTGACCGTGACGTTACTATACACGTTTTCATATAAATTCCATATTAGCAAATGTTTTACAGTTAAAAGAAGCTGATTTGACTAGTAGGAAAGTAGCTAAGTGGTAGGTATACTTGGTCAAGCAAATCTTGTCAGTAGAAAAAGGCGCGAAATTCAAATTTTCTATGGGACGATAATCCTTCGCGCCTACATTTTTTAAATTTGCCGCCTTTTTATACTGACAAGATTTGCTTGACCAAGGGTAGGTAGGTAGGTAGTAGGTAGGGGAGAGGTAGGGTAACGGCACTTGGCCCCTATTTCACTGCCAATTGTCGTCTGACATTGACAATTCTGAAATTGAAAATTGCTAGTCCCACAAGTAAACATCATCGTTGTTTACTGGCCGTCGTTAAGGCCCAGTAGGTTCGTGTACTTCTCTCACTCTCACTGAGCGTTAGCGTGAGCGAGATGGATGTGCGGCTGTGCGTCTTCGGGACCGCGGATATCATGTTTTTTAATTTAATTTTTTATGTGTGTTTTAATATTTTAAAAAGTAATCGCTGAGTTTCCTCAAGTCAAGCATGATATTGCTTATTTTTTAGAAATAATTCTTAATATCTGGGTGACTGGGTGAAAACATACAAAAACACAAAAATGCGCGTTTTCCCAGAGATAACACCTAGCTAGATCGATTTACCGCCCCCGAAATCCCCCATATAGCAAATTTCATCGAAATCGTTAGAGCCGTTTCCGAGATCGCCGAAATAAATATATAAATATAGTATATATAAATAAATAGACAAGAATTGCTCGTTTAAAGGTATTAGATATTTTCAGTTATTGTCCAAAAAATATTATATTTTTTTAAAGTGCATTTTAGACCTAAGATCGTAATTTTCTCTATCGAGCGAAAGTTAAAAACTTAGGATTCCAATTGCTGAAGCGCCTAGAGAAAGGCCTCAAGATTGTTAATTACATTTTTGGTAACCGTATTGTGATCTAAAAAAGCGCTACGAGATTTCAAAAACTCCGTTCTTTAACCCTACTGCACCTTAAGTAGGTATGCATGTTATATCCATTCTTAATCATGCTAGACATATTTAGTTCATTTCATGGTAGCATGTAGGCGTCACAAACCCGGTTTCACCGAAATCGAAAAAACCGGAGAAACCGGGTTTACAGCCAATTGCAAAAACCGGGTCTTAACTTCGAATTTACAGTTTTCTAAACATAGTTTAATTATTTTGATGAGCAACAAGCACTTCAGAGTTTACTATTATATTTAGAACAATACAATTTATACAATACATTATAAGTACGCACTAATTGTATACATAAACAGCTTACTATTTTCACTAAATATCCCTTAATATGCCTAGTTTAACGTTGTAATAGTAACGCTCATTGATCTCTAGTTAAAATGTTTATTGGAGTAATTATAATCAATGCATGTTATCAACTCCTTTGGGAACCCTATTGTAAATAAATAAGATCTATGACAAACTGAAGCTACAATGAATCGAAACAATGTCATTTTCATTTAGGTCTAAAATTGTACTCAAGGTCACTAGGGATAGCAAAAAATCTGGCACTTGTACTAACTGAGACGCAAATTCAAATTCTTTCTTGACAATTCATGACAACAAATATCTTTGTATGATATCGAGGTAACAGATGACAGGAAAACCTATTAGAAATGTGCAGTCAAGCGTGAGTCGGACTTAATGTACGGAACCCTTGGAACGCAAGTCCGACTCGCACGAGGCCGGTTTTTTAAATCTAAGTTTTGCAAATTTTTGCAGATATATAGTATCTTGTTCCCAGCACGTTTTGGGGTCATTGACGTTGGCGATTGAAGAAAAAAAGAAGTCCAATGACTCCGTTAACATAAGTTGACATACGTAGGCTTGATATGTATGTATGTATGTATGTATGTATGTCACTTTGTTGCACATAAACAGGTTTACATGAAACGGACAAAACAAAACAAAAATAAAAATGTTATGTACAAAGGCGAACTTATCCCTAAGAGGGATCTCTTCCAGCTAACCTTTGAGAAGATCCAGGGAGATTCAGGGTATAGTATATGATAGGGTGATTTTTTAAATGTGGCACTGAGAGCGGCGACCGATTTTTGAAATTTCGAGCTCTCGATTTTGTCACTCGAAAATCTATGGAAAAGGCGAATTGATATTTTTGAACTACGAGAAATAGAAATTGGGAATCTTATGGTATTGCATGACCACTCGTTTTCAATTCTAACTAGCGACCCGCCCCGGCTTCGCACGGGTCATGGTATAATAATATACTCCGCCTGGTACTCCATTCCCGTCTTTTCTAGGTCACCTAACTGACACGGGCCTACGTCATCATGCGACAGCGCTATATGATAATATGCGATAGCGCTATATATAGCGGCCATGTTGTTGTGACGTAGGCCCGTGTCACTCTGGGAATGGAAGACCATGTTTTATTAGACTATGGCACGGGTTACACAAAACCCTAACAAATTACGCACTCAAACCTTCCTCAAGAATCACTCTATTGATTGGTGAAAACCGCATGAAAATCCGTTCATTAGTTTTTAAGTTAATCGCGAACATACATACACACAAACAGACAGACGCGGCGGGGGACTTTGTCTTATAAGGTTTAGTGATAGTAGAATTTAAATGTCAGTAGTGGAGAATGTGGAGATATTATTGATGTGAGCCACACGAAATCGAACGCTTGAAATTCAGCCCCCAGATCCTATGTTTCTGCGCCAAAATATGAGCGTTTCTTTTATTTTTTGCCATTTTTATATATTGTGAACTTTTTTGCCACTTTTGTGTTATTTCTAGTCGGGATCGCGAGCCCTTTTCATAGTTAAGTACAGGAGAAAAAAAGTGTCCTAAAATTTCTATACATTTTTCAAACTTTCCTTCTTGTTACCGCCATACAAAGTATATGGGGAAATGGTAACACAATAGGAAAAAACTCTGGGACATTTTTTTATCCCATTAGGATCGAAAGAGCTCGTGAATCTGAGTAGAAATAACACAAAAGTGGCAAAAAAGTTCATAAAATATAAAAATGGCAGAAAATAAAAGAAACGCTTATATATAGACCTTTCTTACCTTGGCGGAAATGTTTTTAATAGTGTATTTCTATGGAACTTGCTAAATATGTTTTAAACAAACCGCCATATTGAAATTGTCTCCAGTGCCGGATTAAGATATTTTGATGCCCTAAGCATTTCTAGACCATGGTGCCCCCTCTGCCTAGGGTCATCAAGATTACATTTTTACTGGTAAATTGAGTGAAGTTCATTGCCGCATTACAGCTGAGAATGGAAATCAGTCACATCATTTTATCACGAAAATTGACAGTGCCGCAGCAGTAATGTTGCAACAGAGTACCTAATGCTGCTACAGTCGCCACCCGAATGTCACGTTTAGCATACTTTAGAAAGTTATTGATAAAGCGAGCGAAGCGAGCGCGAAAATTTTTCGATATAAAAAACGCAATTTTACTTTTAGTCCCAAACAGGCGCGAATCCAGGATTTCATACAGAGAAGGGATGGAACAGTTTTCTATCAGCCTAGCTTCGCATAGGGCTCGATATTTAAGGGTCACAGCGAGGTTGTTTTCATGCATAAAAGATGCAAGAAAGCAGAGCTTGGCATTGACCAAGTGAATTGAATTGGCGAAGTGTGAGCAAGGCAGTAGGCCCGAAAGCCCGTAGCTGCGAAAGAGGAAAGCTTGGATTTGGATCCACGCCCAAGTGTAATTAAGGCAGAAGATCAACTTTGCCGTAAGGTAGAAGGCCTCGCATAAGAACTAACGCCGAACCGCAAAAGAGTGGGTTGAAATCGAATCTATGCATGTAATCACGACTCTTCTACTGCGACCGATTGTTTCCCAAAGAATTACGCGCCATTATTTTTGCAACATAGCTTTTGGACAGCTAAAAAAATCGTGTGGTAAAAACGATGTGTCTGTCCCTAATTTTAAAATTTGTTCACCTTTTTCAACCTGGCATTTTGGTGCCCCCCCCCCCCCCTGAACGTGGTGCCCTAAGCACGTGCTTGTTTTGCTTATTGGTTAATCCGGCATTGATTGTCTCTGAATGATGAATTTACTAGTGACTTTTGTTTACATAGTTAGCAAGTTCCATAGGTACTTTATCTACCTACCTACAATTGGCCACAAAACCGTCAATTTTGTTATTTATTTTATTCAATATTGAATTGCGTTTGACCTTTATATGCAACTATTTGCATATATTTATTAAGTAGGTATATTAAAACGGGTCACGTATTTTAAGTCGAAAATCGCTCGATATGTTTCACTCCGTACCGAGCAGCATCACCGGGAGCTCGCGTTGGCGGACCGGCGCAGACTCCGTCTCAGTCATCAGCGCCAGTCTGCGCCGTAATATGTTAGTGTTTTGTTATTATATTTATATATTTACAGCATATAAAGCTAAATTGAAGAAAAGACACTACAAACTAATGACATCTTCATAACATGTAGAATATACAGTGTGTAAATCCAATACGGGCAATAAATTAAACCAGATAGGTATAGAATATATCCGTGTAATAAGTAATTTTTAACAAGTTTTTTTTAAAGTTACACTTAATTATGACCCCTTAGTTAAATTCTGAAAATTCTCCGCGCAGCAATGTACTGCAAACATTACGAGACATACAGATGTAGTGCATAATTGTTTTCCTTCGTATTTTCTCGCAAACGTTCGTATTTGTTATGCTACTTCAGTCAACCACAGTACTTTTTGTACCGAGACTGACTGAAATTGCAAGACACGTTCGTACGTTTCCGTCAAAATACGATGGAAAATAATTATGCACTAAGTAGATCTGTAACATGACATACATGACACTTACTTATCTCGTAACTTGTGTGTTGCTTTACATTGCGGGCCGAATTATTTTGTATGGTTAATATTTTCGTTTAAGCAAAATTGATCTAAATATACTTATTAGGTCCTATGCTATAGTTCGTTTGTTTAATAGCATTAGAAAAAGACTACGCGACCTTGACGTGACTATTAATTGAAAAACGCTTTTAAAAATCAGTAACTATTACTTATGAAAGCAAAAGAATGTAAATAATCGATTAATCGTATATGATTCATAATTGTTACATATTTGCCGTGACTTATTTTCCTAAAGTGTTTTTCAATAAAAAGACACGTCAAGATTGTTTACCTTATTTCTAATGCTAAAAAAACGAACTAAGGTAATCGTACTAGTGCTCGACATGCTAATGCCCAATAGATGACACCCTGCTGTCACCTCTATTGACAATGACTTGAGTTTCAAAATGACATGTACTGGGACCGCGTCGAGCACGAGTATATACGTTTACCCATGGTATAATAATATACTCCGCCTGGTACTCCATTCCGAGATTCGCGTATGACCTAACTGACACGCGCCTACGTCATCATGCTGTTTACAGGTTCTCAAACTTTGAAATGTGGGAGAATTTTAACCAACGGTGAAAATTATTTTAACGGCATTAATTTTAAGTTATTCATGTAGAAACATAGTAAAATAAAACAAATCTAATGTATTAAATTAAACTTTATTTATCTATACAAGACAAACGTTTTAAAAACTAATTCACAGTTACACATTAATTACCAAGCTTACGACGTGAAAAGTTTGGAAAACACTGCGACTGCTGACACTGAGCGAGAAGGAAATAACAATTAACACGCGTTCGACAAGGATGACGGTCAGGGCATGAAGTTATCTAGATCCGAATTGTCAAATGTGCACAGCGCTATCCTGTGTTGCCAGTAGTATAAACAGAATTACCCGAAAGTCTGAAATTTCTTTCGTGAATCGGAAGATATTGCTAACGAGTAATTAAAAATGACGTGTTATTGTAAAATTTAAGCTAAAATTCATATAAATGAAAATTATAAAATTATAAAGAAATATTTTAACTTATTAACCATAGGTATAATGTACCCATGTAACATGTTATGTTGAAATAAAGTGGCAATGTTATTGTGACGTAGGCCCGTGTCACTCTGGGAATGGAAGACCATGTTTTATTAGACCATGCGTTTACCTTATTACTTATGAAAGCAAAAGAATGTAAATAATCGTATAAGATTCATAACATAATTGTTACATATTTGCCGTGACTTATTTTCCTAAAGTGTTTTCCAATAAAAAAACACGTCAAGATTGTTTACCTTTTTTCTAATTTTTAATGCTACAAAAACGAACTAGAACCACCGTTTAAATATTCGCCCGTATTGGATTTACACACTGTATATGTACGTTTGTACGTACGTAATAAGACCGCGGACTAAATATCTCTGCAATCAGTTGACTTTTGACACTCGCCGCTTCGATTACTAAGTACCGCGCCATTTAATATATCAGTACGGATATGATGGTCGTTCTTGTCTACGTGACAGCGTGATAAAACGGTGCCCGTCACCCCGCGATGTTAAAAAGAGACAGTTATTTTACCACGTGGATAAAACCATCCATAATAGCCTTCTACACGTAGGTATTCTTCTGTTAAAATATCAATAATATCGGCCCCTGTCACATCCTTACACTCTACAGTAACCAAAGTAACTAATTACGAAGGAGGATGCTTGTTTGCCACCGTCATAGTATTAAAAAAAACGGACAAGTGCGAGTCGGACTCGCACACGACGGGTTCCGTACCATAACGCAAAAAACGGCAAAAAAATCACGTGTGTCGTGTGTTGTATGGGAGCACCACTTAAATAATTATTTTATTTTGTTTTTAGTATTTGTTGTTATTGCGGCAACAGAAATAAATCATTTGTGAAAATTTCAACTGTCTAGCTATCACGGTTCGTGAGATACAGCCTGATGACAGACAGACAGACGGACAGTGGAGTCTTAAATAGTAATAGGGTCCCGTTTTAACCCTTTGGGCACGGAACCCTAAAAAGCACTGTACTTACAACAATAGTAATTCTTCTCGCTCCGTCTTCCCCAGCACAACGCTGACCACTGCTTCGTGACTCCAGCGCAAGTGAAATGTGCTCCTCCGCACCCGGCGCACCCCTTCAACCCTGACAGGACTGTATCTTCCCGTATCAGGATCCTGGGAACCTTCTCTTCCAACATTGGAGTTGATGACGACATTTTCCCAAGTGCCTGATGATCCGGGCATTCTGACTGTTCGAGAATTGGGACAGATTTTTCACCCATTTTTAACACAAAACTTTTAATTGAAAATGAACTGAAATGACATGTGATGAAAGGCGCGCGCGACCGTTCGCGCCCGGTGGTAGGATGAGACTGAACTGGACGAACTACGAGTTGACTGATATGTGAGATGTGATAATGTTGTCCATATTGCTAATAGACGGAGAGCTACGGAAATAGGTTTGCAATTTATAGAGCAACGAAATCCCTCTAGTTAGTGTGCCATACTATCATTATTAATTAATTCGGGCGCATGGCAGCTGTTCAGCGGTGGGTGAGAGGTGTCAAATAAATTGAAGGTGTACAATTTATAGAGCTCTGAGTTTGGTGTGATATAATAGCTAATTATGTATTTAATTCGAATATGTATAACATTGCCAGGCGTTTTATTTAGGGGAAAAGTAGTGTCAGGTGACTTATAAGATGCGCGAAAAAGTGCCAAGTCATTTCATTTACTGGGGTCAAATTGTATCGTGTTTCGTTACCCAAAGGGTGAAAACGAGACCTTATTACTATAAGGTCCCGTTTTCGTTCTCCTCTATATATTGCACACCTTCAATTTTTTTACAACCCCTTTGTTGCCCAACCACTCTCACACCCACCGCTGAACAGCTGCCAGGCGCCCGGATTGCGAATTTACAAAAGCTATACTATTTCAGTCACGACTCAGATTTTAATAGGTGAGCTTTTGTTTATGCATATTACTTGACAATATCTATACCGTTTCGGTAAAAAGTAGTCACTGAAATGGATTAGCTTTTTGCATACATATTTTCAAATATTATTCACGCCAAAACCTAGCCGAGTTTAGTAAGTTCAGGCACGTTTGAATGTGATATCAAAATTTTAATAATACTTATTTACTCAAATGGTTTAGATTTTGTCGCGATATATTTAAACATTAATGCTCTCACAATACCTAGTCGAGCGGAATCTCGCCGTCATTATTCAATATTATTCATCGAGTATTATTTGTACGACACTAAAGTTCACTGAATATTGATTTCAACAATTATTTTTTTACTAAATTACTTTTCACCTAGTATTCATGTAAATTGCCAAAAAAGTAGTTTAGGTTAGTTTGATCTGCAACCTCCAAGAAAACGAAATGTTGCTGGAAAAGTGGGTTAGGTTAGGTTAGAACTGCGACCCCCAAGAAAACGAACTGTTACCAAAAACGTGGGTTAGGTTAGGTTAGAACTGCAACCCCCAGGAAAATGAACTGTTGCCAGAAAAGTCGTTCTATGTAAAAAAAAAGTCGGTTCGCTGTTTGGTCGCAGTTCACCTAACACGCTCTTCCTCGCTTCGCTCGTCGTCGTACCTATCTTGACTCAGTGAACTCTGTCAAATGACTAGACGATATCGTATTAATAAATATCTAGCAAGTTGAATGATTTGACCATAGAAATGTACTCAAAACGTTGTACACATAGTAATAATCTACATAACAATAATTCTATAAAGAGTCGTTAGAGCTATAAGCTCCAGGGGTGGAAGTGAAATATGCATAAGACGCGAGTTGGCACAGTGGCTGTTAACAGCCACTGGGTAGAAAGCGGCGCACACCTCTCGACACCCCTGAGCCGCTCACACCGGTGTTGCCCTTGAGCCATCCTAGATGTCGCTTTTTGTGGGGGCCCATCTTGTGAGGGCGAGTCACCGTCTGCCGGAAATAAAATTGCATACCGTTTTATTAGGCAGGCGTCCGGTTTTTTACCCCATAGCTCAGTTCTTAGTCCATCGCTTTCACCCAATAACCTAGTTCATTTTAGATTCCATCAACTCTCAATAGTCCTTACACCCTGGCGGGTGCTGCCTCTGCGTGCGTCCCATGACACGGGCAAGGGCAGCCTCCGCTCGGTGTACCCCTTACATTTCATTAAAGTGTCAAAAGGGCCTCTACGTGTTGGCTTCGGCTCCGCGCACGCCTCCCAAAGGTCCGGAACACCATTGTTCCGTGATGGGAAAGACATTCTATAAAGTAAAACGTTGTCATGATGAAAATTTGGCGAATGTTGGTTGCCAAAGTAAATCATCTGCGAAAAGTTGTCTGGCAAGTGAAATTCGGACAATAAAACTTCGGAGAAAAGGCAGAACACCGTAGTAAATCTTGGTCCTTAAATAAATCATCTACTTCGTTATGTACCAATGTATTACAAAATACAGTCTACTTATAATTGTATTACGATTTCACATTAAACATGTCCTAATAAGAAAACTCAACTGATATAGTTCTTAAATGAAAAAAAAATTAGGCATTTTTAAGTAATTAGCACGAACGGTAGTTAATACAATACAATCGGAGTCATTACTAACATATTATTCAAGTTTAGATCGCAACAAACTAGCATTTGTAGCAACAATATCCATATTAATTTAGCCAACAAAGTCTATACGATTTCAGTAAATTTCTGTACTGTAATGGATTAGGGTTTGGTCAAGTTTTGTCCAAACAAAAGCTAATCCAGTTCAGTTCGCATCTGGACCTTATCAGTATAGGCTTTGTAAATTCGCGCCCGGATTAATTAATAATGATAGTATGGCAAACTAACCAAAGGGGTTTTGTTGCTCTTTAAATTGCAAACCTATTTCCGTAGCTAGCTCTTAGACCATAAGTAGTGTCGCCATCAGATATATCGGAGCGGTCGAGGTGCTCAAAAAGATCTGAACACGCACTCTAACGCCTTGATAATTGAGGCGTGTTCAGATATTTGTGAGCGCCTTGGCCGCTCCGATATATGTGATGGCGACTGTACCGGGTGTAAGTGAAACCAGTTAACGCGCTCGTATTATGAACCGACTTCCAAAAAATCTGTTCGGTCGTTTTTTTTTGTTTTTTACTTCAGAACTCCGTCATGTGTAAATCGATTTGGAAAATTATTTTTTTAAGTCACATTTATAGACGGGTGTATCGCGAATTTATTATATTACCTTTATTTACCGACGTTTCGACACAGGTTTCACTGGTCGCGGTCGCGGCTAACTCAAACAGCATAAAGGTAATAAAATAAATTCGCGATAGACCCGTTTATAAATGTGAGTTAATAAATATGTGTTCAAAACGTGAATTTAATAGTACATTATTGTCGAGGCTCGGAAGTAGCTACTTGCAGGCTGAGGATTCGTTTTAAACGGACGACCTTGGGAGTCCGTTAAATTGAATCCGAAGCCAGCAAGTAGCCTTCCAGCCGAGTCATATATATGTAGTGCTTTTCTAAGGATAAAGGCCTGTGCACAAAGGCTGCGTGTGCGTGACGTGCACGTGCGGCGTTGTAGTATACAGACCGTTATGAGAGACGGCACACCGCTTGCGTGACGTGTGCGTGTGCGGCTCCAACATTTTAGTGCACGTGCACGTTACGCAAGCGGTGTGCACAGGCCTTTAGGACTCTATTGAGAGTTTATGGAAACAAAAATGTACTAGGCTATTGGGTGAAAGCGATGGACTAAATATTGGCCTATGTGGTATAAAACCGGACGGCTGCCTAATATAAAATACATTTATTTTACTTATACTCTATATCTTTAGGTATTTAAATAAAAGTAAAGAAAATCTACCGTCAAATGGCTCCTTAAGCCAATTGAGGGTAGATGAAAACATTACATGATGAAATAAGGTTAAAGTCAGGTCGTTCAGTGACAGATCCGGGCGGTTTTGTATTTGGTTGGTTAACCAGTAAATGTTATAACTACCCGAAAATGTACAAATTGTTTGTTCACTTTTATTTATATACCCAAAGATACAGACTATAATTTTATTTCCGGCAAACGATGACCACAAAAAGCGAGATGACTCAAGGGCAACATCGGTGTGAGTGCTAAAGGGTCTAGAGGTGTCCCTGAACTTTATCCTCGTATAATCGTACGTCGTATCTCGTAGGTACGTCGGAATTTAAGGTAAAAACAATGAAATTATATCGCGGTACACCCGTTTGTGTAATTAAATATATTTATCCTTGTCCTCAAGCCACCAGACCTAATACGTGCTACTTGTTTTACACATTTTATTTGTTTTTTTTTACTGGTTAATTAACCATTTTTTTTATTTTGAAAGTAGGTAAGTAGTAGCACTCATTTCTCGACTCCACTTCAGCAAGAAGTACCGGCGTTCACATTTTACTTAGAGACCTTCACCAAGGAAGAGTTTTGGCCGAAGAGTGTCAAGTTCCGGCGGTTCCGCGGCCGGCTCCCTGAAACTGCGGGGTTGCGAACTGCATCGCAGCCATAATTGTGTTTTTAGTTTTAAGATATACATACATACATATAATCACGCCTATTTCCCGGAGGGGTAGGCAGAGACCATGGATTTCCACTTGCTACGATCCTGACATACCTCTTTCGCTTCATTCACTTTCATAACATTCCTCATACACGTTCGCCGGTTTAGGTTTAAAGATATATTTTATAATAATATGTATGCTAGTATTAAGGTATTTATCTATGGGCCAATAGCTGCCTGAAAATAAAGATTCACATTTCATTTCATTTATTATTATTACGTAATAATAACATTTTCACAGGTAGGTATCATCAGCCGCAAAAGTACATGGCGATATAAAAGATTATGCCATTATAAACTTTAAGGGAAAGTGGCATACGACCACGGCTAGCCTCTGAATCTCTGTAAATATATAAAAAAAATAGTAAATTATATAATGTTGCATTTTTTTATTTAAAAATGATAACATTAATAATATTTCCTGTATGATAATTTCAGATAAGAATTCTATCTTGTTTCATACTTTTTAGAGCGCGATTTGCAGTTGTCGGGTTTTAGTTTTTGAACTTATTTTTTTCCTGTTTTGTTTTGATTTTAGTACAATAAAGTGTTTTACTACTACTACTACTACTATACTACTCATGTCGCCATGTACTTTTGCGGCTAAAAACGACACACGCGGATAAATTTCAGAGCGCTTGTAGATTCGTAGTTCTAATTACCCGATAAATTAATGTTTTATCGGGTGCATGCACGTAAACCCGGATGCAAAAGCTAACAATTGAAATGTGCTAATTATGCCCTTTCAAATAAAAATAAGTAATGATGACGTGTTGTATATCACAACACGTCATGATTACTTATTTTTATTTTTTTGGTTCTTGACTTTAGGACCTCTAGAGGGCGCCGTGTCCATTTTTTGTGACGTCATGTAGCCTATAACCAGCGGACGATTAAGAAGATTCGAATGACACGTCGTTTGTCAAATTATAATGAATACTTTAGAAGTTATGAGGGAACAGATGAACATACATACATAAGTACATACCCACATACATACCGGTCAAAATCATAACCCTCCTTTTGCGTTGCCGTTGTCGGGTAAAAACTACAATACCGCAAACAAAAATCAAGTTATCATGCAATTAACTCATTCATAATTTCTCCATGCGATTCCGCAGCTCACCGGTACCTAAGAAGTTTGTTGTAACAAAACTGTTTATCTTTATGCTTTTGCGGTTTTTGAACGCATTATAAAGGCTTAGGTATGATATGTGTGTAGATAAAAGTTTTTTTAAGTGTTTAACTTGTGTGAAAAACACAGAGGGACTACCGAGAACACCGAAGTTCGCAAATTGCGGGTATATTTCTCTTTTACTCCAATTAAGGCGTAATTAGAGTGACAGAGAAATATGCCCGCAATTTGCGAACTTCGGTGTCCGCGGTAGGCCCTCAGGGCTCCATTTATCCATGCTGTATACTTATTTCGGAGACGATTACACCGGCAGCTGTGGTATAACAGCTCTTATCTCAATGCAATACAGTTCAATTTAAGGCAGCGTGCAGATCGGCATCTATATGATAACGCGTAAGACAAAACATCGATGCGTAAAAAACAGAACAAGCGCGAGTCGGACTCCCCCACCGTGGGTTCCGTACTTTTTAGGGTTCCGTACCCAAAGGGTAAAACGGGACCCTATTACTAAGACTTCGCTGTCCGTCCGTCCGTCCGTCCGTCTATCTGTCACCAGGCTGTATCTCACGAACCGTGATAGCTAGACAGTTGAAATTTTCACAGATGATGTATTTCTGTTGCCGCTATAACAACAAATACTAAAAACAGAATAAAATAAAGATTTAAATGGGGCTCCCATACAACAAACGTGATTTTTGACCAAAGTTAAGCAACGTCGGGAGTGGTCAGTACTTGGATGGGTGACCGTTTTTTTTTTTGTTTTTTTTTTTCGTTTTTTTTTTGCATCATGGTACGGAACCCTTCGTGCGCGAGTCCGACTCGCACTTGCCCGGTTTTTAGTATTTGTTGTTATAGCGGCAACAGAAATACATCATCTGTGAAAATTTCAACTGTCTAGATCACGGTTCATGACAGAGTATGTACTAGTAATAGGGTCCCGTTTACCTTTGGGTTACGGAATCCTAAAAAAATTAAAAACTTTCCTCTAACAACTTGCACCTGATTTGCGTCAACAAAGCGTCAACAAAGTTTGATAGAGTACTTACACTATTAGCATATTTTAGCCCAATAAAAAAACGAGCAAATATTTCCTTATTTTCGTAATGTAATACGAGCTATAGGTATATACATATTTATAGCATAGAGTAATATAAGTAGAGAAAGAGTGGTAACTCCATACATCATGCAGTTTTCTTACCAAAACGCGCGTTATTTCGTAGTCGACATCTAACGTCAAGTAGTGGAACTTTCAGTACCGCTACTTGACACCAGATAGTACAAGTGTGACGACTGACGAAAAATGTACTGCTAAAGCAATTTACAACTAATATTAGAAGCAGAAGGAGTTGAAAATAGAGTTTCGAGTAATCCGGTTATAATATTAGCTGAAAATTGTTGAGCATTAGAGTTTTTGTTCGCCGCGACATCTATTGTCGACCAGCAGTACTGATATATTCCGCTACTTGACGCTAGATGTCGACTACGAAATAACGCGCGTTTTGGTAAGAAAACTGATGTATGGAGTTACCACTATTTCTTTAATTATATTACTCTATGTTATAGGTTAGGACGTAAGTTAAGTAACCGGTACCTACTTAATAAGGGTGCTATGGGTGCTTGACGTCAAAAGATAATAATACTAAAAAAAAAAACGCACAAAACTCTGGCGTGGTTGACGCACTGAGGTTCCTGATTGGTGCCTTTTTCTTATTTTGTATGGACACCTTTTGTACCTTAATGTATGATTGTGACGTTAAACTTTTTTTTGTTTATAAAAATTCTTTCCTGTGCGTCACGCACATAAAATGATGGTCATTCTTAAACGTGACAATGGATTTGGCAACTGTCAAAGGTTTGCATAGATGGCGCCATCATAGCTTGCCCCATTTTCTATGAGATTCGGCTTAAAGGGTTGGCATCCAGGGCATAAAATTTCATTAAAAACAAAAATTAGCACAATAGGGTATTTGACTGTATTGAAAATAAATTATTTTTGACCATGCATGAAATAAAGCATAGTAGCAACAGCGTTTTGACAGTTCGAAAAAAGAAACTGATTTGACTGGTAGTCAAATACCCTATTCTAGGGATTGACAGGGCAAGCTATGCTGGCGTATTCTGCTAAATACTTCAACTGGCCAACCCCATTTAGAATTGGCAATTTGGGCCTAGTTCGGAAGTGCAAGGAATTTTAAGTATGTACCTACCTAAATTAACCTTTTCGACGCCGTGTCAAACACAAAAGCTGTCACTCGGACGCCACGTCACCCAAGTGTCAAAACTGAAATTGAACTTTATGCATACGTAGGTCTATGTTGCTCTGTGGTCTGTGGCCGATTAATCGATCTTTGGCGTTGAACCTGCGGTGCGGATATATCGGTCATTGGCGTCCAAAAGGTTAAGAGACAAAAAGCTCGAAAGGGTTTCACAGAACTAATAGCTGTGTGTGCTCATTACTCCGCCTTTTTTTTATATTTCAAATAAAATTCACGAGGTTCGGATGAGGTCGATGAGGATAGAGAAGAGCAGCCGGACGTAGGAAAGTAAGTTAGTAAATATCCTTTATTGCACCATAAAGTTAGAAAAATAAACACAAAAAACCGGGCAAGTGCGAGTCGGACTCGCGCACGAAGGGTTCCGTACCATAATGCTAAAAACGGCAAAAAAAATCGGTCACCCATCCAAGTACTGACCCCGCCCGACGTTGCTTAACTTCGGTCAAAAATCACGTTTGTTGTATGGGAGTCCCACTAAAATCTTTATTTTATTCTGTTTTTAGTATTTGTTGTTATAGCGGCAACAGAAATACATCATCTGTGAAAAGTTCAACTGTCTAGCTATCACGGTTCGTGAGATACAGCCAGGGTGACAGACGGACGGACGGACGGACGGACAGCGGAGTCTTAGTAATAGGGTCCCGTTTTACCCTCTGGGTACGGAACCCTAAAAGCGAAATAGGCTATTTGACTACTAGTCAAATCAGTTTCTTTTTACGAACTGTCAAAACGATTTTGCTACTATGGAATTTATATGAAACACTAGCATGTGACGTCACAATAAAATTACCTACTCTTTATAGTTTTATACGGGTTTTAAAATAGAAATTGTGTCTAAAAATAACTGCTGTCTACGTTTCTCTAATAATCTTCTGGTGCTTTATTTCAGGCATGGTGTAAAATAATTTATTTTAAATACAGTCAAATACCCTATACAAGCTTAAGACTAGGTAACAACAGGCGGTCTTATCGCTAAAAAGCCATCTCTTCCAGACAACCTTTGGGTAGCAGGAAAGTTAAGTACTTACAACTTCTTCTTGGAAAGTAATTTTATCCAAGCTGAAATAGAGACTGTTTGCCCTCGCTCGGTCAAAAATTGCTTGGACGATGATCGGTTCCTATTACACCGTTTTCTAATCTACTTAAGAGGAAAAGGGACGATCGCCCCGAAACCCGCCTTTCCATACGAACGTAGTTCCCATTTTCCTCCCTGGATATTAACATTTGATTCATCATTTTCCTCGCGTTATCCCGGCATTTTGCCACGGCTCACGGGAGCCTGGGGTCCGCTTGACAACTATTAATCCCAATAACTGGCGTAGGCACTAGTTTAACACTGATTTAAACTTTCACGATTATTAAACATTATCAAACTGCACAACGGGACTTAATCGCGTATTTAAGTTTTAAGATTTACCTCCGACGTTTCGAGGACGGCGTTGTCCCCGTGGCATGGAATCCAGTCATTAGTAAATGTAAGCGGAAACGAATATCGACAGTCGATAAATCGAATATCGTTAGTGTTGTGTGTCGACAGAGTGACATCCCTAGTGCGCAAAACGTTCAAACTGATAAACAAGACCAAGTGCGGGTAGTTCGGAAAACTCGCGCGGCTAGAAGATGTTGATGTCAACTTGAGCCAGTCTTCTCCGAGACCACGGGGACAACGCCGTCCTCGAAACGTCGGAGGTAAATCTTAAAACTTATATACGCGATTAAGTCCCGTTTTGCAGTTTGATAAGGCACTAGTTTATACGAAAGCGACTGTCATCTGACCTTCCAACCCAGAGGGTAAACAAGGCGTTATTGGGATTAGTCCGGTTTCCTCACGATGTTTTCCTTCACCGAAAAGCGACTGTTAAATATCAAATGATATTTCGTACATAAGTTCCGAAAAACTCATTGGTACGAGCCGGGGTTTGACACTTTGAACCCGCGACCTCCGGATTGAAAGTCGCACGCTCTTACCGCTAGGCCACCAGCGCTTTTCTGGATATTAAGTTATTAACAAATATTGAAAACAATTTTACACAATTTCTTGTATTTTAATCATATATAGCTATGCCCGACCGTTTGTTTATTTTTTATTTTTTCATTGTAAGAGTTAGGAGCATTTAAAATTTTGTATGAAACTTGTTTTACGCTCCTATTAACTTTTATAATTATTAAAAAATCTAAAAAAAATCAATCGATCGGGCATAGCATAGCTATGTGACTAAAATAGAGAGAGTACTCTTTATTGGCACAATTCAGTAAAAAGATACAAAAGAAAAGAACAATCGATTAAATGTAGAGGCAGACGATAGGCGGTCTCAATTTTGGGGAAAGCCATAAGCCGCGCGTGGCGCTGTCGCCACCTAGCGGCCATATCTGTGCTGATCGTAACAGACGCGTTTTGTTAGAGAGTGAGTCTTCTGTACCTAGTACTATTATTTATTCTGTGGTATTGTGGTGTTTTTACGTGGATTTTCTTAATGCCCCTTAACGCCTTAATGATGGACGTTTATAACATAATGTACTCATATAATACCCGAATGCATTTTAAGGAAAATTTTGATGCGAACGATATAATTTATAAATGAGCGCCTCACGAATGCAAGTAACTTGACAATACGGTCTCTCATCATCATTATCATCATCTGATCTCCATCATCAGTCTACGGGTGACCTTAGCCATTGGACAAACCCTGAAATCCCACGTAGGGTTACTTCTCAGAAATGCTCTAACGGTAATATTTTTTTAATTAGAACAAAAGATAAAAAAATAAATTTCCAAACAAAAGTTATTTCCAATAATCGACAACAAAAAGAAACATACTGTATTAATCATTGGCAGTGCTTTTGACAATTTGTTTGATAATGTGCGAATCTTATTAATGTCATAAATAAAAAAGATAATCAAAACGGTCGAAGAAGGTTTCATACTATTCATACTATTTATTACCTCAGGAGCTTCTAACACATGTTGCTCCAAAGTAAAAAAATCGTATTTTGTTAATTTCTTCGTAACCGCTACACCGATTATCATGATACTTTGTATACTGGTTCTAAATACCCTAATCACCCTAATGCATATGTGCATTTCGGCTTTGTCCAATGGCTGAGAGGGACACCATGTATACTGTAGGCCTTGTAGTTCAGTCAGCAACATTGTAGCGGTAGAAATAACGCGCCAAAAGTATCTGATATTCCGGATATCTTTTCCAAATATAATTAAATCTCAAAAATAGAGGGTATTACTGCAATGTTCTGCCGCCAGAGTGCAGCCTATCGTAAACCATAGAGTAACTCATAAATACTGTGCCTTAAACTGTTTTTTGACAAGTTTTCACAGATGATAAAATATGACATTGATGCATCAAGGCGGTTTGTTTACAAAGGGCCTACCGGGAAACGCGAAAACCGAAATTTAGTTATCTGCCTCTTTATCGTTCGAATATGCAAGAGTGATCCAACCTCTCTAGTGAGAGATTTTCTTGTTTCGCGGTAGACCCCCAGATTGTGATGGATAGTGGTAGTGGCGCCCCCTACGCAGAGTTCTGCGTAATATTCCCATTACTTCCTTACTTACAATGCGTTCACTGGATGTAGTGCATAATTGTTTTCCATCGGATAAGTTCGTATTTAATAATAATAAATAATAATAAATAGGCGTAGGGATGTGACGACCCCATCGCCCGCTGGTTTTACCAGTGCAATCAGTCAACGCAGGGCAGCCTCTGTGGCGAGCTGTTGGGGATTAGCGACCTCACGTACCCGAGTGCTCCTGGAGAGTTCTGTTACCCGCAAGGAGGGTGGGTGGAACAGGATTCTCTGCCTCTGGCTTGCCTTAGCCGGCCGGCCAGAGTGGAGTCGTTAGAGCTATACGCTCCAGGGGTGGAAGTGAAATATGCATAAGCCGCGAGTTGGCACAGTGGCTGTTAACAGCCACTGGGTAGAAAGCGGCGCACACCTCTCGACACCCCTGAGCCGCTCACACCGGTGTTGCCCTTGAGCCATCCTAGATGTCGCTTTTTGTGGGGGCCCATCTTGTGAGGGCGAGTCACCGTCTGCCGGAAATAAAATTGCATACCGTTTTATTAGGCAGGCGTCCGGTTTTTTACCCCATAGCTCAGTTCTTAGTCCATCGCTTTCACCCAATAACCTAGTTCATTTTAGATTCCATCAACTCTCAATAGTCCTTACACCCTGGCGGGTGCTGCCTCTGCGTGCGTCCCATGACACGGGCAAGGGCAGCCTCCGCTCGGTGTACCCCTTACATTTCATTAAAGTGTCAAAAGGGCCTCTACGTGTTGGCTTCGGCTCCGCGCACGCCTCCCAAAGGTCCGGAACACCATTGTTCCGTGATGGGAAAGACAAATAATAATAAATAAATAAATATTATAGGGACATTCTTACACAAATTGACTAAGCCCCACGGTAAGCTCAAGAAGGCTTGTGTTGTGGGTACTCAGACAACGATATATATAATATATAAAATACTTAAATACATAGAAAACAACCATGACTCAGGAACAAATATCTGTATCATCATACAAATAAATGCCCTTACCAGGATTCGAACCCGGGACCATCGGCTTCATAGGCAGGGTCACTACCCACTAGGCCAGACCGGTCGTCAATTTCGTATTTGTGTGTGTATGTCGTGTCGTATTTGTCATGCTACTTCAGTCAACGTCAGTACTTTTTGTACCGAGAGCGAGACTGACTGAAATAGCAAGACACGATCGTACATCTCCGTGAAAATACGACGGAATTAATTATGCACTACAACTGTACCTAACCAAAGCTAAAAAAAAAGAAAAAATGTAGATGGTTATGTTTACGAGTAAAAAATCATCATAATTTATTTAAGAGTTAGACTCTTGTCGGTTTAGCGATTTCCATGCATGTCGGTCCTCTGCCTTCTCCTTGACAGCCTGATACGACACGACGTTGAATTTTTCCTTTACTTGATCTAAGTACGTTCTCCCCCTCTCCCCCTCCCCTCCTTGCCTCAACTCTCCCTTCAATGATGTTTTTGATATATTCGTTGTGTCTTAGCAGGTGTCCGAGCATCTTTCCTCTTCTGCTTTCTATGGTTCTCAACAAACTCCTCTTCTCTCCTACCATGCGTAAGACCTCTTCGTTTGTTTTCTTCTGCGTCCAACGACCTTTGCCATTCGACGCCAGCACCACATCTCAAAAGCCTCCAGCCTTTCCTTGTAAAGTACAAAATTTATTTATTTAAAATTTTCAAAGATGAATGGATGTAACTAGCCCAAACATGACGGGTCGCCCGCAGGATCAAGGGTTTCTGATAAGATAGGGCCATCGGAAGTGGCCTATCATAACAATATTTTAGGGGTCTACTTCGTTGGTCTACTTACGTTAGACGTAAGCAAGTATAGTGCGACATAAAATAGTAGAAATTAAATAAATGGAACAAAAAAATGTCCATACTACATTGTTGCAATGTTTAAGCATTTTAAGTCAAAAATGTGACAGTTACGTAGGAAGTGGCGTCCTCAATAATTTTCTATAATTTCTTGTCGGAACATAAATACTTTATCGCAACACAATAGAAAAAATCAATAACATTTATATTTTACAATGTAAATAAAGGTAACAACAGGCGGCCTTATAGCTGTAAGTGATCTCTTCCAGACAACCTTAGGGTATATAAAGAACAGAAAATGTCTGGAGGAAGATTCTATTATAATTTATTATGGTTTTGACGCAAAAAGTAGCCGAAAACATCTCGTGTGATTTGTGCACAATCAGCGAGAGCGATCGTCAAGGGGGGTATTCATAAATTACGTCATTTCAAATGGGGGGGGGGGGTCTGGACATCGGATACATCGGATGATGGTAGCATGACGTAGGAGGAAACGGGGTCATTCGAAGCATGATTTTTGGGTGATTATAGGGGGGGGAAGGTTGAAAATCGTCAAAAATAGATGACGTAATTTATGAACAGCCCCAAGGTCGTATCAAAATAAGATCATAACCTTAACAAATTATTATATCTGAATTAGGCTCCTGATTGCCATAGTTCGTTTTTTTTAGCATTAGAAAGAACTTGAGAGAAGTAAGCGATCTTGACATGTCTTTTAATTGAAAAAAGCTCTTTAAAAATCAGTAACTATTACTTATGAAAGCAGAAGAATATAAATCATCGTATTAGATTCATAATTGTTACATATTTGCCGTAACTTATTTTTAAATTGTGTTTTTCAATTAAAAGACACATCAAGATTGTTTACCTTATTTCTAATGCTAAAAAAAACGAACTATAGCAACAGATCCATTTCAACACAGTTGAGTAAATCACTACACCTTATAAAACAAAGTCGTCGTCCCCCGTCCCCCCCCCCCCCCCCCCCCCGCGTCTGTATACGGACAAGTGGATTTAGGATACAACGGCTTATTAAGATATTTTTTGAATTAGTAAATTGAATCGCCTCTTTGAATCGGAACTGTCATTGACATCAATTTTGTCTTTTGTCCCAGTTAGGAATAAAATTTTCTTAATTTTTCATTTGAAATATCTTACAAAGCTGTTTAAATACCACATTGCCACTTGTAAAAGTAAAATAAATGACAAAAAATAAACAAAAATTTTTTTACAGATTTTAGTAAGAGTAGGGGCATTGAATTGCTCGTTGTTTATGGAGTTAGAAAAACATATTACGGTTCACGACTTAAATGTCACCCTGTATATGTTATGTTCGCGATAAACTCAAAAACTACTGAACGGATTTTCACCGATCGATAGAGTGATTTTTAAGGAAGGTTTGTGTATAATTTGTTAACACGCGCGAAGCCGGGGCGGGTCGCTAGTATTAATTAATCTTGTCAAACAATGGTATGTACGAATACCTTTATATCCTCTAGCCGCCCATACGTCAGACCGTGCCAAGCAAAATTAAATTTTATTTTGTCAACACAAAGTTCAAATTAGAATGGAACAGGAGACCTTTTTATAGGTCTCTGGGCGGCTAGACGTTAAAAGTAGGTATAGCTTTGCACATTATAATGACTTCATCGCTACAATTGTGTCAAGTAGGTAAACACAGGCAGCAATTTACATACAAAATAAACATCGTTTTTATGAGGGCGTTGTTCCAATTCGAAGTCTTTGTGCCAATTAAGGGGCCCACTGATTAACAGTCCGCCGAACGGTATCGGCCTGTCAGTTGTTCGGAACTGTAAAATTGAAATTTTGTTCTAACTGACAGGCCGATACCGTCCGGCGGACTGTTCATCAGTGGGCCCCTTTACATACGTCTTTTTTCCAGTACCCGTTACCATGAGTCACTGACAGTATCAAACCTGACCTACATAGTTGGTCAAACCAATTTGTCAGTCAGTAAAGGGTCCCACTGATTAACACGGACGGACGGACGGACGGTATCGGCCTGTCAGTTAGAACAAAATTTTGACAGTTCCGAACAACTGACAGGCCGATACCGTCCGGCGGACTGTTAATCAGTGGGCCCCTTAAGAACCAGGAAAACTATAAGTATAGGTACTTATCCTTTACTTTTGGGTGCTAGTACTAGTGTAAGACAAAGATAGTATGATCCTCTCTGTCTATGATTGAAATGGGACAGTCCTTTGGCAAACTATACGCTAACGTCTACGTAATTTACTTTCTCGATAAAGAGAGACCGAAGCCCTCTTACGTGTATGCGTATAACGCGTCTTTGAGACCAAGTTCGGCCTGGCCAGCCACATTAGGGCCCATAATAGGCGTAAAGGATGATTCACGTTAGACCGGGCCGTGTCCGAGCCGGAGCTTCCGGCGCTTAAGGGGCCCACTGATTAACAGTCCGCCGGACGGTATCGGCCTGTCAGTTGTTCGGAACTGTCAAAATTTTGTTCTAACTGACAGGCCGCTGCCGTCCGGCGGACTGTCAATCAGTGGGCCCCTTTAGTTTTCTTTGGCATGACAGGCGATCACGTGATGCTTTCCATAGAAAACGATGCGCCGGAAGCTACGGCCCGGACACGGCCCGGTCTAACGTGAGTCATCCTTAATCCGATAGTTCGATTCGAAATCGATTTACTTTCTAGACATCTCGCTCGCACTAATATGTACGAGCGGGATGCATAGAAAGTAAGTTATTACGTTCTCGATAGCGTTTCTGCCAGTGCCAAACTGGTGGTAGCCACACTGGTCACGCATTTTAGAATGAATCAATAGGGAATATTAGGCAAAGCTCTGCGTAGGTGGCACCACTAGCAGATACAGTAAACAAACCTCATTGAAATCATCAATGACACATCATGTGTCGCTAGGTCAATCACATGGCCTACCGCGAAACACGACAATCGAAAGTTCGGTTTCTGCCTCTCTATCACTCTTGCTTATTCGATCGATAGAGAGGCAGATAAAGAAATCCTGATTTTCGCGTTTCGCGGTAGGCCACCTGTAAACAAACCGCCTTGGTGCATCAATGTCATAGTGAAAACCAAAGTGAAAACATGTCAAAAAACTGTTTAAGGCCTAGTATGTATAAGTTACTCTATGGTTTACTAAACAAATTGGTGCTGCACTCTGGCGGCAGAACATTCCAGTAATACCAGGGGTGCGAAACTCCTGACTTCGGCCAAACTCGGCTCCGCTCGGCTCAGCATTGCTCCGAGCAATTATTAGGGTTGGCACCACTTGACTTCCTTTTGCGTGCACGACCACAGATAAGATAATCACTTGAATTTTGACAACCCTAAATGGCCGAAAGGGATAGTGCCATATCGCTCCTTGAGAAACATAACGTCATTATCCAAAAAATGGGGTTTTTGAGTTAATAACGCCATCTAGCTCGTATGATCGTAACGCACGCAATACGAAGACACCTATCGCCCTAGCTCTATTAGAACCGCCAGAGGGCGCTAATGTCGTTATGGCGAATAGAGGGAATAGGTGCCCGTCTCATAGGAACAATGTCATTAAAAGGAAGTAAATTGTATTTTTTTGCTTAGTGACGGTTTTCTATGAGATTCAATGGTAAGTACGTCAGTTTACATAAGAAATAGTGTATCCATACGTACTATGTCACCTTCGAGCAACACGGAAGGGAGGCGGCATTCGCACTATTTCCCCTCTGCCGAGGTACAAGATTAGCGCGTCAATCTAATCTAGCGCGGGTAATAAAACTAGTTGCACTTGGATTTTTCACTAGACCTAGTCCAGACGCGCGCGTGAACACTGCTGCACAAAAATGCCTGTTTGCTCGGTTTTTTGTTATAAACAGAGGTCGGGGATATCAAATTTACAAAAAGAAAGTGTTACATTTCACATGTAATATTTTTTTTACATATCATACGTTTAATTACATTCAAACACAATTATTATATTTTAGTCTCATGTAATTGTTGGATTTATCGATTTTGCTCGCTCAGTACAAATTGCGGATCGGTCGAGCGACAAATCCGACTTCTCATCTCTCAGAATACAATAACATACTTCAACGAAAATGTGTGTGCGTGTTGTGACACTTGTCACTCGTCCGTACACAAAAAGAGATCGAGGTTTGCAAGATTTGTCTTTGACGTGTGTCATTTTTTATGTATTTGTGTCGTCATTACAGATTGGATTTTGTATGTAAGTGTGTGAGAAGTGCGACTGTGTGCACCTTTCCCCCCGCGAAAAATGGCAGAAAGATTTGTACGGTGAGATATCGCTTGGGCCCCTCCCTTCCGATGTGTCGGAAGCCGGTGTTGCTCGAAGTATGTCACTTTAAACTTATAATATGGTATCAAAATCAAAACTCAATTTAAAGCAATATCGTACTTTTCCCTTTAAGGACACTTGTACTTTTGAATTTAATAGAATAGAATAACGTTTTGAAATAAGTAAAGTGACATTATACCTATAATGACGGTTTTGCTTAAAACTTAAAGCCATAATGCTGACTAAAAATAAAAACGTACTGTTCTTTTACTTTAAGTGACATTGTGATTTTAAGAAGCTGACAGAAGTTTTAGCTGGTCGATCGTCATTATCTGTGTAGTGTCAATATGCTAGCTTAGTTTACCATAGCGACAGTTGGCATGCTTAAGTGAAAAATGTCGTTTTAAGCTTAAAGCCACTACAACTGGTACAGAACGCTTATAACGGTGTGGTTAATGAATGCCACTCGTTGTTTAATGTCACTGTGTTGTATTTTTTCTATAAGGTTCATAATAGAGTTGTATTATGGGTACCTACTAGACGACTATTTATAATCTGATAGATATAGCCACATTACGAGCCCTATTGATCTAACTGTGGAACTAGGTTGGTATGTGTAAGATTCCCATATTTATGAATTATAATATAATATTATTTATGTGTTGTGTAATACTTTTTCATTCATCAAAATTAGCAAGTTATTTTTGTGATGTCTGTTATGTTCCAATTTTATTTGTGACAAGGTGACACAAAACACACATTAATTATTATTATCACTAGGTAGGTACTTACCTATTAATTACCCATAAAACTATTGTTCTCTTACAGTAGAAAATTTCTCAATGTGTCTTGAAAGACAAAAAAGTTTAAAGCTATTTTAATAAAGTTAATACTACTGTTTTAGTTGAAACTGTTAATAAAGTTAATACTTATGATGATGAAGAATTCGTACCTCCTGCAGAAGAGCTAGTTCTAATAACGTAATGTGTCGCTTGTGAGTTTTTTGTTGTTTTTCCGGGTTGGTTTAATTTTGCTACTGGCTGTTTCTAAAGTATTTATAATGTTGTTATTTTGAATTTGAACTTCTGAATGTGTATTTGTGGTATCTCTTCTTGTAAGGTGTCAATATTACTTCGTAATTCTAAGTTAAACTGATCGTCGTTACAAATAAGAGTGTGTTTCTGTTTAGGTGTTTTGCCTATTTATGAATTAATTGCTTACGGTAGATTTAAGTCTTAAACTTTATTTTTGCTCTCACGGGTCTGTGATCGGAACTTAATTTAAACCTATTGATGTACCTAATACCTACATAAATAAATATCTAATTAAACTTTTGTAAGATGAAAATATTATTATATAAGTAGTCAATTTCGTGTGTGATATTCCGCCAGGCGAAGTCCAGGTCCAGCGACTTTGAAGTTTTTTTGAGAAAGAAGGAATTACTTATCTACGTTCATGTTTCGACCAAAGGCAAATGGAATAGACCTAGAACTATGGTCGTTTCTGCTGCCAAGGCCATATGTGGTCCGAATATGTATGTGTGCTTGATCTGACTTCACCAAGGACAATGGTCCATGTTTCCTGCTTTTCATCAGTAGATTTATTTAGAGGGTCATAATCTCGTAATACTCTTCAATCTTATCATCGCAATGTGTAGATGTTGATGCGTAGGCTTTGATTGCGGTTAAGGTAGGTATATAGCTTTGGGATTTGGGATATGCTTAACGTCAACACAGCCACCTTGTCGGAGTAATTTGATAATCCGACAATGTTGTCCTGCCACTTCTTTTTGACGACAAAGCGTGTGGGTATCTTCCGCCGGGTAGTTTCAAAGTAGCGCCAATAACAGAAAAGCTAACGGAAAAACGTCTGAGGTGGTACGGTCATGTACAGAGGCGTCCTGTAGACTACATGGTTAAGGTAGCGCTCGATATTTCAACGACGAAGCGAGGACGTCGAAGACCACCTGCCACCTGGCTGACGACGGTTCAGCGAAACCTGAAAGACCTCAATATAGACGCCGACGTTGCACTCAATCGTGCAGAATGGAGGAAAAGAACAGGGAAGGCCGACCCCAAGTAAATGAGAACAAGGCCTAGCAGGATGATGATGACGTGGGTATCTTCCGCCCGGGGATTCTTAGCACCACTTTTACAGGGTACTTAGCGCCGTAACGAGGAGTCGTACATGTCAAATGAGATTGGGCCATAAGCCCACCATGCTGGTTCAGTGCGGGTTGGTGGATCGCCAGAGGCTTGTTTGGTATTCCACAGGGTGACCACGTGCAGGAGAGGCTGGTCTGGGGTCCGTTACGTGACATTCGGGCCCCTTACATCGCATCCCCCAATTATTATCCTCCCCTTTGTTTATTTACTTTGGTAATTTTTGATCGTAAAAATATAGCCAAACAAAACAAGCTAAGAATACTCTAGTTTTAAAGAAAAACTAGTCTTATTTGCTAATTTTTTAAGACTGAAAGTCGCTTACTTTAGTAAATATTAATTAACATCCATGTAAAATGATTCTATTTGCGCTTTTTCTTTGAAATAAACGTTAAGTTATATCAAATAACTGGATATAGTGTCACTGTTCCATAAATTGAATCAATATTGCGAAGTCGTCATGTGACATTAAGCAAAACTAAACGGAATAGTGACATTACAATTTTCTTTTAATTGAATTATCTTAGAAATTAAACAAAAAAACACAGTTTACTCAAATGACTCACAAGATTAGTTTAAAATCTAACAAAATATAGCAAAAAACTCTTTCTTTTATCTCTAGTACGGCAGTTTTAGACGTTTGAAGATTTCGAAAATTTGAAAGCTCTGTACCCAAAAAACACGTTTTTCGCTTAATGACACTGTGTTTCTCAAGGAGCGATATATTAGAAAGGGATAGCATGATTCGACCCTGAACCGCTGTCAAACTTCGGTTTTGTAGGAAGTTTCCTTTCTGTACGATAGTACTATTATTTATTCTGTGGTAATACTCCCTATGATCACGTTTGTCATAATTATAATAAACGAGTACAGACAAACTGATAACGATTTTATGAATGGGCAAAAGATTTCAGTGCCCTAACGTGACAAGTCTCAATGGGTCTCATCGCGTTAAAGACCTGGCGATATAAGTGATATTTGCAGTCAATGACAAAGGGCAGAATATTGATTAAAAACCTAAACCAATTCATAAATATTTATTATTTACTATTTCAACACAGATAACGTTTCATTAAAATAATATTCCTTGGTATTGGGTCACTTGGGTTACACAAACAACTTATTTTTCACTACACCAGCGGAAAGGCTTACTTTGCACTTCAAAAACTGATAGCAAAGTTGCACTTTGCTATCAGTAATTCACATGTGAGGTAAAGTAATCAAATGCAAATTTTGAATTGTTTTCTTATGTTTGCTGGTAGAACTGACTTTTAAATGATAATTTCGGATGATAAATATTTAATAACATTCATTTGAATAGGTTTGATTTTGTTTGATATTTTACATTTAATATTTGCTTCGGGTTGGTGTGGTGAAAAATTTTGTGTTTCACTCGGAAGCAAATTTTGTTTAACCCTCGTGCTTTGAAACCCTCGCAACGCTCAGATTCCATTTTTCGAACAACTCGCTATGCTCGTGGTTCAATTTTGGAATCTTTCGCTTGCTCGGGTATCGGTTTAAAGATTCTTTATTCTCATAAGAATTTGTACAATTCACTTAAAATGAGAACTTAAATATATACATATTATGTCACAAAAGGAGCGACAGACATTGATTAAAATAACATTTTTCATTTAAAATTACACAAGCATTTTATTATATTGCCGGTAAGTATGATTACGTTTTTGTATTAGGAGGGTATGGTGAAAATAACTATGCCTAGTGCCTAGAGTCAGACTGTTTTCATATCTAGTGCTACGCTAATGCGATGGCGTGGCGCTCCTATTATATGGGATATATATACGTACGTAGTGTCACTGAGAAGTCAGTGCAAACTTATAGTGGTCGGAGTCTAGACGGACTTTACTGAGAAAACTTAGCCAATAGATAGTAACTTTTGATGCCTTTCTATTCTGAACTTTTTCGTTAAAAACTTAATGCTAATACCTAACTGTCACGTCAACCCTTCTGTCAATTTTATAAGCTGACCATGTTATTTCGTATTTATTTATTAAGTTTTTTATTACATTTTACAACGAGCAGGGTTAATAAGCATTTAAAGATATCGTGTGGCTTGGACGAAGTTTCAACAGATTCTGTAGCTATGAAGTTTTACGTACAAATTAAAAATACAGGTATGATTTGAATATCAGCTATCAACAAAAACGTATTTCGTCATCTAAGGTCATTGAACTATTATGACTAATGTGTAGAACCGGTACAGAGAACCAGTATTTTGCGCCATGAGTTGTTGTTTTGAAAGCAAACCATAGAAGCGGAGCGTGAATCTCGCGACCTGAACTCGTAATAAGCGCCGTGAATTTTGCGGCGCTTACGACGATTTGGTCGCGTGGTACGGGTTGCATTTGCGACAATTTCATTGTGTAGTATGGATTCTCTATAGTAATAATAAGAGGCTAATATAGTAAGTTTTACACTAGCATTCTGTTTACGGGATACTTGCACGCATACTGCAGGAAACTAGATCCTGCAGAAAACCGTACCCTCAAAAAACTGTACGTCAGTGGGAAAGAGCTCTAACTCAATGTCTAAGTAAATCTGTAGGTACCTACATTAGAATAGCCTGTGAGACGCCTCATTCTGCTCTCGTATGTTTCTTTTCTCTTAATGAATGTGTTAATTATACAGGATATTGACTCTTGGAGACCCTATACCTACATCTCTAAGGATAATTTGATAAACTATACAATCTTAAGGCTTGGCCACACACAGAGCGCGACGCAGCGCCGCGTCCGCGCCGCGTGATGCCGACGCGAAGCCTGGTCAAACAGGGCGCGCGCCGATCGCGCCGGCCTCACGCTCTCAACACGCCCTCAAGGCGCGCGTGAACGCGGCGCGGCCGCGCGGGAACGCGGCGCACCGCTCGCTGCCTACGTCCGATCCTACTGACGTGACCTTGCGCGACGCGGCGGGCCGCCGCGTTCGCTCAGCGCAGCGCTGCGCACGCGCCGCGCGGACGCAATGGGCCGCGCGGCGCGGGGCGCGACAGAAGCGGGGCGTGATACCGGCGGGACGCAGTCTGTTTGACGTCGGTAACCTGTTAGCATGTGCCGCGGTCGCGCGGCGTGGACGCGGCGCTGCGTCGCGCTCTGTATGTGGCCAAGCCTTTATAGTTCTGACACTTAGAGACATTTACACCTCTAAATATTATAGTTTTTTTTTGTCTTTTGTATCTGTATTTTTTATGTAATTCGACATTAAGCGACCATATACAGCTTTAAGTATTTGTAATACGTTAAGGCTTGGCCACATACAGAGCGCGACGCAGCGCCGCGTCCACGCCGCGCGACCGCGGCACATGCTAACAGGTTACCGACGTCAAACAGACTGCGTCCCGCCGGTATCACGCCCCGCTTCTGTCGCGCCCCGCGCCGCGCGGCCCATTGCGTCCGCGCGGCGCGTGCGCAGCGCTGCGCTGAGCGAACGCGGCGGCCCGCCGCGTCGCGCAAGGTCACGTCAGTAGGATCGGACGTAGGCAGCGAGCGGTGCGCCGCGTTCCCGCGCGGCCGCGCCGCGTTCACGCGCGCCTTGAGGGCGTGTTGAGAGCGTGAGGCCGGCGCGATCGGCGCGCGCCCTGTTTGACCAGGCTTCGCGTCGGCATCACGCGGCGCGGACGCGGCGCTGCGTCGCGCTCTGTGTGTGGCCAAGCCTTTAGTTAGAATTGTTAGTTGTGTTTTATAAAATTGTTTATAAAATTGTTAATGTCTTGTTATTATTTTTGCTTGTATGTAAATTCAATGTTGACGTGTAAAAGTGCCCTTGTGGCCTATTTGCTGAATAAATGTTGATGTTTGATGTTTGATGAATCAAAGTGCAAAGAAATCTCATTCCTTAGACGCTTTTTTGTGTGCTCTTATATGCACTAGCAACTCATAAATATTTGAAGTGGGTGCCAGTTTCGTTTAGTTATTTTACAGTAGGTACATATGGTTGTTACTTTACCGCACTAGTGCGGTAATTAGCACTTTACTTACCTATGTCGAAAATTAATATTTAAATTTATATTTATTTATATATTTCGGGGATATCGGAAACGGCTCTAACGATTTCGTTGAAAATGGCTATATGGGGGTTTTTGGGGCCGAAAAATCGATCTAGCTAGGCCTTTATCTCTGGGAAAACGCGCATTTTTTGAGTTTTTATGTGTTTTCCGAGCAAAGCTCGGTCTCCCAGATATTGTAAGTACTGTAAAACGTTGTACAATACCTACACGTGCTAAAAGGTAATTCGCAACTAGTGTCAATTGAAAGCACTCCCATCGGTCGTGTATTAATTTATCGCCACTCGTAGCGAATTTCCTACTAAGTATTCACACAATGCCTATTTATTACTGGACCATGTTTAATCCTATTTCAGGCAAGGACTGTAAGGTGGAATGCATCCCAGGCAGATGCTGTACTGAGCAGGGCGATGAGGAGAATTGCGATGTCCTGAAGTTGTTTGGGGGGTGTCTGCAGAATGTTCCATCGGGTGAGGTCAAATTAAATTTTAACCCTACATCGTAGGTTTTGCTTTCAGTACATAATAGTACACGGCGTGAAGAATTTGATAGCAGAGGTATTTCATTGAAGAAATTTGAACTTAAAATAAAATAACAAAGTTCAAATTTCTTAAATTTTTTCTCGCCATTCTTTATCAAGTTCTTCCCGCCGTATACAAGTATAGTCTGTATGAAAGTAAACAAACAATTTGTACGTTTTCGGGTAGTTATAACATTTATTGGTTAACCGACCAATTACAGTCACTGGACGACCTGACTTTAAGCTACATTATTTGATCGTGTAATGTTTTCATCTACCCTCAACTGGCTTAAGGACCGATTTGGGGTAGATTTTGAATCATCATCATCATCTTCCTCGCGTTATCCCGGCATTCTGCCACGGCTCATGGGAGCCTGGGGTCCGCTTGGCAACTAATCCCGAGAATTGGCGTAGGCACTAGTTTTTACGGAAGCGACTGCCATCTGACCTTCCAACCCAGAGGGTAAACTAGACCTTATTGGGATTAGTCCGGTTTCCTCACGATGTTTTCCTTCACCGAAAAGCGACTGGTAAATATCAAATGATAGTTGGGGTAGATTTTGAATACTTTTATTTAAATACCTAAACATACAGAATATAAACCAATGTATTCGAGTCAGTTTCGGGCCAAAGTTGGTAGATTTTACGGTATGAGGGTTACATTGCGTTAGAAATAATTTAACTATGCTATCCTTGGCTCTGTGGGCACCACTATCAGGTATGCGAAACTCCTCCTTTCGGGCAAACTCGGCTCCGTTCGGCTCAGAATTGCTCCGACCAATTATTAGGGTTGACACAACTTGACGTCCCTTTGCGTGCACGACCACAAATAAGATAATGGCTTGCATTTTGACAACCCTATATAGCCGAAAGGGATAGTGCCATATATTAGAAAAGGGCAGCATGATTCGACCCTGAACCGCTCTCAAACTTCGGTTTCGTAGGAAGTTTCAATTCTGTACGGTAGTCTATTATTTATTCTGTGCCACTATCACGTATTTAGGTGTTCGTGGCATGCAAAGGACTAATGGTAGTTATTTATTTTTCTCTAGGTGAGAGCAGGACAGTGCGATTAGCTGCGCCTCTCCTCGACCCCTTCGAGAGGCGTGGCTTCTGTGTCGTACACGTCAATTCAAAACTCAAAGGTAAGTCAGGTACAGTGAGCAACAGAAGTATTAGTAAACCGGGCGAGGTATTCAAAATGCCACACTAACGCTCTTTCTTAAAAAAAATGTGTCGTTATCTATGAAAAGGGACCTTATTGTCGATGGCGCTTACGCCATTATTAACGATGCTCCGATATAAATACAATGCCGCGCGACGCTGTGCGGCGTAAGCGCCATCGACTATAAGGTCCCTTTTCATAGATGATGCACCATATTATCTCGTATTCATCTAAATTTTAGTTTTGAACATCTCGCCTACTTACACATTTCTGCTGTTAACTACGAGTAATTCCATCAGCAGTCAGTTTCGTAAAAAGTAGAGCTCCACCATTTCTTGATTAAGGTTGCCGTGCGGAAGCCATGCAGGGTCTCTTGGCGAGCCGTGGCAAAAAGACGAGACAAACGCTGTAGGATAAGATTACCTAAGGTACCTAACTGATAAAAACTTTGGTCATTGAAAAATTAACTGTGATATTGATGTTTAATTTAAATATACAGGGTGGCTAAAAATAACTGCATTCCCGTTGCCAGTGAGGTTTTGGGATTATACTGAGCAACTGTTACTATGGGACCAACCCCGAAAAAAAAAAATTGGCTGTTTCATACATTTTGGCTGGTCCATGTTCTATGGAGGGTAAATTTTCAGTATAATCCCAAATCCTCCCTGGCAACGGGAATGCCGTTATTTTTAGCCACCGTGTAGAGATGCACTGATCAGTGCTACAACATACCAAGGGTTATGTTATAAGAGAGGCACAGATATGTATGAAGACGGGGTCCCTTTGTTTCCCATAAAGTTAAACTCATAATCATAATGTAATGTATTGTTTGTCATATTATCGTTAGTCATAAAACTGAAAGCGTTAACTATTCAGGATTTTCGTAAGGTTATTCTATAGATAGGTTAGGTTAGGTTTGTTTTATGGCAATCCTGAAAAGTTACGCGTTTCTGAGAAAACCAATTATGACTAACGAAAATTCGGACAAACAATACATTATGACTTAAAACTATTTGGGAAACAATAGAGACCCGTATGAAGACACTGCACACTGAAGTACATTTTAAGGCACAGCTCCGAAATTACGAAATAAAATTCAGATTTTCCTTAGAAAAAACCGACATGACGCACGGAAAAAAACCGACATGATTCACGGAAATGTATTTGAAACCGTTGACATAGATATCTAGGGACCAGCCTTACGGGCAATAATAATGAGGCATGACAGGGGCCAGTACAGCGGTGTGACACCGCTACAACGCGATTGGTTGATGAGTTCGCATCACGCGCGCGATTGGTTGATGAGTTCGCATCAATCGCGCTATTGTTCGCAACTATTTGCGTTAGACTGCACGATTGGCTGGAATTCGAGATTGACACCGCTGACCTAGTACTATTTTTAGTGCCCGTAAGACCAGTCCTTAGATATATACGTCAATGTGTGAAACAGATTTTTTCTCCTTTTCAGTGTTGGCACCATAGTCGAAGTCCATTACATAACATAAATATTCACCTCACACAATCGTGTCCTATCCACAGATCATCCACTATACCGGGACACAGTGACCATACCCTTCGACACCGGCCGACCCTCTGAAGTCACACCCTGCACGCGCGTCGACCAAGACGCGCTCAACGACTGCCAGCCAGTCAACTGTGAAACTTATTACAACGGCCACAAGCCTCATTTTAGCAAGCGCCTAAAACGATGTATATCAGCAGTAGCCTGCTCTGAAGATGATATTTACGATGAGGATTCAAACGAATGTGTGGGCAGAATAACAGAAGACGATATTCATGAAATTAAGTCCTTAAGTAAAACGAAAATTGGAAAAACGAGTAAAAATAAAGATCACAAGGAAATTTTAACAAATACTACGAGAACTGCTGGCGCTATGAGGTATGCGGGATCAAAGAAAATCGTAGAGGATTATAACTTGTGCAAAATACCAAAAAAGTTTTTAGACTGTTTGAAATCGCCAAAATTTCTGATTGGTGTAATTTGCGTGCAGTGCTGTATAGTTATTCTATTAGCCTATTATAATAGAGACAGATTATACTGTGTTAGAAAAGATAAAGAAGTTTTAAATACGTTCTTTAACTATAATCAAGAAGATTCTATAACCACACCTTTAATAAGCACAAGCCATGGTACTGTAACTACATGTCAATTCCAAACTGATTCATCGTCTAATATTGACACTAAGATAAAATTGTATAAAGCGTGTCAGGAGAAGAATGCTAAAGCTAGCATGTCAGATGATATTTTATCGAGATGTCTTAAAAGACGCGACTGGATAGCAAAGCCTAAATCCTCAGAAGTTATACAAAGTGTAGATCACGGTATACAAGTATATGATACAGTAGAGACATCAGACCACGGGACATCTAACATAAAACAGGATATCTTGCCAGCAATATCATCAGAGCAGCAAGTGACATGTTTCGAATATGAACCGCACAACTTCTACACAAGATATGTAACAGCACTTCAAAGAACGCATTCATTGACAGAAAATTGCGCTCAAGCAAGTTTCCCGAAAGATTCTATAGATGATTTTTTATCAGAACGCGGTCGCACTCCGTCTTCAATGTCAGGGTCTAGTAGGACTTCGAAGAATAATTTAGATACGGTTCTTTCGTTGCTGTCACAGAAGGTAAGGCCATTTTCGGAGCCTGGAAGCGAGGATATGGAACTGTTGCATATGTCGCGGGTGTCCGTTTATTCTTCTTCAAACGCATCAGATTTATGAGATAAAGATTTAAGCTAGATTCTTAACTCTCTGTAGCTAAAACTTTTTTGTGCAACTGAGATGTAAGCTGTTTCAATTTCGTATTTGGAACGTGCAACGTCGTGGGTGCCGGCTTTTTAACCCTTTTCTAGGCCGCACCAATCTAAAAGGTTTTCCCGAAAAATCCAAATATATTCCGATTAATCCAGCTTTGATGATTCATTTGAAGACAAGTCAAAGTTCCCGAAAGTGCAATCTAATTTGAATCTATTTATTTATTTATTTATTTCCACACTTACAACTATCTTTACAGGTGCTAAACCTAAGACAATAGTGCAACTATTAACATATATAATTATATATCTATCTAACATATGTATATCTCTAATTGATGTTATGTCGCATATAACATAATATGAACAATGTGGACTTAGTGAATTCAGTCAGAGAACACCAAAACAAATCAATGTTCTCGGCGACTAGGTTAAGGGTCCGCACCGCGCGCGTCAGCGGCGCCTTCCCTAGCAGGTTGGTGCGCCCGCGCCGCTCGGCCAGCAGCCGCGGCCGGAGCCGCCGCCACACGTACCTGTCGGGCACGTACAGGCTCACACAGCTCAACACAACACTGTTGTAGGCTTTCCCCCGCAGCAATCTGAACAAGTAATAATAATAATAAGCGCAGCACCACCTCTCGACACCCCTGAGCCGCTCATGCCGGTGTTGCGCCTGGCCGTCTTCACGATGGCGCATCAGGTGCCCATCTAACGAGTGGCGAGTCACCACCTGCCTCGATAACACTGTATAACACAATGTTATGGCAGGTGTCCGGAACTCTTAGCAATAGCCCAGATTTATTTTCCACCCAAATTTAAACCATAGACCAGGACTCTTTCCATTTTTCTATAATAGCTCCCAATGCCTGCTGAAACCGGTTTACGGGTATCTATTTATGTACCCGTGAATGGGTTCCAGCAGGCGTTCTACATGACATCAAAGCTCTCCAAACGGCCTCTACGTGTTGGATCTATATCCCCACGCACGCCTTATAAATGACCGGGCTTAAAAACCGGAGAGTTTGTAACGGAGATACAAAGAATAATAATAATAATATGTTTATGCTCTCTGCGCACCTGCAACTCGTTGTATCCCACCATGCCCAGGACAAACAACGTGGGATACATAAGAGGGTAAAAAGGATATACTCCATATTGTCGTAAATACAGAAAACGAATAAATTTATTTTGTATACGTTCGATCATTAACTGGTATTTCGCCTCATGCGGAGCCCAGATTACTGCATTACATTCGAGATTGCTGCGGACGAGAGCATTATATAAAGCCGCAACTGCTCCAATGTTCGTAAAGCTGTGAGACCGACGCAGTACAAAACCAAGCATCCTGTAAGCTATTTTACAAATATTTTTAATATGATCCCGAAATCTCAAATCGGAATAAAGTTGAAATCCTAGTGGACCGTATGTGGTGGATAAATCGTACTATGCCTAGAAAAGGTTTAAGGCGGTTGTCCCACCGCCGACAGGAAAACTAGCTATCGACTTTCTTGGTCTAGAAATTTACATGTAAATGTAAGGCATGTTAGGCATGTGTGAATAAAGGATGTATTTACTTATCGTTGGTAATGGTAACTGATCACGCTGCGAGCCACAACTTTTATCAAAGCTGTAAAACAAAAATTGCTCATCAATACATCGGCGGTAGGCTTAGAGCATTAATAACCGGAGTCGCCTTTAAGAGCTTACCCCTCTGCCGAAAACCTTGCACAATTGTGCACTTTTGTATGGACTGACGTTTATCTGACTATTTGTACGTTACGTACAAATCATGTACAAATAGCCATACATTTGACGTGCCCCTCCCCCGCAAAAATCGCCAGACTGTTTTGTACAGAAAGTGACAGCCAAGGCGTCTCCAGTTACTAAATGATCTAAGGCGGTAGGGCAACTATCTAAAACATTATGGTAAAACGAGAACAATGTACTAAATACATTATTATAAAGATTAAAAGAAAAGGTACTTTTATTTTGTTATTAATATATATTCAAACAATAGTATGATGCGTTCAGTTTATTTATCCATCAATAATCCATCTATATTTTACACACATTTCACACTATAATACACTCTATAACCCCCTTATTCATAAAACTTTACGGGCCTGATTTATTTAATTTTTTTTGTCCCTTTCTTACAAATACATATAAGTCAAAATGGCAGATAAAGACAAACGATTATTAGCTAATTGAGGCTTGCAGCGCGTTTATGAATAAGGGGATAAGGATCTCTTTGTATCCTAAATCTTAATCTAAGAGTCGGTTGCACCAAACCGCCTGTCACTGTTAAAGCGTTCGCTAAATTTATTTGTACGGGAAATTTCATACTTCACTGCTGTTTGACGTCAATCAGTCTGTTAAATGTGGTTGGTGCAACTGGGCCTTAGACTGGTTCTTCCTTTACACTAACTGTCAAATTCAGAGCCTGTGGTGGTTCAATTTCTTTTTTTTTCTCAGGCGCTTTTCTATTACTCCTTTTCCTAGGTTTTAAAGGTCCTAAACTAGGATCTCTCTCACACACGATTCTTTTATGTCTAGCCAACGCTTTCTCATCTTTAAACGGCTTCACACATGTCATACAGCAAAACGGCACCTCACCCGCGTGAATCTTGTTATGAGTAATAAAGTTACGTTTATTCGTAAACTGTCTAGGGCAAATTTCGCAAGGATAAGGCTTTTTATCTGAATGCGTGATCATATGTTTGTTTAAATGCATTTTGCGGGCGAATTTCTTTTGGCACGTTTCGCAGGTGTAAGGTTTTTCCCCATTATGAGCTTTCTTATGATATGCTAGAAGATCTCTTCTTGTAAATTGTCTATCACAAAGGTCACATGGGTAAGGCTTTTCTGCAGAGTGACTTAGTAGATGAGAATTTAGCTGTCCTTTTTGCACAAACTGGCGCTGACAGAGATGGCACGAATAAGGCTTTTCACCGGTGTGGATTCTTAAATGGCAGGTTAAGTTGCGTTTGTCGGCGAACTGTTTTGAGCATATGTCGCATTTGAAGGGCTTTTCTCCGGTGTGTATGCGGATGTGGTCGATTAAGTTGCGTTTGTTGGTGAGTTGCTTGTGGCATATTTCGCATTCGAAGAGCTTGACACCTACAAAAAAATATTATGGTAAATACAGTTCAGCGGCTGTAGCATGATTGGCTCTTTCGTCTGTCACGTTCTAAGAAGTATGCAAGTGCGAAAGTTACGCATGACACGACAGGCGATAAAAACGCGACCATGCTGGCGCCGCAGAAGGAAAACATGCGTCTGCAACGAAAGTCATATTTTTATGATATATGGGGCAAAATCCTCGAGAACTTAAAAATTATTATTTATTTAAGTAATACGGGTAAAATATATTTCTTCAATTATTTTTTTATTTAGCCGAAACAAAAGAGACTTAAAGGAACTGTTATATGGTTCATTTTATATCGTGGACTGCGGTTACCAAAATTTGGTACCTATATATTTTTGGTTGTATACCGTACACTACACCCAACGCGTCGAATGGTCACTTTTTTATGGAGTAGCTGTGACGTAAAATGTTTGTTACATTTGTTTGGAAGTTTAGCACAATAATTTATTTAGAAATGTAACGTTTGAATAATAAAAATACGGTAAAAATGTATTTATAAAAATACGGTAAAAACGTAACATATCTTTTTAGATTAAACCTTATTTATAGAGGATTGAAGGAACTGTCATAGGGACCATTATTCGACGCGACATACATAATTTAAGGCTTTTACCTACCCATGATAGCTGGGCCGTCGATCAACCCTGAAACGTGAACAATTTACATAATTAGAATTACAGTGTATTCTTTTACAATTCACTGAAATGTCGTATAAAATAGTTAAAGGATTTGGTCTTTAAGAGGCCTTCAGAGTTTGAGAGACACATCTCAGTCATTCCCAGTAATTCAATTCTCAACCTTGCTATGCTTCTAATGCAATTTTCCTGTTCTAATAGATTTTTATAGAAACGAAACCTAGACATTTTATTTTGTGACCTTAGAAGTACCTAGTAACATTAATATTTATTAACACATCAACTATCAGCGACCCGCTAGGGGGGTTCTCTGTTTGTAATATTTTTTCGCTGTAAACTATTGTTTTAAGCCTTACGAGAGCACCCAAAGTTTCACAAGGATACAACAAAGAAATTTCCAAAAAAATAATCAATAAAAAATACCTGCAGCAACATGCGTCCGCAAATGTCTTTTCAAATTAACACGCTTCGTAAACCGTTTCTTGCATACTTCGCATTTATACGGTTTCTCCCCAGTGTGTACTCTCTTATGGATCGTTAAACACGACGCACTCCTGAATTTCTTGTCGCATATTGCACAGGAGTAAGGCTTTATGTCGAGATGTATTCGAATGTGCGTATTTAAGACGGTTTTGCTTGAGAAATATTGGTTGCAGGTGTGGCATAGGAATGTCTTTTTTGATTTCATTTTTTTGTAATAACTTAGAGGTGCGTTTGGTTGTGGTGCTGTGCTAACGTCTGTCGTTTTTGGGGATGCTGTGCAAGTCTCCGTTGTAGTTGTCTCTGAAACAACGAGGTTTCGTGAAATATAATTTCGTTAGAAAGTTTACACACTATTAAATAGATAGCTCCGAATAATTAAATTACAAATATAAAAAAACTAACTCAACAACAACAAATCGATTGTGATAAAACAGGTATCTAATCTCCCCAATCCCAGAGTCATTTCTGCAGTTTTTAATTTGGTACATACCTTCATTTATTTCATTATAGTTCAAAAATTCGATTTGCATTTGTCCTTTTAATAAGTTTTTGGCAAAAATTTCATTTTTGGTACGAGTTTTTACCGCTGACTGTACTTTTCTTTCCACAGACAACTAATACTCGTGAACGTACCAGTACTAGAGATTAATTATACATATATTGATTCAAGTGTTGTTTCCATCTTCATTCATTTCAAATATTAGTTTGTGCGTTTTCATTGTTATAGATGGGTATTTTAACTTAAAAGTGTACCATTTTTTTTCAAAAATCCATCAACTTTTGGGTTATTTCTACTCAGAATCACGAGGACTATCGATATATAAGAAAAAAAATGTGTCCCAATTAAAATGTCAGTCTTGTAACGCATTTTCACATACATTTTGTATAGACCATTACAAAACTGACACCCAAAATTTTTATGATAAACTGGGGACACATTTTTTCTTTGTCTCATTCAATAGTACTCGTGATCCTGAGTCTAAACAACACAAAAGTTGATGGTTTTTCGAAAAAAAGTAAATGGTATCATTTTTTCTGAAAACCTCCAGATAGTAAACATTTTAAAATCATAATCATAATAACAAATGTGCCTCTTCCTTACAGTACCTAGCATTATTAATTAAGGGTGTTAGTGCTTTTATTGTCTATTTGCAAACCACTTTCAATTATTCTTATTGCAACAATATACCTACCGACAATAATTGAAATTACATTGAATAATAATTCAGTTCATTTTATTGGTAAAGTGATAATAATATTTAAAAATTACATTACTGTTTTACGTTATAATTTTATTGTCAAATTTAAACAATTTCATGCTGTTTGTTAAGGGTTGTTCACAACTCACAGACACTTAGCGCCACTTGCACCATAAATAAATAATAATAAATAAATATACTACCCACTACCCCGGGGTTAACTGATAAACCGTTAACCCTGTATCAAAATGTACTGGTAACCATGGCAACTCCAGGTTTAACCGGTTAACCCTGGGTTACTGATTGGTGCAAGTGGCCCTTAAGTATTAACACCTATGAATGATGGCGAGAAGACCTTGACGCCTTTGATAGGAACTGGTGGCTGAAGACGGGTCAAGACCGGGAGACGGGTCAAGACCGGGAGACGGGTCAAGACCGGGAGACGGGTCAAGACCGGGAGACGGGTCAAGACCGGGAGACGGGTCAAGACCGGGAGACGGGTCAAGACCGGGAGACGGGTCAAGACCGGGAGACGGGTCAAGACCGAGAGACGGGTCAAGTAGTTACTTTTTGTGCTTTTTGCTTACTTAATAGTTGTTCTCCAAACATATTATTTATGTTTACAAGTGAAACTTGAGGCATATGCTTCAAGGAAAAAGTATCGATAATTGTGGTTATCAATATAGGAACTCCCTGCCCGTCATGTAATTTGCCCCCTAAAATGCGATGTCTGGTTATAATTTAGTAGACCACATACGGCAAATACATTTACACCTGCAGTGGATCATTTTGTGTAAATTGACAAAGGATCCTCAACCCACATAATACTAGTACAAAGACCCCAATTAAGTTTTATGTTGACTCTTTATCATTTTAAACTACGAAAATATTAAGCACAACATTTGTTGGGACGTCAGTCTTTCCGTGACCACATCTGGTGCAACTCAGCTGAAACGTCGGAATTAAAGGTCAAAACAATAAAAACAATGAAATTATATCGCGGTAGACCCGTTTGTGTAATTAAATATTAAGCACAATTCTCAAAAGGCTAGAGTTATGTTGTAGTTATAATTTCCTGTTTCCTACATACATTCTATTGTCTGGGAGAGGACAGTGACTTCTGACACAGGTTTTTACCTAGCTCAGAAGACAGGGACTTCAACACCCATATGTACTGGTTTGTCAGTAACAATATTTCATTTATTTTTATTTTATTTATGTCATTGTCAATATAATTTTTTGTGCTCCGTAGAAAATTGTGTTCACAACACACTTATTGGATTATCTCAGACTTAAAAACCGGTTATATGCGTTTTTTGAGTGATTTTCATTTGTCAAAAAAGTCCCAAGGTTTTTAACTTTTCATTTTAGACAGTCTGGCCTAGTGGGTAGTAAAGTGGGCCTGGGTTAAAATCCCGGTAAGGGCATTTATTAGTGTGATGAACACAAATATTTGTTCCTAAGTCATGGGTGTTTTTCTATGCATATAAGTATGTATTCATCTATGTAAGTATGTATATCATCGCCTAGGTACCATTATAGTACAAGCTTTGCTGTTTGGGGCTAGGTTAATCTGTGTAAGATGTCCCATGACATTTATTTATTTCATACACTTGTATGAAATCATATCTGTTGGACTTGGAGGTAACTTTCTGGGACTCAAGGAATTAATGACCTAATAACCTAATTGAACACACAAGTTGTACTTTCCATAACTATAATAATAAGACTTCCGTGAGACAGACACATTAGGGTAAACGTACTTTTAAGTCAAAAATTGCTCGTGAGTGACCTGTTTTAAAATATTTCATTTTCTACTTACCCTCAGCCGGCGAAACCTCAGGCGGCAGCACCTCGGTTTTGATCTCAATCTCATATTTAATTACAGGCTTCGCCTCTTCTTGGCACGGCTCGCTGTCGGACCATTCCGGCTCCACTTTCACGGTCACTTCTTCCTTTACATGTACTTGGTCTGACATTCTTTCATTGCTCATTGTGTTGAAAATACAACAATCGGTCAGCGATGTTGTCGGCTTCCAAAATCAAAGCGTGGTTTCAAGACCGAGTAACAACTAAATTTGCTAAAGATTATTTCGATAAGAAATCCCTTTGCTTTTAATTTTGTGAGCACATTTTAAAAAGGTATAGAGCGCAAAAAATCGATGTTGTTAAAGTTCTATTTCTCATTCATGCTGTCGCGTCTCCGCGTCGCCTGTCATCTGTCCGTGTCCGCCATGATTGCTTAAATGTCAATGTCAAAAGTTTTTGTTTCTTTTCACGCAGATATTTATGGCATACTATCCGAGAATATATTGCCATTTGTTTCTCTTTTTTATGGAATACAGTCTGACAAAAAAGAGTAGAAATTAAGAATGACAATACTGTAGTTTCGTCCCGTTTTCTTATTATATATATACATTGATTTGAAAGGGACGACACTACAGTATTGCCACTTTTTAATTTCTACTCTACTCTTTTTTGTCAGACTATAGTGTCATTTGTTTCTCTTTTTTTATGAAATAATAAATACAGTCTATCAACCTACTTTGTCAGTAGAAATAGGCGCAAAATTCATCACTAAAGTCATTTCCGTCAGTTAAAAAACGGCAAATTTTTAAAATATACGCGCGAAGTATTATCGTCCCATAGAAAAATTAAATTTCGTGCCTTTTTCCACTGACACTGTTGGTTGACAGACTTTAATAAAAACTATAGTCAACCTTGAAAATATTGGTAATTTTCCAGTTTCATGCACAGTGTGCAAGTTCTTTATCATCATGCAAGTCGTGCAAGTCCAACGACAAGTTCTGCTGAATGCTGGAATCAAGCTGGAATGCAAATGTTGGGATAAGTATTGAATAAGTACCTTTTCTCTGACAACGTCACATACAAATTAGGAGTAGAGCCAAGAAAATAAAAGTAAAGCTTTGATCCATGAAATGGTACTAACGGAAATGTCTGCTTAGCAAAATTATTAATGTAAATAAATGAATTAATGTAATGAATTATTAGTGTATAAAATATTAATGTTATAGCACAGAATAAGTAATAGTATTATCATACAGAACGGCCACGCACCGCCCCGCCCCGACTCGCATTACCTCGCCCCGCGACTGGCCGCGACATGAATCTGGCGGTCCTCTCAGTAATAAAGCGACTTACCCACACATACACAATGACGCGTGTACAGAGTTACAGACGTGCCGCGCACACATATAAACGCAAAGGATTTTTGATGTATGGGGACACGCCGGGCCCTGTGATTATAGTTATAATATGTTATGTAACAAATGAGTAGGTATTTGGACCTACCCATATTAAGTCCACATTTGATCATTTAGTGAGAGTCTACAAAGAAATTCTTCGTTGGATACCATTTCCTTATATACTGTGTATAAAACTAATAGTACCTACCAATACTGTAGGTAGGTACATTACTTCTGTAAATGTACTTATTTACGCATACCCCACCCCAGTTTGCGAAAAACAAAGTCATTTTATATAATATAACATAATTTATTAAAGTAGTAGGTAATTATAATTAAAAACTATTCATAATTAATAATTAGTTATACTAGTACACATAATCGAGCAATATTTTTATTTGTCGGCGATTTTTTTTCGTAGCATTTTAATAAAATTTGGTACTTTTGTATAAAGAGCTCCTCATTCTGGCCGGAATAAATACAAAATCACAATTTGTACAAAAAAATGTAAATAAAGTCTATTAAGCTATTTCCGTCAGTATAAAAAAGCGGCAAATTTAAAAAATGTAGGCGCCAAGGGTTATCGTCCCATAGAAAAATTGAATTTCGCGCCTTTTTCTACTGACAAAGTTGTTTGTACCGGCTATAATTAATTTTTACGCCGAGTTAAGAAAATACCGTACGTTATCGTAACTCGGAGGAAGGTATTGCGCTTATATTGTAGGTACAGAATAGGGAAACCTTATCTATTCACCAAATTTTATCAAAATCAGACGAAAAAATGCGAATTTAAATTGCCATTTCGATGCATGAAAGGCAGTGTGAGACAGACTGCCCATTCCTTTCTATTTAATACAGTTAAAGATGTGTCTGTTCTGTAGTCAGCATCAAAATATAGTTACAGCCATAGTGACCAAAAATATCGCAACACATCCTTATTTCTATGATGTACTGTTTTAAATTTGGCCACTTGGGCGGTCACTAAAAATGTCTGCAAATCGATCACGATTTTTCACAACGCAATTTTTGATGAACGGCCAAACTGCGCTTTTGCGTAAAAGTCTTCTGACAAACGTCACAAGGATACGTAATCTGCGCGTGTACATCTTTATGTCTCCCCAGCAGCCACTTCAAAGTAAACTGCTTCCCGCAGATATCGCAAGCATATGGCTTTTCACCAGTGTGTATCTTTCTATGCGTGATCAAGCAACTTAACTGCGCAAACTGTTTCTGACATACTTCACAAAAGAACGGCCGGCTACCAGTGTGTATATTTCTATGATTATTTAAATTAACTTTTAATGTGAACTGTTTATCACATATCTCGCACACGAATGGTTTCTCGCCACTATGAGTACGCTTATGGACGTTTAGGTACTTTTTGACAGTGAAAACTTTTCCACATTCATCGCAAGGATAATTTTCTTGTTTATGCGTTAGTTTATGCCTCGTTAGATATTGTTTGACAGCAAATTGTTTATCACATTCATCGCATGAAAAAGGCTTCTCTCCAGAATGTAACTGTCTATGAAGTTGTAATTCCTCTTTACGGATGAATCTTTTCTCGCATAAGTCGCAGCCGAAGCGTCTCTCTCTAGTGTGAACGCGTATGTGTTTATTTAATTCACAGTTTCTTCGAAACTTCTTATCACACCAGTCACAGGAGACAGATTTTTCTTTCACATCCGTCACATGTTCAGCTCGCCTGTGTGCTATTAAGTGATCTAGAATATCGAAGGTTTTTTTGCAAATGGTGCAAGTGTATAGCTTCGCTGAAGATATTTCTATGTTCCAGCTTCTTTCCTGTTCTTCATTGGTTGCGGATGTTGATCCTTGGTGGCATGTGTCAAGATCTGCGCCCAGTGGATCTGAAAGATATAGTGTTCATGTTGTAATAAACAAGTCAACGAACTAGAATAAGGGCTCATTTAGACGATGCGAGAACTCGCATGCGAGTTTCATTACATTGCGGGTTTTGGTCGGTCAACCTCAAAAATGATCCCACGTGCATTGTGCGCAGCGCGAGCGACTCAATTGTACTGCGCGCGGCTTGACAAAGTCAAATATTGTAATGCCGCGCAAGATGTTTTACATATAGAATTTTTTGAAGTAAAAACTTCTTTAGGCGCGTTAGGCATTTTTGCTCTATAAATTTACTGAGCAGTACTTGTGCAGCAAAGAGGATTATAGTAAAATTATTCAGATAAAACACTGACAGGCAGACCAAAAAGGAGATGGCAGGATGACCAAAACGCTTTTCGCAGCGGCTGGCGGGAGCATGCACCAAACCGTAAAGAACGGAGAGGCCTTAGGCGGAAGAAACGAGAGGCCTTTGCCCAACAGTAGGTGAGTATTTAAAAAAAACCGGGCAAGTGCGAGTCCGACTCGCGCACGAAGGGTTCCGTACCATAATGCAAAAAACGGCAAAAAAAAGGTCACCCATCCAAGTACTGACCTCGCCCGACGTTGCTTAACTTCGGTCAAAAATCACGTTTGTTGTATGGGAGCATTGGGAGCCCCACTTAAATCTTTATTTTTATTCTGTTTTTAGTATTTGTTGTTATAGCGACAACAGAAATACATCATCTGTGAAAATTTCAACTGTCTAGCTATCACGGTTCGTGAGATACAGCCTGGTGACAGACGGACGGACGGACGGGCAGCGGAGTCTTAGTAATAGGGTCCCGTTTTACCCTTTGGGTACGGAACCCTAAAAAGACACTGAATGTGCCTGAGATAATTTAAAAAATAAAGAGAAATGCTAGAGAAAAAGTTCGAACACAAGTGTTTTTTGTACTCAGATAATATTCATATTTAAAGTCTATTCATCCTTACTTGTCTTATCATTTCAAAATGTAAACAAACACTTCTCGAAGACATTATCACACTTTTATCTGGAATTACACAATAATCATCACTTAAAATGTTGTTCTATACTTAAAGAAACTCACAAAGTATTGAAATCGATCAAATAAACACTGAAAAATATCATTTTTAATAAGATTTTCATAAATAATTGCAGTAACGAACGGAGCACCTCAAAAACATCTGACATTACGATGTCTAGATTGTCTATGAATCATATTGTTGGAATGACACTTTGACGTCACATTTGTTTGATAGGACACGTAAGGATGAATAAATACACTTTATATTATTGTAAAATAAAATTGAAGACATAATGAACACCTAAATGTCTTATTTTTACCCAGATGCTCCTTGGGCAAGTTCCAAACTAGAACCTTGGATCCAGGGAAACTCATACAGATGGCAGCACTAAACAGAATTTACTGTAACAATTTAAAGACACAGGTTCAGTCTGTTGAGAGTTGAGGTATTCCAGAAAAGTGTGTGTTATGTTATGTGCACCCCGATGTTTTTGGTGCTGGTATGTTTTACACTAGTGACTAGCCAAAAAATAGGTAAAACTTGAAAAAACTGATACTATTATAACATTTCTAAGTACATTTGGAGCTTCGTACCTATTTTTGATTCGTGGTTTGGTAATTATTTTACAATAAATTTAAAATGGTAATTAATTTAAAATAAAAAAGTTATAAATACACCAAATCATTCCGGCGCCAAAAATCCCAACATATGGTTATGTGAGATTATTTTATTACATTTCAGATAAAGCTTGGAAGCCAATATATGACATGGTAACATCTGATAACTTAGCTTTAAATTTAAGGGTATATTCACCGTCCAGTGCCTGTTTCCTTGCGGAATGCCCTTTTGTCACAATTGATCAGTGCCCTGTTTCTCAAAAGCTTGTAACTTGTAATAAAAGTGGAAGTCCCTTTCTAACAAAAGCTGTCAAGAAGGGACTTCCACTTGTATTACAAGTTACAAGCTTTTGATAAACTCTCGTCTGCAGGTGCAGCATGGTTAAATTTTTTATCGCCTGTCACTATGCCTGTCACTTACGCACTTACATACTTGTTAGAATGTGACAGGCATGGTGACAAGCGTTAAAAATGCGACCGTGCTACCGTAGGTAATTTATAGGCATCGGAGTTTTTGTCGTATGGTAAGACTAATATCAAGCTATGGAGTCGACATTTGCCATAAATGTAAACTCATATTCATACTCATACTCATTTATTTAATTTATCTCAAAATACCTTTAGAGTGGTCGGTCGTGTATATTATCTTAGTCGAGTTATAAAAAAAAAATATTTTTCTATTACATTATGAATTCATAGACTCCATAGCTTGCCATTAGTCTTACCATGCGACAAAAACTCCGATGCCTAGTAATTTATTGCAACAAGTTTTTGGGAAAATCCTTAAATCTGGTACTCATAGTCTGCAACAAGGGGACACAGCTACCCGCTAGAGCTCAGAGCCAGCAGCCAGTACCGTCTTTACCATAAGGGCACACGGGGCCCGTGCCCAGGGCCCCCATCCTCAGGAGCCCCCAAGGACAGACAGTAACAGTATATTTGATTACCCATAATAAATAGAAGATCATAGTAGAAAAATGTTACTTTAATTAGCTTTCTTTACTTTCCGAAAGGGCCCCCAAATTCTTATGTACCCATGGGCCCCAGCATAGTTTAAGCCGGCCCTGCCAGCAGCTGACAGGTGTAAGGACCACCTATCCGAGTAGGAACCCAGACAGGTTTTACACAATATAACTTACCGTCTACATCGTCCGGCACATCAGGCGTTATCTCAATCTCTAGCGGCTCACATTTAATTACTTTCTCGGCAAACTGTGCTGACTCGACTGTGTTGTCATCGTCTGAATGAGGCTCTTCTTTTATTTGGACTTGGACCGAGTCCGACATAATGCAATTCGGTTTGTATTGTCGATTCCTAACTAATAGTGTAGCCCTTATTATTGTCCACGCAGTTTGTAATTCAATAAATATATTTATTAAGTCTCTTAATTCAGTTTTATGGAAATAAAACGACTTCACGATTTCATTTTTGTTTTCCTTTGACAAGTTTGACATGACATGTTATTGCGTTTAGATACAACTTGTGAAAAAATGTTGTTCAAGTAAAGTAAATGAAGTATTTAGTACTAACCTGAAAAAAAAATACGATGTTTTTATTCGAAAATATATTAAAGGCTCCATAATGGCAGGTGTAATACATGTTACACTTACTATTATATTCATATAATTTATAAAAGTTTAAAAAGGAGATGCTATGACACATTGCGAACGAAACGTAATGAGTCATTGACATAGACCTATAATATTTCAGTGGTCATTGACAAGGTTTGTTTTCTTTTTATTCTGCTACAGCACAGACAATCATAGCCATCCATATTAATTAAATAAATAAAACAATAAATTATTAATAATTTATGAAATTGAGTAAAATGCATCTAAATAAACTGTATTTTAGTATCCAAGTTACAATAAGATTATTATTATAAAATAAGAAATTATTCATTCATTCAATACACCTGCTAACGGAACGGATTAAGGAATGGTATTTGCATCAATCATTCAAGTTCATTCAATCAATCAAATGCAATTGTCGCTGATTGCCAATGCCAACCGATCTGCGATCAAACGATATAATTTTAACTGTGATATTTAGTTGAAGGCTCTCAAATCGTCGCGGAGGCGTTTTGCCTGTTTGGCGTATGTCGTAGTCAATTACCACGACACCGTGACAAAGTTTCGTGACCCGCATTCTGTGTTGTGTTGTGGACAGTGGTGTCTTGAATAACACGTATTTACCACACATTCTTATCGTTTTAGCGTAGTGTAAATGGATTACAATGCTTCATTTACTTTCGTAAACACGTAACGTCATCAGGTGAGTGATTATTTGAGTCATATTTGTATATTTTATTGGTTATTTATGTTATTGTTCTTGGCTTTGATTTTCGCATAATTTGGACGCGAGCGATTTGCGAGATGAGTCGGACGTGGTCTCACAGCCGGTGAAAGTATTTAATCGTGATTATTAGTTCTAATCCATTTTAGTCCCATTGTTTATTAGATTTTCATTCAGGTACAGTTTCATTGTGACACATTTTTGGATGAATGAAATATACACCGTGTTTTTTTTTGATTTCCGTTAATTTCAAGGGTGCATTCCTGAGCTTAAATCAAGTAACTTTCTCAAAGACACCGCTATTCTAATTAACTCCATTTCGGAGATAATCAATAAAAAAATTTTTTCCTATAACGCCTCTACAAGCGTGTACACTTGCCTTAGGGCCGGTTTACATATTGATTAGTGTTTAGAATGAGTTCATACATTTGCTACTAAACTTAAGTACAATCTCGGTCGATCGATGTTCGAAATGACATTGATATGTCACAGATTTCAATTGTTTAGTTGAATTAAATGTAATGCCCGTGTTACAACAACGCTATATGCTACAATTAATTACTTTTTAAACTTAAACTTTTTTTTAGAAAAAAACAAAAAATTTTTTTTTTTTAAACTAACTATGCCATTTAGTTTTCTTAAACGTACTTAACCATACCCCGAAGTTAACGGAATTCAATAAAAACACGGTGTATAAAAATTCGGCCAAGTGCGAGTTGGCACGCGCACGAAGGGTTCCGTACCAATACGCAAAAAACGGCAAAAATATCACGTTTGTAGTATGGGAGCCCCACTTACATATTTATTTTATTCTGTTTTTAGTATTTGTTGTTATAGCGGCAATAGAAATACATCATCTGTGAAAATTTGAACTGCCTAGCTATCACGGTTCATGAGATACAGCCTGGTGACAGACAGACAGACGGACAGCAGTCTTAGTAATAGGGTCCCGTTTTTACCCTTTGGGTACAGAACCCTAAAAAGAACAAAAAGTCATTGCTTATGCTTATGTTTTAGTTATCATTAATTGGCACAAATTTTTTAAAATATAGGATAATAATAATACAGTACAGCCTAGGACCTCAGCTGGTCCTAAAGGAAAATAAAATATAACATTTTTTTTTTTTTGAGGAGCCTATATCCTACTGCTGGGCTAAGGCCTCCCCCTAGACTTCCAATCCTCCCGATTAACTGCAGCATCCTTCCAGTTGCTGAGAAATGTGTCCAAGTCGTCCCGCCATCTCCTCTTCGGCCGACCATGCCGGTGTTTACATTGTGGCACCCACTCCCTGGCTACTATAAAAATAGTTCAAATAAATGTAGGTACAAATACCGTGTTTTTATTGAATTCCGTTAACTTCGGGGTATAGTTAAGTACGTTTATAAGAACTAAATGGCATAGTTAATTTTCAAAAAAAAAATTTTTTTTTGTTTTCTTTTTTGTTTTTTTTTTTTGTTTAAAAAGTAATTAAATGTAGCATATAGCGTTGTTGTAACACGGGCATTACATTTAACTCAACCAAACAATTGAAATCTGTGACATATCAATGTCATTTCGTACATCAATCGACCGAGATTGTACTTAAGTTAAGTAGCAAATGTATGAACTCATTCTAAACACTAATCAATATGTAAGCCGGCCCTAAGGCAAGTGTACACGCTTGTAGAGGCCTTATAGGAAAAAAATAAATTATGGATTATCTCCGAAATGGACTTAATTAGAACATCGGTGTCTTTGAGAAAGTTACTTGATTTAAGCTCAGGAATGCACCCTTGAAATTAACGGAAATCAAAAAAACACGGTGTATTATCCGTAACATTTTACAATTAAACAACTAGTTCCTCCTTCAATTTTATTTATTATACAATTAAAAAGTAGGTATTTTAATTCAAAATCAGGTTTCTATATAGGAGAACATGAAATTAAAAAAAATAACTTTAATTCATTAAAAAAAGTTTTTCAAATAAATTATATGCTCAAACACATGTTTTTATCCTTTGTTCATAATCAGACATAGAAGTTTTTGTGGCATAAACAAGTGTTTGAGAAAATGAAACATGAATAAATCTGTTATCGATAAGTCTGTAAAAGATTAATAATTAATAGATCTAACTTCTACATGCTCTAAATTACCGACAAATTTTAAGAACGCAAATCAGTTACAGATTGGTACCTACATAATTTCGTGGTGTAGGTAATACTTCACTATCTATCTATCTGATAGCCCCTTTGTTCTGAGTTAGAGTATATCTCTAAGCTCAGTGTGCCGCTTGGCAAAGGCCTCCTCTAGCTCTTTCCATTGAGGTCTGTTGTGGGCCACTCTTCTCCAGTTCGGGCCCGCTGTGAGTTTGAGTTCATCCTCCCATCTTGTTCGAGGTCTCCTCTGGCTCCGTGTACAGCCTCTTGGGTACCAATCCGTTACAATCTTACTCCATTTATCCCGCCTGTCTCTCAGCATGTGGCCAGCCCATCTCCACTTCTGCTGGTCTATTTTGGTGAGTATGTCGGTCACTTTTGTTTTTTGTCTTAGGTCTTCGTTTCTCACTTTGTCCAGTCTGCGTGGACAAAATACTTTACTACTACATCATTATTGCTATTAGATCGCATTACGGGGGTGACATCGTCACTGCGTGACAAAACCCCTTTTAATAAAAAAAAGATAAAAAAAATCTTAGTAATAAGAAATTATGTTTTGTGATTTAAATAAGCCTTATCAAATTATCATATCAAATAAAGTGAGCCCGCAAACGCCCTATTTATAAAGGGGTTTTCAGAAAAAATGGTACCATTTAGTTTTTTTCGAAAAACCATCAACTTTTGGGTTGTTTAGACTCGGAATCACGAGTACTATTGAATGAGTCAAAGAAAAAAAGTGTCCCCAGTTTTTCATACAAATTTTGGGTGTCAGTTTGTAAACTGTCCATACGAAATGTATGTGAAAATGCGTTATAAAACTGTAATTTTTTTTAGGACACATTTTTTTTTTAATCGATAATCCTCGTGATTCTGAGTAGAAATAACCCAAAAGTTGATGGATTTTCGAAAAAAAGGAAATGGTACACTTTTAAGTGAAAATGCCCATACACACCTGGAGGCGGAGTGTAGAGAATGAGCTGCGGTCCGTAGGACTAAGCTGGAATGAGGCTAAGACGGATGCTCAAGATAGAAAGGCGTGGAAGGATCTTGTGGAGGTCCTATGCACCTCCGGGGTGCCCTAGGATAAAGAACGACAACAAATTATCATATTAATATTCACATCGTTTAGTTGGAGGAACGAATGAGGAGGTGCTTAGAAGAGTGAATGAAAGGAGAGCTATACTGAACACTATTGCAAATAGACGCGGAAAAATGATTGGACACTTACGACACGACCACTTCTTTAAAACTATCCTGGAGGGGCGGATAGAACGCAAGCGGGGTAGAGGAAAACCCAGACGCAGCTTTTTGGAGCAAGTGAAAGAAAAAGTAGGGGTCGTGTCGTATCAAAAAGTCAAAGAGCTGGCGGTAGATAGGGAAAGCTGGAAGGTACTCCACCGACAAGAGAATAACTTTTAAGTTAATGATGATGATGATTATAATATTGAACAACTTTATATTCCCTATTGTAGGCCTGCTATCATAACATAAAGAGAGGCTAATAATCGAATAATGCCTATTAATCGATTATCAACGACTCGATTGTGCGCGCTCGGTGGTGCGCGACGCTCGACCCGGTATCATGGCAGAGACATGTGAATGGTAAAGACTACTAAAGACTTAAAACAAAGATACCATCGTAAAGATGCTTTCACACTGCATTTAATTTTGCAGCAACACTGTGCAACAGTAACTAGGTTTAAGTTACCTAATGTCACCGTGTTGCACATCGTGGGCCCGGAAAAGTTAATTGTATGCGGCGTGGATGCACCTTAAAGGAAACAGTATGATGGCAGGGATTTGTGACTAGTAAAGACTGCTACAATATGTCAAGAACGCGCACTCAGGTTTTTGGTCATATCATGAGGTCTAAAAAGCATGTCCTAGAAAGGCAGCTTATCTTGGGTCAAATAGATGGCAAGCGTGCGCGAGAAAAAGCACCCACGAGATGGTCTGATGTTGTGAAGAAGGTGGTTGGCGGCATGCAGTACGTGACCCATATGGCCTATGATCGCACACTGTGGAGACGGAGCACACATGGTCGCGATCCTCAGCAATGAGGGACCGAGGAAGAAGAAGAAGAAAGACTGCTAAAGCCATAAAACAAAAACACCATAAAACATTACACCACAACAACACAGCTATAACACATAAGTACCTGGCGTTTCGATGTGACGGACACAGTTTCAGAAAGGTCACAAGGTCGAATCTCGAGTTGGTTAGTAGTTAGTACTTATTTAACCGCCTTCTTGTAATGTTATTTTATTTTGAATAAAATAATAAATATCTACCCTGGGCATTAGCATGTATGTACCTCTTTCGAAGAATTATACTTCCAATTGTAGCAGTCTTTATTTATTAACTGGTCTTTGAGCATGGTAAATAAAATGCAGCGACATAGAAGCACTTTGATTATGCCCCCCTATTGATAAAATGTACGGTTAGAGTTGGGAAGTAGTCGAGTCTTAGCCCCTTATTCATAAAACTTTACGGGCCTGATTTAGTTAAATTATGGCTATGCTTGGAGTCTCTCTGCGTGATCGCATCAGAAATGAGGCCATCCGCAGCAGAACCAAAGTAACCGATGTAGCCCTCCGAATCGCTAAACTTAAGTGGCAGTGGGCGGGGCACATAGCCCGTAGAACCGATGGCCGTTGGGGCGGAAAGGTTCTCGAGTGGCGACCACGTACCGGAAGGCGCAGCGTGGGTAGACCACCCACATTCACAAGGTGGACTGACGACCTGGTAAAGGTCGCGGGAGTCCGCTGGATGCGGGTAGCGCAAGACCGGTCATTGTGGCACTCTTTGGGGGAGGCCTATGTCCAGCAGTGGACGTCCTCTGGCTGATATGATGATGATGATGAATAAGGGGGATAATACATAGTCCAACGAATCTATAGTTATACCTCCTTATTCATAAACGCGCTACAAACCTCAATTAGCTAATAATCGTTTGTCTTTATCTGTCATTAAGACTTATGTATTTGTAAGAAAGGGATAAAACATAATTTAACTAAATCAAGCCCATAAAGTTTTATGAAAGGGGGTAAGACAACAGACAGAGGGCCCATCGCGAACACCGAAGTTCGCAAATTGCGAATCTTTCTCTTAAACTTCAATTAACCTCCTAAGGCCCAAGGTCCTACCTATAGACCTCTTCAGTTCGAATTTAAATCCTATTCAATTGGAACAGAGTCGCTTTTGCTTTGTTTCGTTCAATTTTCCTCCAACGAAAAGTCAACTCTATGTCCTACACTGTAGGTTCAAATTTCAATGGCAAATTTTGGATCTTTCATTTATATGGCTGGGCCTTAGCAGGTTAAGGCACAAATAGACTGACAGAAAGATGCTCGCAATTTGCGAACTTCGATGTTTGCACTTGCAGTAGGTCCCAGAGTTGCCAACTCGGATTTAGAAAAATGCTAGTTTAATGTCCAGAATATGCTAAAGTTTTTTGATATATGCTATAAAAATCCTAAAAAACCAAGTGAGCACAAAACGCAAGCAAAGCGTCTCTGTTTCAGGCGTATATCTAACATCGAAAATCGAAAATTTCCAGCATCCATCTCTGTCACTCTCGAAATTGATTACGTGTGGAACTGAGGACGCTAGATGGGAATGGGACTGACGCCAATTTTTTTCCGCCCATCCACCACCACAAGTCAAAATTTCGTATGAAAATATCTGGAACATATGAACCACGTTAGGCGATGGCGCATATTGTTGCTGCGAAGTTGGTGCAAACTTGGCAGACTAAATATGCTAAAAAATATGCCACATGCTAAATGGAAAATTTTGATGCCAAAGCGAGTGAAAATATGCAAGATCTGGCATATTTTATGCCAAATTGGCAACACTGGTAGGTCCCCAGATCAGAGGGGCTACCGCGAAAACCGAAATTCGCAAATTGCGGGGATCTTACTCTTTTACTCCAATGAAGGCGTAATTAGAGTGACAGAGAAAAATGCCCGCAATTGACGATTTTCGGTATTGGCGGTAGCCCTACAGACTGTACTGTGTTTATGAATTGTATCATATGTAATTGTCCTTCTGGACGTTCCCGTTGCATGCCATAGACAAACTGGAGCGTGACAGAAACAATGACACGCCACGATCGATTCGAGATCGATAATCGATTCAGAATCGGTACAGTTTTAATTGCTGGCTCGATTCTGATGATCGCAGACAAATCGCAGACCACTTACTATGTAGACGGTATCATCTACTCATCGGCTTAAGGTGACAGTCGATTTCCAACGACTGCTGCACTACTGTTGCGACGATACTGCGACGTGTCGGAGCAGTAGTGCAGCTGCGGTCAGATGTGGAATGTTACCTTTAAGGTCGCAAACTCGCAATTGGCGTTGCTATATTAATTTAAAGCGAGGCCAAGAGAAATAAATGATGTAAACCTTTTAGAGATTAGTATCCTTTTTCACTAACACCTTATAAAACAAAGTCCCCCGCCGCGTCTGTCCGTTTGGGTGTATGTATGTTCGCGATAAACTATAAACTCAAAAACTGCTGAACAAACTTTCATGCGGTTTTCAACTACTTATCAATAGAGTGATTCTTGAGGAAGGTTTAGGTGTATAATTCAATTTGTTAACACTTTCAGTGCCGGGGGCCCAGTTTCCAGTACAAAATTAATACACATACACGGTTATTGGCAGTGAATGTGTTAAGGTTTTGTGTAACCCGTGCGAAGCCGGGGCGAGTCGCTAGTATTAGTACATACATAGGTATAGAGGTTAACACTTGTTTAATTTACTTCCCTACCTATTTAATTTGGTTATTTTGTAAACCCTGTGTTGGCGCAACATAAGTACTCGTACGAAGACCGGTTGACGACACATGACGTCACACACAGACGTTACGGCTCCCCGTTCCGCGTACCTACATTAGACTGCACCTTACAGCCGAAGCGGCTACACATATTTTATATAGATTTCCAAAAACCTAAACGTTATACCTGTATCTATCTATTAAGTTAATTAAAGAAGATAGTACTATCCTGGAGTTCTTCATTATTCACCGGAAGAGCTTAAATTGAGGAGTACATCGAACACCCTGAAATAACACGATATGACTCAGCGAGGGTTGCCCTGGCGGGTTGCCAACTTGCGAACAATGCTTTTATGAGTGTTTTATAGTTTTTATACCTTTTATGCTTCTTCGTTCAGGCGGTCTAGCACAACTTGCGTTCTCGCGCGCGAGTCCATACTTGAAGTCGCGCTAGATGTATGGAGTCGCGCGCGAGAGCGCAACTCATGCTAGCAGGGATATTACGACGAACATCTAGATAAACATTGATTAAGTTATTCTTATTACTCAAATAAATAAATACTCTTCACATAAAAGGAATGGTGGTTAATGGACCACCACCTTGAAAATAAAAACCGGGCAAGTGCGAGTCGGACTCGCGCACGAAGGGTTCCGTACCATAATGAAAAAAAAACGGAAAAAAATGCAAAAAAAAAAAACGGTCACCCATCCAAGTACTGACCACGCCCGACGTTGCTTAACTTTAGTCAAAAATCACGTTTGTTGTATGGGAGCCCCATTTAAATCTTTATTTTATTCTGTTTTTAGTATTTGCTGTTATAGCGGCAACATAAATACATCATCTGTGAAAATTTCAACTGTCTAGCTATCACGGTTCGTGAGATACAGCCTGGTGACAGACAGACGGACGGACGGACGGACGGACGGACGGACGGACGGACGGACGGACGGACGGACGGACGGACAGCGAAGTCTTAGTAATAGGGTCCCGTTTTACCTTTTGGGTACGGAACCCTAAAAATGTATAGATACATACAATCTGATTATGGCTAAGAAAGCCGATGGCAGATGAAAGTAAAAACTAAAAAAATAAATAAATATTTAGGGACAATTATTTATTATAAATACATATATGTATATGTATAGAAAACATCCATGACTCAGGAACATTTAATTTATATTTTTCACCACACCAGCTCGGAAAGGCTTACTTTGCACTTCAAAAACTGATAGCAAAGTTGCATTTTATTCACATGTGAGGCAAAGTAATGCAATGTAAATTTAGAGTTTTTTTCTTATGTTTGCTGGTAGGATTGACTTTTAAATGATGATGTTGGAAGATAAATATTTAATAACATTCATTTGGATTTGATTTGGTTTGATTTTGTTTGATATTTTACATTTAATATTTGCTTCGGGTTGGTGTGGTGAAAAATTTTGTGTTTCACTCGAGGGCAAATTTTGTTTAACCCTCGTGCTTTGAAACCGTCGCAACGCTCAAGATTCCACTTCTCGAACCACTCGCTACGCTCGTGGTTCAATTTTGGAATCTTTCGCTTACTCGGGTATCAATATTAGCACGAGCGGTTAAACAACAACTTTGCCCCCTTGTAAAACAAATAACTATACACTAACAAATAACCAAATAATATTTGGTCATATGACCTACTTCGTAATTTAGCGAAGTATGACTAAACAAATAATAAAAACGTTATGTGTGTAATATAAACAATAAACATACATATATGTTTAATCCAAGGCCAAAATTACTACACCGCGAATATCAAAGGCTTCTAAAGCGGTTAATATCACAATAATCCTCTTTCGATATACAAACTTACATTTACCGTTTGTTAACTCTACGTAACATTCAACTCCGTACAGATTAACCTTTGACCGACCGCATTTTATAATTTTGGTGAAAGCTTTCGAAAGATTAGACTTATGTATCGTGAATCAGTAAGGGAAAATGAATCTTAGTGCGGTAGTTTTACGGGTTTTTGTATAAAACACATATAAACTTAAAAATCGTAAATGTAGAGTTGACTATCTGTTTATTAAAGCGTTCGAAAGTTCGAATGCGAAGACGGAGCAGGAATCCTGTAATGAACATTTTTTAATTTTTTTTTTATATCATAGGACATTCTTACACAGATTGACTACGTCCCACAGTAAGCTCAAGAAGGCTTGTGTTGTGGGTACTCAGACAACGATATAATTCGCTCCTTGAGAAACATAACGTCATTATCCAAAAAATGGGGTTTTTGAGTTAATAACGCCATCTAGCTCGTATGATCGTAACGCACGCAATACGAAGACACCTATCGCCCTAGCTCTATTAGAACCGCCAGAGGGCGCTAATGTCGTTATGGCGTATAGAGGGAATAGGTGCCTGTCTCATAGGAACAATGTCATTAAAGGGAAGTAAATTGTATTTTTTTGCTTAGTGACGGTTTTCTATGAGATTCAATGGTAAGTAGGGGAGAGTGGGTAACAGTGGATAAACTTTTGTTTGAAGCCCAATATTTCTGAAGCTAAGTACATTTAGCCCTAGCATTTCAATCCATTGTTTTGTAACACTATCAGGGTACACAAAAAACAGACGACAGACATTCTAACAGCCATAGATTTTCGTCAAAAGTATTTTTTTTTATAAATGGGAAATTATCCACTGTAACCCATGCATGGGTTACTTTGGATAAGCCCTTGGGGTACAGTGAACTTCATGGGTCACAGTGATTTATTGCAGGATTTATTAAAAAAAATCAATTAACAAATGTTATTTATTAATCATTTGGATTTATAAGATCACTATTAATAATTTACACTAGAACAGAGTGTCTTAAACTACATTTAATGAACAATAATTAAATTAATATTATAATTAAATTTGTATCAAAACAATGCTTCAATTTTAATTAGCATGAAGCTAAACATTGTGAACGATTCAACAATTCGATTCGATTTGTGTTGATTCAACGAATATCTATTCCAGAAAAACCTAAATCTAAGGTATAAACACCCCTGCTGCCTTTTTGTTTGTCCCGAATAGGATGGATTAGGCAAAAACATTTTTATGTCTGACATTTGGGAGGCGATATTTCCCATTTGTAGAATCTCTCCTTAAAAAACTTATCTCGGTTTCTCCATTTGCTGCATCTTTTAACGCCTTTCCAGCGTTGAAAACCTTTTTATTATTTGTTTTAAACTCTACTAGGACAAAATTGCCTTCTTTTGGTAAAGTCGGCAACTGTCCGAAACATTCTGGATCAACGATACCAAAATCAGTTTCTGTTTCTGCAAACGATCCTTCTTCCTCGGAGTGAACATTATATTAATGTATCGTTTTAAATGTATTATATTAATGAATCACTTTGCAACACTCCTTTTGACGGTCATCCTTTTCTTTACTGCTTGCTTTTTTTTTATGGAATGTTTAGCAAGTTCTCGTTCTTCAATCTCATTCTTATTAGGTGTGTCTGTAGCTATCATTGATTTACCTTTCCGCCTTGGCTTTCTATTATTTTTTCTTGGGCCTGCTTTAGGTAATCCTCTAATATCTAAAGGGCTCTTAAAAGCTTTTGAAGGCCCTGCCACAGGAGTTAAAACTTCACCTACTACCTACTACTTTACCTACTAGAGCAGTCGACGATATTACAGAATTAGAATGGCTGTGATCCATAACAGCTTCTTAGTCCGATCTTAGTCTTCCTTTTCCTATTTCGAGGCATTTTGTAACCTAAAAGACGAGAAAATATAAAGTAATTAGCGAAGTGTAAAGAACAAATATACGTGGGTTACAGTGGATACTTATCCACTGCAACCCAAGTTGAAATTACCCATTGTGACCCAACCACCGTTACCGAAATCAAAAATTCGGAATAAGTTATAGACTCTTGTTAAGGGCAAAATAATAGCATTTTAGGCTAACCGAAACACTACACAATACTAAATAATCCACAAGCACACAAAACCTTTAAAGAATTGGACACAACACACTTTTTAAAAACACGTAAAAAAATAATTTGCTACTTACTATGGGGGTACGCTGCCGGCGCGTGACCTCCCGGCGTGTGAGCGTGGCGACGACTGGCGCGGTGCGGGGGGAACGCTCGAAGCGAACGTTTGACAAGAGTACAAGTGTTTGTGTGCGTAAATACACGGACAGCGGCATTTTATTCACTGTTACCCGTTAGTCACTGTTACCCACTCTCCCCTACGTCAATTTACATAAGAAATAGTGTATCTATACGTACTATGTCACTTTAAACTTATAATATGGTATCAAAATCACAACTCAATTTAAAGCAATATCGTACTTTTCCCTTTAAGGACACTTGTACTTTTGAATTTAATAGAATAGTATAACGTTTTGAAATAAGTAAAGTGACATTATACCTGTAATGACGGTTTTGCTTAAAACTAAAAGCCATAATGCTGACTAAAAATAAAAACGTACTGTTCTTTTACTTTAAGTGACATTGTGATTTTAAGAAGCTGACAGAAGTTTTAGCAGGTCGATCGTCATTATCTGTGTAGTGTCAATATGCTAGCTTAGTTTACCATAGCGACAGTTGGCATGCTTAAGTGAAAAATGTCGTTTTAAGCTTAAAGCCACTACAACTGGTACAGAACGCTTATAACGGTGTGGTTAAGGAATGTCACTCGTTGTTTAATGTCACTGTGTTGTATTTTTTCTATAAGGTTCATAATAGAGTTGTATTATGGGTACCTACTAGACGACTATTTATAATTAGATAGATATAGCCACATTACGAGCCCTATTGATCTAACTGTGGAACTAGGTTGGTATGTGTAAGATTCCCATATTTATTAATTATAATATAACATTATTTATGTGTTGTGTGATACTTTTTCATTCATCAAAATTAGCAAGTTATTTTTGTGATGTCTGTTATGTTCCAATTTTATTTCTGACAAGGTGACACAAAACACACATTAATTATTATTATCACTAGATAGGTACTTACCTATTAATTACCCATAAAACTATTGTTCTCTTACTGTAGAAAATGTCTCAATGTGTCTTGAATGACAAAAAAGTTTAAAGCTATTTTAATAAAGTTAATACTACTGTTTTAGTTGAAACTGTTAATAAAGTTAATACTTATGATGATGGAGAATTCGTACCTCCTTCAGAAGAGCTAGTTCTAATAACGTAATGTGTCGCTTGTGAGTTTTTTGTTGTTTTTCCGGGTTGGTTTAATTTTGCTACTGACTGTTTCTAAAGTAAATATAATGTTGTTATTTTGAATTTGAACTTCTGAATGTGTATTTGTGGTATCTCTTCTTGTAAGGTGTCAAAATTACTTTCTAAGTTAAACTGATCGTGGTTACAAATAAGAGTGTGTTTCTGTTTAGGTATTTTGCCTATTTATGAATTAATTGCTTACGGTGGATTGAGGTCTTAAACTTTATTTTTGCTCTCACGGGTCTGTGATCGGAACTAAATTTAAACCTATTGATGTACCTAATACCTACATAAATAAATATCTAATTAAACTTTTGTCAGATGAAGATATTATTATATAAGTAGTCAATTTCGTGTGTGATATTCCGCCAGGCGAAGTCCAGGTCCAGCGACTTTGAAGTTTTTTTGAGAAAGAAGGAATTACTTATCTACGTTCATGTTTCGACCAAAGGCAAATGGAATACACCTAGAACTACGGTCGTTTCTGCTGCCAAGGCCATATGTGGTCCAACTATGCATGTGTGCTTGATCTGACTTCACTAAGGACAATGTTCCATGTTTTCTGCTTTTCATCAGTAGATTTATTTAGAGGGTCATAATCTCGTAATACTCTTCAATCTTATCATCGCAATGTGTAGATGTTGATGCGTAGGCTTTGATTGCGGTTAAGGTAGGTATATAGCTTTGGGATTTGGGATATGCTTAACGTCAACACAGCCACCTTGTCGGAGTAATTTGATAATCCGACAATGTTGTCCTGCCACTTCTTTTTGACGACAAAGCGTGTGGGTATCTTCCGCCGGGTAGTTTCAAAGTAGCGCCAATAACAGAAAAGCTAACGGGAAAACGTCTGAGGTGGTACGGTCATATACAGAGGCGTCCTGTAGACTACATGGTTAAGGTAGCGCTCGATATTTCAACGACGAAGCGAGGACGTCGAAGACCACCTGCCACCTGGCTGACGACGGTTCAGCGAAACCTGAAAGACCTCAATATAGACGCCGACGTTGCACTCAATCGTGCAGAATGGAGGAAAAGAACAGGGAAGGCCGACCCCAAGTAAATGAGAACAAGGCCTAGCAGGATGATGATGACGTGGGTATCTTCCGCCCGGGGATTCTTAGCACCACTTTTACAGGGTACTTAGCGCCGTAACGAGGAGTCGTACATGTCAAATGAGATTGGGCCATAAGCCCACCATGCTGGTTCAGTGCGGGTTGGTGGATCGCCAGAGGCTTGTTTGGTATTCCACAGGGTGACCACATGCAGGAGAGGCTGGTCTGGGGTCCGTTACATGACATTCGGGCCTCTTACATCGCATCCCCCAATTATTATCCTCCCCTTTGTTTATTTACTTTGGTAATTTTTGATCGTAAAAATATAGCCAAACAAAACAAGCTAAGAATACTCTAGTTTTAAAGAAAAACTAGTCTTATTTGCTAATTTTTTAAGACTGAAAGTCGCTTACTTTAGTAAATATTAATTAACATCCATGTAAAATGATTCTATTTGCGCTTTTTCTTTGAAATAAACGTTAAGTTATATCAAATAACTGGATATAGTGTCACTGTTCCATAAATTGAATCAATATTGCGAAGTCGTCATGTGACATTAAGCAAAACTAAACGGAATAGTGACATTACAATTTTCTTTTAATTGAATTATCTTAGAAATTAAACAAAAAAAACACAGTTTACTCAAATGACTCACAAGATTAGTTTAAAATCTAACAAAATATAGCAAAAAACTCTTTCTTTTATCTCTAGTACGGCAGTTTTAGACGTTTGAAGATTTCGAAAATTTTAAAGCTCTGTACCCAAAAAACACGTTTTTCGCTTAATGACACTGTGTTTCTCAAGGAGCGATATATAATATATACATACGTAAATACATAGAAAACAACCATGACTCAGGAACAAATATCTGTGTCATCACACAAATAAATGCCCTTCCTGATATTCGAACCCAGGACCATCGGCTTCACTGGCAGGGTCACTACCCACTAGGCCAGACCGGTCGTCAAACATTATACCGAAGGTCCCTTAAGACATCACATATATTATATTTTTTATAACTTTTACTGTCTCCTCCATGTCCCATTGCTTACGTCGAAATAAAATTGTAATGAATAAAGTTCCTTATACCACAGAATAAATAATAGTACTAGGTACAGAAGACTCACTCTCTAACAAAACGCGTCTGTTACGATCAGCACAGATATGGCCGCTAGGTGGCGACAGCGCCACGCGCGGCTTATGGCAAACCCCAAAATTGGGGCGGAACGGATGTACTTTTAGCTAACTGTAGCAAAGCGACTAAATCGCGGAGTGAGCCACGCCTGCTTATACCTATCAAACAAAAAATATTAAAATGCCTTATACCTATTTGGTGACCGACAGACAGACGGACAGTGGAGACTTAGTAATAGGGTCCCGTTTTTACCCTTTGGGTACGGAACCCTAAAAACTGACTACGTATTTTTGGGTCATCCTGTATACAAATAAGACATTCGTTAAAGGTCATTTTCCCTTTAACAGACACACATGCAGTTACTTTCTTTCGCTTCTAGAAGATTAACTCGTAATCCACTTACCCTTGGCATAACGCCTCCTTGTGTTAGTTGCGTCACAGTTTTTCGCAACATCGACCTCGGGTATTCTCGTCTAAAGAGCGAGGCGAGTCGAAAGCTTTTAGGAACCAGTGTAAGGCTGTATTTCCACTGAGGCGGAAGATTCCAGCGGAAAATCACGTGATCATTTCCATGCATTGTTTAAATAAATATTGTAGACAAGATTGATTGATTTAATTGATAAAATAATAATTAAAATTATAGTATAATTAGATACGACGATCTGGGGGCCGATTTTTGAATTTCGATCGTTCGATTTCGTCACTCGAAAATCGGTGGAAAACGGCGAAATGCAAATTTTTGAAATACGAGCGATAGAAATTGGGAATCTATTGGTATTGACCACTCGTTTTCAATTCTATTAGTAGAATTTAAATTCCTAGTAGTAGAGATCTATATTATTGAACGAAATACACGAAATCGAACGGTCGAATTTCAAAAATCGGCCCCCTGGTCAAAGTCGCGGGAAACCGTTGGTTGAGGGCAGCGAATGACTGTTCGCTGTGGAGATCTTTGAGGGAGGCCTTTGTCCAGCAGTGGATGTCTTTCGGCTGAGATGATGATGATGATGAAAATGAGAAAATTAAAAATGGTTAATTCTAGACATTAAAATTTAACTGATTGAGCATTTCATTAAATAAATAAAATAAAAAACTCGAAAAAAAAATTAAAAATATTGATACCTTTAGTAAAAACTAAAAGGTTATGCCCAGTGAAAAATAAATTAGAATGTCAAACTTATACTAATTTCAATTAAAAATTATATTTAATTTTCGATTGTCTTAGTACGCAATGCGTATAGTTGACAGTCGGGGTCATGATACACTGGTTGCATTGGCAACTAGACTCACTTGCGTATGCGCAATTAATGCGACAAGGTGTCAGCTGTGGGCAGATAATGAACTCAACTTTGGACACGGTTTGTGCCTAATACTTCATGTTGGCAGTACCGTCTTTACCATAAGGGCACACGGGGCCCCGAAGGACAGACAGTAACAGTATATTTGATTACCCATAATAAATAGAAGATCATAGCAGAAAAATGTTAAATCAGAAATCAGAAATTATTTATTTGCATTGATACAGTATGGGGATGTTACAATATGGTGTTACAGATCATGTACCTAGCTTGCATGCAAGCGTGCAAATTCATCATTATAATCATAAATTTAAATAAATATAAAATGTCAAACACTGATTTAAACTTTCACGATTATTAAACATTATCAAACTGCACAACGGGACTTAATCGCGTATTTAAGTTTTAAGATTTACCTCCGACGTTTCGAGGACGGCGTTGTCCCCGTGGTCTCGGAGAAGACTGGCTCAAGTTGACATCAACATCTTCTAGCCGCGCGAGTTTTTCGAACTACCCGCACTTGGTCTTGTTTATCAGTTTGAACGTTTTGCGCACTAGGGATGTCACTCTGTCGACACACAACACTAACGATATTCGATTTATCGACTGTCGATATTAAACGTTCAAACTGATAAACAAGACCAAGTGCGGGTAGTTCGAAAAACTCGCGCGGCTAGAAGATGTTGATGTCAACTTGAGCCAGTCTTCTCCGAGACCACGGGGACAACGCCGTCCTCGAAACGTCGGAGGTAAATCTTAAAACTTAAATACGCGATTAAGTCCCGTTGTGCAGTTTGATAATATAAAATGTCAAATTGAAATAATTGAAAAAATAACAAAATATTAACACAATAGGCATGTCACAATACAATTAATAACTAAATATCACAAATTTGAATATTGCTGATATTCGAGATATGACTTTACGCTGTAAAAACAACGCTCTGAGAGCCAGTTTGTCAAACTGCGTTTAAAAGCGTTTCCCTCTAGCAGCTTTAGTTCCTCCGGGAGATTATTATATATAATAATGTTAGTTTAATTTACTTTCTTTACATTCCAAAAGGGCCCCAAATTCTTATGTGCCCAAGGGCCCCAGCTTAGACAGTTTAAGACGGCCCTGCATGTTGGTGCCTAGGGCACGGCCCGGCATGGTACTTCATACAGAATGGCTACGAACCACACTGAGAGAAAAAACTAACAAAAACACACTTAGAATTACAAAAATAAAACTTAATCCGGGGACAAGGAGAGTCAACTAATAGGAACAAATTGACTTTTGCAATTTCCATTTAGTAGGAAATACAACTTCTATATTTGTAATTTGAAGTATGCTAGAGTAATTTCAGAAATTTGGTTTTGTTATTCCGAGAGGTGCTTTAGCAATATACTAACCGTTTTGTAATTCTAAGCGTGCTTTAGCAATATCGGAGACGATGACGTCATAGGTTTTACTAAACTGTACTGCGATTCCAAGCTAGCTGTTGTTATTCTAGAGATAATGACGTCACAGGCAAAAACTAAACTGTTTGCAATTCCTCCGCCCCTAGCAAACGGGCGCCGCGAGAGCATGTCGCGCGCGTGGTAGCTACCCGTCTCTATTTCTGTCTGTATGAATAAAAAAGCATTTGGTAGTATATCTCTGTACTAAAGAGGCACTATAAAAGCCTGTCGAGATATTCTACCCATTCCTTTCTTATTCATACAGTCAGAAAGAGACTAGTAGTTATTACGCACGCAACATGCTCTCGCGGCGCACCTGTGCTAGGGAGGTTGGAATTGCAAACAGTTTAGATTTACCTTTGATGTCATTATCACTAGAATAACAACAGCTAGCTCGAAGTTGCAGAACAATATATTCCTGTAGACCCCAACTACACAGTAGGTCGCGGGTTAATATGTCCATGGCCCACAATATATCCTAAATTTATTATTTAACTTAAGTATGTTTTAGACAAAGAAGACACGAGACACGCCCGCCCGACATCCGACACAATACTAACTCTAACCAAATGAACGTAGCAAGTAGCTGTGTTGGTATTACAAAACTCGTTTAGTGATTGGTACAACAATGAACATAAACACAACAAGTCTATCTACTAAATACCAGTAAACTTTGTAATGTCGCTATAGTAACAACTGAATTGTTATTTTAAATGGGGTAATGTTATTACCGCGAACTCGTTTTTTAGATATTACAAAACTATGTAAGTGAGACATTTACTAAAATCATAACTTGAAATCACAGATGCTTTTTCCAAAAATCACAAACTTTACTAGTAAAAATCGGAGAATTTTAGTAGTAATAAAAATGGATTGTAACAAATACTGAACTTTGTTTAATGCTCCATTTACTAAAGTCTGTTTGCTGAAATTACATTTAGTATTACTGAGCTGTTTGTAGAAATAAATAAATTTTACAGAAATAGTGAAACTTCCATGATTACTACTAAAACTTCATTTTTTCCCCCAGTACAGAACTGTTTATTAATTCCTGGTGGTGATTTTTCTCTCAGTGCACCCCACCCCGAATGGGATTAATTCACCCGCGGCGGCAGATTAAGGGGGGGAATTCGATACATAGGGAAACATTAATTTTGTGTTGGCCCACTTAGCCCCCTCATAAGCCAAAATATATTTATTTATACACACCGCATATTAGACATTGAAACGAAGTCCATACCTACTTACCACCGTGTGTGGTAACACTCAAAAGTAAATTTATTTTCGATTTTGAACGCAGGCATGCAATTTACCTACAATTCATCCAATTGATATGTTCGAAATTGAACATAGAAAGTATTGAACCGTAAGGTTAGGTTATATAAAGTTCGCCAATATGCTGTCGTGACCAAATTATGTAAGTAGTCACGATTGGTAAAACAAGGCCCTGTTCTGCTTGAGGCGGATATGCTATTACTTTCATACAATAACCCTTTGTGAAAGATTCAGCCAGTGGGGAGACACTTCGGGCATACTCGGCTCCGTTCGGCTCAGCATTGCTCCGAGCAGTTATTAGGGTTAGCACCACTTGACGTCTTTTTGCGTGCACGACCACAGATAAGATAATGGCTTGAATTTTGACAACCCTAAATAGTCCAAAGGGATAGTGCCATAAGTTAGAAGGGGATATAATTCGATCCTGAATTGCTGACAAACTTCGGTTTTGTAGGAAGTGTCCTTTCTGTACGGTAGTACTATTACTTATTTTGTGATTCAGCAGACTATAGTAGCCTTACAACAAGTTGATACAAGAAGTTTACGTTAGCGAATGCGTAAACTCGATGGCAGTCCATCTAGCTCCCACTGATGCGGTTAGACAGAAAGGGGATATTTGCAGTCGATAACGCTAACGGCAAATGGTAACTCGTGGTAGCCGTCTCATTTTGTATGGGATTTTGAAGAGCGCGCCGCGCGCGTTTTGGAAACTCAAAATCCCATACAACATGAGACTTAACGTAAACGCGTACGTCACGACACGCTATCGAATGAAATTTACACGAGTGGTACCTAGGGGTACCTACTGCTTGATAAAAAACCGGGCAAGTGCGAGTCGGACTCGCGCACGAAGGGTTCCGTACCATAATGAAAAAAAAAACGGAAAAAAATACAAAAAAAAAGGTCACCCATCCAAGTACTGACCACGCCCGACGTTGCTTAACTTTGGTCAAAAATCACGTTTGTTGTATGGGAGCCCCATTTAAATATTTATTTTATTCTGTTTTTAGTATTTGTTGTTATAGCGGCAACAGAAATACATCATCTGTGAAAATTTCAACTGTCTAGCTATCACGGTTCGTGAGATACAGCCTGGTGACAGACAGACGGACGGACGGACAGCGAAGTCTTAGTAATAGGGTCCCGTTTTACCTTTTGGGTACGGAACCCTAAAAATAGTCTTCGTTAATTGATGAGAGTGAAAATAAACTTTACTTGAAGGCATGTAGGTTGATCTGACATTGCCACTGACTATTATAGGCGAGGCGCGAGTTCGCCGTTGGCGTTCGTCAATGACTAGCTAGATGATTGTTTTAAATATTATACATATATATCTTAATTTATCACTTACATCATTAATGTCAATTTAGCCTCATGCTAGAAGTTTATATTTGAACAAAATAATTTTTATTCGGATGTTTGTTGCCGTTATATCACGTTACAAATGCATTTCCGTTATTAAATTATCATTTAATTGCATAAAATAATAAATAAAAAGTATTAAAATTTGCCCGCGAAAAGCTAGTGAGCGAAACGCAACGCCATTAGTCGAAACATCACGTGACGTCACTCGTTTCAACAAAATTGATTATGTTCTGTTTTTAGTATTTGTCGTTACAGAAATACATCATGTGTGAAAATTTCAACGGCCTAGCTTGATAGCTATAACTGTGAGTGATCAGTTCATGAGATACAGCCTGGTAACAGACAGACAGACGGACGGACGGACAGCGGAGTCTTAGTAATAGGGTCTCGTTTTTAGGGTTCCGTATCCAAAGGGTAAAACGGGACCCTATTACTCCGCTGTCCGTCCGTCCGTCTGTCACCAGGCTGTATCTCACGAACCGTGATAGCTAGACAGTTGAAATTTACACAGATGATGTATTTCTGTTGCCGCTATAACAACAAATACTAAAAACAGAATAAAACAAAGATTTAAGTGGGACTCCCATACAACAAACGTGATTTTTTACCGGAGTTAAGCAACGTCGGGCGGGGTCAGTACTTGGATGGTACGGAACCCTTCGTGCGCGAGTCCGACTCGCACTTGCCCGGTTTTTACCCTTTGTGTATTGAACCCTAAAAATGTATACAGGGGTGCTAAGCTAATAGTATTTCTGACTGTACATGTAGGCACAGTCGCCATCAGATATATCGGAGCGGCCAAGGTGTTCACAATATCTGAACACGCACTCTAACGCCCTGACAATAGGGGCGTGTTCAGATATTTGTGAGCGCCTTGGCCGCTCAGATATATCTGATGGCGACTGTACCTACCTATATTGGCTTCCGGCGAATATAAAAAAAAACTCTTTCAAAGCTAGTTAAAAAACCGGACAAGTGCGAGTCGGACTCGCGCACGAAGGGTTCCGTACCATAATGAAAAAAAAAACGGAAAAAAATACAAAAAAAAAGGTCACCCATCCAAGTACTGACCACGCCCGACGTTGCTTAACTTTGGTCAAAAATCACGTTTGTTTTATGGGAGCCCCATTTAAATCTTTATTTTATTCTGTTTTTAGTATTTGTTGTTATAGCGGCAACATAAATACATCATCTGTGAAAATTTCAACTGTCTAGCTATCACGGTTCGTGAGATACAGCCTGGTGACAGACGGACGGACGGACGGACAGCGGAGTCTTAGTAATAGGGTCCCGTTTTTACCCTTTGGGTACGGAACCCTAAAAATCAACCCATCCTTATTTACACGGGTTGAACCTCCCATTGTACCCCGCTATTATTCTACAATGAAAAATGGTTTCCCAAAACGTATAGCAAGCGAAATTCGCGAACAAAGCCACTCTATCAAAATGTTTTGCCTTAATGTCAATAAAGCGAATTTGCGGAGAAAATGGCTTCTTTGTACAGTTTTGTCGAATAAGCTGGTCTTATTGGTTGCTTGAAGGCGACTTGTGTTCAGAACATTCATTCATTCTTTTTAGGGTTCCGTACCCAAAGGGTAAAACGGGACCCTATTACTAAGACTTCGCTGTCCGTCCGTCCGTCCGTCCGTCCGTCCGTCCGTCTGTCACCAGGCTGTATCTCACGAACCGTGATAGCTAGACAGTTGAAATTTTCACAGATGATGTATTTCTGTTGCCGCTATAACAACAAATACTAAAAACAGAATAAAATAAAGATTTAAATGGGGCTCCCATACAACAAACGTGATTTTTGACCTAAGTTAAGCAACGTCGGGAGTGGTCAGTACTTGGATGGGTGACCGTTTTTTTTTTTTGCTTTTTTTTCGTTTTTTTTTTCATTATGGTACGGAACCCTTCGTGCGCGAGTCCGACTCGCACTTGCCCGGTTTTTAAAATTATGGCTTCAGTTCAGTGGGACTATTTCGCCAGTATCAAGGTATTAGGAAGCACGGAAATCAAGGAACCTTTGGTTCAGGACTGCCCATGACTAGTCGTTGTGAATATCCTAGTCCTTGAGGAAGGCCAGCACTAGAATTCCTTTGGCTGATAATGATGAATAGAATAGAATAGAATAAATGTTTATTGTAACTGTGCATGCACATACAAAGGTGGTGATTTACAAAGTAATAAGCAAAAAGAATAGATAGTATAGAGGGGTCCTGTCATTGTCAATTTTGTAGTCACGGTACATTTACTGCCATCTATCGACACACGATTAAAACTTAAAATAAAATTGAAAATGTATAAAATAATCAAAATATGTTTAGGGATAAATGATTCTTAATTTTTATTGTTCCATACTGACCCATGTTCTTTCACTGATATGTGTTAAAATTGTTAAATACCAAACGGTGTCGCTAACGCCATCTAGCCGAGAATAGGCCAAAGGTAATGGCGCCATCTATTCGAGAATGACTTTTCCTTGGCCGTCCGAGGCACGTTTTTTTCTTAGACTTTATTTATCTTATAGTTATATATATCTCTGGTAATAAGTATCAACAGTTGCCTGCTAGGGGGCTGTCCATAAATTACGTCATCGATTTTTGACGATTTTGGACCCCCCCCCCCTATAATCATCCAAAAATCATGCATCAAATGACCCCATTTCCTCCTACTTCATGCTACCGTCATCCGATGTCCAGACCCCCCCCCCCTAATTTGAAATGACGTAATTTATGAATAGCCCCTAGGGCGTACGGTCGCCATCAGATATATCGGAGCGGCCAAGGTGTTCACAATATCTGAACACGCGCTCTAACGCCCTGACAATAGAGGCGTGTTCCAATATTTGTGAGCACCTTGGCCGCTCCGATATATCTGATGGCGACTGTACATTCGTACAATTATGGTAGGCAATCTACCTATCTTAAAACTTAGCTTATAATACTAACATTGTTATCTGATCATGATGATTAACTAAGGTACATAGTTAGCAGGCCGAAGCTTGCGAGTTCCGCCAAGTAACGAGTCAGGCAATCCATTTCCGCTAAGGCAAACAATGCCAAGTACTCTCGTGTGTCACCGTTTGTGTGTAAACTAGTAGCATATGTTGCATAAGTAACATAAGTTGCGTAGCGTAGGCCAGCATTTACATACAGACAAATGTATGGCGAAACCACGCCCACTGGGGAAAGTTAAAGGGGTTTTCTAGACTAGTGTGGTATCCCTTTAGGTTTCGAGCGTTTCTAAGGGGTTACTGTTGGAGATTATACCTCTCGCGTCGAATGACCTATGTCAGGTCATTTTACAAGCTTTTATTGAACTTGCAATGTACCTACGGGCACAGAATAAATAATAGTACTAGGTACAGAAGACTCACTCTCTACAAAGCGCGTCTGTTACGATCAGGACAGATATGGCCGCTAGGTGGCGACAGCGCCACGCGCGGCTTATGGCTAGCCAGTAGCCATCAAAATTGGTGTGGAACGGACGTACTTTTAGCTACCTGTAGCAAAGCGACGAAATCGCGGAGTGAGCCACGCCTGCTACGGGTCAAATCTTTCAAGTTATATTTGACCCACTTCCAAACTTCCAATGAAGCTGAAAATTTGCATAAAGATAAAAAAATAGTTTATACAAGTAGGCATATTACAATGCGCTTATGAACGTCAAATAAAACTATACCGGCTCCAACCGTACACCTCTGCCTCGAGAAGATTTAAATCCCCCCTCAATTGGAGGAGGGTATCCCAATACGGGACCGGCAACAAACTCGGCGGGACATATCTTTTCAAAACATTATTACATCTTATAATTAACATGCATTACGAGTAAATAAAAAAAATACAATTTAAATTACTATAGAATCCATGCAATTAAGTATACTCAGTAAGTATATAACTTTATATAAATATGATTTAAAAAAAACATATACATACATGAAATCATACAAGCATGAAATCATATAAGCATATATACATTAAGTCACAGTAAGTCGGGTGACAATGCAATATTATGGTACCATCGAGCTTGTCTGGAAGAGACCGCGTTTTAGCGATAAGACCGCCTGTTGTTTACCTCTACTTCTGTTGCTGTTTTCTTTCTGTATTGTTTTTAGGGTTCCGTACCCAAAGGGTAAAAACGGGACCCTTATTACTAAGACTCCGCTATCTGTCCGTCTGTCTGTCTGTCATCAGGCTGTATCTCAGGAACCGTGATAGCTAGACAGTTAAAATTTACACAGATGATGCATTTCTGTCGCCGCTATAACAACAAATACTAAAAACAAAATAAAATAAATATTTAAGTGGGGCTCCCATACAACAAACGTGATTTTTTTGCCGTTTTTTGCAGAATGATAGGTATGGAACCTTTCGTGCGCGTTTTTTTTATTGATGTGTGCAATAAAAAGTATTTGTATTGTATATTATTCTTCGCTTCTATGCACGGTGCACGCTATGCACGTGTGGGGCTATCTATTTAAGTATTTTAAGTATACTTTAAAAACTTGTTTGTGTTTACCACTTACCCTAATGAATGTTTTTAAGAGCACATAAAAGGGTTAAAGATAGAGATAGCCAAAGTGGTTTAGTTAAAACAAGTCCCGTGGTATAACCACCAAGTTAGCCAAGTTTCAAGAATCTAACAGCAAAACTAACTGAATATCGATCTTATGTCGTTGTCAATAAGGTCTACGAAACACCAAGTTTCAAGAATCTACTAACAACAAAACTAACTGAACATCGACCTTATATCGTTGTCAATAAGGTCTACAAATGATCAGTTTGCTGTCTTGTAGAACGTACACGGAATCGTAAAGCGTAAACTGTCTCAGCTCGTCAGACTGCGACATTAACCAGTTGAAAATACAGTTAAAAGTATAGGACAGTATGTTGACTAATACAGTGTTTCTTAATTTGTACTTAACTGAAAAATGGCACTTAAGAGTTATTTGCAGCAAACTTTAACTGGGGATCATATAATTACATGGTATAATAACAAAAGAATAAGTGACAAAGGCATTTCATAGGGAGGGAGGGAGGGGGGTGGACTATAATCCCAGGCTAAAGTGGGACTGGGCAGGCCATGAGGCCATGACGACGTATGCCACCACAGAGGTGGGCTAAACTAGACACGGAGTGGGTACCACAATGTAAGCGCCGGCATGGTCGGCCTAAGAGGAGATGGCGGGACGACCTGGACGCATTTCTCAGCTGCATCAGCAAATGGACGGATGCTGCAGTTAATCGGGAAGTTTGGATTTCAAGGGGGAGGTCTTTGCCCAGCAGTGGGACACTTTATAGGCAAGAGTGATACAATTAAGCTATTTATAAACTGAAATAGATGTCATATACTAAAGAAAGTGGCGGAGGCCGGAATATTTAATAAAATAGTTTGATTACTCCCAAAGTTGTAAGCTGTTAAGTTTAGTTAATAGTATTGATGTAGGTGTAACCCGTTTAATATATCTGGGTGAAACTACAATCACTATAACATGAACTCACTTTACAATTTCAGTAGGTACTCCAAACTATTCGGGAAATAATTTGCAATAATTGGCACTATGATAGATATGTTGCTTAATCCATTGTGGCGTTTTGATTTCACTGATTTTTCATATACGAGTAGGTACCTAATAAACAGTAGGTACTTCACCTCATATGTGTATCAGATTCACAGGTTTTCGACAGAACTGTCTTTGAAGAGTAATCGTAATCATAATCATTTATTCGTCACAATCCATGGTATTACAGGTGTTTTAAATTTAAATGATCAGGGCCGTCTTAAACTATGCTGGGGCCCTTGGGCACATAAGAATTTGGGGCCCTTTTAGAAACTAAAGAAAGCGAATTAGACAAAAAAATGTCTACTATGATCTTCTATTTATTATGGGTAATCAAATATACTGTTACTGTCTGTCCTTCGGGGCCCCCTGAGGACGGGGTCCCTGGGCACGGGCCCCGTGTGCCCTTATGGTAAAGACGGTACTGAGCATCATGGACCCTACAAGGGCGTGGCAACATATTATACGTACATTGGGATGGTAATAATAATGGCTGTCAATTTGTGTGTCTCTCTGTATGAAGTCGAAGTACTGGTCACTTTACTTTAGTTGCGATATTATTTTAACTACCATAACCCGTTCCATTCAACTCATCTTGTTCTTCATTAATATTAATTGATCATCTCTCTTTTTCGCAGGTATGGCGGCCGAGTGAAACAGCACACCCGCAGTGTTTAAAAAATGTAAACTCGCAGTGTCAAAAGTGTATTTTATTCCGTTCAAAAATGCTCAAATAAATCAGTTCCTCAAATTGAAAATACGTCCGTTTTAAAATATTTTGCAAATTTACAACAGCGCCATCTGTGATTGAGTAGCGAAACAGTTGCAATTGTTATAAGTGCCCCCTGTGTTCGAGTAGCGGAACTATGTGTAGATGAAGCTAGCTTTGTGAAGTGATATGAGCGCCATCTGTGTGTGAGTGTTGGAACTATGCGGTGATGGAGGCGGGGTTTATAAGGGCGAGTGCGGGCGGGGCGCCCCCCGCCTCGAGTGTGGTGCGCGCGCCGGGACTCAAGAGGGGCAAGACTGAGGAGGCGATATCGGACCGGGTAAGTTTTAGCTGTTCGTTTTAGTTCCGGTAGATGGCGTTAGCAAAATAAGATATTTTGCAAAGACAGGTGCCACGGAGATTTGTATTATAGTTTTCCAGTTTTGTAGAACAAAGAGTCGGGTTTCACAAAAGAAAGTCAGTCCTGATGATAATTTAAGAAAGAAATAAAGAAGTTGACGAAGTTGTACAAGTACTTAATATGTACCTAATCTAGGTAACCTATAACGAGTAACCACAGTGTTAAAAGTAACAGTGGCCCGACGGCCTTTGACGTGTACCGAGCTACTAACAACGCGATGACAGCGATGTATGCAGCTCGGGTGCGCGCGAACCCCTCCTCGTCCCCTCGTCGAACAACTGTATAGACTGTGCTATAACTATAACTTAAATGTTTCGTTTATCTTAATGTAAGTTAATTCATGTAATAAAATAATTAAATAATTAAGCGCTATATTGTATTGTCAAACACCTACCCTGATTTTTTTAAATTTAAAGGTAAGGAACCTAAGCTAACTGTATGTACCTACAGTCGCCATCAAATATATCAGAGCGGCCAAGGTGCTCAAAAATATCTGAACACGCACTCTAACGCCCTGACCCTGACAATAGAGGCGTGTTCAGTTATTTGTGAGCACCTTGGCGCTCCGATATATTATATCAGACGGAGACTGTACAAGGCCACACGTTCATCCTTAAAGTGTGTAAAACGGTCAAATTGAATACGAAAAGCTTATATAACTTGATGAATTCTTATATCTTAACATCTTAAGTAAGCGAATCAAAGCTGAAGCAGGCGTGGCTCACTCCGCGATTTCGTCGCTTTGCTACAGGTAGCTAAAAGTACACCAATTTTGGTGGCTAGCCATAAGCCGCGCGTGGCGCTGTCGCCACCTAGCGGCTATATATATATGTCCTGATCGTAACAGACGCGTTTTGTTAGAGAGTGAGTCTTCTGTGCTGTTTCCGCTATTCACCGCTAGATGGCGCTAATGATTAAACCTTTAAATGTGCTGCATAAAGAAAGCGTAATAATAGTATACTAATCCCAATTTTTAGGGTTCCGTACCTCAAAAGGAAAAAACGGAACCCTTATAGGATCACTCGTGCGTCTGTCTGTCTGTCTGTCTGTCTGTCTGTCTGTCTGTCCGTCTGTCACAGCCGATTTTCTCCGGAACTACTGGACCAATCATGTTTAAATTTGGTACACATATGTAAGTTTGTGACCCAAATACGGACATGTAACGTAAACAAATGAATTTTAAACATGGGGGCCACTTTTGGGGGGTAAATGAAAAAATGAAAAAAATTAATTTTTCAAACTATATCATGTTACATATCAAATGAAAGAGCTTATTGTAAGGATCTCAAATATATTTTTTTTATAATTTTAGAATAAACAGTTTAGAAGTTATTCAAGACAATAGGCAAAAAATTACCATTCCCCCCCCCCTTATCTCCGAAACTACTAAGTCTTAAATTTAAAAAAAAATACATAAAATAGGTCTATACCTATAGATGACAGGAAAACCTATTAGAAATGTACAGTCAAGCGTGAGTTGGACTTAATTACAGTTTTTGATCCGACCCCTACGGATTTTTTAAAGAGATTTCACTCACGTTTCACATAAAAAATACATTGTTAACAGTGCCGGATTACTTAGAGTAGTAGTTTTCTTAGAGTAATTGGTGATAATTTTCTGATAAGATAATCATTTTAAATATTTAACGGTCTTACCTACTTACGAGTAATTGTAAGTTCAAATTAAAAATAATGTTTAAAAAAATATGTTAAATTGAGAGTCGACTTTAATGGTTGATTTAATAAACACTTTGTAACCAATAAGCAAAACAAGCACGTGCTTACGGCACCACGTTCAGGGACGGCACCAAAATGCCAGGTTGAAAAAGGTGAACAAATTTTAAAATTAGGGACAGACACATCGTTTTTACCACACGATTTTTTTAACTGTCCAAAAGCTAATTTGCAAAAATAATGGCGCGTAATTCTTTGGGAAACAATCGGTAGCAGTAGAAGAGTCGTGATTACATGCATAGATTCGATTTCAACCCACTCTTTTGCGGTTCGGCGTTAGGTCTTATGCGAGGCCTTCTGCCTTACGGCAAAGTTGATCTTCTGCCTTCATTACACTTGGGCGTGGATCCAAATCCAAGCTTTCCTCTTTCGCAGCTGGGCCTACTGCCTTTCTCACACTTCGCCAATTCAATTCCAAGCTTTCTGCTTTCTTGCATATTTTATGCATGAAAACAACCTCGCTGAGACCCTTAAATATCGAGCCCTATGCGAAGCTAGGCTGATAGAAAACTGTCCCATCCCTTCTCTGTATGAAATCCTGGATTCGCGCCTGGTTGGGACTAAAACTAAAATTGCGTTTTTATATCGAAAAATTACTAAAACAACTAAAATTGCGTTTTCAATTACTTTATAAGGTATGATAAAGGTGACATTCGGGTGGCGACTGCAGCAACATTACTCTGTTGCAACGTTACTGCTGCAGTACTGTCAACTTCCGTGATAAAATGATGTGACTGATTTCCATACTAAAAGTAAAAATGTACAACTGTCTATCATATTGCGTTTTTATATCGAAAAATTTCCGCGCTCGCTTCGCTCGCGTTTCTATTATTTTCTACGCTATGATAAAGGTGACATTCGGGTGGCGACTGCAACAGCATTAGGTACTCTGTTGCAACATTACTGCTGCGGCACTGTCAATTTTTTTAGCATTAGAAAGAACTAGGGCTCCCGGTATCCGTGTTACACGCCGAAACGAATACCCGTGTTCTTAAGACCGGCGGTGCTAAGAACACGGTTTACACGGAACCGCCAGGATCCGGATACGTATCCAAGAACCGTTCCCAAGAAACGTTTCTTAGATACGTATCTCCGTTTACACGGGTACTTAGACCGGCCCGAACGGATCCGAAACAGTTTGAGCCAATCAATGCTCTAGCTCTGGGTATGCAAGGTCTAGTATTGAATGATGACTTCAGATGAACTCGTTTAGCGTACGAATTTTTTTTTAAATTATTTATAACAGTTTTAACACATGTGTTAATATAACATATTTAACCAACTATACAATACAAGGTAATTTTTGGACCGTTAGCCATATTGTGCGAGGTGATTAGGTGGGCCATACTGAACAACTTTTTGTATGGGACCAACTCCGAAATCACAAAATTTTTTTTGGCCGTTTCATACATTTTGGTCGAGTGGATGTCGATGTCGACGTTTTCTATGGGAAGGCCAAATTTTTTTTGGGATTTCGAGGTTGGTCCCATAGAAAAAGTTGTTCAGTATGACCTACCTAATCACCTCGCACAATATGGCTAACGGTCCAAAAATTACTCTGTATATGAATGGAAGTAGGTGTCCCTATTCTATATAGTCTACTATTTTTAATTTTGAACTAACTCGTCCCTAGTTTAGAACCTTAAGTAGGGTTCCGTACCCAAAGGGTAAAACGGGACCCTATTACTAAGACTCCGCTGTCCGTCCGTCCGTCCGTCCGCCCGTCCGTCCGTCCGTCCGTCCGTCCGTCCCTCCGTCCGTCTGTCACCAGGCTGTATCTCGTGATCTGTGATAGTTAGACAGCTGAAATTTTCACAGATGATGTATTTCCGTTGCCGCTATAACAACAAATACTAAAAACAATAAAATAAAGACTTAAGTGGGGCTCCCATACAACAAACGTGATTTTTGACCGAAGTTAAGCAACGTCGGGCGGGGTCAGTACTTGGATGGGTGACCGTTTTTATAGATAATGGTACGGAACCCTTCGTGTGCGAGTCCGACTCGCACTTGGCCAATTTTTTTTTTAAATAGCGCGACAGATAATAATTAAGCTAGTTTAAGCATGAGCTTAAGAGCTTAGAAGTTTTAGCATGAGCTAATTTAAAAAGCTGAAACGTTTTCGCGCCGCGCTCTTATAATTTATTATAACAGCTGACTGTACAAACAGGGCCACACACGTCTAGCGTCCTTAAAGCGTGTAAACACGTCCAAATTGAATCCGAAGCTATATAACGTGGAGAGTAGAGATGGGCCCAATATGGACTTTGCCGAATACGATTATTCGGCCGAATATTCGGTTCAGATCACACCGAACACGAATATACGGTTGGGCTAAAACGCTGAAAACAAGTTCATACAGGTCTGCGATCTGCACTCCTCGTGTTTTTGACCCTTCCCCTCTGGATTGGCCGGGAATGTTTAAGAAAAGAAACGGAACTGTTTCATGCCTGACCGCGAAGTGCACCTGCGCCAGCTAGCGGACGCCTTTAAAAAAAAAATCGGGCAAGTGCGAGTCGGGCTCGCGCACGAAGGGTTCCGTACCATATAAAAAAAAAACAAAAAAAAAAGCAAAAAAAACGGTCACCCATCCAAGTACTGACCACTCCCGACGTTGCTTAACTTTGGTCAAAAATCACGTTTGTTGTATGGGAGCCCCATTTAAATCTTTATTTTATTCTGTTTTTAGTATTTGTTGTTATAGCGGCAACAGAAATACATCATCTGTGAAAATTTCAACTGTCTAGCTATCACGGTTCGTGAGATACAGCCTGGTGACAGACGGACGGACGGACGGACGGACGGACGGACGGACGGACGGACGGACGGACGGACGGACGGACAGCGAAGTCTTAGTAATAGGGTCCCGTTTTACCCTTTGGGCACGGAACCCTAAAAAAGAATATGGTTGTCTGTAAAGTCGGTTTCCGGACGATAATTTTGCGTGATATAACTACTCGTAACGTAATAAGAAAACATTTGGCATTATCACTGAATTATCATTATTTTGTATAATTCATCATCATCATTGTATTTTCATAATTTATCATTGTTTTGTTTGAGTTAATTGAATGTAATTAACGTTACCATGGAGATCTGTCCACAACGTGACACTTTTTTGTGCATGCCACCGGTGTTCATCGATTTATAAGACGTTATCACGTCAAAAGAATTTGTTTATTCGGTAAATATTCGGCAGTTCGAACCGAACTCTTCGGCCGAATACGAAGATGGAAAAATACGCCGAATACCGAATAATAACCGAATATTCGGCCCATCTCTAGTGGAGAGTGCTTAAGGCAAAGCGAGTGTCGCCCGAGACGTAGAAGGGCCCTTTGGAAATTCTACAGAAGCGAGAATTATATTATAAACATGAGTGTTTAAAGTTATATAAGTTGTAGGATTTGTAGGTCACAATCTTAAAGGGGCCCACTGATTAACAGTCCGCCGGACGGTATCGGCCTGTCAGTTAGAACATAATTTTGACAGTTCCGAACAACTGACAGGCCGATGCCGTCCGGCGGACTGTTAATCAGGGGGCCCCTTAAAGATTTAGTCTCATTTTCTACAACACAAAGGGCTGGAAGCTAGCGCTTCTGAGTAATAAGAGTATCTGTTGTCTACTGAGATGTAGGATACAATACAATACATACAATACTGTATATTCTTTTAATCACACTTACTCGTAAAAGGCGTTATTAAACGTAGGCGATGCGGACCGTAAATTCTAAATTTCGACCTAGGGCTGTAATGTAATGTGCCTACAGCCTACGAAATTAGGCAGTAGTTTCATTTATTTCCCTTTTTCCTCACGTGATCAAAAACATTGTGTGTTTACAAACCAGATGGCCCATTATGGCTTATAACTGCCAAAAATGGTTATTTTACATAAAACCAGGTCTTAAAGAGTGCACCCAGGACTCCCAGGAGAAGCGAGTGACAGGAAAAGTTGATTCACCCATCTGTCTGGCAGACGTACCTGCAATAATATGTTACACAACGAAGGCCGCAAAAATATCTGACACGATCTTTGTAGAGCCATAAGAGCGTGTCAGATATTTTTGCCGCCTTCGTTGTGTAACATATTATTGCAGGTGACTGTACTGTATAGATGTTAACCTTAGCTTATAGCCCATAGATTATAATACCGTAAAGTTAAACGATATACCATATGAACATTTCAAAAATTTTGATCACATCTTAGATTTCTATAAAAATTGGTATGCTGGTAAAGTACATGAAGCTGAACAACTTCCACTTTTTTGTTACCAGATTTCTTTACACATTTGGTAACAAAAAAGGAATGTTTCATAGAAACTTTCTGGGACATTTTGGGAAACATGGTGGAAGTTGTTCAGCTTCATGTACTTTACCAGCATACCAATTTTTATAGAAATCTAAAATGTGATCGAAATGTACAAACTTTTTGAGAAATGCTCATATAGCAACTAATCACAACCTAAACTATGAACTTCCTACATCCTCCATACCTCCCCACTATTCAGTCAGTCGCTCCGCGCCATACGCAGCGGTCGCGTCTCACGCATAGTGCAAGTGAATGTGTTTAAAAAGTTATTGTGAAGTGTCTATGGCGTATTGAGTATGTGATTTGCCTGTGTGGAGGTTTTTTGTGACTTGGCTGTATGGATCTTTTTAACTGTGTATGTATTTTTGTTTGACATTTGTCGAGTTGAGTTTGTTGCAAATGTAATGATAGGGTGAGATTAGTGTTAATTAGGCTCTTGCCAAAGTCAAACAACAACAAATAACTTGAGTAGGTGCTGTTTTGTTTATATTATAAAAAAGTATAATTTTATGTTTAAATGTCGTAAAAGATTACTTTGTCAAAATGTCCAGGCTGTTATAGCATAGGTGCCTAATTAAAAAAACCGGACAAGTGCGAGTCGGACTCGCCCACCGAGGGTTCCGTACTTTTTAGTATTTGTTGTTATAGGTGCAACAGAAATACATCATCTATCACGGTTCGTGAGATACAGCCTGGTGACAGACGGACGGACGGACGGACAGCGGAGTCTTAGTAATAGAGGGTCCCGTTTTACCCTTTGGTACGGAACCCTAAAAATGTGCAAATAATAATAGTTGAAAGACATACTTATATGTACAGTGGCCATCAGATATATCGGAGCGGCCGACGTGCTCAAAAATATCTGAACACGCACTCTAACGCCTTGACAATAGAGGCGTGTTCAGATATTTGTGAACACCTTGGGCGCTACGATATATTTGACGGCGACTGTACACCAAAACCTGGAAAACTCATTTCTTTCAGACATTGAATCTCACTCAATATTAAGTAACATATATATAGCCAAACATTTTTTCTTTATATTCACACCGGTTCTAAGAGTCCTTAGTATTTTTATAGGCGCATACTTGACTGTCAATTCAATAATATAAAATGTGCTTGAAATGACACGTTTGGGCGTTATAAATGTTATTATATTTTGAACTGACAAGAAGATAGATAACTTGCAATATCCAAGGTTATTGTTTCGTCAATCTTGCGAAGTATCTTGCATGTCAAATGTCAAAACGATCCAGTAGGTTAAACTGACATATTCGCTAGCGTTTGCGCAACTTACTTTTTATACATCACGCTCGCACGAATATGCCAGTACGAGCGAGATGCATAGAAAGTAAGTCACGCACACGCTAGCGAATACATATGTCAGTGTCAGGTCAGTTTCAAACTCGTGGTAAAGCTACTGGTAGAATTTTGTAGGTACAGTCGAGATCAAAAACATCTTGACAAGCCTACGTTCGAAAAATATATTATACCTCCAAGACACTTGAGTGACAATAAGGTCTTGTAAATATATTTTTGGAACTTTGTTTCTGAATTCGACTGTACTTTTGTAACAGCAGACTCTTAACCAAAAACATATTAGGTTACTAAACATACTACTTACGGTACTAAACACACAAAAACTTTAAAGTTAGTTCTATAAAAAATACATTAACTAAGTATAAAAGTTAAGTTGTATATGTAATATATAATATCTGGAAGACCGAGCACGGAAAATATATAAAAACTAAAAATCGCGTTTTCCCAGAGATAAGACCTAGCTAGATCGATTTATTGCCCCCGAAAACCCCCATATAGCAAATTTCATCGAAAATGTTGGAGCCGTTTCCGAGATCCCCGAAATATATATATATATATATATAAATAAATAAACAAGAATTGCTCGTTTAAAGGTATTAGATAGATACATAGATAAAAGTTAGTTGTATATGTATAAAAGACTCAAATGATGTCAGTTTTACAAATTACGCACTTAAATCACAATTTTTTTCCTAACTAAATATAAATACCTAAGTGATCAATGATCAGATACCTCCGTATGTAACCAACCACGTTCTGCCGCAGAATCTTAATGTAACGGAATGTTTTTCGACCTTGGCAAGCCGATGATAAACTTATTAAGTACCGGTTACTTAGTTGATGTGTTTGTGTATGTGTTTGACACGCTTGAATGAACAAATACTTTAGTAACCGAAACTTCTTCCATATTGGTAAATGTATGGCCCATAAGACTGCCCTCATGTATGGGGAAAAATTAGAAGAGAGATAAAACTTAATTAAACAAAAAAAAAATAAGCTGTCCGTTTTAGGACTATGAGCTCTCACCGGAGATCTCTAGTCAGCTTAAAAAATTGCAACTATACGCAGGTGTATAGTCACTCAGCAAAGCTATTAGCTTGGTGCAGTCAGCAGCAGAAGTTACTAAGCGGGCGAGGTGTTCAAAATGATCTTGACGCGACGTTATTGTTAAGTAAAGAGAATAAGCACATGTCAACTGTCAAGGTCATTTTGAACACCTCGCCCGCGTAGCAATTTCTGCTTCTGACTGTACCCCTGCATACACTAATGTATGCATAGGTAGTAAGGTTCGTTTTGCTGACTGTACATAACCCATATACTCATACTCATACCGAAAACCTATCCGAAATACCTAGTCAAATGACGCTTCGATTGGCCAAATTAGGCTGCGTTTCCACCGACGATGAACGAGGATGCGTAGCATGGGATGTGTTTGATCACTTCATTTACCTATGCTCGCTAACTCTAGTTGATAATTTTCTGTTCGTTCTTAACAAACAGATCCACGCATACCTCATACGCATCCTCGCATATCTCTGGTGGAAACGCAGCCTTACTGCCCAATCTTACTCCTTTTGTACTAATTACTTATGTACTTTATGACACATCAGTTAAACAAATAGTAGGTATCCTATGAAATCAAGGTAGCGGTGTCTAGAAAAGGCAGATATCGCTTTCGTAAATATCAAGGCCAATAAAATTCTTGGGATTACGGAGCCGCGTTGACCACATATAGGTCCCTTTATGATGCAAATCGTGGACCTCCGTTTTTAAAGGACGAATAATAAATTGAAGCCCAACCCACGCTTGCTGTTTGTCATATTAAATTGAGCGGATAATGTCATTTTCTCGTTGACGAAGATTTGTCTTACTTTCGGTAATTGACACGCGATATTGCATAATGGTGCATCAGTGAGTACAGTCACAGAATAAATAATAGTACTAGGTACAGAAGACTCACTCTGTAACAAAACGCGTCTGTTACGATCAGCACAGATATGGCTGCTAGGTGGCGACAGCGCCACGCGCGGCTTATGGCTAGCCACCAAAATTGGTGTGGAACGAATGTACTTTTAGCTACCTGTTGCAAAGCGACGAAATCGCGGAGTTAGCCACGCCTGCTACAGTCAAGAAGCAGTGATGCAGTACTCACACGAACCCTCCTCCGAAAAAAATGATATACTTACAGCAGCAGAAGTTGCTAAGCGGGCCAGGTGTTCAAAATGATCGTGACGCGACTTTATTGTTAAGAGAATGAGGTGTCAAGGTAATTTTGAACACCTCGCCCGCTTAGCAACTTCTGCTGCTGACTGTAGGTACTCGCATCTCACAGAGTCGCAGGCCACATGTGTTGAAAAAAAAACCGGACAAGTGTGAGTCGGACTCGTCCACCGAGGGCTCCGTACTTTTTGGTATTTATTTATTGTTATCTATAGCGGCAACAGAAATACATCATCTGTGAAAATTTCAAGTGTCTAGCTATCACGGTTCATGAGATACAGCCTGGTGACGGACAGACAGACGGGCAGAGGAGTCTTAGTAATAGGGTCCTGTTTTTACCCTTTGGGTACAGACAGAACCCTAAAAATCATTGATTTAGGGTGAAGAAAATGGTGCGATTAGAAGTTGTGCATGTAAAACACATGAAATTGAATTAAATTTAGTGCCGAACATAGATAATTTCATAGACAACACATAGTAAAACTCTACAGTGTAATATTTGTATGGAAGTGACACAGATGAAGTCAAACAATAACGTCACATGCTAAATTGTATGAGTGTGAGCAAAGACAATAAAATAATAAAGAATGCCTATAACCTACTCGCATTCGTGACGTCTTCTAGTGAGCTTTTTAAAAGAGTGAAGTAAAATAGAAGTCACGCACGAACACGAACAAATTAAATTTTTCAATGATCAATGCATTATAGTATTTTTCAAACTCAACGGGTAGGGTGACATGTGTCATCTCCATAATATAATTTATAACCTAATGATGGTGGTTAAAAACGCCAAATCTCGCAAAATATTGAAATGACATCTGTCAGCGCACCATCGAGTTAGAAACTACTTACTAAATATTTAATTCAATATTTTTAATTTTTCTTCCAAGCCTATTTGAGTTTCTCACATTTTTAATTACTTAATTTAAAATAATTTACTTTTTATGTGCGCGTCCTGAAATATTAGGCGGCGCGGCGTTAAGCCACTGACCACTGACTAATAGGCCGCCGGACGATATCGGCCTGTCAGTTAGAACAAAAATTTGACAGGTCCGAACAACTGACCGGCCGATATCGTCCGGCGGACTGTTAGTCAGTGGTCGGCTTTAAGCGATGAGCTAATCTGACACCATTTTCAAAATTGATGAGCAACACAATTGAATGGTGAAACTGCAGACTTTATTTATCATCGTCTCTAGCGTGAGATAACATCTAGTTATGGGAGAGTCGTAAAATTTAACACTACTGTAATAAAACGGTAAAGAGGCGTTATATATTACGTTAGGTCACTTGTCAGAGCTATTATTAGATGTAAAAATGTACTTACCGGGTACTAACGTAGTTTTATGGTTTCCAAAAAACTCATTAGTAAAATTACGTTTAGAACTGTCAAAGTTGTGTTATAGCCACTATAGTCAGGTTACGCAAAAATGTGCAATCATTTAGTGTTGGTAGAAATTCGAGTCTTTTGAGTCTCTATTTGAAGAACTTGAGTCGTTTTTACGCGACTCTGCGCTTAAAAAACTTCCCGAGTCTTTTAATTAAGTTCCGAGTCGAGCTTTTATCGAGTCTTTTAAGCGCTCGCTTAAAAGGACTCGAGCCTTCGGATAAATACTTCGAAATTTTTTTGTAGGACCCATAAACGGGGTCCCATAAATTTCGTATGGAGACAATGCGTTTTAGAATACGTATATACATAATTTGAGAGTTCTCTTTAAAGGACTAAAGGCTTTAAGAAAGACTCAGGTCTCAATAATAACTCAAGTTTCGACTTAATGACTAGAGTCTTTTAAACTGAGTCGAGTCTTAAAGTTAAAGCAGACTCGAAGGACCTGAGTCTTAACCGCTAACTATTAGTAAGTAGTCATTAGAGTATTAATGAGATCCATTTATTATATTTTTTGTTTACATTCTCACATATTATTACGCAATGTGTTCCCCGACCTTGGAACGACCTTTCCGACCCACGACCGCGGTTTTTGGTCATCGCCTTTTGTGTCCAATGTAAAGCTTATATGTTAAACTATGTGTTAATTAATTATTTGTCAGTTCAGAGATTTAATTGGTTCATTATAATTCACCTGATATATATAGTGGGTCAAATGTTTTAAGTAGGTAATAACTAATAAGTCTTTTGTCAAAAATTTCATTTCTGTTACAAGCGTTTTATCGCTGACTGTACTTTGCTTTCAACAGAACTGAATAATCATCGAGACAATTCTGACAAACTTAGTCTTAAACACAATTAGGTTGCACTGTTTTATCACAGTTCTTATAGCCACCTTCTGTGTCCAGTCAGTTCGATGTGTCCATCATTAAAATAAGCTCGAATAGCTCGATGTTACCATAGTACTAATAACAGTATAACGCACTAGGTCTTGGGTTATTGATTTACTAGCTTTTGCCCGCGACTTCGTCTGCGTGGAGTTAGTAATTTGGGTAGCTTATTTTTTATCCAATCTGCTTTTTATCGATTCCCGATACAAACTTCCACCCCCCTTTTCACTCCCTTAAAGGGTGATTTCTGTGATAAAAACTACCCTATGTCCTTCCTCGGGACTCTAACTATCTCCATACCAAATTCCAACTAAATCGGTTCAGCGGTTTAAGCGTGAAGAGGTATCTTACAGACAGACACACTTTCGCATTTATAATATAAGTATGGATTTCGAACTGGATATACGACGATGCCGAGACCGACGCTTCCGTGTATAGTCTAATAAAACATGGTCTTCTCTTCCCAGAGTGACACAAGCCTACGTCACAATAACATTGCCACTTTGTATAGCGCTATTGCATACTAATAGCGCTGTCGCATGATGACGTAGGCTTGTGTCAGTCACGTGGTCGGAAGAGAGTACCAGGCGGAGTATATTATTATACCATGCTTCCGTGTTTTCCGCGGGAAGCCATCTTCGTGACAGATTCGTCCGATGACAGCCGCGCTGTCAGTTAGGGCACGTTCAGAATCCCGCTAACAGTACATAGGACCAGGGACCGGCTCGCTATCCCTTACAGAGGGTTTTGCCAGACGAAACCCTTTCATTTTGCTTTTAAAGCCCTTATATAAAGCTAACCCATTTGAGTAATCGGTAGCCCAATACCCTTAATACCCTTATCATCCGCTTACCAACACCTTGCATATCGCTTATAAGGGTTAGCCTTATAAAGGGCTTCCTTTTAGCATATAAGCGTGCTAATTTTAAATCTTCTGCCTTGTTCATAAAGCACACATTACTTCGAATCCGAGCGATCGCCCATAGGACGGCCTCCTAACCTTGTCGGTAGTGACTCTGCCTACGAAGCAGGAGGTCCCAGGTTTAAATCCTGATTCCTCGGAAGGCATTGAAATCGGTCAGAAAAAATTGAAACCGGTGTTCAAGTAATCAGTGAATGTACATAAAACAATCCTACGAATTCATAATCTCCTTTTTTGAAGTCGGTTAAAAAGCAAACTCGTAAATCTGCCTTCCGTACAGTCAGCAGCATAAGTTGCTATAAGCGGGCCAGGTGTTCAAAATGATCTTGACGCGACTTTATTGTTAAGAGAATAAGAGCGTGTCAAGGTAATTTTGAACACCTCGCCCGCTTAGCAACTTCTGCTGCTGACTGTACTCGCCACAGCTACGTTTCCTATACAGCTTCCTGCAACCATTGTAAGGCAAGACCGCGCTCGGCATGTCGCTTAGCTAACTGAGCGCGTAAATCTTAATGTTATCCAAGGATTTCTAACGCTTTGTGCGTTTTGTTGATAGGCAAGACCAAAGATATATAGGTATGTTACACTTATAACCAGGTTTGTCAAGCATGCTTGTGATGCTTGTTTGATCGTCCGCAGCACTCTTATTTCTTGCAAAGTCGTTGCAAGATCATCGCGTGACATAGTCTATTATTTTATAGCCTAGCGACCCGCCCCGGCTTCGCACGGGTTACATAAAACCTTAACAGATTATACACCTAAACCTTCCTCAAGAATCACTCTATTGATAGGTGAAAACCGCATAAAGATCCGTTTAGTAGTTCTTGAGTTTATCGCGAACATACATACACATAGACAGACGCGGCGGGGGGACTTTGTTTTATAAGGTGTTAGTGACAATAGTTTTATCCTAGGCAGTGGGCAGTCAACTGCGCAGCATGTAGCATACGTACTATTAATTTAAAGTGATGTCATGCATTAAACACTACAAACAAGATAGCTTAGGCACACTGAGAAAAGATAATAGGTTTAATAGGGGGTATTACTGCAATGTTCTGCCGCCAGAGTGCAGCACTAGCGCCTCTAGTAAACCAATAAGGCGGGATTCCACCAGTGTGCGGCACTGTGCGGCACAAGCATATTCAGTATAAAAATGCTTGTGCCGCACAGTGCCGCACACTGGTGGAATCCCGCCTATAGAGTAACTTATACATACTGTGCCTAACTGTTTTTTGACAAGTTTTCACAGACAATAAAATATGACATTGATGCATCAAGGCAGTTTGTTAACAAGGGCGTACCGGGAAGCGCGAAAATCGAAAATTAGTTATCTGCCTCTTTATCGCTCGAATATGCAAGAGTGATAGAGAGGTTAGATAACGAAATTTCGATTTTCTCGTTTCGCGGTAGACCCCCAGATTGTGATGGATTGTGGTGGTGACGCCCCCTACGTAGAGTTTAGCGTAATATTCCCTATTGTATCGTTATAAGATATATACTTTATTACAATGAGATAAGACCTAGGTTTGCTCTAATAAATATGTCTGTGTACGTTGACCTCAAATGTTACTGTAATATTTTGGTATATCTGTGTCAATACATATTAGATATCTTTATTTTTTAATACATACACTGACTTGGTCCTGCCGTTTCCGGTGCAAAGGCGCCCATAATGCTTGCGACATTTCCACGCTGGACAACTATGGACAGCTTATGCACCAGGAAAAATAGAAGATCTTTAATTTAGGTACCTACTTCAATTTTCAATACTTTGGAGAGATGAAACAACGAAAATATTCTCCTATTGTTTGTATTTCACATTCAGTTTTGTAATTCATATGCAATCTTAAAAATCCTAACAAAATGGTGTTACCAACACAACGAATAAAGTATGTATTTTAAAACATAATTTCTTAATTGCTTGCCTGAAATAAAATGAATATTTATTTATTTTATTAATACACTAGCTACCCGCCCCGGCTTCGCACGGGTTAACAAATTATACTTACACCTAAACCTTCCTCGAGAAGCACTCTATTGATAGGCGAAAACCGCATGAAAATCCGTTCAGTCGTTTTTGAGTTTATCGCGAACACAACAAACAGCCAGACACACGCGAACAGACAGACGCTGCGGGGAAGTTTGTTTAAGGTGTAGCTGTAAGCTTAACACCTAGCTTTTGTTTTTTATACGAATTTAAACTTAAACACAAAACAAACGAAGATGTTATTCAATTTAAAAAAAACGAAACACGCAACTTATCGCTTATCGCTTACGTTATTTAATTTGCAAAACACTCCATGCATCGAAGCTTTACTAATCAATCAATTTACATAAATTAAAACCCTATCCCATTAACATAAAGTCCATTCTTGTTTAGCAAGCACCACAGGTGAGCCAGTTAGCTCGAACAATGCGAAGAATGTCATTCTAAATTCAAAATTGTTCGGAACTAGTAGTACAAATATTTCACGACCCTGAATCAGAAACTTCCAAAGAATTTAAAGCTTAACACCGAAGCATAAGATTGAAATTTCAATGAGCTTTGCCGTTAAAGATATTTCAACATTATCGTAGGACAGGTTTGCTATGTGCATAGATAAGACGACCTTCTGCAATAACTACTAAGCTTGTACTTTCTACTCTATTCTAATGCAATAAGGTATAAATTTGAATGAAATTAGGTAAGTTGGTTAAACTGTGACACAGGTCATGGGTATACATCTTCGGGTAGACAAAGAGCGTATCTTCTATAGTTATTCATGTGAGTTAAGGTCTTTTGTAGTTGGGTTGGTTGTAGTTTGCCCACAGTTATCGCTGGAGGGTTTATCTAAACTGTGGCCCACGTAAAGAGAGGTGGCTGAATACGATAGCAATGAAAATTAATAATTAATACATTCCGACAGGTGCATTATAGTTAATAAAGATATAGGTAGTCGACGCAATAAAAAAAACCGGCCAAGTGCAAGTCGGACTCGCGCACGAAGGGTTCCGTACCATTATGCAAAAAACGGCAAAAAAATCACGTTTGTTGTATGGGTGCCCCACTTCAATATTTATGTTATTCTGTTTTTAGTATTTGTTGTTATAGCGGCAACAGAAATACATCTGTGAAAAGTTCAACTATCACGGTTCATGAGATACAGCCTGGTGACAGACAGACAGACAGACGGACTGTGGAGTCTTAGTAATAGGATCCCGTTTTTACCCTTTGGTTACGAAACCCTAAAAAAAGATTTCTAAAGGAAGTTAGAGAATGATAAACAATGTACCTACTTATTATCGTCGTATGGTTTCTTACTCTTACTGTTTTGTTAAAAAGAATAGGGTTGAGAACTTCACACCAATAGAATAAAATTATCATTAAATTAATTCGTCATGAAATGAAATATACGAATTCAATTATCAATCATTAGAAACAATGTATATTTAGTAAATTTGATAACCGTTTTGGCAGGTTGTGCACCTAAGTTAATTTTAGTTTAATTGTTTAATTTTAGTTTATTATTTTTGTTTTCTAGTCGTACTCGTATTTTTGTGATTATGCAAATGCATGAATCAAAAAATATTATTTCTTAGCCAATTTATTCAATTATGGATACCTTGCGAACCTTTTAATCCACCAACGTACCTCGGGCATTATTTAATTCAATATTAATATTTAATTATTAATTTATACGCCATAACACCTATCGCCCGTAGGCAGAAGCGATTGAGAATTATTCAATGCATATTTTGCATAATTATTGGAATAACTAGTAAAGTGGCTATTATTCAATTTTTTATTCAATCAGTTGTCACAATCGTAATAATAAATTAATAATGAAGGTTAGGTTTTTTTGTAATATGTTCATATTTTTTTTATAGGGTAATTGCGTCAGTTTACCGTCCGGTGTCAGTTTCCGTCCACTTGACGGATTAGCAAATAATACATTTCATTTATAATTTGCTACTTGCGAAATATAATTTTTATGTAGATAGATAAATTGTTTAGGTATTAAGGATTGCAATAAGTGACAATAAGTCCAAAGGCCATAGTCGGTTTTCCATAGTAAGTTGGCCCTTAAGTCAATTTGATTCGGGTTTTTTTTGTGAGTACCTCTTATGGTGAAGGATATTTTTGCTGAGTATCAACATCCTACTAGTGACGGTTTTTGACTTATGATTTTATTAATCTTTTTCTTTAATGTATTGTTTTTCGGGATGTATTCAAGCGATTGGCTTCATTTTTTTTAAATAGTGTTTTTTATTTAAGTATGCATCGATACTCAAAAAACGAATACCAGTTGTCATATAAAAAAAGGAAAAAAAAACAAACAAAAATCAAACTTTTTTTTTACGTCGTGGTGAAGTAGTGACACCTCTAATTTAGTATACAAACTCTTCGATTATGTTTGCGATTTCTTATCAGGTTGTCGTATTTAAGAGTAAAATGCCAATGACGGGTGTGTAATGCTTAATATAATTATAAAAAAACTATCATACATTTGTTATAACGCCACTTGATATATTATTATATGTTATAATGTAATTTTTATTATACGTTTCCTTTATTATATTGTGATTTCATTTTAACTGTCATTGATATAATGCCTAATGTAATATAATTTTCAAATAGTATATATACATAATTTATAATGACATTTGTTATATTATATTTTTGTATAACGTAATACTTCATACAATTTTATCAAGTATAAATACATATGTTGTATAATTTTTTTTGGCATATTTCATTCACTGATAACGTAAAGTTTTACATACTTTTTATAACTAGTACGTAGACCTACTGCTTTTGCTAGCTATTTTATTCTAGTGAGGTTGCAGTTCTAACCTAACCTAACCTGTTTTTAGGGGTTTCGTTCTGCGGGGGCCGCAGTTCAAACCTAACCTAAACCAGTTTTTTTCCTAGAGTATTTTATTCTACGGAGGGTCAAAGTTCTAACCTAACCTAACCCTCCTTTTGTTAGGTAGTTATTCGTTTATGCGGGGTCACAGTTCCAACCTAACCTAACCCATTTATGTCATGCAACTATTATGCCACATAAATAATTATGTGATGTTTATTTGTTTATTTGTTTATTTGTTTATTTTTATACATACCAGCACTTACAGATAAACCTTACGTGCTAATAGTGATGTCACTTGTTATAACAAATAATATGCTTTAGAGTATGTAATAATTATGGCAATGTTTATTAGACGAAGTGTAAATATACCTTATGACCATTATACCAATAATAACATTATGAAAACTGTTAATTAGGTATTACGGTAGTATGCCATTTATTACGTTATTCAAAATAACGATATATCAAACTATAATATATGAAAAGTAATTATAACAAATGTAATGCACCCGCCAAGGACAACTTAATGTTTGTTTACTACATTGAATACTTAACACCGATTGAGAACAGAACTTGACCACACACATTGCTAATTTTTGACAGGAAGTACCGTTTGGAAAATTTTGATATTTAGGTAAGTAGTAGGTCAATGTCTGGCCTACAACTAGAAAAAAAATTAGAGGTGTCACTACTTCACCACGACATAAAAAAATGTTTTATTGTTGTTTTACTTTTTTTTTCTTTTTTTTTTGACAACTGGTATTCGTTTTTTTAGTATCGATGCATACCTAAATAAAGAACACTATTTAAAAAGTTGAAGCAAATCGCTTGAATACATCCCGGAAAACAATACATTAAAGAAAAATAATAATAAAATCATAAGTCAAAAACGGTCACTAGTAGGATGTTGATACTCAGCAAAAATATCCTTCACCATAAGAGGTACTCACAAGAAAAACCCAAATCAAATTGACTTAAGGGCCAACTTTATACTATGGAAAACCGTCTATGGCCTTTGTGCAGCAATGAAGGTTTATTTTCAAATTTCGTCAACGACGAAAACTAGAGCCAGACGATAACTAGCGCAATGACCCTATGTACATATTTATGGACAGTTAAGAGCGTTGCTGTTTGCACATAATATTATCACAATAATAATCGCGGCCGGAACGTAGATATAATTCGCTCAGATCTCGCCGCATTCTAGATCTTGCGGCGGTTCGGTTTCTAGGTGTAACAATGCACTTTCGCGGCGAAATGGCCGCCGGTTTGCCGGCCACGACTACGACCAATTCAGATCGAAATACGAGTATATACCACCCAGTGGCGCGGCCGTAGCACTCCCATTTTAAGGCCTGTGCAGTGTGCACACCGGCTTGCGTGTGCGTGACGTGCGCTAAAATGTTGGAGCCGCATACGTCACGCAAGCGGTGTGCCGTCTCTCATAAGGATCTGTATATTACAACGCCGCACGCGCACGCCACGCACACGCAGCCGGTGTGCACAGGCCTTTAACCGGCCTCGGTCTGTTGTACAAGACGCTAGCGTTCCTTATTTTGCAGAATTTAACCTTTTGATCGCCAAGAACACCTCTAAAGTCGTAATTACTAGTTGTGCCTTGTGTTTATGACAAAAAAGCGTTCAAAGGGTTAAAAAAAAAACATTTATTTCGCACGATTCAATCCATAGTAACTTATAAATAGACTTAAATTACTATGTTAGTACCTAAACTAAGATGTTGGGAGGTCCAGTGCCTAACTAATGCACTATCCCATCTCCCTGCCACTACGGCCAGGAGTAATCTTTCCTTACTTATATTTCTCTATGACAAAAGTTTAACGGAATCCTAAAATCAGTAGAGTTTGTCCAAGAAAAGTCTGCAGCGATTTTGATAGTGCAGTGTGTTAGAAATATAAGATAATTTATATCATTATTATTGGCAAAACACTTTTAGCCATCAAACTATTTCTATTTTGATACCAGTTGTTAATGTTAAATAAAAATACGGTCATTGATTAGCCTTTTACCACAGTATTGCATTGCGGCATCCGGTGTAATATGTCCTGTGTTGTTATAATACTAATTAACCTAATAAATAATATAATGTAAGATAAATATATATCATAACTAATTAAATAATAAGAAAATAATTTACAAATGTTTAAAAGTGGTAATAAATGTAATCTTTGTTTAAATAGACGAATGTTGAGACAAATGATTGTCTTCGGCGGGGAATATGGCGTCGTGTGTGTAAAATTACGGCTGTGTTGTTTTGGTTAAAAATATATTATTGTACTAAGCAGTGAATAGTGGTTTAATGTTATTAAGTGCAACTGTTATTTAATGTCATACTTTTATAGAAGGTTCACGTTTAAAATAACACTTACCTACTGTTATCAAAATCGCTGCAGACTTTTCTCGGTCTGACTCTAAAACACTTGATTGTAGTGCCATTTAAAGTTGCTGGAGGCACTGTAGAGTTACAGCTTAAGGCGACGGTAGCGGTGGGTAAAATATCAGATTCTGTCAATTTACCCCATTTCACACACAAGCGCACTTCACGCACACTACCTCACTTTACTGGGACAGGTCAGTAACCCATCATGTTTTTTTAAGATTGGACTTTTAGTTTAGTATTGACCACTAGCCTCCTTTGAGGGTAAAAGCATTCCATTTAAAGATGAAAGAGAAACAATGCATTTAATCTTGCTTTCCTTGTCTGTTCATGTCACACGTGACGTACCTATTTAATTCATTTGATTGTTGACTGTTTTACTACCTACTATTGCTTTGTCGAGATACGCGTTTTGTACAATTAAAGCGAATAAAACAAGATGTCATTAAGTCAGATGTAAAATGTTATTTACTACTCTATACGGTTTTTCATAAGGTGCAAAATCCATTCAATAGGAATTTAAATAAATAAGTTTCAGCAGGGTGGCAATTCCATTTTGGCGGATAAAGCGAAACAGAATAGTTCTATCGAACCTGCTTACAAATTTTCACGAGAATCAGTTGAGAAATGTGATCTGCAAAGGAGAACATACAAAAGCATTTTTGCCCAAGCTGAAACGGAGACCTTAGCTAACGCTCGGCCAATGATGGTTTAGGTACACCTATAAAAAATGATTGTCCCTGCTGTAATTTTAATATCTTTATATTTCAACCGGTATAGTTTTACCGTCAAAAATAATCGGTATCGCTAAACAATAGCTATCACGGTTTATGAGATACAGCCTGGTGACAGACAGACAGCCAGACGGACAACGGAGTCTTAGTAATAGGGTCCTGTTTTTACCCTTTGGGTAAGGAACCCTAAAAACGGCCACCAAAACTCCATTGGCCTCCGTTGTAGCTAAATATTTACATATACACCGTGTTTTTTTTGATTTCCGTTAATTTCAAGGGTGCATACCTGAGCTTAAATCAAGTAACCTTACCTTACTACTTATACGTTCACGAAATCGGTATCTGCATAACTTGATTGTTAGTAAACTAACCTGGAAAATAATCTCAAAATCACCGAAACATTTATGTACAGTCACCTGCAATAATATGTTACGTCATTAGCGCCAACTTTGCCTCCAGGGAAACTTTGCCCAAAACGACAATTTTAAACAAATTCGTTAATGTAGAAAAATTGATAATAGTTATGGCCACCCTGCTGTTTTTAGTAGAAAATTGGTTATATTTCTGACAAAGTATATGCCAAACTTGTGCATAACTTGACTTGGGAATTTTGAGTTTGAGCGAGTTGTCTAATATAGGGTATATTTCGGCGGGCAAAACATTGATAAATAATGAATGCAAGTAGAAAAAATTGAGAACCCTTTGACAAATATTTCCGGGTTTCAGTTATAACACATGAAGCATAGATTATGTCTATTGAGATTTAAACTAATAAGGCCTAAATACACAAAAGTTTTAGCGGTGGGCAAAGTAATCCGGTAATTTGGCATCCATACCAACATTGCCCACCACCAAAAACGGATTAGGGTTGTCACTTTCATCTAATTTACCCAACTTCGCAAGTAAAAGAAGGTTATGTTTGTACACTAAAATAAGTTTATAAATATATACTGTATTTAATTTGTCTTATTATCCTTTATTTAGATGTTTTATCCCGTTAACGAATGAAAACACAACAAAAATCATATTTTTGGTCATTAAACTATTGTAACAGATTTTCTCAAAAGTGACAACCCTAGCCTTTGTAAAATGCTTAGGCGAGCCTTATTTGGAAATGGGCAAAAACGGGTAGGCAACATTGCCCAGCAAATTTATTTAAAAGTTTTTACACTTATCGCTAAGTTATTAACAGGGAATGGTAGGATTGCCCAAAACCTTTAAGTGATCCTTAGACATCATCATCATATATACGAGCTGTATTTGAATACCAAATTGACGTGGGCAATGTTGGCGAAAACCCCGGATATTTTTTTATTTGCCCACCCTCTAAAACGCAAAAAAATGGGTAAAAACACGATAAAAAAATGTTTTCTTCACATAAACTGATGCGTTTGATCACAATGGACGTGCTGAGCAAAAAAAAGTCATATGATGTGATATTTTTTGAGAAATTCGTGTTTAAAAAAAAAGCGGGCAAAGTTGATGATAATGAGTAATGACGGTACCTACTCTTCGAAGGTCGCAAAAATATGTGACATGCTCTTATGGTTCTACAAATAAGATCGTGTCAGATATTTTTGCGGCCTTCGTTGTGTAACATAAATTGCAGGTGACTGTACATTTGGAATAATTATTTTATTTAGTTTCAACGAAAGTTTCAAGTTTAGTACGAAAATACTTCAGATATGCAATATGGACAAAATGTAGACCTAATCGAAATAAAACATTGCTTTTTATAGTAAATTTATAAAACATTCGATACATAGGTATACATAACAATAACCAGGCCACAACGCTATTGGCCTGTAAGCTTCATCTCGGTCTCCAAAGCCGCAAAAACTTGCTAGTACTTAGTGCTGGTCTAGCCTTTATTTTTTTTTGAAGATTTTCAGAGAACAGCACGTACACGCATTATACATATAGACGGAACGAACGGCATAATCATAATAATTTATTCGTCGCAATCCATGGTATTACAGATCTAGTTACAAGACTGTTAATAGGCAATATTTTAATATAAAAGTTCTATAATATAATACAAGATTACAGTTGTCATCAAAATTCATTGACATACAGAAGTCAAATACGTTTTTAAAATGACGCAAAATGATACCAGCATAATAAAAATTGATCCCAATCAGTAAAGATGAGTCTTTAAACTTTTTTCATTTTAAGCGAGTTTTGAAGGAAGATAATACTTAAATTCGACTGTAATCGTATTATTTTAAGATAGTTTACTGCGGTTTTCAACAATAATGACCCGTAAATAACAGCAAATGAAATTTAAATGAGACGCGAGCTGATATTTATGTACCCTATTTTTTGAAATACATTTTATCTACTGGTATGCTTTCTCGTGTGCGTATATGATTTAATGTCAATATAATTGTCAAAAGCAAGAAAATCAAGCTGTCATTTTCATTTGAAGAAGTACACGTGTGCTCCGGTGTAGCCCCAACGGGCATCTGACTTGAAGAAGAATTTTGAGTGATGTCGTCAATGTATGGAAATTGTTCGAAAGTTTACATTTGAGATTGAATTTCTGTGTTGTCTTTGTGAGTAAAAATATAAATCGATAATAAATTGGTAGCTGAATTATCTAGCTTCCAAAATCATACAATAATTCAATTACTGTCAAAGACAAAATTGTTTTGCTTCTGTCTCAAACGGAACTCCATATTTTGATTTTTTGATACTTTTAGTGTCGATTTGTAGAGAATAACAGCAAATTAAAAATATAATGGCATAAAGAGTCGGTACACGGTTTCTTTGTGAATAAATTTACGTGTAATTTAATGCAATTATCAAACATTTATTGAACAAATTATGGTTACAAAGTGAGGTCTAAATCGAAAACGTCATATACCGGCCCCTTAATGAATGAATGAAAACATTTATTTTCAGGCAACTATTGGCCCATAGATAAATACCTTAAAGCTAGCATACATATTATTACAAAATATATCTTAAAACTAAAAACACAATTATGGCTGCGATGCAGTTCGCAACCCCGCAGTGTCAGGGAGCCGGCCGCGGAACCGCCGGAACTTGACACCCTAACAACGTAAACGGAACCCTAAAAAAGTTAACGGAACCCTAAAATCAGTAAGTTCATGTGCAATTTGCCACACCATATAAGTTCGCACTTTACCTCCTTACGTCAAACCTAATATGGCGTCGAACGGGGTATTTCCGGCAAAGATGGCCGACTTCCGCCGCCTTGTAACTGTTTCGATCGAGGAATAATAGATGCGACACGGCGTGCGCTTGAAATAATTCCTGAAGTTTACTTATGCAGGGTACCTGCACCTGTTATTGTACCTACAAACTCCTGACTTCGGGCAAACTCGGCTCCGTTCGGCTCAGCATTGCTCCGAGCAATTATTAAGATTGACACAACTTGACGTCCCTTTGCGTGCACGACCACAGATAAGATAATGGCTTGAATTTTGACAAAAGTCAAGGGAGGGGGGGGGGGAGATTTTTTTTAAGGCCGGCAACGCTCTTGCAACCCCTCTGGTGTTGCGGGTGTCCATGGGCGGCGGTAATCGCTTACCATCAGGTGATCCGTCTGCTCATTTGCCTCCTATATCATAAAAAAATTTTTTGACAACCCTAAATAGCCGAAGGGGATAGTGCCATATATTAGAAAGGGGTAGCATGATTCGACCCTGAACCGCTGTCAAACTTCAGTTTTGTAGGAAGTTTCCTTTCTATACGGTTGTACTATGACTTATTCTGTGTTGTAAGTGTGTTCGTGTCTATGTGTGCCTGCTGGTTTTAACATATTTACAAGAGTTAAGCATACGTTTAGCCAATCAAATATGTATATTGGGTGGAACAGGACGAGCGACTTTTATTCAAACGGGGAATAGTTTAGGATTCTTATTTGAACAGTCGACGATAATCCCTCCTTAACTTTGAGTTGCGTGCCTAATCATTCTTGTAAGAAACTTCTACGTCATAGACCTGTATTCGTCTTTGTCAGTGTCCTTTCAACTTGCTAGGTTCACCACCTACACCTTCTTACACCTTTAGCAAACTTTCTTCACCTTGCATATGTTAGAATTTAGATGAAGACATAACACTATTGTGCCCCACACAATAACCCGTTACGCTCAATAGAGATTGAACTATGCATAGTAATATAGTACGTGTCCATTTTGAATCTTTATGTCTGTGAGATACGGTTCAATTTGTTTGTAAAGCATTGACTTAAGCTCTTTCTTAACGAAATATGCCAAACAGCTAAGTCAATGAGTGTAAAGTTTTACGATATTCAATGGCGGTTAGGTTTTTATTGATATAGGATATACAATTATACAATAGAGACGTGTGACATACATCGAGGGAGGCGTGATTATGTCATTAAGAATGACAATTAAGATCTTAGAGCATTTAATAACTGGAGTCGCCTTTAAGAGCTTACCCCTCTGCCGAAAAACTTGCACAATTGTGCAAACTTTTGTATGGACTGACATGGCTATTTGTACATTTGGAGTCCCGAAAGTAGAGGTCGAGAAATACGCGATGTTTCCGTCAATTTTCTTAAACACATTAACCTCCTTTGCGTTCGCCAGATAATACCAGGGTATTTGCACAAAATCCCACAAATACCGGTAACATCCGGTAATTACCTACAATTACCGATTCGCGCGGAGAAAATGTCTTCCTCGGAAACGCTATACGTGGAAAGTTGTGTAATGCAATGCCATTATACTTCTTACATGTCTAATAAATCAACCTGTATGTCATTCAAAAACTGATCTTATTATTAGGGTAATAGAGATAGTGTTTGAAAGAGATGATTGGATGGATTGGTCGTTTGGCGTAAGTAGATTAGCGTTGGATGTGCGTTCGATCGCACTCTCGGTTTTGTAGAAGAACTCGGGAAATGCGAATCGGATTGGTTCGGACAAAGGTTTTCCCGTAATATCCTATTTATTATCAGCATAATTCGCCGAACAACTTTGCCTCTAGGGTTTTCCTTACTATGTCTTTACATTTACCTACCTACACCGAAAAGCTATATTATAAAATATTTTTCACCACACCAGCTCGGAAAGGCTTACTTTGCACTTCAAAAACTGATAGCAAAGTTGCATTTTATTCACATGTGAGGCAAAGTAATCAAATGCAAATTTTGAGTTGTTTTCTTATGTTTGCTGGTAGAATTGACTTTTAAATGATGATTTTGGATGATAAATATTGAAAAACATTCATTTGGATTAGATTTGGTTTGTTGTTTGATATTTTACATTTAATGTTTGCTTCGGGTTGGTGTGGTGAAAAATTTTGTGTTTCACTCGGGGGCAAATTTTGTTTAACCCTCGTGCTTTGAAACCCTCGCAACGCTCAAGATTCCATTTTTCGAACCACTCGCTACGCTCGTGGTTCAATTTTGGAATCTTTCGCTTGCTTGGATATCAATATTAGCACGAGCGGCTAAACAACAATTCGCCCCCTTGTAAAACAAATAACTATTAATAGCAAATTGTAATTTCGCGTTTGCATGTCGTACCATCACGCTCCGCGATTGTTGCGCTATTTAGGGTCCTAGCTAAATTGGTTGTTCAATACTTACGCTATAGAATTTCCAATTTAGCAAGAACCCTAAATGGCAGCATAACAGTACCGCGTGGTGACTGTACACTTTACATATTATTTAAAGGTGCAAAAATTTTACAAAAATTTGGTAAAGTTCTCAGAAACTCCTAAATAACTTCAAAGGGTTTAATAGTAGCTTCCTGGCCCCAATTTCACCACGGTGACAGGTGCGACAATTGTAAAATCACTGTTGCTGACGTCACAGGCATCCATGGGCTACGGTTACCACTTACCATCGGGCGGGCCGTATTCCTGTTTGCCACCATCATTGTATTATTTAAAAAAACTTTATTATATCGGAAAAAAAAACAGATATTTCTTTTGCGAAGTTTCTGACAATTGTCAAGATTTAGAAGAATTGTAGGTAATTCTTGACAGGTAATGAGTTATACGTCGGAATTTCGTGACAATTGTAGTGTTTCTTGTGACAATTGTCATAAACTTAGCAAGAGAAATATGTGTTTTTTTCCGATATAATAAAGTTTATTTAATAAAACAATGATGGTGGCAAACAGGAATACGGCCCGCCCGATGGTAAGCGGTAACCGTAGCCCATGGATGCCTGTGACGTCAGCAACAGTGATGTTTTACAATTGTCGCATCTGTCACCGTGGTGAAATTGGAGCCTGGAAGTTTTCATTTTCTAATGGATAGTTTTTAAGTTTCTGAAACAAGAGAATATAACTTATCTAATACCTTTAAACGAGCAATTCTTGATTATTTATATATTTTGGTGATTTCGGAAACGGCTCTAACGATTTGGATGAAATTTGTTATATAGAGGTTTTTGAAGGCGAAAAATCGATCTAGGACTTATCTCTGAGAAAACGCGCATTTTTGAGTTTTCATATGTTTTCCGAGCAAAGGTCGGTCTCCCACATATTTAGCTATTACACGATATATATATAGCTTTTATAAGGCAGCCTAAGGATGACTTAACTTCAAGTACTTTCCCAAGTCCTCAAAATGTATTTCTCGTCAAGAACCTCCGCATTTCCCACTCAGCTGAAACTCATTAACCGGGAGTCAAACAGGTCAAAAGCCTAAAAGCGTACGATCGTACACAAACTCTGTGACTAGTGGTGAATCTTATTGTAAGCGCATAAGGTCTATCTATGATCAGTTGTATGTTGTTGGTACGACAAAGCAAAACTCAACGGCGTGAAACAGTTTTAGCGAACATTTCGATTCTTCAGAAACAATGGAGGTGTAGTGCCAGCGCTCGCTGGAGCGAAAATTTGCGATAACAGTCTGTAGGTACAATAGGACTAGGAATACTAGGATGTTGTCTAAGGAATAATAGCTGTAGATACGGTACGCACCTGACTAAAAACATATGGCATAGCAAGACTACATCCACTTTACATAAGCGCTGCTCTGAATCGTTGATTTAAACATGTTTGTAGTTGTAGACTTATATTCTGTGCCTGTAGAGTAGACCAAGTTGGAGCTAATTCAGCTCCTCTGTCTTGTCTCGGCGGTATTCACATGAAATTTAACTCTGAGACCATGCAAGTCGTCAAAAGCTAGCTCCAGGCACGAGATCTGACTTTCTGCTTGGTTAAATCTCAAAACATACATGACAGAGACAGTAAGATACATTCGGCATCAACCAAAGACCAAGATCAAAGACGGTCTTGGCGGTATTTGCGTGAAATATTTGAACTTGAAATTTCAAAATAAAATAACCGTGCAACCGTAGACCTCACGGCCTGGCCACGACATTGCGCGACTGGGCCACGGCTAAGGCGAAAACTACCAGGAACAAAAGGTTCGATCGCCGTGTCTCGCTCCAACCTATGGTTGCCGCCTTAGCCGAAGCCATTCGCGCAATGATTCCGTCTTCCGTGATTCTTCTCACTTGATGGTCTCATCGGAAGATCAGCGCTGGAAGCCACCAGCAACATGCTGAGATGGGGCCATTTCGTGGCACTTTAATCCTATTTTGTGTTTTCTCTTTTATTATGTATTGTCTCGATTGTTTGTGCTTACGAAAAAATACTATTCTACTCTATTCTATTCTATTCTATTCAATGTCGTGGCCAGGCCGTTAGGCATGTAGTCGTCTAAAACTAGCTCCAGGCACGAGATGTGGCGTGCCCCCGCGCCGGCGCAGGGCGGGCCCTGCACTTTCTCCGCTCTAATTGACTTTCTATTGCGCACGCGTCGATACGTCGCAGATCGGTGTAACGTCAGATTTATTGATTAATTGGATTTTATTAAAGACAACGATAGTATATTATTCAAGTAGGCATATTACAATCCGAACGTCAAATAAGCTCCGGCTCTAACCCTACACCTCTGCCTTGAGAAGATTGAAATCCGTTCCGATTTAAATTAGTTAATCTTTAAAACAAAAGATGGCGTCTGTCTCTAATTGACTTTGTATTGCGCACGCGTCGATACGTCGCAGATCGGTGTAACGTCAGATTTATTGTTTAATTGGATTTTATTGGTTCATCTTTAAAATAAATTTATCTATAAATTTGTTTTGCCAAAGATAACATTTAAACAATTGAATTAATTATTTTCGGGCATCCCAGATTACGATTTTAAAATAAATTGACCGCTTGGGCAATTTCACTTCTCTATATTCAAAAAAATATGGTAAATCTCGTCTATTTATTATTCAGTATTCAGTATTCAGTTCTTTATTTGCTAATATAGACAAAAGCCATGCAAATACAATAATAAAATATCACATAAAAACATAAAAAAAAACAGTAACAAAAACAGACAAAAAGAGATCAAGAAATAATACATTACCAACAGTTAACACATAAATTCGATTGCTTAAATTAGGTGTATAAATAAAGAGAGATGTCAAAATAGTTATAATTTGGTCCAGAGTTTCATACAATAATAGTGTCAAAAAGAAGCCAAATAAAATTAAATAGATATATTACGCTAAAATAGAACACTTATACTGTGCAAGAGAATCATTCAAATCTCTAATATTTTTATACATAATGTTAACGGGCTTAACATATGAACGAACCTCAATATTAAAATTATGGCATAAACAAGCGTTATTTATTATACACACATAGCTTACCATAAACGTAGCATTATGTAAAACATGCTGAGCAAAACGTGCGAAGTATGTAAATGCCTTGTAACATCGCTGGGTAGGTAAATAAACCTTTATTTATAGTTATCTGAGTATCTTCTTTACATGTAGGTATACAGTATACACACGATAGGTATTCTTACAATTTACTAGGAGTAGGTATAGTAGGATTGAAAAGACAAGAGAAGAAGGGAAACCTAGAATTACATATCTCAGCCTAATAAAAAAAAGCGTCGTATGAGGAAATTAAAAGACTGGCACAAGAAAGAAATGATAAGCTCTTAAGTGATGATGATGATGAGGTATAATATAGATAAAACACGTTAGGTGACGGTTTTTTTTTCTAAAAATACCCCCTCAAAAACCTCTTTAGAAGTCGATTATAAGTCATTGTAGGCTACATGTCACCGGTGTCATAAAAACGAATCTATAAGATAATATCATAATATGTCATTGTCTTAAGTCGGCTAAGTGGTTATATGTTACAATGGATCATATGTTACAAATATACCCACATATAAACTCTAGACTAGTCGTAAATAGTCATTTGAGCTCATTATTTGCTCATTAGAGCTAGTCAATTCAAGTCAATAACCTGTATATTTCTAGAAAAATAACTAAGAAACATACTCGCATTATATAAAGGATGTAAGACACAAGTATATCCAACAGTAATGTGCGTTTTTGTAAACTGGGTTGAAAAAAGTGTATTATACTATAATGATTCTTAAATGTATTACCGCGCTGTTACCGCTCTGTTAAGTAACTTTGCACAAGGTCGAATTATCATTATCATCATTTCATAATTAACTTATGTTTTTCGCTACCTGCCACTTCTTCAGATCAAATGCATTATTATTAGGGATGTACCGACCAGTCGCCGACTATAAAGGGGAAAGCCGACTATCCGGCCTCATTTGTAATCGGCGATTAGTCGGCGACTAGTCGGCAAAAATTAGTCGGCACTTTATAAGTTACAGACAATCAGAGCAAAAAGAAATAAACAGCAAATATTTACCATAAAGTTTTCACTTATTTTACCCGAATTCATATTAGGGTGCTTACGAAAACTTTTGTTCGAATTATTGACCGTGTGGTCGCTTTCTTATGTCCGATTGTCCGGTTGTCGTATGAATAGCCTTAGGATTTTTTTATTTGTTTTATTTTTTAATATGATGAATAGCGCGACGAAGGGGGAAAATAAACGATTGTTTTTTAAGTGATCTGAACCGAACTCAGACGAAACTAATCATTTGGCCTACTAGCCGACTAGTCGGCCGACTAATCGGCCATCCGAGCGCCGATTAGTCGGCCAAATCAATAGTCGGTACATCACTAATTATTATCCTAAATCCTCCCAACGGGAATGCACTTATTTTTTGGCCACCCTGTATATATTTATTTATTTATATATTTCGGGGATCTATCTGATGGCCGCGCCGATATATCTGATGGCGATTGGCGACTGTATCGCCATTGGGGTTTTCGAAATACGCCGGTGGCATATGAAAGTCGACAGATCTCATATCGAGTATGAAATTCGCGCCGACATTCGCTTTCTCTTTCTACAGCGACAGTGTTAGTTTAACTATCCCACGGTTTTTGTCGCGAACGAGATTCCGATCTGCGAGTGCGACATTGCACCGAAACGAAATACCTATATGTAAAGATGTCGTCACATTGACTGTTTACAAAAATATATGTGACGTTATCTATGAAAAGGGACGTTATTGTCGATGGCGCTTCCGCCATTATTAACGATGCTTCGATATAAATTCAATGCCGCGCGACGCTATGGGGCGTAAGCGCCATCGTCAATAAGGTCCCTTTTTATAGATAATGCCCCATATACCTACCTATCTAGGTAATGTAATAATATCTGGGAGACCGAGGTTTGCTCGGAAAACACAAAAACTCAAGAATGCGCGTTTTCCCAGAGATAAGAGCTAGCTAGATCGATTTTTCGCCCCCGAAAACCCCCATATAGCAAATTTCATCGAAATATTCGAAATCTTTAGAGCCGTTTCCGAGATTGCCGAAATATAAAGTAAATAAATAAGTAAATAAATAATGTGTCGCTTAACTTCAAACTCGGGTAAATCCATTCGACCCTCTCAGCAAATATCTACCCTATTACCTTTTCTTAATACCATAATCGCATAATCTGACAGATGGATTTACCCGAGTTCGAAGTTAAGCGACTCAAATATAAATGTGACGTCCCACGGTCAAAGGTACCTTATGGCGGGTATGGAGTTATGCATACCCCAGTAATCTACAATAAATAAGCTATCGATAACACAAAAGATCAACCTTCTAGGTTGCGTAGTTACAGAGATATGATTTTTTGAAAATAATGTTGTGAAATGAGCAACTTTACGATAGAGAAGTTTTAAGTTTAGCCGCCTAAAAAACTATGTTCCTGAAGTAAGTTACATAGTTGACTACAAATAATAATGCCTTATATATCTGAGATTAAAAAAATATTGCGACTTGTTCTGTAATGCAAATAGAAACTTTTGATATCGACTGATTTATGTGTATACTAACCAATCTCTTGAAAATAAAGTTTTATTTCATTTTCACGATTGATTGCAATGAGCTCTCAAGATTTAAATTTTATCTATTAGAAAACGACACTGACAGACAGTTTAAGCAAAAAACAATACCGATTTAGAGGTGAAAATGTATTTTCTGACTTTTTCATATAAAATCACAAAATTGAATATTTTTACTTTTAATGTGACACACAATCAATTTTTCTGAGCACATATGAAAGAAATTCTGTCATTCAAATGAAATAAATCCTAAAACCCCAACTAAATACTATATTTAACCCCTTATGCCACTTTAAACTTACATAACAATAACAGTATTTGCTCCATACATTTACGAAAAGGTACCTTATGGAAATAAATCTAATAATACATCACTACAAAATATCAATCATATTATAGTTTATCTTTTATGAATAGAAAATATTAATTTACATTAAACTGCCCCCAATTTAATTAGTTCTTCGTCATAATAATCTTAAAAAAGACCAATAATTTGTATGTAATGAAAAGGTACCTTGTGGTCAAGTTACATGATGAGGCATGATGATGGAACAGTTAGGATAAACTAATAATATTTTGGGGTTAAGATGGTATAAATCGTCTATTTCTTATCAATAATATATTTCGGTTGCTATTGAAGATAAGCGGCATTGAGGTTCAATGACCTCAGATATTCCTTAAGGTAATGCGTCGGGTATTGGCATTTTTCAGCAAACCAATGGCTGATTTACTGCATGCGACCAAACCAAATGAAGATTATTCTAGTTAAGAAAGACTTGACGAGAGTAACTTTGGTATAGTAGCAGTCTACTTGGATTTGTGATGTCGGTCTATGTACGGTTATAATATTTGCGAGGCGCCCCAACCAGAACTGAAATTATCAAATTAGTTTTGCAGAATGCTAATACAGTTCTCTACCAAACTTCTTTTCCCGTATTGACTAGTTTTTTTGGGAATTTTCAATCTTTTTTCCATAAGGTACCTTTTCTACTAAACTCTGAGACGACATTACTAGGCTTATAACTAACTTATAACAAAAATAAAAACAGGTAAACAAACGTTAGGCATTAAGGTTTCAGATCACACAATAAAAAAAAATTGAGCATTTTTTCACCTCTTTACAAAACATTTGTGACGTCCCACGGTCAAAGGTACCTTATGGCGGGTATGGAGTTATGCATACCCCAGTAATCTACAATAAATAAGCTATCGATAACACAAAAGATCAACCTTCTAGGTTGCGTAGTTACAGAGATATGATTTTTTGAAAATAATGTTGTGAAATGAGCAACTTTACGATAGAGAAGTTTTAAGTTTAGCCGCCTAAAAAACTATGTTCCTGAAGTAAGTTACATAGTTGACTACAAGTTATAATGCCTTATATTAATATCTGAGATTAAAAAAATATTGCGACTTGTTCTGTAATGCAAATAGAAACTTTTGATATCGACTGATTTATGTGTATACTAACCAATCTCTTGAAAATAAAGTTTTATTTCATTTTCACGATTGATTGCAATGAGCTCTCAAGATTTAAATTTTATCTATTAGAAAACGACACTGACAGACAGTTTAAGCAAAAAACAATACCAATTTAGAGGTGAAAATGTATTTTCTGACTTTTTCATATAAAATCACAAAATTGAATATTTTTACTTTTAATGTGACACACAATCAATTTTTCTGAGCACATATGAAAGAAATTCTGTCATTCAAATGAAATAAATCCTAAAACCCCAACTAAATACTATATTTAACCCCTTATGCCACTTTAAACTTACATAACAATAACAGTATTTGCTCCATACATTTACGAAAAGGTACCTTATGGAAATAAATCTAATAATACATCACTACAAAATATCAATCATATTATAGTTTATCTTTTATGAATAGAAAATATTAATTTACATTAAACTGCCCCCAATTTAATTAGTTCTTCGTCATAATAATCTTAAAAAAGACCAATAATTTGTATGTAATGAAAAGGTACCTTGTGGTCAAGTTACATGATGAGGCATGATGATGATGGAACAGTTAGGATAAACTAATAATATTTTGGGGTTAAGATGGTATAAATCGTCTATTTCTTATCAATAATATATTTCGGTTGCTATTGAAGATAATAAGCGGCATTGAGGTTCAATGACCTCAGATATTCCATAAGGTAATGCGTCGGGTATTGGCATTTTTCAGCAAACCAATGGCTGATTTACTGCATGCGACCAAACCAAATGAAGATTATTCTAGTTAAGAAAGACTTGACGAGAGTAACTTTGGTATAATAGCAGTCTACTTGGATTTGTGATGTCGGTCTATGTACGGTTATAATATTTGCGAGGCGCCCCAACCAGAACTGAAATTATCAAATTAGTTTTGCAGAATGCTAATACAGTTCTCTACCAAACTTCTTTTCCCGTATTGACTAGTTTTTTTGGGAATTTTGAATCTTTTTTCCATAAGGTACCTTTTCTACTAAACTCTGAGACGACATTACTAGGCTTATAACTAACTTATAACAAAAATAAAAACAGGTAAACAAACGTTACGCATTAAGGTTTCAGATCACACAATAAAAAAAAATTGAGCATTTTTTCACCTCTTTACAAAACATTTAATATCTCCGAAACTAGAAACCCTCATAAGGTACCTTTTCCCGTGGAACGTCACATTTAATATCTCCGAAACTAGAAACCCTCATAAGGTACCTTTTCCCGTGGAACGTCACAAATACAAGAATTTCTCGTTTAAAGGTATAAGATTATAAACTTCTTCTTCCTCGCGTTATCCCGGCATTCTTCCACGGCTCATGGAAGCCTGGGGTCCGCTTGGCAACTAATCCCGAGAATTGGCGTAGGCACTAGTTTTTACGGAAGCGACTGCCATCTGACCATCCAACCCAGAGGGTAAACTAGACCTTATTGGGATTAGTCCGGTTTCCTCACGATGTTTTCCTTCACCGAAAAGCGACCAGTAAATATCAAATGATATTTCGTACATAAGTTCCGAAAAACTCATTGGTACGAGCCGGGGTTTGAACCCGCGACCTCCGGATTGTTAGTCGCACGCTCTTACCGCCGGGCCACCAGCGCTTCAAAGGTATAAGATTATAATATAAACGTCTACAAAAATGCCATTGAAATTCGTTAGTCTTGGATTATGTCTTGAAATTTGTGTTTGTTAGAAACGAATAATATTCCATTATAAATTTTTGTGAAAATGATTTGTACGGCCAAGTCTCAGAAAACTACAAAGGTGATAATTTTAGTCAAGTGTCAAAACGCATGACAAAATGTAATAACAGCCTAGAAGTGAAGTGAAAACCGATCAGTGATATAGTGTCCACAAATCCAGTGATAAAATAAGTGCATACACGGTGTTTTGGATGTGCAGTGCAATTGCGTAAGATGCCAACATGGCGTACATCGGTCCAAGGAACAGCGCGCCCGCCGTGCGGGACAGCCTGCTCGCTCCCGCGTACGAGGTAAGAAAGGGAGAGATGCTTATAAACACATGTGAATTTTACTAAGATTCCTTACTTAATAAAATTCACATGTGTTGTCGGTGTGGAATCTATATGGAGTATTTAAAATATTTAGTGTCCGACCGAAGGTTCGGTTTCGGTTTCGGTTTCGGCCAGTTTCGGCCAAAAAATCATGTTTCGGCTGTAGTTTCGGTTTCGGCCAAAAAACGGCCGAACCTTTCGGCCGGGCCGAAACTTACGAAATGGCACTTCGGACAAAGACCAAAAGTTGGGGAATAAGTAGGACAACAATAGTAATAACCTACATTTACTGATTCATGTATAGGTATATTATAAAACACAATTCCACCAATGAGGGCGCCACTGGACGGTCGACGCAGTCTTATGAGGCTGTCAATACCTATAACGCGCACACTGTCTATCGCACACATTGTATCGGAGTGAATGAGATAGCACTATCGCACGTAACCGTTGGCCGAGTATCAGCTCGGCCCGAGTCGAACGATGTCTTTTTCGCTCTTATTCAGTCACTTTCCTATCTACCTCTAATGGCAAATTTTAAGCGAGGCTAAAGGCTACGCTCAAGTAGTACTGCAAAGTTGATTTTCTGACTATTGAATAAAACGAAGATAAAACCCTTAAAAGTGTCCCCAGTGCAGTTTTTCATACGAATGCTCGACCTTAGCCTCACTTTTTACCTCAATTTACCATTTGGTTTGTGTTCCACATGTCCTCTACTTCAACTTAGCCGTTCACCTCGCTGCGCCATGCTCGGCCTGCGCGTCTCGCTTTTTAATACAATGGACATTGGTTGGAGTCTGTGCTCAACTACTTATCCTGAAGCCTGAAGCACGGCTTTTACTTCGCATGAAAGTTCGCCTCACTGGGGCACTTCGGACTTTTAGGCCCAGGTGAAGATCGGTACCCGGCCTTACGATTATCATCATTCACTTGCCCTTATCCCATTCATTTGGGGTCGGCGCAGCATGTCTTTTTCTTCCATACCTCTCTCTCGCCCGTCATCTCATCATTCACTTGCGTTCGTTTCATAACATCTCTCACACAGTCCATCCACCTTTTTCTCGGTTTTCCACTCCCGTTACTTCCCTTGCGATATTGTTAACAAAAAATTTCGCGCTCGCTGCGCTCGCGTTTTCGGTTGCTTTTTGGTTGACCCTGTATCTGATCTACATGTTAGCTTGACTGGTGAATGAATAGAGTTAGACCAAGAAAATTCTGCAATGATTTTGATAGCATACGCAGTGCTACTAGTGCAAATGTTATTTATACGTCATAATTTCATAGAAATTTTGACGTTTAAATAACACTCGCACTGCGTGTGTTATCAAAATCGTTGCAGAATTATCTTGGTCTAACTCTAGTAATTTTCTTAAAAAACTGCTTAACATCAATTTCAAGGACATTGGGTGTTGACAGCCCCATAATATTTGTGTAAAAGCGGTTTTATGACATTTTTTCAACGATTTTATCAAGTCTACAAAAGGTTCGGTTTCGGTTTCGGTTTCGGCCGAAACTAGAGCCAAAGCCGAACATTCGGTTTCGGTTTCGGTTTCGGCAAAAAAACATGTTTCGGTCGGACACTAAAAATATTCCTATAAGAATTTGATGTTTATGATGACACTGTTACACTCTGTCGCTTGCCAATGTGAGGGGGCCTAGCCAAGTGACAATCGTTGGTAGAAATAGAAAACGCTGATCGAAGCTTGTCATTTCAAATACATCATCATACTCAGGGCATGCAGTACCGGTCCCGGTACCAAGAATTTCATTTCCCGGTTCTGGGCATGGCCGGAACCGGGATTCCCGGTTCTTCCCGGTTCTCAAGGCATCTTTTGATTACTTTTAAGAAATTGTTTGTGTTGGCGTACAATCTTTATGAATGACTTATTTTTATATAAATCATTGCATAAGAATTAATAAATGACTTATATTATTGTAAACAAACACTTAATTGGCGTTCCAACCTATTTTACCAAATTAACCGGCACACTGCCTCCGCCTGGGCCGAGCCACACGGCCGTAGCGTAGTCGATGCATTCAGCACTATCTATATGACGGCACGGCCTGCCTGCACGAATGTCTACTTTACTAGGTTAGTTTGTCGGGTTATAGGAGTCCCCCGTTTCATAGCACCATTATTAAATGTTATATAATGTCCCGAGCTAAAGTACTAAAACATTACTACTATTGAAATGGGAATAAATAGTCATATATTGAGAACCGGGAAGTACCGGTACCGGGTCTTCAGTACCGGTTCTTTTGACACTATGAAATTCCCGGGAATTCCCGGGAATATGAGAACCGGGAATTCCCGGGAGCATGCCCTAATCATACTATTGAAGATGATCACGTGACGGAGCATCTGCCATCTCGCTACATTTTTACTTTTTGTTTGACGCTTGTCGAAGTACGATTGTAATCTTGGCTAAGCCCCCAGACTTAGATTAATTAACCCCACATGAGCACTTTATATGACGTGAAAAATATTGTATACATATAATTATCCATCACTCATGTCAGTGTTTAACTTGTATTAAACTGACAATATTCTTTTATAAAATCCGCGCCAGCTTTTAATAAATTAATCTATACTAAGCTATACACAAAAAACTTTGCCTCTATCCTGAATATCCAGAAAAGTGAACGAATCTAAAAGTGCGATCTTTTATTCGAATGTTGGTCAAACTAATCACTAAATTCCATTTCCAATTATCTATTCAATATTTGACCCCAGCTAGAAAAGACTTATCTGTCTTAAAATTTAAAAGTATTTAAGCTCTTTTTTTATTAAAAAAGTATTATCGCTCCACATACCAAATAGATCGTATTTTACACAACTGTACAAAGCTCATTATAATCTCTACTTATAGTCAAAGAATATTGAACTTTAAGTTTTCACAATAAAGTCTAATTCCAAGCACAGCGATATGAAAAATACGAGAGTGCGAAAGTTATTTTAAACTGCACAAAACACTGTATAATAGTTTATGGATCCTTTAAAATTGACCTTTAAAGTGACAGTATAAAGTCTAGATTGGTATGTAGATATTTTCAGAGATAAGAGTTTGCGAAGTGTATTGATTTTAGTTCGCGAAATAAGATGCCAGGTAAAAATAAAGCCAAGTAGCGTGACGGCGTAAAATGTACAATCATTTACACAGTTTAATTGTGAACCTTATCGTAAAGATATAAGGTCTACATTGGGTCAGTTAAGAGTGTTAATGTATTAAAAAAATGCGTTAAGAGCACAACTGATATGGTTTATCGTTGATCGTAAAAACATAACGCTGACGACTATAGTTAGGTCATTAAAAGGCACGTTTATTACGTAAATATTGTAATGAATAGGTAATAACCACTAGTCTAAAGAAAAGACAAAGGAATATAAGGCAATGTAAATACATATAATAAATCGTTATGCGGGTTATGCCTTCCTTATACTTTCTTTCCGCCATCGCTCTACGAGATAACATATCTATCTTCATCACTTAGAATACTTAGATGGTTGGCAGTCCTCAACTGTGCATCTCTCCAGAAACTTCCTACCTCGCACGGATAAACTGTGGAATGAACTGTCGCCTGCGGTTTTTCCGGACCGATACGACCTTCAAACCTTCAAGAAAAGAGAGTACTCCCCTGTCACAGGCCTCAAGTGGTGAAAAAAATAATTGATTTATGGTCAAAAACCGCGGAGGAAAGAGTCCAGGCGGCTTAGCACGGTCGCGTTTTTATCCCTTGTCACCATGCCTGTCACGTTCTAACAAGTACGTAAGTGCGAAAGGGACGCGCATAGTGATAGACGATAAAAATGGAACCGTGCTGCGCCCACAGTCCGTATTTATCGTATGGCTTCATTAATCATTACGTCATTGGATACAAATCTGTAGACAATATACCTATATTATACTAACGATTTAAAGTTTAAAAAATTGTCCTACTGCGATAAGTAGCCACTTTATTTGCCTCTTAACCCTTTTCCCAGCCGGCGTATGGATGGCTTTATCCATCTTTATTCACGTGATAATATAACTGTCACTTTTTAACACCGTGGGATAGAAAGTGATGGACACCGTTTTATCATGCTGTCACGTAGACAAAAACGATCATCATTTCCGTACAGGCATAGTACGATTTATCGACCAGATACGCACCAATAGAATTTCAACTTTAGCATTCCGATTTAAGGTTGAAATTAGATTGTCTTCTAATGAATCATCAAAGCTGGTTTAATTGGAATATATTTGGATTTTTTGGGAAAACTTCGTAGATTGGTGCGACCTGGAAAGTGGAAAACGGTTAAGACCAATCTGCCAATTTCTCTCAAAACAAGCCGGGTTGAATCCAGTTCTACAGACGCCATAGTCCCCTTCCAGTACCACAGAAAAAAATAATAGTACTACCGTACAGAAAGGGAACTTCCTACAAAACCGAAGTTTGTCAGCGATTCAGGGGCGAATCATTCTGTCCCTTTCTAATGTATGGCATTATCCCTTTCGGCTATTTAGGGTTGTCAAAATTCAGGTGATTATCTTATCTGTGGTCGTGCACGGAAAAGGACGTCAAGTAGTGCCAACCCTAATAATTGCTCGGAGCAATGCTGAGCCGAACGGAGTCGGTTTGGCCGAAGTCAGGAGTGTCTCCCCACTGCCAGTACCCTTCACCTTTCCTTCAAGTTAAATTAGTATGTTATTCCAGAAAAAAATTATGTATGTATGTATGTAAATTACTTGGCTCAGGCACTACGAAAGTTACATAATGGTTAAGATCAGGGTTTCTAATCTTTAATATATATGTTAATATAAGCTTTTAGGATTTAGGCTTCCTCGTTTTGAGGTGGTATTGATACGGAATTACGGAAATAAGCTAATTCTATGATGTTACTGATGTTACATTCTTGAGTAAGGAAAAACCTGACATTTACTTATTCTTATTAGACATATAGTGCGACATAAAATAATATACATTAAATAAAATGGATCAAAAAAAATTCCATACTACATAAATTAATTACATATATTGTTGCCATGTTAAAGCATTTTACGTCAAAAATGTGACAGTTATAGGAAGTGGCGCCCTCAATTGTTTTCTACAATTTCTTGTCGGACTATACATACAATAGCTCACAATATTCATAATTTGAAAATGAGTCGCATCTCAGCCCACATCAATTGGCCATCCTGACTGCAGCATGACCTCACGCGATCGAAATAACAGCTTTCTGTATTACACGATGACACAATACGTGTTTAAGTCGATGACAATTGGTTTGACATTGACAATGCCTAATCTAACTCTTGGATTTTAGCATTTTTACCTCTTGTGTGTTTCTGTGATTTTAAGGCTGTGTTTCAACCAGAGATGTACGAGGATGCGTAGCGAGGGATGTGTTTTTAAGAACCAATAGAATCCCTGCAAGCTGAGCGATGAAAACAAATGAAGTGATTCTATTGGTTCTTAACAAATACATCCCTCGCTACGCATCTTAGCACATCTCTGGTAGAAGCGCAGCCTATCAATTGGTTATCCTGACTGCAGTGTGACCTCATGCGATTAAAATAACAGCTTTCTGACTTACCCGGTGACACATAAGTTGTCAGTTGCTTTAACATTGACAAAGCCTATTAGGATATTTAGGATTACCTATTGGATTATAGCACTTGTAGGTCTTGTAGGTTTTAATACCCTTTCTAAAGTAAACTTATTAACAATTGGCCATCCTGACTACAGTATGACTTCACGCGATACAAATAACAGCTTTCTGTGTTACCAGAGGCCACATATTTACATACCAATTGGGCAAGTCAGAGCTAATTATGCCATGCCTTTTAGATATCTGTAGGGGCTATAAGGGGTTGCAATTCATTCAAGTTACTAGTTAGGTGGGAAGTAAGTTCTATGGACGCCCGCCACTGCCAACCTACAGTGAATGCCTTAAACCTCATTTATCTTGCTTTGTTAAATGTTTGTATAAAATGTTTATCATTAATATCATTACACAAGTTAATCAAAACAATATCAGTTGCTACCAACGCTCAGTTTTAATCAAACAACGGATTAATAATGAATCGAAACGATTGCATAACAGAAAATTAACTTCACTACGATACATTCAAAAATGTACTCTACTTTAATAACAACAAGGCTTAAAATAGCACATTACTATGGACACTATGGTACACAAAAGCTTAATAATTGCTAAAGTCAACTCTACTTTTGAATGAATCGCAAACGAGATTGTACTCTATCATTATAGTTGCAAAGTTTAAAATTGCTTTTAACTGGACAGATCGCATTTTCGATTGCTTATCGAGCTCAAGCTTATTATACGGTTAAGAGTTTAAGACTCGAGTCTTTTGAATCCTCACCTTTAAGACTCAATTTGTAGACTCTAATCATTAAGTCGAAATTGAGTAATTTTAAACTAATATGAGACTATATTAGCGTTTCTTTTATTTCTTGCCATTTTTATATATATTGTGACCTTTTTTGCCACTTTTGTGTTATTTCTACTCAGAATCACGAGCTCCTAGCTTCGATCATAATGGGATAAAAAAATGTCCCAGAGCTTTTTCCTATTGTGTTACCATTTCCCCATATACATTGTATGGCGGTAACAAAAAGGAAAGTAAGAAAAATGTATGGAAATTTTAGGACACTTTTTTTCTCCTGTAAGGATGAAAAGGGCTCGCGATCCTGACTAGAAATAACACAAAAGCGGCAAAAAAGGTCACAATGTACAAAAAAAATGATAGTCTGCAACTCTGCTGGCATTCGAAATCTAACTCAAAAATAACGCAATCTATAAAGGCCCTTAATCGATCTATATAATACAAGTCTTACGATGTTATACAGAACCCTGCATTTAAATATTAGCTCTAATCATATAGATATATGGTTGATAATAGATTGTCCGGAGATGGTGATATAACTCGACCTTAATGATGACAGAAGTGCGAATCATGATGGTAATAACACTAATAATGTTCCAATAATGAACGTACGATAATGGGGATAAGAGGTCGAATAATGGGATTGAACTTCCTATACTTAAGATTGAATCGAAAGCCGCTAGACTCCGATGGCTCGGGCACGTAGTCCGGATGGGGGAAGCTCGCGCAGTCTGGAGGGCGTACTCTGGAGTACCAAGTGGCCGTCGACTTGACAGAAACGGCTTTAGACAGAGTAGCATAATGGCGGTCTTTGGAGTCGGAGGCCAAGATCCACTTCGGGTCGTTCCGCCACAGCAGTACTACTACTATACTTAAGATTGGGCTTTGTGATGATGATGATATCCTGTTATCCCTCATCAGGAACATAGGGCTCTCGGAAGGGATTTCCATTTTATGGTCCGTGTATTCTTTCCTTGAGTTTCAGTAATAAATTGAAACACACACACACACACACACACGCACGCACGCACGCACGCACTCACACACACACACACACACACACACACACACACACACACACACACACACACACACACACACACCACAGCACACAGCACAGCACAGCGCACAGCGAGGATTGGAAAGGAAAAGAGGAGGCCTTAGCCCAGCAGTGGGGCACACACAATAGGTTAACAAAATAAAAATATGATTAATATGCAATATGTTTGTTGATTTAGGAATATGTGGCTTTCCATCACAAAAGGGTCCATAGGCTTCAAGTGCAATTAAGGTCCTTTCCATCTGAAATTCCAACAGAAATTCTGATATAAAGGTCTTTATTGCACATGAAGCATAAGGACCCTTCTCTGATGGAAAGCAACGTATGTTCTTGTAATTTTTTACCTATTTAACTAGGTATACTGCTACTTCCACGTCCAAGTCCCTCTACCGAGTCTACCGGCATCCACTTGGTGGCTTGGTACTAGGGCTTCCAAATACCGGACTTCTCACAATACCGGTATTAATACCGAAACTGTCTTCATCAATACCGGGATCCCGGGATCCCGGTATTGAATATGAATTGCTTAAAAAATTATAGTTTTATTGAAAAAGGGGAATTAAAAAGGGTTACTGTAACACCAGATATGTCCTAAAAGCTTTTAAGGCTTGGCCACATACAGAGCGCGACGCAGCGCCGCGTCCACGCCGCGCGACCGCGGCACATGCTAACAGGTTACCGACGTCAAACAGACTGCGTCCCGCCGGTATCACGCCCCGCTTCTGTCGCGCCCCGCGCCGCGCGGCCCATTGCGTCCGCGCGGCGCGTGCGCAGCGCTGCGCCGAGCGAACGCGGCGGCCCGCCGCGTCGCGCAAGGTCACGTCAGTAGGATCGGACGTAGGCAGCGAGCGGTGCGCCGCGTTCCCGCGCGGCCGCGCCGCGTTCACGCGCGCCTTGAGGGCGTGTTGAGAGCGTGAGGCCGGCGCGATCGGCGCGCGCCCTGTTTGACCAGGCTTCGCGTCGGCATCACGCGGCGCGGACGCGGCGCTGCGTCGCGCTCTGTGTGTGGCCAAGCCTTTAGAACAATAAACAATCAATGTCGCCATCTGTTTTTTATTTTATTTCACACTCCAGGTTGGCAATAACAATAATTTTATCCAACTGGTTGACTTTACCAGTCACATTTTTAGTCCAACAACCCACCAGCCAACTTATTTTATGATTTCCGCCTAAATTAGTTTGCCATACTGCAGTTCCTTTTTTGATAAAATTTTAAGAACTAACTATATTAATCTCACTCTCACTGTCAGGATTCATCCACCACCAACCACCAAATATTTATCTGACGTTCAGGCAACGATCTTATTTCAATAATAAAATAAGGGCTAGATGCAATTTAGATGCGTCTGACGTGTAGTAAGCTTCTTAATACAGCCGAATATGAACATTCTAATGGATATAAATGGTTTATACTACAAATTTTCCTTGTTTTTGAAAATACCGGGATCCCGGTATTGCATTTAAAAATACCGGTATTGAAAAATACCTTTAATAAGACGGGATCCCGGTATTGGAAGCTCTACTTGGTACTTAATAAATATCATCATAATCATTCATTTATTTACAGACTGCAATGGTCCACAGAGTATACATAATATTACACACAACACAATACAAATTATATTAACATAAGACTAAAATATACATTACTTACAATAAAAATTAACTATAAATAAATATTCAAGCCTCATAAAAATGCGAGACTAAACTTATTAGATATGTACCTAAGAGGCAAATGTATATACGCAACTGTATATAATATTTGTGTGTCTAAGCGAATATACATCTTATTGTTATTACCTTACAGCCTATAATGATGTGAATATTCTCATATATACAGTAGGTACTGTTTTTATGATAATAATGTTATGAGACGGCATATTTCTTGTTGAATGTTTTATACGATTTAATATTAATATGGACCTTCGCACCGAAGCTGGGGTTATGTTTTTGTTAAACTTTTTAGCATGAAGCTACGAGTAAGTAGGTACCAGCTGAATTCGTACCTAGTACCTACAGTCTCCGTAATCCCACATCGTTCTATTTTTTACCCAACTGCTTCATCAGGAGGGTAATTTTTTCGACCGTATGTATGTACAGTCACCAGCAATAATATGTTACACAACTAAGGCCGCGAAATATCTGACACGGTCTTATTTGTAGACCCGTAAGAGCTTGTCACAATTTGCGGCCTTCAAAGAGTAACATTATTATTGCAGGTGACTGTACTCAGATCTATTTCTTTGGCATATGAGGTGTCGTTGAATTCGCCAGAATTGTGATAGTGACCTTAAGGGGCCCACAGATTACCAGTCCGCCGGACGATATCACTGATCAGCCTGTCAGTTGTTCGGAGCTGTCACCTTTTGCGTTTAACTGACAGGCTGATATCGTCCGGCGAACTGGTAATCTGTGGGCCCTTTTAGGCTATATATTTTTTTTAATGGCGCCTCCAAATGATCTACTCGTGTCGATTTAAAACACTCCCTTACGGTCGTGTTGAACTCGTTGCGAATTTTCTATTTTGGGCACTTGTATCGTAAATAACTATTAAAAGTTTTGAGGCAAAGACACCTACTCTTTTTACTTTCAGTCCTTTCAATCGTTTCTTTTTCATACAATTAATGCTATAAACGTGTATGAAAATAAAACAAGCCCAGGTTTTGTTACACAAAATTAGAATACCGTGCCGTCTCGCAACAGCGTTGTAGTAATATTACTCCATCGTTACATAAACGTTTGGATAATTAAAATGCACGCTTCGAGCACAATGGTAATTACATACTTACATAGCCATTTGTTTAAGTATGTTGTACAGTCTAACTAAACTAACTATTTTAGCTCAGCTATCCAAAGAGAATCTTGGCCTCCGAAACGAGAGCGTCCTGACCCGATCCTGCGCAACTTCCTACCAGTTACTGACGCGAAGCTGAAGCAGATCCGCCGTCACACTGTCTTCCCAGCGATACCTGGGCCGATCCACCGGACGGCGACCAGTCTGTCGTCCCAACGCCTTCTTGACAGCCCGATCCTCTCCCATTCTGAGTAGGTGACCGAACCAGCGAAGTCTGTTGTGGGCTTTCGTTCGCCGACGCTATTGGGTTCGGTCACTAACTCCTCGATCTCGGCATTTTTCCATGTTGTTCAGTCGCTATCAGATATATATCGGAGCGGCCGAGGTGCACAATAGTTATTTGTTTTACAAGGGGGCAAAGTTGTTGTTTAAACTCTGTGCTAAAATTGATACCCGAGCAAGCGCAAGATTCCAAAATTTAAAAATGGAGTCTTGTGCGCTGCGAGGGTAAGGCACGACTGGCACGAGGGTTAAACAAATGCCACCGGGTGAAAGTGAAACACAAAATTTTTCAACACACCAACACAAGGAAAATATGTACCTGCAATAATATGTTATAAATATACTCTTCGAAGGCCTCAAAAATATGTGACTGGCTCTTATGGCTCTACAAATAAGATCGTGTCAGATATTTTTGCGGTATTCGTTGTGTAACATATTATGGGTTATGTCACAAAACTGACAACTTTTTCGGACACTTGTTTTCTTTTTTAAGTCGATAGTCCTCCTGATTCTGAGTACAAATAACCCAAAATTTTATGGCTTTTCGAAAAAAGTAATAAAAGTAAATAAAAGGATTTCTACTATGTAACTTAATATCAGGATTTTATTGTAATCTCTATCTATGTAGGTAACTTAGTAATATATAGGTATGTTTAATTTAAGATCAGTTCGAAGCGTGTATATGTTGCAGTCAAAAGTGTGAACTGGTCAAAAGAACTTTTAACCGACAAAAACAGGCAAAACTGCTTTTGACTGAGCATGTTGGTCAAAAGTAGTTTTACCTGAAAATCATACCTATTTCTGGCAGCAGTTTCGTTTTTAGGGCGTAGCAAAAAAAATAACCCTAACCTACCTATCTCTGGGAACAGTTTCGTTTTTAGGGCGCAGCAAAAAAAAAATAACCCTAACCTACCTATTTCTGGGAGTACTTTTGACTGATAGTAACAGTCACAATTACTATTAACCAATGATTTTCAGGTAAAACTACTTTTGACCAACATGCTCAGTCAAAAGCAGTTTTGCCTGTTTTTGTCGGTTAAAAGTTCTTTTGACCAGTTCACACTTTTGACTGCGACATATACATGGTTATGATACTGACTATCTATTAACAGTACCTATAAGTGTCTTGGCAAGTTGGCATAGGTACCTAACTGTATACTTATACTGAGTTATACTTGTTTGAATAAAGAATAACTGGTACACATTTTTCTGAAAATGCTCTTAAAATACTACGTAAACGCAGAAAGCAAGACGCCGTGGTAGATAAGATTACAGACACGGAATAGCCATTCATATATATGTAGTCTACATTTATACGCAAGGATGCCATAGCCTTGGCAAGGTCAGCCAAGGCCGCCCACCTGTTTGGCGGGTTCTTAACGTTTAATGGTACGACGGAAGCTTATACTGGCCACTGATCTAAAGTAGACCTTATCTCTTAGTATTAAGGCTTGGGAATGATCAATACTTTGATGATGACGTTGGTTTGGTGTTAGGTTCATCATATCATCAGCTAGTATCATCACGGCCTTAGCGTTTAATGGTACAACAGAAGTTTACTGGCCACTGATCTAAACTATACCTTATCTCTTTGTATTAAGGCTTGGGAATGATCAATACTTTGATGATGACGTTGGTTTGGTGTTAGGTTCATCATATCATCAGCTAGTATCATCACGGCCTTAGCGTTTAATGGTACAACAGAAGTTTACTGGCCACTGATCTAAACTATACCTTATCTCTTTGTATAAAGGGTTGGGAATGGTTAATACTGTGATGATGACGTTGGTTTGGTGTTAGGTTCATCATATCATCAGCTAGTATCATCACGGCCTTAGCGTTTAATGGTACAACTGAAGTTTACTGGCCACTGATCTAAACTATACCTTATCTCTTTGTATTAAGGCTTGGGAATGATCAATACTTTGATGATGACGTTGGTTTGGTGTTAGGTTCATCATATCATCAGCTAGTATCATCACGGCCTTAGCGTTTAATGGTACAACAGAAGTTTACTGGCCACTGATCTAAACTATACCTTATCTCTTTGTATTAAGGCTTGGGAATGATCAATACTTTGATGATGACGTTGGTTTGGTGTTAGGTTCATCATATCATCAGCTAGTATCATCACGGCCTTAGCGTTTAATGGTACAACAGAAGTTTACTGGCCACTGATCTAAACTATACCTTATCTCTTTGTATTAAGGCTTGGGAATGATCAATACTTTGATGATGACGTTGGTTTGGTGTTAGGTTCATCATATCATCAGCTAGTATCATCACGGCCTTAGCGTTTAATGGTACAACAGAAGTTTACTGGCCACTGATCTAAACTATACCTTATCTCTTTGTATTAAGGCTTGGGAATGATCAATACTTTGATGATGACGTTGGTTTGGTGTTAGGTTCATCATATCATCAGCTAGTATCATCACGGCCTTAGCGTTTAATGGTACAACAGAAGTTTACTGGCCACTGATCTAAACTATACCTTATCTCTTTGTATTAAGGCTTGGGAATGATCAATACTTTGATGATGACGTTGGTTTGGTGTTAGGTTCATCATATCATCAGCTAGTATCATCACGGCCTTAGCGTTTAATGGTACAACAGAAGTTTACTGGCCACTGATCTAAACTATACCTTATCTCTTTGTATAAAGGGTTGGGAATGGTTAATACTGTGATGATGACGTTGGTTTGGTGTTAGGTTCATCATATCATCAGCTAGTATCATCACGGCCTTAGCGTTTAATGGTACAACAGAAGTTTACTGGCCACTGATCTAAACTATACCTTATCTCTTTGTATAAAGGGTTGGGAATGGTTAATACTGTGATGATGACGTTGGTTTGGTGTTAGGTTCATCATATCATCAGCTAGTATCATCACGGCCTTAGCGTTTAATGGTACAACAGAAGTTTACTGGCCACTGATCTAAACTATACCTTATCTCTTTGTATAAAGGGTTGGGAATGGTTAATACTGTGATGATGACGTTGGTTTGGTGTTAGGTTCATCATATCATCAGCTAGTATCATCACGGCCTTAGCGTTTAATGGTACAACAGAAGTTTACTGGCCACTGATCTAAACTATACATTATCTCTTTGTATTAAGGCTTGGGAATGATCAATACTTTGATGATGACGTTGGTTTGGTGTTAGGTTCATCATATCATCAGCTAGTATCATCACGGCCTTAGCGTTTAATGGTACAACAGAAGTTTACTGGCCACTGATCTAAACTATACCTTATCTCTTTGTATTAAGGCTTGGGAATGATCAATACTTTGATGATGACGTTGGTTTGGTGTTAGGTTCATCATATCATCAGCTAGTATCATCACGGCCTTAGCGTTTAATGGTACAACAGAAGTTTACTGGCCACTGATCTAAACTATACCTTATCTCTTTGTATAAAGGGTTGGGAATGGTTAATACTGTGATGATGACGTTGGTTTGGTGTTAGGTTCATCATATCATCAGCTAGTATCATCACGGCCTTAGCGTTTAATGGTACAACAGAAGTTTACTGGCCACTGATCTAAACTATACCTTATCTCTTTGTATTAAGGCTTGGAAATGATCAATAATTTGATGATGACGTTGGTTTGGTGTTAGGTTTATCATATCATCAGCTAGTATCATCACGGCCTTAGCGTTTAATGGTACAACAGAAGTTTACTGGCCACTGATCTAAACTATACCTTATCTCTTTGTGTTAAGTCTTGGGAATGGTCAATACTGTGATGATGACGTTGGTTTGGTGTTCGGTTTATCATCATCATCACGTCCTTAGCGTTTAATGTCAATTGGAAAACGACATTGTTTTGCGGGGGGAATCGTGCACCAAAGACATATGTAACTTCGTATAAGATGAATAAAGTCTAAGGAAAAAACGTGCCTCGGAAATCAAGAAAAAGTCATTCTCGGATAGATGGCGCACACGCAGCCTATGCTCGGCTAGATGGCGTGACGACACCGTTTCATATTTAACAATTTTAACACATAGATATCAGTGTCATAATGATATAAAAATTATAAAATCATTTATCCACATATATACATTTTTTTGGTAATTTTATACGTTTTCATTTTGAGTTTTAGCCGTGTGTTGATAGATGGCAGTAAATTTACTGTGATTACAAAATTTACTATGACAGGACCCCTCTATACTATCTATTCTCTTTGCGTGCACAAAGTCGCACTTCTAATCACTACATACAAAATCCAATCTGTAATGATGACACAAATACATAGAAAATGACACGTCAAAGACAAATCTTGCATACCTCGATCTCTTTATTGTGTACGGATGAGTCACAACACGCACCGCGCTAGTTGTGTGCATGCATGCACAGTTGATCTTGTACCTCGGCAGAGGGGAAATAGTGCGAATGCCGATTCCCTTCCGTGTTGCTCGTAGCGTATAATGTAACATGTCAAGTCGTGGCGTGTGGGGTGGGGGCATGAAATGTACCGACTTTATATCAAGTCAATGGCGGCGAAAACATGTGACTGAGTCTTACAGAAGTTTTATAATGAAAAGAGCGTTTCTTTTATTTTTTGCCATTTTTATATATTGTGACCTTTTTTGCCACTTTTGTGTTATTTCTAGTCAGGATCGCAAGCCCTTTTCATCCTTATAGAAGAAAATAAATGTCCTAAAATTTCCATACATTTTTCAATCTTTCCTTTTTGTTACCGCCATACAAAATATATGGGGAAATGGTGACACAATAGGAAAAACTCTGGGACATTTTTTTATCCCATTAGAATCGAAAGAGCTCGTGATTCTGAGTAGGAATAACACAAAAGTGGCAAAAAAAATCATATATAAAAATGCCAAAAAATAAAAGAAACGCAAAAAAAAATCTCACCACTGATAGCTCTAATCTAGACTAATTTCTTGCTAGGAATGCTAAGGCTATACAGTTACATGAGGTCCCATCATCTATAAAGGCGATGCACGTCATGACCAAAGACCTTCAGCAAAAAAAGGCGCGTCCGTCACAGATTTAAATGCGATGCCGATATGGCGAAGGCATCCATACGTGGGCGTCGGTGACAATGTTATGCAAGGCATACAAATTGCTTCTAGAATACACTTGTACATACTTACCGAGATTTGTTTGGAAAATTCTGTTATTTATACTGTGTATACACCATTGATGTGGGTCCTATTCAGAACATGAAGAAATGTTGACGAAATAATACTCAAAACTCTCGCGATTTGTACACGTATTTAATTACCTACACAAAAATGTACACATATTTAAGTTAAGGAAAAAACAATGAAATCATATCGCGGAGACCCGTTTGTGAAATTGACGAAGATAACTTTGGGAAGATGACGTAACGAACCGTCGTTCACGATGTTAACCCTTTACCAGGCTAAGGGATAAATATTTCCCACATAAGGCACTTCAAACATATATTATGATGTTCTATTTTCGATGAGTAAGATTGACATTAGATTGTCATTTTTGAAATTTCAGCCTGGTAAACGGTTAACTGACAATAGTAAATCATTATTCAGGTCCGATTTTTCAAATATTATGTGAAAGAAAGGGTGCGTGATATTTGAAAAATTATACCTTTATAGCATAAGGGTATACCAGTGGTCAATTAAGACTGTGATGAGTTTTATATTTTTTGTTGAATCTGTAATGTATGTCCAAATTTTTGCATGACTTGCATTCTATGATCATTAAATATCGAAAAACCAAACCCATAATAGATATATTATATCTAAATAACCCAAACAATATAAAGTTATGCAAAAAAGTCAAGGACAACCAATAGACGCAACATTAGTAGGACGGGTCTATAAATGTCGAAACGTATTCCATTCATAGCATATATCATTAATGGAAGAGAGACTTAACTGACGAAAATTGTGACGTTCCGTAGGAGGACCTTGGAGAATTAACGTCGTCGAACGTCTCTTTTCATAGAAGCATCGATGGATGAATATATGTATAACATCTGGGACTTATTTCGCATAGAATTTTCAACCCCTTTTTCGTTCACGGGGTTGAGAATTTGAAGATTATTATGTTTCAAATTTCAAGAGTCAAGACCCTCCATTGGTTTAGGCAGTGTGATGTTTCTCAGTAATATCAGTATACATATAGGTGTCTAAGTGACAACTATATAAATATGGTATTTTATTGATGGTGTAAGCGCCAATTCTGTCGGGTTCTCTACAAAAGGACATTTAATGCCAAATTTGTAAAATATCGTACGCAAATAGCACAAAAATAAATAAAACCGGCCAAGTGTGAGTCGGATTCGCGCACGAAAGGTTCCGTACCATTACGCAAAAAACGTCAAAAATTCACGTTTGTTGTATGGAACTGGGACCCCACTTAAATATTTATTATATTCTCTTTTTAGTATTTGTTGTTATAGCGGCAACAGAAATACATTATCTGTGAAAATTTCAACTGCCTAGGGGCTGTCCATAAATTACGTCATCGATTTTTGACGATTTTTGACCCCCCCCCCCTATAATCATCCAAAAATCATGCTTCAAATGACCCCATTTCCTCCTACTTCATGCTACCGTCATCCGATGTCCAGACCCCCCCCCCCCTAATTTGAAATGACGTAATTTATGAATAGCCCCCTAGCTATCACGGTTCATGAGATACAGCCTGGTGACAGACAGACAGACGGACGGACAACGGAGTCTTAGTAATAGGGTCCCGTTTTTACCCTTTGGGTACGGAAGCCTAAAAAGGACGTTTACTTACATCAGTGCTAATAATTTTAAAATCCCTTTTTATACCTCATGACACATGTAGTTAAGTCATTTTACAACTGGCTTAGTGAATTCTGGTCAAAGTGGTCCGCCCACGCCGTCAGCTGATCCACATTTGACCGACTTACACTAAGTGATAGAGTTGATCTGAGACAACATTAAGTAGCAAGTAGTATCAGCTTCTTAAAAGCTTATGTGGTTGTCTCTCGTTATTATATCTAGTTGTAACATCTTATCTGTATGTTCAGTCGAGTTTATGGGATTAAGTAGACAAATCCCCACTTACTCCAATCTTAACGAATGCCTGCAATCGGGCACTCCTTAACGAATTGTCAGTCCAAAAGTCCAAACCAAAGACCCGATATCGATGTCTTTTATGACTCACCAGGCGCGTTTTCCACAGCTCTATGTATTTTTTTAAGTGATTGTACCTAATTTGTAATGTTTATATTTTTGGGTAGGTGGGTAATTCTTATTCTTATGCATTTTTTGTGTAACACGTAAGAATAGCATGTATTTTTGTGAAAATAAGTAAACTGTATCATCATCATATATATAAAATTGAAAAACCAGAACGGGATAAAAAACGAGCGAAGAAGAGAGATGGCGCCTTACAAATTTCTAAAAAAGTTTTTGACACGTATCTCGAATACAACGCACGTATGCTAAGAAAAAACTGTTTAAATCTATTATCTACATATGAGAATAAAACTAGAACATAAAAACTATCGCTTTCGATGCGTATTTAATTTACAATAAGGAAAATAAATTTTCATAACAATTTTCATTTTACGACTTCGACCATTTCTCGGGAACTCTCGGTTGGTTTCGTTTCGAACTTCAAATAACCAAAATTATGTTTGTTATGTTGGTATGCAGTGATTTCGACCTTTTTTACTCGAAGTAAAATAAAAAGTGCTATCAACCTCAACCTTTTACCTTAGTTTATGCCCATACGAGTGACATGCCATATAATGACTGATAATGACTTATCAATATCAATAGGAATTAGTATTTTGTTGTTTTAAATTTCTTTTTGAGTTATGTTATTCAGATTTACTTTCACAGCTTCGGCAAACAAATTCGTCCGGGGACCGGGCTGCCGAGATGGGCCAGAAATACAATTAAAGTTGATAGCAAGTTATAATGTAGGTAGATAAAATTTAAGTGCATGTTCAGATATTTTTGAGCGAAACAACCTGGTGAAAATAAGCAAACGTACAGTCAGCAGTCGGCCAAATATCGTAATATAACTCTGTTGCCATAGAAATAAGGATGTGTTCCGATATACTGGCGGAATACTGAGAGACAAAAGTGGCTAAGCTTACATTGGCTCGGACATTTAGAGAGAATGGGAGAGGATCGTGCCGTGACGAGAGGTCGAGAGCGTACTTGGGACAACGAAATGGGAGACGCCCAATTGGACGTCATAGGTACCTACCGCTGGAACGACGTAGTTGCTCGAGATCTGCTTATCCTCGGCCATGGGGACTGGCGAGAGCTATCGCAAGACCGAGAAACATGGTGTGTTTTGTTTTGTCTTTTCTCGGAGGCCAGGATTCACATAACCGTAGTAAGTAATGTTAGTATTCAGAAAGGGAAATGGGGAGTACGTACGTTTGTACCAAAAGGCGATTTATGGGCGGTGGTCGTCCATATTCGTCTTAAGGCGGAAATTAATCTAATGAACGTTTTTGCAATTAGGCTTATAAAAATAAATAATAATTTTATGTTGAAACGAGTTTTAAATAAATAACTACGTAGATGAAAAAGTATAATTTTGCCTTTTATCAAATCACATAATTTTTTTCAGATATTTTGCGTATTAAGTTATCCAAATAACGGGTACAAATAAGAAATCCCTATCACCGTTATGAACCCTGGCAGGGTTGACACGCTCTTTATTTCATTTACGCGAGCGGAGCTGCGGGCCCGTCTAGTATCAATATACTTAGCAATTTACCTCTAGTTTTAGGTCAACCTAAATGTATTGTCCTAAGAGTATTACAAACATAAAAAAAAAAAATACAAGTGCGAAATGTCACGGACCGTGTAGTGTGACTTCCCCAGATTTTGTGATATTTGATTTTTTTTTGAATAAATATGAAGTGATTTTGCAATAATTTATATCAAATATAAAACACTAATCCTTGTTCTACAACACTGTTAAAAAATTGTATGGATTTATAACGATTTTATATAATTTTAAACAACATACATTTTGTGATTCGTTTTCGCGTCACCACCGCGCGTTGTAATATAAACATGCGGTACTCTGTAGAAAATTATCTTTACTACTGGCAGCCTTATTAAAGTTTTTTTAGAACAGCAACACTGTGTTGTTGTCAGGTTTACAAATGGCTGAAGGGAGAAGTTTTGTCGAAAATTGTTTATTTGTGTTCATTTGAAAAAACGGTCAACCTTAACGCATCACCGGCATGTTATGTATGTATGATGTGTATTGAATTCTTTGTCACGCTCTACAGCGTTTATAGTTTGACGGATTTCAACGTCTGAGCTGTCATTAGGTTTGTCGTAGTCATAGGAGTGACTTAGGCTATGTTAAAATAACTATATAGATCAAAATAGCCGAGTTGGCCACCAAAATGCCGAAATGTCACGACTGAGGGACACTTTGTCACAACCGTGTTTATGTACTCATTTTATTTACCTTTCCTGAGGGTATTCGCCTTGACCATATGAATCAAAAAATTGCTTTTTGTATGCACTTTTGATATATGTAATAATATGTGAAAAATAAAAACATTTATAAAAAAAATTTTTTTTGGACACAATTTAAGAATCACCCAGGTTTATACTGTATAGCATCGTTCGCAAACGTTTCTGCTTGTTAAAAATTAAAATTAGTATGGGTAGCATCATAACTGGTGAATTTCCAATATGACTTGGAACTCCGGTAGCCGTTTAAGAAGTGTAACACTCTTACGGTAGACGTCGCTAGGGTCCCCTTGACCCATGGTGGAAAGATTTGCTGGCTATGGATAAGGTCTTGGTGGCTCAGATGGCAGAGCGCTGGAGTATCGATCCAGAGGCCGTGAGTTCGAGTCTCATCAAAGACAGTAATTTTTCCATGGAAAATTAGATAATTTGATGTATATTAACCATAGCTAAGCCCCTACGTTGGACTTTTTAGATTTTTTAATGATTGTACAAATTACGAGCAAAAAACAGATTTCATACAAATTTTTGAATGCTCCTTACTCTTATCATAATTAAAAAATTGAGAAAAATCAAACGTAGGGGCATAGCTGTGGTTGACATATAACAAAAAAAAACACAGATTGTTGGCAGAGCTAACGCACCGATTGCGGAGGTTGCGGGTTCAAGTCCTGCCGGAAGCGTAATTTTTCCATTTTTTCCTTTAATATAAAATTTTACATATAACAATTATTATTAATTTCATTCATTCATAACAAATTGTGTCAAAATATTTTCAATAGGTATTCTATTCAAATTTTCATATAATTTAATTTCACTGCGATATTTTATCATTTGTCATGTAATTACTTACAAGTTATGACAGTTATGACATTAGTTCTGACAGTCTCTACTTAAAATATACTTATGTACAAACAGCTCTAACTGTATATCGGTGGACTTTATTACAAAAGGCAATAAGGTCCACCGATGTACAGTTAACAGTGCGGGCGGTGGTACTTCTTCTTCAGGAAAATTTATGTAAATAAATATGGAATAATAAATTATCGTTAATGACATGATACTATGTGGTTCTTAAGGGGCACACTGATTAACAGTCCGCCGGACGGTATCGGCCTGTTCCGGACAACTCACAGGCCGATACCGTCCGGCGGACGTTAATCAGTGGGCCCCTTAATATCGTGTTCTTTGGAACGTCTTTTTGCCAAATCATTGGTAATAAATCTCAATTTTCTATTCCTATTTCTACTAATATAAATATAATTCCAAATACTATTAATAACGCATACATTTACATTATAATGGACATATAAATATGTCACTTTTATATCTAAACTCCTATCAAATTCATCTGTTACTCGAAATTAAACTTTACGGTATTCGAGAGAAGATAGATTTTTGATTATTCAGTGGTGATAAAAAACACTTTCTAACGGTTGAAATTAATAACGATAGCGTATCGATAATTCGTTTTCGCTTTCACTGTTATATAGTGTGATCGAGTGGTCGAAATATCGAGTAATTAGAGCTGTCGGCAGTTTTGTTTTCACCATCTTTGGGTGCAGTCGCCATCAGATATATCTGAGCGGCCGAGGTGCTCAAAAATATCTGAACACGCACTCTAACGCCTTGACAATAGAGGCGTGTTCAGGTATTTGTGAGCGCCATGGCCTACGATATATCTGATGGCGAATGTGCAGTCAGTTATAGTTGCGTTTTTTAGGGTTCCGTAGCCAAATGGCAAAAAACGGAACCCTTATGGATTCGTCATGTCTGTCTGTCTGTCTGTCCGTCCGTATGTCACAGCCACTTTTTTCCGAAACTATAAGAACTATACTGTTGAAACTTGGTAAGTAGATGTATTCTGTGAACAGCATTAAGATTTTCACGCAAAAATAGAAAAAAAACAATAAATTTTGGGGGTTCCCCATACTTAACTGAAACTCACAATTCTTTTTTTCATCAAACCGATACGTGTGGGGTATCTATGGATAGGTCTTCAAACAAGATATTGAGGTTTCTAATATAATTTTTTTCTAAACTGAATAGTTTGCGCGAGAGACACTTCCAACGTGGTAAAATGTGCCCCCCCCCCCCCTGTAACTTCTGAAATAAGAGAATGATAAAACTAAAAAAAAATATATGATGTACATTACCATGCAAATTTCCACCGAAAATTGGTTCGAACGTGATCTAGTAAGTAGTTTTTTTTTTAATACGTCATAAATCTAAAACCGCAATTTTATTATGTTACTTGCTGCTACGGAACCCTTCATGGGCGAGTCCGACTCGCACTTTGCCGCTTTTTTTAAGGTGTCCGAATGTTAAAGCCTGACCAGTAATATATGATCATTGCCTAGAGGGCGCTGTTATTTTCATGGATAGGGTGACAGTTCAAAATAGTATAAAAAAATTAGTTCCAGTGAAATTCTGCAACATGGCGCGTGATCATATATTCCTGGTCAGGCTTTACTTTAGAACTCTTCCTACAGTGGGACGTCTTGTAAAATTGTTACTCCTATACCTAATAATCAACCTATTTCAAAACTTTATTAAAAAGCATAAAAGTTTGCGACACCGATACCGATAATAATCCGGAAACGGGTAATACATGGGTATTTGATGAAAAACATGTTTCTTGCAATACCAAAACAATTTTAATACGCGCCAAATAATATCTTTTAATCTTTTTATACTTTTAAACTTGTTTACTTGCAAATCAACGGAAACGTATGGTAATGTTATGCGTTTTCGCTGAATAAATATGTAATGGAACTGGTTATATTATATAATTAATAATTATTACATATTTATGAGCTATTTGACAGATCTGAAACACACCGTAGGGATCATCCATTAATTACGTCACACGAATTTCTAGGTTTTTTTACCCCTCCCCCCCTCCTTGTCACACTTGGTCACATTTTGCAAACCCCTCCCCCCCTGGTGTGACGTCACATTTTAGGCAATTTTGTTTTCAACGAAATCGACAATATTAACTCGGCATTATTTTTTTAGTAAAAAAATATTTTTGATATATAAATATTAGTAATTTTATAACACAACGAAAGTTACATCCAAAATCTCATTATTTAACTGTACAGCGAATAAAAAAATATAAATTAATTTTCGGTTCTTGATGAAGTTAAAGTGACATCACAATGTTTGTGACTCCTCCCTCCCCCATGTCACAACATGTCACATTTTCTTGACCCCTCCCTCCCCCTAAACGTGTGACGTAATTAATGGACGACCCCATATTTGTCTGAGCGTTACGCTAAAAATAATATGTAGGTGTATTAAAATTCATTCTAAATATGTATATTATATTTTTTTGGTTTGTAAAATATTCCTGTAAAAAATATCAGAACAGTGCTATGTTTATTATGGGAAGTCGTTCAAAATTAACTTATAAGACGAAGAAGATTAACTTATAAGATTTAAACTAAATTTCTTGCACTATCAGAGGGTAAAATAAAACTTTTCAAACTCATTTCAAAGAATCCTGGTAAGGGCATTTATTTGTATGATGATACAGATATTTGTTCCTGAGTCATGGTTGTTTTCTATGTATTTAAGTATTTATATATATATCGTTGTCTGAGTACCCACAACACAAGCCTTCTTGAGCTTACCGTGGGGCTTAGTCAATTTGTGTTAGAAATGTTCTATAATATTTATTTAATATTTATTCATTTCAAAGAATAATGAGTCTTTACGAGCGGTCTGGTGATAAATATGCGGACTTGCGGAGCCGAGAAAAATGTAAATATGTAAATGTAAGAGTAAAGGGGAGTACAAACCAATTTTTAAAAGTACCTATAAGAGTATAACCCTAAGAAGCGCTGGCTGGAGGTCGTGATAGTGGACATGGAAGAGAACAATCTCACAGTCTCACACCTGAGGGTGCCGAAGACCGGGCAAAGTGGAGAAGATTGAGTAGGAAAGCGGACCCTGGCGCTAGGTCGGGAAAACGCTAGGTTGAAGAAGAAGATAACACACGGGACGTAGCCATTGGAAGTTAGCATCGAGTTACAAGAAGTTGGTCTACCTAAAGACGTGGTTTCTAATTTATGTATGACAAGCTGCTACAAATTCTTTGCCAAATCAAACGTGTTCAAGAATTCATTTCAATATTAATTAACCGCCAAGAAAAATGTTAATTAAAATACTTGAAACTCAACCTTACCTTTATTTGTCACCTTGGGCCCCAAAACTTATCGTTATTAGTTAATACGCCAGTAAATATTTAAATAGACAGGCCTTGTTGCTATCTTTAGTAATGTTTACTTTATTTGAAACCGGTTTAGTAAGGTTTAGATTCCAAAATTGTGTGCTAATGGGATATGTAAAATTGTGTGAAAACCACACATAACACATGACCTACATTTGCTACGGCGTTACCATAATAATTCGTAGAGTTACGAAATAAAGGAAAAGTTGAAAAACTCACTGTTTCGGACGAAACTCAAAATCGCGACTCTGGGATACCAGCCAGATGGGCCCGATGAGCCCTCTGTCAAATAATATTACAACTAGGCCTCTCACATGATATAGATGGACAATGTGGTGGCCTGCCTCGGCCATCGGAAGGCTTGGTGACTTTTTCTTTGGAATATGACGTCTCTTTCAGCGTGTAGCTAATAATATTGTTTTTTTTTGTCAACAGATCAAGTTGGAGAGCGTGCTCGGGCTGACAGTGTCCTCCAACGCTGCTCTCGACTGCGATCCCAACACCGAGCTCGTCGCGTACCCGGCAGGGTAAGTTCCATTTATTACAAGCTTTTATCTTAATGTGATGAATGGACGAGGCCAGAGTACCCAAGCGTCTTCTAGAAGGCCGACCGGAGGGCCGCAGAGGTAAAGGCAGGCCCAAGCTCAGATGGTTGGATGGCGTATACCAGGACATCAGGATCTTAGGAGTGAAAAGTTGGAAAAGGAAGGCCACAAACAGATCGGACTGGAGAGACTTGCTTGACCAGGCTAAGGCCCACCCGCGGCTGTAATGCCTCCGGTGATAATGATTTATCTTAATAAATAACTTCTAAACGTGAAATTTGGCTCTTAAGGCAGAATAACGTAGCCGCCGAAATCAATCGATGTTACGCTCTCGATTTAAAACGACATGCTGCACCAACGGATCTATATCTGAATCCCTAAAGTCTTTTCTCCTATCTTTGCATTCTCTAATATTGTTTGTCATAATGATCAGTTGTCCTAACACTCGTATACCCTAATTTTGGTTTCCCTATTATCGAATGGCCGATTTTTTTTTGTCCTAATATGGTTTTCCCTAATGGCACTTTCCATATTGAGTATTTATCCTAATGTTATGTAGCATAATGATTTTTTTGCCTAATTATTGTTAGGCCTAAAAATTATATATCCTAACCATCATGTTACCTAATTTTACTTAGCCTATCGTTGATTGACCTAACACTCGTATGCCCTAATTTTGATTTCCCTCCTAACCTAACCCACTTTTGTGGCAGCAATTCGTTTTTGCGAGGATCACAGTTCTAACCTAACCTAACTCACTTTTGTGGCAGCAGTTCGTTTTTGCGAGGATCACAGTTCTAACCTAACCTAACCCACTTTTGTGGCAGCAGTTCGTTTCTGCGAGGATCACAGTTCTAACCTAACCTAACCCACTTTTGTGGCAGCAGTTCGTTTTTGAAAGGATCGTAGTTCTAACCTAACCTAGTTTTAACAGCAGTTCGTTTTTACGATGGTCGCAGTTCTAACCTAACCTAACCCAATTTTGTGGCAGCAGTTCGTTTTTACGAGGGCACAGTTCTAACCTAACCTAACCCACTTTGGTGGCAACAGTTCGTTACCATTCATTATGGAAAGTAATTGTTATGATAATTGATCAATAGGAAAAGTAACTGTTATGACAATTGATAATTAGGGCAATAGCCATTAGGTCAAAACAGTAAGAGCATATTATTTTATGCCAAACATTGTTAGGGATTTCGAAGAATATAGTAAAAAACATTAGGGATCTTGATAGTTATGGTACAAATGAGTCTTAGGCTAATCATTACATTATGGAAAATAATCGCTATGACAATTGATCGTTAGGGCATGTGCCCATTAGGACAAACCAGTTAGGGTAAGTGACTTTAGGACAAACGTTGTTAGGGATTCAGAATGACACCCTGCACCAACAACTCAGGGGAGGCGTGAATGCTTGATGTATATACCTTTGTTTGACATAAAGTTTTTAGTTTAAGTCATAATGTATTGTTTGTCATATTATCATTAGTCCTAAAACTGAAACCGTTAACTTTTCAGGATTTTCGTAAGGTTATCCTATAGATAGGTTAGGTTAGGTTTGTTTTATGGCAATCCTGAAAATTACGCGTTTCTGAACCAAACAAATTATAACTAACCAAAATGCGGGCAAACAATACATTATGACTTAAAACTTTTTGGGAAACAATAGAGACCCCTATTATGATATACGTGCCGGTAGTTCAACGGTGATAGATAATATGTTGAGGAAACCTGCCTAATCGTAATGTAGACTAGTTTTCTCTAAGGAGTCTAAGATCATGTGGCAATCGGTGCGGATCAGTACATATTTTTAATATCCTTATCTTGTAAATATTGAAGAGCATTAAATTAAATCTATCTTTGAGTAACGATAAGTATTAAGTCTGATGTGATTTCTAGCTGCATACATATGTATGTAGCAATACATATTGCTTTTGTTAATGATTTAATTTTAAAACAACTCAAAAACAGTTCAGGAGCAAAAAACAAGACGCTTGGCGTTCGCAAAAATCGAATAGGTACGTTCATTCCTCATTGACGTACGACCGTTAACAAACTAAGAATCCCCATTGTTTACATTAACATATATTTGACGATAGCTTGCATGTCGCCATGCATACTAAACGGTCATTATGCAACATTTTTACATCAAATGCTTGAACGGTCATCGACAGAAAAGATTGGTCAATCTTGGAATCTCAGAGAATTATTCCTAGATCTACATTTTTATTTGACCGCAGATTACATAATATAATTAATAGAACTAAGTACAGAATTCTCATTAACGCCTTGGGGTGCATGACACTTCTTTCTTGTTTTTTGCCTAAAAAACTGCTTGGAGGAATCGTGACCCTGGCGTTAAACAATTAAGTGAATTATCACTAATATAAAATAAAATAAATAAATAAATAAATATTAGGGGACATCTTACACAGATCAAACCTAGCCCCAAACTAAGCAAAGCTTGTACTATGGGTACTAGGCGACGATATACATACTTGTATAGATAAATACATACTTATATACATAGAAAACAACCATGACTCAGGAACAAATATTAGTGTTCATCACACAAATAAATGCCCTTACTGGGATTCGAACCCAGGACCATCGGCTTAGCAGACAGGGTCACTATCCACTAGACCAGACCGGTCGTCGTGTATGACACAGAAATGGGAAATGCAGATAACCTTATTAATATTTAGGACACTGGCTAGCGATCACAAGGAGCGAGCTTGTTTGTGGCGTTTCTTGACTTAGCAAAAGCAAATGACTATGTATAACTTCTGCTTTTCAGACAGAAAATGAAAACATTTAATCTGTCGAATGTCGACATTATCGCTGTAGGCATTAAACTTTTTTTTGATAGTTTTTTATTGTAATATTCCTTTTTCAGGAGTAAGCCCTTGAGAGATTGTTAACAGTTCCACAGGGATCAGTATTAAGCCCTGTTTTGTTCACTCTTTACAAAACACAGGCGTTAATAGGACTTAATGCATAAATTACATACATTTGGCGATAGCATGTCACCATGCATACTAAACGGCCGTTATGTCACATTTACATCACATGTGCGAGAGGTCATCGACTGAGACCCATAAAAGGGCTAGCATAATATAACTAACAATGCTACATGGCATATTGTATATGTATGTACGGTGGATTTTTATACACTCGTGGACAAATTTAGAGGAACGCAACAAAAAGCTTAATTCCTAATTTTGGAATTACTTTAGGTGCTGTAATCCAGTAATTAAATCTTTTTTTGCGTTCCTCTAAATTTGTCCATGAGTACGTGTATACTATACTAGTTACTCATTTGAACTGTCCGTGCAAACTTTAAATTCAAACGATCTCGACTAAGTATCGATTAAGGGCTTGACCACACCGCGCGGCCGCGCCCGCGCCGCGCCTTAAATAGGTCGTTCACCTGCGACCGTGACATGCAACCGCGAATGCCAAGGTAAATGCGACCTTAATGAGTGGCGGTTATGGTGGTAATTGCAATGTTTTGCTACGGAAGGGGTGATTCATTGTATTAATTACTTTATACCAAACGCGTAATATGCAAGATATTGCACTAAATAGAGACGAGTGGAGGAAGAGGGGGGAGGCCTTTGCCCAGCAGTGGGACACAGTGGGCTCTGAATAATGAATAAAATATGCAATCCAATAATATACAACGTGTAACTTACCTAAATAACTGAAAACATGATATGAACATAATTCGTTCTTGTAGAATGGGAATCGGACCAAGATAACTGTGCATTGCATTTGCAATGACAAACTGTAACAATATCATTATCATTATCAATAATATTAAAGATATATTTGTACAGAATTCCGTACAAATCGTATCAAGTACCTTATAGTCTTTTTTATACAGTCGCCATCAGATATATCGGAGCGGCCAAGGTGCTCACAAATATCGGAACACGCCTCTATTGTCAGGGCGTTAGAGCGCGTGTTCAGATATTGTGAACACCTTGGCCGCTCCGATATATCTGATGGCGACTGTACATAATCATGTCATGATTTTGCACCGCGAACTTGTCTTGCCTTGCCCAAAGGTTGACTGGTGAAGAATGCCTTATGGCATTAAGTTCGCCTTTAGAACGTTGTATTTCTTTTTTGTAATATAGAATAAATAAAATAAATTGATGCAAAGTTATCTTAGACGGGCTCTATAGTCTGTATCTTTAGGTATTTAAATAAAAGTAAACAAAATCTACCCTCAAATGGCTCCTTAAGCCAGTTGAGGGTAGATGAAAACATTACACGATCAAAGAATGTAGGTGAAAGTCAGATCTTTCAGTGACATATCCAGGCGGTTTTGTATTTGGTTGGTTAACCAATAAATGTTATAACTACCCGAAAATGTACAAATTGTTTGTTTACTTTTATTAAAATACCTAAAGATACAGACTATAGCAATGGCGTAAGTGCTTTCCGCCCCGATGTCCTTTTTCTATGGAACGACACAAACACGTATCTTAATTCGCGATCTTCCTTTGATATTCAAGTATTGTGATTAGATTATGCAGTTTTAATTAATGCATTATTAAATTACCTGCTTTTAATGCAAAAACAAACCGTAAACGGTATGCCGACATTAAATACCGGTTTATCTGTTTACCAGTATAGTAGTTTGATAGTAGAGTGGAACGAAAACGCGAAATCCTCGTTCAAACAGAACAATAATGGATAATGGAAAATATTTAGAGGTGGAAAAACGTTTTCTCTTCTTGTATGGAAGAGCACGTGCTATACTTCCCCTTAAGAGAAACAAAATAAGGCCAAAGCTCCACTAACGGTCACTTCTACATCATTTGTAGTGAGAAAACATCAACCGATTGACAGACAAGTGTTAACACGTATGTATATGTATGTTTGTCTGTGCGACCGTGAGAGAGGACGTCGCGTCCGTCATACAGACGCGGTTAGGTTGAGGTTTTAGGTGCGAGCGGAGCGATTAGCGGGCCGCCGAGCGGAGCGGTTTAATTCCCTACTAAACAGTCAACACGATTGACTAACCACAGTTAAGTAGGTAGGTATTTATGGATATAAATATATAAAAAAGAAATAAAAAGGTATTTATGAAAGTTAAGTGTTATTCAGTGTCTAAGTAAGCGACAGCCTCTTCTTTGTTTAAATGTATGACTAAAGGTCGAAATAACAAATAACGTGAAAAATCTTTAACACCTACGTTAGAAGTAGTATGAAACTTTAACTCCGCTAATCAAATGCAAACTCTCGTGAGTAATATTAACTACTTATACTGTACGGCTACCACCAGTTTTGACATGGACAGATTAGCTCGCGTCTACGTTATTACATTCTATACATCTCGCTTGCACTAATATGCGAGTACGAGCGAGATGTATAGAAAGTAAGTTACTTAGACGTGAGTGAATATGTCAATGTCAAAACTGGTGGTAGTGGTACTGTAATATTACGGTTTGCACGCCCTCTCACTTCAATCGGGTTTTAGTACTCCCAGTCCCAGTGTTTGAAAACAGAAACCTAGATTCTCCGAAACATCGCGCGTAGTGACGAAGAATACATGGGTAAAACTATAAGGTCGTTCTTCTTTATAAGCGAAATGGTTTTGTCCTCCCGCATTATCTTACATACCTTTTTTATTTTAACTAATCATAAAAATATTTCAATGAATATTTGAAGTACTTTATTAAAAAAAAAAAGCTTGACGAAGTACACAAAAACACCTCTATTACAGCAAAACGTCTCGACAAGAAGAAAAACCCAAAATAATTATAAATAAATGAGTGTAAATCCGCTATTTTCGCCACCATGGCCGCACCACTCCATACCGGCACGGAGTCATCGATAATTATTCCCGGTGCGTGTGCGATGGGAAACCTGGCCGGCTGTGTGCGCGACGATGGCGCCTGCTGCCGGCTGTGAAACAGCTATTTGGCAGTTGACTGACCAATAGTATAAAAATGGGGTCCCCGAATTTGACATTGTTGTCACGTCGAGATTATCGCTTCTAGCTCATTCAAATTCGCATTACTTTCGCATGTATAATACCTGTTAGTATAGTAATATCTTTACCCTGTTATTCATAAAATTTTACGGGCCTGATTGTGTTAAATCTTTCTTACAAATACATAAGTCAAAATGGCACAAAATGACAAAAAATGTGAGAAAAATTAATTGAGGCTTGGAAAAATTCGACCTACTCGTAAGCCGCTGTGGCCCGGTGGCCGAATGGCACAGGCACCTGCCGCGATAGCAGAGGACGAGCTTCGGAAAACATATAACAACTCAAAAATGCGCTTTTTTCCAGAGATAAGACCTAGATCGATTATTCGCCCCCGAAAACTCTCATAATTTCATCGAAGTCGTTAGAGCCGTTTCCGAGATCCCCGAAATATATAGGTATATAAAAATCGATCTAGCTAGATCTTATAACTGGGAAAACGCGCATTTTTGAATTTGTATATGTTTTCCGAGCAAAGCTCGGTCTCCCAGATATTGACATTTAATTCAGTTTCGAATAATATTAAAAATATGGATCAAATGGTCTGGAATAAACAATTTTATTTTTATTATTCCCAACTGCTTTCATTTTATTCTTCCTAATTCTGGATACGAGATCTCTTTGTTCGACCCGGGAATATATTGGATGCGATGCCAAGAAATGAGTGGTTTACTATATATTTATGTCGAAACGATACGCCAATCTCTTGACCCATATTAAAATGCAGTCAGCATATCTGCAACGCCGCAGGAAAATCATTTCATCTTGCTAAACGTACCTAAGATCGTAGGTTTGAATTTCGGCTCATACCACTGCGAAAATGTACGAAATGTCATTTAACATTTTAACCGCCGTAGACTGACATATAAGCAAAGAGAATAGAGTGTATAGAGAGTTACTATCATGATAAATTATGTAGCCACAGTACATTTACTGCCATCTTTCGACAGAAGATTAAAACTGTTAGAAAGCCATTTGACTTTGATCCTTATTCTTTCACTGATATGTGTTAATTTGCTAATATCAAAATTAACGCCATCTACTCGAGAGTAGGCTGAAGCCTGAAGGTTATGGCGCCATCGCTCGAAAAGATTGCACCATAACTTTTGGCCTAGTGTCGAGTAGATGGCGTTGATATTGATATTCAACAACTTAACATATCAGTGAAAGAATAAAGGGGCCCACTGATTAACAGTCCGCCGGACGGTATCGGCCTGTCAGTTGTTCGGAACTGTCAAAATTTTGTTCTATACCTGACAGGCCGATAACGACGACGTTAATCAGTGGGTCACTTAAGGATCAAAGTCAAACAAAAGACGTTGTAACAGTTTTAATCTTCTGTCGAAAGATGGCAGTAAATTTACTGTGGTTACATAATTTACTTTGACAATCCGTCTCTATTTCAAATTCTCTTTGATACGAGTATAAGACATACAATATCGGGCTCATTTCGCCGCGGTCTGATAAGACAGAACTTCGTACCGCCGGCAACACAAGCACGCTCGATGAAAAATTAAATGGCGGTTAAAAGGTTAATGTTTGTTGTTGTTGAGAAGAAGAGCCATCAACTGCAGTAGAAATCATCAGTTTTAGATAGCTCAAAGTGTTGTTTTCAGTGATGTAAGAACTCTTAAGGGATAATTTAATGGGTGACTTAAAGAGCCGCAATTGTACCTCCAAAGATCCGCATGCGGCTCCCGAGCCGTGGTTTGCCGGGCCCTGGCGTAGACGATGTCGAAGACAAGAGTGTTACGTTATGACTAATTGTAAAGATTGTCCTCAAAGACCCAAATATGGATACATATCAAACTCTAGCGAGTGGCGTACTAGAATAGAAGCCTATTGCTCAGCAGCAGGCGATAAAAGGCTCATATGATGATGATGATGGATGAGCTAACTCTTGACCTAATATTAAAATGCATCTGCAACGTGAAACGTCGCAGGTGGATCATCTCATCTCGCTAGCTTGCGGCACGAGTACCTAATGCGCCGCGAAATGGCGTAGACCTGCGTCCGGTCGCTTATATCCAACCTCATGGTATAATAATATACTCCGCCTGGTACTCTCGTCCCGTCTTTTCGTGGTCACGTGACTGACACAAGCCTACGTCATCATGCGACAGCGCTTTATGATAATATGCGACAGCGCTATATAAACTGGCAATGTTATTGTGACGTAGGCTTGTGTCACTCTGGGAAGAGAAGACCATGTTTTATTAGACTATGTACCTCATGGAAATACTGGAGTCACAGTTTTAATTAAGCATCATCTTCCTCGCGTTGTCCCGGCATTTTGCCACGGCCATGGGAGCCTGGGGTCCGCTTGGCAACTAATCCCAAGAATTGGCGTAGGCTCATGTTTATACGCAAAGCGACTGTCATCTGACCTTCCAACACAGAGGGTTTCCTCACGATGTTTTCCTTAACCGAAAAGCGACTGGTAAATATCAAATGATATTTCGTACATAAGTTCCGAAAAACTCATTGGTACGCGCCGGGGTTTGAACCCGCGACCTCCGAATTGCAAGTCGCAAGCTCTTATCGCTAGGCCACGAGGGCTTCACAGTTTTAATTAAGCATACCTAAGTAATTATGTGTCCCTGATATCCCTTGGGCATATGAGTTGTTGATGTTACATTACATGTTATTAATGTTTAACGAGAGGGTCGCTTACTGAAGGGGTTAGTTAGGTCGGGGTAGCTTAGCCTAATAGCTTATATGGTTTACTGGAGAGTTTAATCAGAATAACAGTATTTTGTCATTAAATTTACTAGATGCAAATAAAAAATGTTGTATTAAATATTTAAGTATTCCGTTCTTAACAATATTTTTTCTATTAGCGTAAATAAAGCACCAAACAAAAGGTTTAAAGTTTAAATGTCATTGATTCACAGAGGCACAGAGAAAGATGAGGTTATTTTGCTTAACCTTTTGAACGCAAAACGGCGCATCCATTTGCCGTGCCACTGACGCCATGGGGGTAAAATTTAGTTTTGTGAATAAATAATGCCAACCTAAAAGTGGGGTGTTTTTCGGTAGATTTTCATCAAAAAACGATCGACTTCAAATGCCATCTTTGGCGTCGTTGTCACGATTTTGCGTTGACGTCAATTGCCGTCTGTGGCGTTCAAAAGGCTAAAAGGTGGTAGTACCACCGTGGTACCTAGACCTATAGAAGTTTGGTTTAAGATAAATAAGGAACATACATGTACAGTCACCACACGGGATTGTTACGCCATTGAGGGTTCTTGCTAAATTGGAAATTCTATAGCGTAAGTATTGAACATCCAATTTAGCTGGGACCCTAAATGGCGCAACCATCGCGGAGCGTGATGGTATAGTGTGTAGCTTTCAAATAGAGCTCGACGGCTAATCCTATTGTCTATTGTTAAGTAAAACCGCACGTGCTACTTACCTGCAAAAAAGGGTCTTTATTATTCTATTTGGCACCTGAGCGCGGGCTAGTCCAACGCTCAAAAAACCAGTGTAGGTGCGCTCTCCGATAACGCGCCTTTGTTACGCATCTCGACGACACAATTTAGACTGGTTCTGTAGCGTTCGACTCGCCGGCACTCAGTAACCGAAGTACGTATTTTTTATGCAGGTGGTTGTGTCACGTGGCACGAGCGGTTTTACTTAACAATAGACAATAGGATTAGCCGTCGAGCTCTATTTGAAAGCTACACACTATACCAGTAACTGGCATGCACAATAAAGAATTAAATCACGATCCCACCCCATCATTCTTATACATTATGAGCTACACGTTTCAGCTGTCGGATGCTGGTGTACCAACCTAAAGCCCCGTGCCAGAGAATTTGATATGGATTATACTAAATTGAAATACAAATTTGCGAGCGGGGCTAGAGGGCATTTCGCTTGACTTGTTCGGGGTTATACCTGTATTTTATGGAAATAAATATGTAATCTCCCTGAGTATCTTGAGTATTCATTTGCGTTATGCTATATTAATATTTTTTCTAGGGTTCCGTAGGGGTGACAGTCGGAAGCCTATTTTACTAATCTTACGATCGCCGTCTGTCTCTCACTACACATTGTAAGACATTCATACCAGTTTTGGGTATCTAAATACCCAAAAGAGATGTAGATGATTTTTCTCTAAATAGGCCAGTTTCCTCTACATCTCAAATTTTTTTAATAAGGGTTGAATCCACATTGTTTATTGATTTAATGATAATTAAAATAGTCTAGTACAAGTACTAAATTTCTCCTTTTCCCTATTACAGATGCACCGTGGTCCTCTACAACGTACGGAAGAACCGTCAGACGCACGTGCTGAACGCGTCGAGGAAAAGCGTCACTTGCGTCGCCTTCAGCCCCGATGGCCGATACCTCGCCACCGGGGAGTGCGGGCACGCGCCCGCCGTGCGGGTTTGGGACCTACAGGTACGTTTAGTTCATGTTTGTGTATGGTGCCATCTAACTGCGAGCGGAGGAACTAACGCGATGTTAGTGAGAACTAGCAGCGACTGTGTTTATGAGCGTTATCTCCTCACGTACTGAACGCGTCAAGAAAAAGCGTCACTTGCGTTGCCTGCAGCCCCGATGGAAGATACCTCGCCACCGGGGAGTGCGGGCACGCGCCCGCCGTGCGGGTTTGGGACCTACAGGTACGTTTAGTTCATGCTTGTGTATGGTGCCATCTAACGGCGAAAGAAGGAACTAACGCGATGTTAGTGAGAATTAGCAGTGGCTGTGTTTATGAGCGTTATCTCCACACGTACTGATCGCGTCAAGGAAAAGCGTCACTTGCGTCGCCTTCAGTCCCGATGGCAGATACCTTGCTACTGAGAAGTGTCGACACGCGGTACGCGCCCAATGTGCGGGTTTGGGACCTACAGGTTCGTTTAGATAACACGTTCTTGTGCTTGTTGCCATCTAACGGCGAAAGAAGGAACTAACGCGATGTTAGTGAGAACTAGCAACGGCTGTGTTGAGCGTTATCTTCTCACGTTCTAAACGCGTCAAGAAAAAGCGTCACTTGCGTCGCCTTCAGCCCCGATGGCAGATAGGTACCTTACCTTGCTACTGGGGAGTGCGAGCACGCGCCCGCCGTGCGCGTTTGGGACCTACAGGTATGTTTAGTTAGCATGTGTTTGTATTTAAATTTTTAAGTAGGTACTTGAATTTACAAACTGGCAGAAGTATTTGATATAAGCACCATCTTGCGGCGAATGGCGGTACTAACGTAACTTCTTCATAAACTGCGACTTCGAAGCTTATGAGCGTCATCTAGCAGACAAAAATGGAAACTATCTTATATCATGTGTGTTATGTGTGTTAACACTGACAATGTGTGATTAATACAAATTAAATGAATATGAAAATATGAATATATGAATATGTATGTTTTTTAATTAATAAAAAATCACTTTCAGGACCCGACGGCCTCAGGTGCGGTTCAGATCGCGGAGTTCCCAGGGCACACGCATGGGGTCAACTGCGTTGTGAGTAATTAATTAATAAATAATTCGTTCAATTATGAACCTTAAAGTCTACGCAAGAATAATCAAATTGTAATAACAGTGTTTTTTTTAATTCACCTCAAGTCCGTTTTAGAAAAGCTTTTATTAGTAGTTGATAAGGGTGGTATTCTATCTGTTCAATATCTTGGTCCAATATCATTGCGTCTCACTCTCTCATTAAGCAAAATGTGAAACAAAATACACATTGGACAGGTGGACCTTAAGAGCCAACAGGAGTGGTCATTCCTCCATACAAACGTAGTCCTCGTTTTCCTCCGTGGTTTTTGAAGCTAGAGCAATGATTTTTTCAACACAGTATAATATTGTCAATATCTGTGTCGGACCGTTTTGCTTTTTTTGATATTTTTGTTTTTTAAGGAGCTAGAGCCCTTCAAAAACGGCCAAAATGGCCTAATAGACTATGCCGCAATGAGAGGCGTGGTATTCAAAACTGATATCAATTAGCCAAAAAAGCAAAACGGTCCGACACAGATAATTTCATAATCATTTAGATTTCCAAATTTGGTTACGATTGGTTAAGTTTTGGGGGAGGAAAAAGAGGACTACGAAACCTCGATTTTTGTCATTTTTACGCAGGATTTTTCGCCTCAGCTGCAGTTGTCCCTATCGCACTAATTTTAGGGGCGGAGTCAAGTTTCTAAATACGTACACAGCCAGAAAAGTGATGGGCAATAGTCGACATTTAATGTCGATAATCTAGTGATGTAAGAAGTTATCGATAAACCGTCTTGTGTGAAAATATCTAGATCCTAAGATACAAGGGGTTTTGGGTTGAGAGTAGGGAACACATTTTTGTAGTTATGATATACAATCTATTATGAACTTTTTGATTCTAATATTTCAAATTAGAAATCAAAATCAAAAATATTTTATTGCATGGTTAAAATGGGTTAACAAAATTTTTAGGTACCTACAGGCACGCTTCGTAATTGTCGAGCAATTTAGGGTCCTAGCTGAATTGGTTGTTCCATACTTACTCGTGCTCTATGGAATGTCCAATTTAGCTAGAACCCTAAATGGCTCAACAATCACGGAGCGTGACAGTACTAATGATTCATGTTCTGTATATCCTGCCCTACAATGGCGTTAATATTTGGTTGTCATGTCTATACTTCGTTTTTAAGCATTATTGAAAAAAAAAATAGTAAATACTAATATTAACCACTAAGTACATAACTATTACAAAAAAAGCTAAATAATTATACGATTGCATGCTTAAAAAAGACACGTCACCTTCACTCTAATGCTAAACAAACGAAGAATAAGAACTAACAGCGATAAGACCGCCTGTTGCTACCTTTATCTACATTGTAAATCGGTTTTAGGGTTCCGTACCCAAAGGGTAAAACACGGGACCCTATTACTAAGATTCCGCTGTCCGTCCGTCCGTCTGTCACCAGGCTGTATCTCACGAACCGTGATAGCTAGACAGTTGAAATTTTCACAGATGATTTATTTCTGTTGCCGCTATAACAACAAATACTAAAAACAGGATAAAATAAAAATTTTAGTGGGGCCTCCCATACAACAAACGTGATTTTTGACCGAAGTTAAGCAACGTCGGGCGGGGTCAGTACTTGGATGGGTGACCGTTTTTATAAATAATGGTACGGAACCCTTCGTGTGCGAGTCCGACTTGCACTTCGCCGGTTTTTTTAAAATTTGTTTTTATGTTTGTGGTGTAATAAAGAATATTTTAGAGTCAGACCAAGAAAAGTCTACAGCAATTTTGATAGCACACGCAGTGCAAGTGTTATTTATATGTCATAATTTCATAGAAGCGACGTTTGAAATAATACTTGCACTGCGTGTTCTATCAAAATCGCTATAGATTTTTCTTGGCCTAACTCTACTTTAAATTACAAAGTAAGGCCTAAATTATAAAATAAGGCCCATCAATGTTTTTTTTTTGTGTTTATTAAACTTGATATTTTGTCTATAGTATTAGCGGACATGGCCTCAAAATTTAAACCCGCTTAAGAATCGGGCCTTATTTCGTGCATTATATACAATACTACCCATTTTTGTGTAGTCATTATTTATACTATAGAAGCATTGTTTGAGTAGCCAATTATTTAAACAGTATTTTTTTAAAGGGCAACGGTGGCAATATTTTAAGGTCTGGATAATAAGATACAGATCTTAATAAGGATATCAATGTAAGTGAATGTTACCATGACTACCAAACAAACAAATGTGATAGAATTTGCCAGCTGGCATTGTAACATTCAGACAGTTACCTATGTACCTAATCTGAAATATGAATAAATTAGTAATATTTTAAACAGGAAAGTAAACCGAATTTTGGCCTTTTGCTGGACACAATCACAATAGTAATTTGTTTTACAAGAGGGCAAAGTTTATCGCCACCGGTTGATACATTTGCAGCACCAATGGTAGAAAATGCAAGCTCATCATCAACTGCATAATCGACGTTTGATATGACTATTGAATCCGAGCTTTTTGATCATGAATCATGATAAAACAAAATTTTAGAAGGTCGCAGAATAGTGGATTTAAAATATTTATTTTCTGTGATCTCAAATATCAGGCACGATCATACAAATTGTACATTTGCTGATCTTGCCTTTGTCATTGAAAGACGTAAGGGTTTACACAGAGAATATATATTTAAGTGTAATATGTGCAAAAAAAAGGAAACGATACACTCTGAAGACCCAAAAAGAAAATGTTAGTAAATACTGCTCCTCCCCATGGTTACTTGGTTCCTTATTCAACCTACCTGAAATTAAACGAGTAGGTTAGTAAATCCACACGACTCCGCTGGCTCGGTCACCTGGAGAGGATGGGGGAGGATCGTGCTGTGAGAAGAGCGTATGTGGGGCACCCGGGCGGAAAACGTCCGTCGGGGCGTCCCAGACACCGCTGGAGTGACGAAGCCCAAAAAGACCTGTCCGCCCTCGGAATACCCAACTGGCGTGAAGTGGCGCAGAATAGGGCAGAGTGGCGCTCTCTTGTGTCAGAGGCCAAGATCCTCTTTGGGTCACTGAGCCAGTGATGTATGTATGTATGTATGTAGGTTAGTAAATTATATCATTTTACATTATAAAGTTAAATGTTTAGGTATCTCAATCACTTACTCACTGGTGGACATGGACGCAAAATTTTTGCCCATCTACTTATACTATCTTATAAAAAATGAAATTTTTAAAGTTAGCACGCTTAAAGTTCGTTTTTTTTTGCATTAAGGTAACAGATTTTGACATGTCTTATTAAAAATTACCATTGAAAAATAAGTCATAGCAAATATGTTAGAATTATAAATCATATTAATCATATTAATGAGCAAGAGCACCCTAAACCGGCGAGCGTGTATGAGGAATGTTATGAATGTGAAGGAAGCGAAAGTGGTATGTCAGGATCGTAGCAAGTGGAAATCCGTGGTCTCTGCCTACCCCTCCGGGAAATAGGCGTGATTGTATGTATGTATGTATGTATGTATGTATTAATCATATACTTTTTTATATTCTTTTGCTTTCATAAGTAATATAAACTAATTTTTGAAAGCGTTTTTCAATAATTATTAATAAAAAGACACGTCATGATTGTTTACCTTCTTTCTAATGCTAAAAAATAACGAACTATAATAACCGGGCCTTATTTGGTACAGAACCTTGATTTGATAGGTACATCGGATATTCTGGGCCCCTGAGTTTGTTACGTAAAGGACAAAATGGTGACATGTGGTTAGAGCTGATACTGTTAAACTAGTGGTTCTGTGCGCTAAGTATAAAAAATAAGCTTCAGCGAACTCATTAAGCCTAGAAAAAACCCTACACCCTACTGCCACTTAAGTCAGTCTTGAGTCTTTGAATCAATTTCCGTAGTAGTACTACTACTACTAAGGTACTAGGAGGTAATAAGGCCTATAGTAGGTATAATAAGGCCTACCTGAAAAATAATGTTTTTACAACAGTGTAACCGTGTTAGTTATTTGAGTAACATATATGTAAAGTGATACAATTAAAAGCTAACAGCAAACCAGTACATAAATTATATCTTATGTACTTCTTATGAATTACACTCTTATAAAGGTTTCGGCTAATTACGCTTAATTACTTGAATAAAGGTAGATGAATTGCGTGCGGTCCAATAGGTAACCACAACTCACGGAGTCCAAAACAATAAGCTGATCAGCAAAGTCAAGTAAACAAAGCCAAGTCACAGTAGTAGAAAGATTATCGAGTTCCGTAAACGTAAGCCGGGTCAAAAAATTCAATCGCAACACAGTAAGTAATAAGTGAACGCCTCGTGGCAGTAACGCACGAAAAATAACATTGCAAATTGTCGGCAATGAGGCGCGCGCGGGTGCAAGCGTACGCATCTGTGTGCGTGCATTACACACACAAATACAGTCTCTCACGCCCCGTCAGAGCGACGGGTATATTCAGCTTGAAATCTCAAAATTGACTTTTAGCTCAGCTCCCGTTTCGTCTTAAATTTGCAAGATATAAAGCAAAATTAACCTTTTGAAACCCTTATACTGCCCTGCTAAGCCGAGTGGCGCTATCTCAAAAGAAAATGCATTGCTAATTTATACTTTAGTTTCTATAACTGAGAATTCCATTTACAAAATCATTTGTTTTTGAGATAGCGCTTTTCGGCTTAGGAGGGCAGTATAGATATATTTAATTATTTAAACCGACATTATTCGATGTCCATAGTGACCGAAAGCTTGATGATGGGTAGTATAACAAGTTGTTGTATAATCAAAGAATTGCGCGACGCGATTTAGATAGTACATGCGGCCACACCAATTTTGGTGTCTAGCAGTAGTATTTAGTTGCCGCGCACCGCTACGGAACGGACGCCTGCTCGCGCTTGCGCCACCTTGCGGTCATATCTGTCATAAAGACGCGTTTTGTTAGAGAGTGAACCTTCTGTACCTAGTAACTATTATTTATTCTGTGGTAGGGCCTTAGTTGTCTATTTGCTATGCTCAGCAGATGGCGTTGTAACCAAACCATCTTTTCCAGGCGTTCTCAACATCATCGAAGTACCTCGTGTCGGTGGGATCGCAGCATGACATGATCGTCAATGTGTGGGATTGGCGGGCGAATTTGAAGCTGGCTAGTAACAAGGTGAGGAATAAAAAAAAAACGTTTTGTTAAAAATAAACTTGGTCAAGTAAATCTTGTCAGTAGAAAAAGGCGCGAAATTCAAATTTTCTATGGGACGATAACCCTTCGCTCCCACATTTTATAAATTTGCCGCCTTTTTCTACAGTCAAGATTAGCTTGACCATCTATAATAAGAAAATAGACTCTGAATCAAATGAAGTTTAATCTTTTATAACCTCTGACGACCGGTCTGGCCTAGTGGGTAGTGACCCTGCCTGTGAATCCGATGGTCCTTGGTTCGAATCCCGGTAAAGGCTTCGTCACAGCGTTTTCCGGGCGGGGCGTGAGCGGGGCGCGCCGCTTTTACATACAAAACGCTCACGCTTCGCCCGGAATACGCGCCTGTGTGAACACTGAACACAAATTTGTTCCTGAGTCATGGGTGCTTTCTATGTATATAAGTATGTATTTATCTATATAAGTATGTATATCGTCGCCTAGCACCCATAATACAAACTTTGCTTAGTTTGGGCATAGAGTAATATAAGTAAGGAAAGAGTGGTAACTCCATACATCAGTTTTCTTACCAAAACGCGAGTTATTTCGTAGTCGACATCTAGCGTCATGTAGCGGAATTTATCAGTACTGCTGGTCGACAATAGATGTCGCAACGAACTAAAAGTCTAATGCTCAACAATTTTCAGCTAATATTATAACCGGATTAATCGGAACTGTGTTTTTAACCTTCTACTTCTAATATTAGCTGTAAATTGTTAGCAGTACATTTTTCGTCAGTAGCGACACTTGTGACATCTGGTGGCAAGTAGCGGTACTGATAAATCCACTACTTGACGCTAGATGTCGACTACAAAATAACTCGCGTTTTGGTAAGAAAACTGCTGGAGTTACCTCTCTTTAATTACTTATATACCTCTATGGTTTGGGGCTAGGTTGATCTGTGTAAGAGGTCCCATGCCCATGTCCCCTAATATTCTTTTTTTATCTGGCCCTCTGATGTCTTTGAACCCTTTGAACACCTCGCTTATCGTGTGAATTGATTTGTTATATTCCCCGACAGGTGTCGTCGCGCGTCAAAGCGGTGAGCTTCGCAGAAAATGGCAACTACTTCGTCACAGTCGGCTTTAGGCATGTCAAGTTCTGGTACCTGGAGTATTCTAGGAATGCTAAGGTGAGTTGTACTAGTCAAATTTGACTTAATATGTTTTTAGTATTTTCTGTCTAAAAACTTTTATCACACACTGTAACTGCGTTATTCATAAAACTTTACGGGCCTGATTTTAATTATATTTTATCCCTTTCTTACAAATACATAAGTCAAAATGAGAGATAAAGATAGCTAATTCAGGCCAGTAACGCGTTTATGAATAACACCTATAGTGCAGGGAGTAGAGTTGATTTTTAATTGTTTGAAAATTTAACGAAACAAAAGAAATGCAACTCTTGTTCCAATTGAATATGGTTTATATTTCATCGAACTGAAGATGTACTATAGGTAGGACCTTGGGCCTTAGGAGGATACATAAGATGCCATCTCTAATGTCCCCGGTAAACATTTCAACTTAGGATTCAGCCAATTCAACAGTAACAGGCGGAGGAAGTCATACCAAATGTGACAGTACGGATTAACGACCCATCTTTTTTCTATGAAAAAGTGTGACAAGAGGGGCGGGGGGGTCTAAAAAAATCGAAATTTTGTGTGATGTAGTTAATGGATGGCCCCTTATCAATTCAGGGCAGACAGCAGACGCATAGTAATGTAAGCTCTAAGTAATATGGAGTCCCATTTATCACCCGGGTACGGAACTATTAAGTATTACGTCTTCCACCTGTCCTTATTTTTGTTAACAAAATAGTAGTTTATGTGACTGCTACATAATGAAAAGCATTAAAATACGAGTGTGGGTTTATGAAACGAATGAAATGAGTTTCATAATAGTATCACACGAGTGTTTTAATGCCTAATTATGTACAGTTACATACACTGCTTTATCTACACACATATTATAAACTTTCTATGATATATTCTCTAACCTCATATTACAGCCGACATTGGGGCACTTTCCTCTCTGGCGGAACTCGCGGATATGAGGTGGCGTCTCCGCAATATCTTTATCGCACATTTTAGACGAAACTTTTGTTATAGTTACTTTAAAAACAACAAAACAAATTATTTGTTACTTACAAACTAATTAAAACATAAACTGTACGTCAAATGGCGGTAAATGAAAACTTTTTTCACGCACGTCACGCATCCGTAGTTTTTTTTAAATTCAGAGACAAACTAGAGTCGGGGTCGATTACCATATCATCCGATACCAACTTACATGCGAGATTTGTCAATATTGTATGCAAAATTGTCATTTGATTTCGAATCAAACGTCATCTCGACTGATATTGGAATAGGGGTCAAATCAAATTGCTTTTTTTTTCAGAGATGTTCGAAATTTGAATGCATTACCAAATCGATTTTGATATAGTAATGAAGCTATTACCACATTTTCACAGATAAGAAATTTGCTGTAACAAAACAGTTTATCGTAATGTGGGCCATTATTTACGGATTTTGAAGACATCATAGAGAGTTTATGATATGTGTGTAGATAAAATACTTTTTTTTTCAGATCAAAGAGCCAGTACCCCTAATGGGTCGCTCGGCGATACTAGGCGAGCAGAAAGACAATGAATTCTGCGACGTCGTATGCGGGAGAGGCGAAGCGGCGGACAGCACGTACGCTATTACCAGGAGTGGGCTCTTGTGTGAATTCAACAGTAGGAGGTTGCTCGACAAATGGGTCGAACTGAGGGTGAGTACAGTTTATTACCAGATAATAGTCTGGCAAACCAATTCGTCAGTAGAAAAAAAAAATGTAGGCGCGGAGATTCAATCTCCCATAGTTATTGCAGAATTTCGCCGCTTTTCTTCTGACAAAATTGATTTGTTCTGAGCGATATACTGTCGCCTGTATATCATGTATAGGTCACATTAGATATCGGTGATACTAGGAGCGCAGAGAGACGAATTTTGCGACGTCGTATGTGTGCGAAGCGGCGGACAGCACATGCTATTACCAGGAGCGGGCTGTTGTGTGAATTCAATAGTAGGAGGTTGCATGATCGTGAAGTTGACCGCCCCATATCGAGTGCCCGCAAATGGCATATCTATATCGTTAGTTCATCGTTAGTTCACGTTAGTTCAGTATATTAAATCGTTAGGATCCGACTACAACATCGATTTTTTTTAAAAACAAAAGTGGGGAGGTCAACTTCACGCTACCGCCCCAAAATCGATTTTATGGTTTTTATCAATTAGAATCGATAGATAATCGTTAGTTCACGTTAGTTCAGTATATTAAATCGTTAGGATCCGATTCTAAGTATTTTTTTTTTTCAATTTTGTGGGGCGGTCAACTTCACGTGAAGTTGACCATCATGTAAATGGTGTCGATGATAATAATCGATCAGTAGGTTAATGATGTGATCACGACGTGGCAATAACAAAGGATGTTTATAATCGTAATCTTCATTAGAATTACTGAGACGTCCTCCAACGCGAAGGATTCCATCTTCAATAAATGGCTTCAGGCTTGCAAAGGCCTTTGTAAACCCTTTCTTCAAGGTCATATCTAAAATATGTTGACTGAAATAAACTCTTTGTAGAGCTCGTACGATTTCTAATTCGGCTGCTGTTAAGTCATCAGCACTAATAGGGCCTTTAGGTAATCGTTTTATAAATTTCAAGGTATAGGCAACTGTGCGTACATATCTAATCCATGAAGAGAACCGTTTAGATAAATCATAAATTATGTTGTCGTTCGAATTGTCACAAGTCACCAAAGAAACCGTTTTTTCTTCAGGAACGTTGACTTCGTCTGGTATAAACGCCTGAATCGGCCATGCGCTTTTCGGGAGTTTCATCCATGGAGGGCCTGATAGCCATAAAGGATGGTTCACCAATTGAGCTGGAGTTAAACCTCTAGACAGGCAGTCGCTAGGATTCTGTGTTCCTTTAATATGGTAAAAATGATCGCTTGACAAGTTCTCTTGGATCTTGGTAACACGATTGGCCACAAAAGTTTGCCATCGATGAGGCGACGAATGAATCCAACAGAGTGTCACTGTTGAATCAGAAAAGGCCATTACAGAATCAATTGGGTATCTGGTTGAGTAAGTATCAACCACCCTTTTTATCAGTTGTGACAGTAGCAATGCTGCGCATAATTCCAGTCTTGCTAGGCTGACAACCTTTACGGGCGCTATCTTAGATTTAGCGCAAATTAAATTAATGACACCTCGTTCATCAGTAGGAAAGGTGACGTAGGCATAAACCACTCCACCATAAGCCTTTTCACTAGCATCCGAAAAACCAACTATAGTTAATGAACAGTTTTCAATAACACCTAGATGTCTGGGAATGCTAATGTTAGATAGTAGCGGTAGTTCACTTTGGAACTGTTGCCATTGGCGTACAATATGATCAGGCGGCAATTCATCCCAATCGATTTTCAAAAGCCACAACTCCTTTATTAGAAGCTTAGCGAACACGATTACAGGAGCAACCAGGCCCAGAACATCGAATAGTCGAGCTACCGATGAAAGAATGTTTCTTTTACTGCACGGTCGATCGTCGGGACTAACCTGGAACTTGAATACATCTTCACCAGGATACCAACGCAGACCTAAAATCTTCAAAGTTGTATCATCGTTGAAGGTGACACTTTGGGACAAATGTAGTTCTTTCGGTATTTCATTCAGAACAGCTGCAGAATTTGACGACCACTTTGCCAGTTGGAATCCACCTTTCAAGAACAAATCCAGGAGTTGTTTAGTCGCTTGTACAGCTTGGTCTTCGTTAATAACTGAACTAGCTACATCATCCATATAAATATCACGAGATGCAATTTCCTTTGCGAGTGGGTATTTATCACCTTCATCAGCTACTAACTGTTTGACAGTTCGCAGTGCCAGGAAAGGACTGCTGCGTAGACCGAAGGCTACCCTATTATATTGAAACACTCTTATAGTTTCCTCAGGACTAAACCTATAAAGTATACGCTGATAAGGACGATCCTCCCCCCGTACGTCAATACACAGATACATTTGACGTACATCAGACGTGATAGCAATACTAAACAATCTTAAGTTTAGAAGAATGCAGAACAAGTCAGCTTGAAGACTTGGTCCTGCGTGAAGTATATCATTTAACGATAAACCGCTTGTGGTCTGTGCACTAGCGTCCAGCACAATTCTAACCTTTGTGGTTATTCTGTCAATTTTGACAATTGCGTGGTGGGGTATGTGATAACCGTCATTTGACTTATCATTGGGAACCTCCGATAAATATTTTTTATCAATATGTTCACGGATAACTTCATCATAAGCTGGCTTTAATGCAGGTTGCTTGAGGAATTTTCTTTCAAGCGCTAAAAATCTGCATTCAGCAGTCTTGTAAGGATCGCCTAAATTGCTTGGGTCCAATTTAAACGGAAGTGCTGCTTCATAACGTCCGTCTTCCAAACGATTGATTGTATTTTTGAATATGTCTTCAGCTTGTTTCTCGTCTGGACTATGAATCACTCCTCCATCCAAATCTTCAATTTCCCAGAATTTTTGCATTAAATTTCCCACATCGACCGAAGTAAAATATCCCGCCGCTGAGTAGGAAGCGTTAACTGCGGGAGCATCGCCTAGTATGATGTACCCCAGTGTAGTTTCTAAAGAGTCAGGCAAACCAGGTTTGTTCTCAATTTTATCTGACATTAACAATTTGGTGAATAACTTAACACCAAGAAGTACGTCAATTTCACCTGGAATCGCCCAGGAGTCATCTGCTAGATGTAAATTATCAAACAGATCAGTTGCAGATTGATCAATATGACAAGTCGGTAAATCAGGCGTGATCTCATCTAAAACAAGCGCTTCGATAGTATATTGATGTTTAGGATCATATCTTGACCTAAATGTTAAGTTGACAGTTCCTCGGATGGGTTGTGTTATTGCTGTTCCACCTAATCCATTTATTGACGTCACGGGGCTGCTGTGTACAGGAAGACCTAAATTCTTGCAGCACTTCAATGTAACGTAATGTTTCTGTGATCCCGGATCCAGCAGACATCTCAAAACCTTGTCCTTGCCGTTACGCCCACTAGAGAGTACCTTAGCAGTGGCGAGAATTTCCGTCAAGGGTGATTTAGTCTGTCCCGATGCCGAATGAGTACATATGGAGGCACCGTTGTCCGTTACGGCTGAACTTGTGCTAGCTTCACTACCATCCTTAGGTGAGGACTTGGACTCGTTGCTATTCATTGCAGGTTTCGAGTTATCAAAGTGTAACGTTGTATGATGTTTGCCTTTACATTTACGACAAGTTTTCTTTGAGGAACATTTCGAGGCAGTATGGTGCGTGTTTAGACAATTAGTGCACGCGTGAGTTTCCTTAACGAAATTAAATTTTTCGTTAGGCGTGAGTTTCATGAAATTATTGCAATTATAAAGTTGCGAGTGATCATTACTCTTGCACATAGCACATGGATTTCCGTTGTCATGCCCTTGCGTGCTAACATACGCTTGGGGCGTGCGAGGGAGAGGAGCTCGCACGCTGCTAGTGCTGCCAGCGGAGCCGCTTTCAGCCTTAGTTGGCGTTCGTTGCGATGTCCGATATAAAATCTTTACTTGTTCCCTAACGAAACAAATGAATTCGTCATATGTAGGCATTTTAGAAGAATTCCGAATAGACATCTCGAAATTCTTTGCGGTATCCGAGTCTAATAACTTAAGACCCAGGTGAATGAAAATAAAGTCACTTAAGTTTTCGAGCTTGAGTTGTCTGATTGCTGAAATAGTAGCAGCAAACAAATCAATTATTTTTTCTAAGTTAGATGCCGAAGGACCGTTGACGTTGACAGGTTTCATCGAAAACAGCTGGTTTAAATATGACGTAGCCAATGCGCGTTTATCATCATATTTCGCGATCAATGCTTCCCAAACTGTGTTGTAATTTTCTGCGGCAGGTATAACTCCCGCACAGATCGACTTTGCCTTTCCTGTCAAATTACTAAACAAGTAATGAACACGCTCAGAATCCGTAAGTTTCTTATTCTCATGTATGACACGCTTAAATGTTTCATAGAAGAATGGGAAGTTTTGAATATCTCCATCGAAAGAAGGAAGATCAATCCGTGGAATTTTGATGGAGTCGTCCTTACAGGAATGGCTCGAATCCCTGGATGTCGAGAGGCTCGGAGCAGGTGCATCAATTTTTGAAATTTGACATTTGATTACGCAGTAGAGATCTTCAAAGGCATTCATTGCGCTGTAGTTGACGATGTATTCCGGGTCCAACTCCAAGTTCAGAAGATTGACTTCATCCATCAACTCTATAAATTCTTTTCTCAGTTGATCGACCAATCGAGCTTGCGCGATGAACTGCGAGAAAACCTTCTTGTCACTGCTTAGCTTTGGAATCATGTCATAAATATTTTGTAAACGCATGAAACATTGAGCACGTTTTGCCTCCGCGAGCTTAAGTCTCGTTGCCATGGTTACCTAGTTGTTACTATGACAGCACGAAAAAATATGAATAATTGTGCTAAGATGCACAAATAATTATAAATTATATTCAACTTGGATAATACCTTAATGCAAGTCGAAGGAAAATTAAGTAAATACGAATGCTCCACTTGTATAATACCTTAATACAAGTGTAACCTTCGCAATAGGTTAATTACAGTTTATGAAAAACTGAGGCTTTCAGGAATAATTTACCCGTAGCTTTCAGTTTAGTAAAATGTATTTTGTAACTTAAAATACACTGAAATTATATAACGAATATGGTGTGCAAAAATGTTCCGTGAAAATTATGACACAATATGACAGTTACAAAATACGAAATATATTTGTAACGCATTTAGTAATAAGGTAACGCGATGAATAATCCCACACGCTACGCGTAAACAAAATATTAGAATAACAGACAATAACAATAAATTAGTATACTGACTGTACTTTGAAATAGAATTATGACGGGAACATTTTTTGAAAATTAAGAAACCGAAAGGAAATCCGAAATTAATTTTATTAGTGATTCAGTGAGCAACAAGGATATTATGTAATTTTTAAAGTTATGATTCCAAATTTTGCTATCCGGCTCGTTGGGCCAAAAATGGGGATGCGGAAAAACTTACATGCACTGGTTCTGCGTTTTCCTCCTTATTCGAGTCTCCACTGATTCGGCGGCACTTTATTATTGTGGTATGAGTAATAGGGATCCCTTTGGTTTAATTTTCTTTTCAACACACAAAATTCGTTGCGTATTTTATTTTTCATCACACTTGCTCGGAAAAGATGTATTTACACGTAGGGCTTGCGGGCGGGAAATTGAATTTTTCGCCCTAGGGCGGAAAAAATCTTTTCCGAGCAAGTGTGATGAAAAACACTTATTTACACGTAGGGCTTGCGGGCGGGAAATTGAAATTTTCGCCCTAGGGCGGAAAAGTGTTTTATACAGAAGTTTGTTTTTATTAATTCTCCTTTTTTTCCTTACAAGTGTGATGAAAAACATTGTGTGTGCCACGGGCGGTAAAGAAATTCCGAACTCGTGAACATTTTAAGCCCTCGCTTCGCGTCGGGCTTAAAATTGACACTCGTTCGTAATTTCTTATTTCCCGCCCTTAATACACAATGTACTATTTACATGCATTGACATGATATGTCACATTTTCTTTTATCGCCTTGCCGTTTAATTTTGAAATCCCGACAAGGAGGTCAGAATACATAGAAGAAGTTTAAGTATTTATATGTGGCGCAAACAGTATTTATGGTTCCAATCAATTGGAATCGATATGTAGTCGTTAGTTCATCGTTAGTTCATGTTAGTTCAGCATGTGAAATCGTTAGGATCTGACTACATTACGTATTTAAAAAAAATAACATAAGTGGGGCGGTCAACTTCACGCTACCGCCCCAAAACCGATTTTATGGATTCTTTCAATTAGAATCGTTAGTTCATCGTTAGTTCACGTTAGTTCAGTATTTTAAATCGTTAGGATCCGACTAAAAGATGTTTTTTTTTTTAAAACGAAAGTGGGGAGGTCATGGAGGTTGCTTGATAAATAGGTCGAAATGAGGGCAAGTTGAATTTATTCTAACACTATTACCCAAAATAACAGTCCAATCGTGATGGGATTTCTTACATAATATCCAGACATAAGTACGTGAAACACATAACTAAAAACAGGCTTACACTAACTTTGTTATTCAACATCGCCATAAGAATGAAACCGCGATTTAGAACTTGCAATATTACGAACAGCGCCAACTAGCGACGAGTAGAACAAACTCCCTAACCAATTATCTATCCCACAGCGAATTGCATGTCAATCGGCGCCAGTTAAAGCCAAAATATGCTAAATTTTTATTTATCATTCGTTGCTCTTATTAAATGATACCGCGATGTAGAACTTACAATATTACAAATCGTCAAGTAGAACAAATAATATTACGAACAGCGCCGCCTACCGTCGTCGAGTAGAACAACACAATATTACGAACAGCGCCACCTACCATCGTCTCTCAGAACAATTTTCTTATCCATTCTCTATTCCACAGACGACCTCAGCGAACTGCATGTCCATCGGCGCCGGGTACATCTTCGTGGGCTGCGCCGAGGGCCTGGTGCGGTGCTTCGCGCCCGACTCGCTGCGGTACGTGACCACGCTGCCCCGGACGCATTACCTGGGAGTCGACGTGGCCCAGGGGCTCAATATAAGGTAGATATATATATAGCTAACGAACTAGAATAACTATAGACGCTTGATTAGAGCTCGAAAGCCCATACATGATATTGTGCCGATAGTATATAATTTTTCACCACACCGGCTCGGAAAGGCTTACTTTGCAATTCAAAAACTGATAGCAAAGATGCATTTTATTCACATGTGAGGCGAAGTAATCAAATGCAAATTTTGAGTTGTTTTTTATGTTTGCTGGTAGAATTGACTTTTATATGATGACTTTGGATGATAAATATTTAATAACATTCATTTGGATTGGATTTGGTTTGATTTTGTTTGATATTTTACATTTAATATTTGCTTCGGGTTGTTGTGGTGAAAATAATTTAATTTTGGACAATTCTCATTGACCAATCACAAGTTTTTTAATAGCGATATATTGTGTATCAGGTAATATTTAAAGCTGGAGGCGGGGTCTATTTATGGAGAAGAGATAACTGTCAGTACAATACATGGACCGTTTTTGGATCTCCACGATTGTACTGAAAGTGAACGAACCACCGCTCGCACCGCCCGCCACTGAGCGACTCGATCAAAATGTCTAGACCTGAGTGAATCTGTTTTGGACATTGACATAGATATCTATTGGCCTTACGGGCAATAATAATGAGCAGACATAGAAGTTTTTGTGGCAGAAACGAGTGTTTGAGAAAATAAAACATCGATAAATCTGTTATCGATAAGTAACAATATTTAAAATAAGTAACCGAGAAATTTCAATAATGCAAATCAATTACAAAGCGGTACATTATTTCTTTATTACATATATTTAGTACTTAAAAATTAAAACGTATACAGTGCCAAAAGAATAGAAAACTACCAATATATCAAAAGAGAAGAAGATATCAAACGTGTTGTGTATTTCGCGGTAGCTATCTTCTTATAAAATGTAATAAATACCTAAGTCTTTAGGTTAAGGTAACATCGATAACAGAGATATCGATATTTTATTTTGTCAATCACTCTATTTTGCCACAAAAACTTCTATGTCTGATAATGAGGTATGACAGGGGCCTGCAGTACAGCGGTGTGACACCGCTACAACGCGATTGGTTGATGAGTTCGCATCACGCGCGCGATTGGTTGACTAGTTCGCATCACGCGCGTTATTGGTCGCAACTAGTTGCGTTAGACTCTACGATTTGCTGAAATTCGTTAGTGACACCGCTAAACTAGTACCATTTTTAGTGCCCGTAAGGCCAGTCCTTAGATACGAGTATATACGTCATTGGTTTTGGACAACAGCCGCGCCCTGCATCGCCCAGTCCGCGGCCTTATTGTCCGCCAGCTTATATTAATGTTTTTTTTTCTGTTCACAGCCACATGTTCACCGTGCCGCCCAACGCGCGGTATCCGGACGCCATCGCTTTAACATACGACGACCGGAACCACAAGCTCACCTGCGTGTACAACGACCACAGCCTTTACGTGTGGGACGTCAGAGATATTAAAAGGGTTCGTATTACTTCCATTCCAGCTTTTACCAGGCGTGGCTCACTCCGCGATTTCGTCGCTTTGCTACAGGTAGCTAAAAGTACATCCGTTCCGCCGGGTTACACAAAACCTTAACAAATAATTCACCTAAACTTCCTCAAGAATCACTCTATTGATAGGTGAAATCCGAATGAAAATTAGTTCAGTAGTTTTTGAGTTTATCGCGAACAAAAATACAAACACACAGACGCGGCGGGGGACTTTGTTTTATAAGGTGTAGTGATTATTGGGTCGATTGTAATTAGCAAGGTATTCAAAGATTTGTAACTATGACCCTGATAGATGACAGGTTACAAATCATCTTCTAAAAAGAGGAGGATCTATAAATAAATGGGCTACAGTCAGGTTTACTTACATCTAAGGCCAATAAAATATCCTTTTAACTCACATTTATAGACGGGTCTATCGCGAATTTATTTTATTACCATTTATTTCATAAAACTAAATAAAATAAACAAAAACCAACATAATAAAACTTAATACTAAATACTTTACCTACCTTTTATTACCTTTATTTACCGACGTTTTGACACAGGTTTCACTGGTCGTGGTCGCGGCTAACATGTGAGTTAATATGTGTTCAAAACGCGAAAGTTTTAAATATTATAATAACTATTCTTATGGAACAAAATAATATATGTTCTAATTTTCCCCAAAGTTATGTTACACATTTTTCACCTCAGCAGCTCGAACAAGGGTACTTTGCTTCTTAAAAACAGTGAGCAAAATGCGATTTTGTTCACTGAGTCATTTTGTCTCACTCAGTGAGCAATATCGCATTTTGCTCACTGAGTTCATTCATGTCATTTTGTCTCACTCAGTGAGCAAAATGCGATTTTGCTCACTGAGTGAGACAAAATGACATTCAAGTGACCTTTATAGTCAAATGTCATTTCAACATGCGGGGTCTAATACAAGTTCGATACTTGGGTTCTATTATCTCTGTCCCTCTAGGTATGTTCTCACTGCTTAGGGTGAAAAATTGTGTGTACTACATGAGATCAAAGTTATTTACATCTCGTGCGCTTTTGAATCCCTTACTACGCTCAAGATTCTAAATTAGATTCACTCGCTACGCTCGTGAATCTATTATAGAATCTTTCGCTTGCACGGGACTCAAAATAAGCACTCGAAGAAATATTAAACTTTGATCTCTTGTTGTACAAATAACTATTGTCCTATGTCAATAATAATTTTCCCCTAATTGTCATTAATTTCATACTTTACGTTATCCACAGGTGGGCAAATCCCACTCAGCCCTCTACCACTCCGCGTGCATCTGGGGTGTGGACATGGCCAACGGAGCTGGCACCCTTCCTGCAGGCACCTTCCTCACCTGTTCCAGTGATGATACGGTTCGGATGTGGACCCTGCAGGGCAGGAGCGGACCCAACATCTACAGCAACGTAAATTTTTATAGTGCACTTTGTACCCACCTTTTCATTCCCATTAAGTGATGTTTTCTTGGTAAAAACTACCCTATGTCCTTCCCTGGGACTCAAACTATCTCCATATTAAATTTCATCTAAATCGCTTCAGAACCCCTAGTGTCTTAGAGCATTTAGTAACTGGACACGTCATGGCTGTCATTTTCTGTACGAAACAGTCTGCCGATTTTTGCGGGGGAGGGGACGTCAAATGTATTGCTGGTTTTACATGATTTGTACGTAACGTACAAATAGCCGTGTCAGTCCATACAAAAGTTTGCACAATTGTGCAAGTTTTTCAGCAGAGGGGTAAGCTCTTAAAGGCGACTCCAGTTATTAAATGCTCTAAGCCTAGTGTAAATTAGGTACATTCGATAGGGTGACGGACGTACGCGTTTGCGCTAAGTATCATTTTGTATGGGATTTTGAACAGCTTAAAGATAACTACATTTTGATGTTCACCTTTCTCGGTAGGCCCTTGTTAACAAACCGCCTTGATGCATCAATGTTATATTTTATTGTCTGTGAAAACTTGTCAAAAAACTGTTTAAGGCACAGTATGTATAAGTTACTCTATGGTTTACTAGCTAGCTTAGTGCTGCACTCTGGCGGCAGAACATTGCAGTATGTCACGCTTCGATATAGTACTTACACTCCCTCTAGATGGCGCTAACATTAATTTCTTATTTCAGGAACTGAACAAAGTGGTGTACATCGATCCGGAGCTGAAATTCCTGAAAGACGCAGACCTCAGCGCGGCTGATAAGGACAAAGCGAAGTCGTATGATGATAAGACTGGTGTGCGGTTAGTATATTTTCATCACACTTGCTCGAAAAAGAGTTATTTTCATCACACTTGCTCGAAAAAAAGTTATTTTCATCACACTTGCTCGAAAAAGATCTTATTTCATGTAGGTGTACTGGAAAAAGGCCTATATTGTTCCCGCGGGAGTTATGGATTATAAAAAAACGCTATTTCTCCAAAGGGCCTGCGGCTGTCGGGAATTACAACCCTCGTTACCAAAATTTCTCATTGCATTTCGTTATTGCACTCTAAGTTTTTAATATTAAGTCTGTACAGCTGTAGTGCATAATTGTTTTCCATCCTATTTTCTCGGAAACGTTCGTATTTGTCATGCTACTTCAGTCAACCTCAGTACTTTTTGTACCGACTGGTTGAAATAGCAAGACACGTTCGTACGTTTCCGTGAAAATACGATGGAAAATAATTATGCACTACATCTGTATGATAGGAAACGATTTATACAATAAACTTATTACATTTAATTTTTTTTTTATATAAAAAATACTTTTCAACTACAATTTAAATTGACCACCATTGTAACTACCTATATTTACAATTATAAAACACTAACATACTTATGATCCGATATTTCAACAGAAATTATAATTTACAGATGTGTGCGGATAAGTCCTGACGGCGCGCACATAGCGTCCGGCGACCGAGCTGGCAACGTGTGGATACATTCAGCCACCGGCTCACTGTTGCACAGGTAAAAAAAAAACCGGTCAAGTGCGAGTCGGACTCGCGTCCCAAGGGTTCCGTACTGCACACATTTTCGAACGAGCGAGCAAAGGGAAGTTCTTAAGTACATTCAACTGTTCATTAAATTGTTCCACACACGGTTGGCTTGGGGCACGCCCCGGCTTTTCCGTGTTTTTTAACTGAGCTATCGAAGGATAGTTACGCATTAAATTTTGTTCAAGTATTGTGTTAAGCATAGTGCCTACATTTTTTTGCATTGGTTAGGCGTATCTCTGTTATTTCAAGATTAACAGGGCTATAACCGTGAAAATCGAAGTTCGCAAATTGCTGGCATTTCTCTCTGTCACTCTAATTACGGTTTCATTGGAGTAAAAGAGAAATCTCCGCAATTTGCGAACTTCGGTGTTCGCGGTAGACCCTCTGATATACGGCACTACAGCCTTCTCATTTAGCTACTCGTACTTGCATCAATTATTTGTTATTATTATTTGTTCTGTTTGAGCACTAACCTCCTACACTACAGCTCATCCTTCGACCTTACGTGGAGGCGCACCTCTCTCGGATGCTCCAGGCTTTCGGCCCAACGCAGAGCTTGGCCTTCGACCTTCGCACTAGGTGTCCACACCACGTTTCACGTAAACAATTGCGGTTGTGGCCCTGATAGAGCTTATCCACAATTCTTATTCCTAAGTCCGGCTCACGCTTAATTGCAGACTTTTTATACGTTTTTCCAGTAATCTATAGGTATTGGGCCCAATCGCTTAGCAAAAGATAGAACAAAATCGACGATCTCCTTTGCAGGAAGCATGCACATGTCAGAGGCTCCGGGCCTTCAGGGCCTTCGACCTTCGCATTCAGACACTTGTACTATAATTTTTCTGTGTTTGAGCTCTAACTTCCCGGAACTCGGCCTTCGGCCGTGCGTTTCAAAAAGTCTCTGGGGGACGCTTCGGGCCTTCGGCCCTACGCGTAGCTCGGCCTTCGGCCTTCGCAAAAGCTGTCCACACCACGTTTCACGTAAACCATTACGGTTGTGTCCCTAAACAGCCCAACCGCGTTTTTTTTTCTTAAGTCCGACTCACGCTTGACTGTAGATTTCTAATAGGTTTTCCTGTCATCTAGAGGTGAAGAACTATTATGTGTATTTTTTTCAAAATTTTAGACCCAGTAGTATCGGAGTTAAGGGGGGGGGGAATGGTAATTTTTTGCCTATTTTCTTAAATAATTTCTAAACTATTTCATATAAAATTATAGAAAAAATATATTTGAGATCCTCAAAATAAGCCCTTTAATTTAATATGTAACACGATATGGTTTGCAAAACTTTGTTTTTTTAATTTTCTCATATTCCCCCTAAAAGTGCCCCCTATGCTTAAAATTCATTTGTTTTTATTACATGTCCGTCTTTGGGTCACAGACTTTCATATGTGTACCAAATTTCAACTTCATTGGTCCAGTAGTTTTTGAGCAAATAGGCTGTGACAGACGGACAGACAGACGCGCGAGTGATCCTATTAAGGGTTCCGTTTTTTCCTTTTGAGTTACGGAACCCTAAAAATTGGGTTATAAGATATAGTTTGCCAAAGGACTGTCTTATTTCAATCATAGACAGAGAGAATCATACTATCTTTGTCTTACACTAGTACATACTAGCACACAAAAGAAAAGGATGAGTATAGTTTTCCTGGTTCTTACTGACTGACAAATTGGTTTGACCAACTATAGATAATCTTATACAAATGAATCCACATCCACGATAACGATTTGACCGGCAAAGATGCAACTGGGGTGTTATTCCACCTGCAAATTTCTTTGCCCAATGTCATTGCCTCTCACTCTCTCATTAAGCAAAATGTGAGACGCAATACACATTGACTTGACTTAAGACCCTATGTCCCCTAGATTGGGCAGAGGGCGTCCACAGTGACTCTCCATGTAGATCGATCTTGAGCTTCTCGCTTCATTTCGCTCCAAGACTTCCCGATCTTCTTCACCTCGTCTAACACCGTACGCCGCCAGGTTTGTTTGGGACGGCCACGCTTTCTCTTTCCTTGGGGGTTCCAATCTAAGGCCTGTTTAGGTATATGGTCGGGCCCCCTCCGGAGTGTGTGTCCAATCCAGTTCAACTTACGGCGCTTGATCTGCTGGTCGATCGGGATTTCATGGCAACGTTCTCAACGTCCCGAGACCATCTCGAATGAGAATTCGAGATGGTCTCGGGCCAGTAAATACCGAGATTTCGACGAAGACATCGGTTAACGAAGACTTGAAGCTGGTTGGAAATGCCCTTTGTAACCTTCCAAGTTTCACATCCGTACAGCAATACAGACTTAACATTAGACCCAAAGATTTTCAGTTTCACTCTTCGGGTCAGTTTTCGTGATTGCCATACGTTCCGCAGCTGTGCGAAGGCTACCCGGGCTTTGGCAATCCGTGTAGTGATGTCCTCTTCTGTTCCTCCTGTCTCTGACACGACACTACCGAGATATGTGAACTTGTGGACGCGTTCCACATCCTCTGTGCCAATCAGCAACGGTGTTGTGTTCTTCACTCCAGATCGCATCTCTTGGGTTTTCCGGGTGTTGATTTTTAAGCCTATGTTAGCCGCCTCTGCCCCGAGATCGTCCAGCTTGGCTTGCATGTGACCGCGTGTGTGGCTGAGCAGACATAGGTCATCGGCATAATCCAAGTCTTCTAAGACATTGGAGATCCCCCACTCTGTTCCGCGGCGACCGTTGTTGTACACGCGGCACATGATTCCGTCCAATGCTAACAAGAAGAGGAGAGGCGATAGAAGGCAGCCCTGTCGAACACCAGCGTGCACAGCAATGTCTTCCGATATGAGGCCGTCATGCGTTACTTTGCATGAGTAGTTCTTGTAGATAGCTTGAAGTAAATGAACTATTTTCGGTGGGACACCAATAAACTCAAGGCGCGACCATAAGCTAGACCATCTCAACGTATCAAAGGCTTTTTCGAAATCTACAAAAGTCAGGTAAAGCTCCCTCTGCCATTCTGATGCCTACACACATGCACACAATACACATTGGACAGCTGAAATACCACCCTGACGCACGCGGCTACAGCCCAATATCAACCTTCTTCCATACCGATGAGGTTGACGATGACACGCCGCGTGACGTTCAAAGGTTTAAGCCTTAAGGGGTTAAACTATAAGGTGACCTCGTGAATGTCAGCTGCCGCTCCGTAGGTGGGTTAAGGAACGGTAGCTACTCAGGCGCCATTCATTTATTACGTAAGACGATTTTTGGATAAGAATAGGCTTACCCTTGCCTCTATATTACGTAAGAAACTAACGGAAAAAATGAATTCACGTTTGGCTTATATCTATAATCTTTCAAAATAATCATTTTAGGAATGTTTATTTGTTCCTACAAAGGTAGTGGAGCGTGTCTAAGTAACTCTGCACCGTGTTTGATAGCATAGAGTGTGGAAGTATTATTTTAAACGTCATAAATTAATAGAAATTAAAAAAAAACGCATATCGTCTTACGTAATAAATGAATGGTGCCTCAAACACGTAGGGATGAATGTGTTTAAAAGTTATTTTGTGTATTTAGGTTGGAAGCTCACGACGCCGAAGTATTATGCCTGGAGTACTCGGCGAAACCGAGACTCTTGGCATCAGCTTCGAGAGACCGGCTCATCCACGTGTTCATGGTCGATCGGGTATGTTTTTACTATTTAAATTAATCTTGCTATAACAAAACAGTAAATAATATATAGTCTGCCAAGCAAAGTATGTCAGTAGCAACGTACAGCAAAGTGAAATAGGGCAACACACAAAGAGCAGTATTGCGCTAAGAAAAGCAGCAATGTACATCGAACCAAAACATGTAATTATCATAACCTCAAATTTTACAAATATTTACGATCAACGAAGCATTGATTGTACAATTTGTACATTGTAGGCAACTAGCAGCCGTGTATGGTTGCGCTCATGTTGCGCTCATCAATTCACTGTGGCGATTCACCTCGTGGTGAATTACCGGGATTTCTCCCAAAACTCGTGTTGTAACTCTTTCCTTAACGAACCCAGATCACGAAATCAATTTTCGATTTGATTATTTCAAATTGAACACTGTGATAACACATTTTTATCCTCAGGGCTACCAAATCCTGCAAACTTTAGACGAGCACTCGTCCAGTATAACAGCCGTTCGTCTGATCCCTGCTCCCGCCCCTGCCACTCTTCAACTAGTATCCTGTGGAGCCGACAAGACTGTGCTATTTAGACAACTCATAGTGGTACGTAGCTTTAAATTCTCAGGACTTTTATACATTATTATTAAATTTATTAACTAAAACTGGATTTAGTCCCGTATAAATAAACTTTTTTTAAATTATATTTTTGTTATTACGTGTTTGAAAATAATATAAACCATACAAATCTACCAAACCTTATTGAAGTCCATTTTAAATTGTATCTGTTGTCGGCTATTGTCGACTGAGTCGAGTAAAACGTTAACATGAAAAAAAAAATACTAATGATTTTTTATACCATGTCGGTGACAAAACAAGCATATGGCCCGTCTAATAAAGCTAATACCCTAGCCTATGGATGACTGCAACTCCAGACGTGTAACATATTTTCAATGTGTTTGTAGTGTATAGAACTATAGATGCTTATGTACGTGTAGTTCAATGCTATATATATATCTAATCGATAATCATTATGAATAAAATGTACTTAGTCTTATTTACAATCTGGTTGTATCAATACACCTCCCGACTTCCACCCTCATATGGCGACCCTGCCATCGCAGCTTTGCGCGGCGCGCCTACGGCGACCGTGACTATCGCGTGCGAAAGTGTTATATTAATTTATTAAGGACTAAATCTCATATGATATGTTACGTTTCAGACTCCGGACGGCGGTTACAAGTTCGAACGTGGTCAGAACGTGTCCGGTCGGACGACGTTATACGATATGGAGGTGGACGCCGGCGGACGACACGTCTTGACAGCCTGTCAGGTAATATTAATATTTATATCTGTAAAAAAAGCCAGACAAGTGCGAGTCGGACTCGCCCACCGATGGTTTCGTACTTTTTAGTATTTTTTGTTATAGCGGCAACAGATATACATCATCTGTGAAAATTTCAACTGTCTAGCTATCACGGTTTATGAGATACAGCCGGGTGACAGACAGACGGACAGCGGAGTCTTAGTAATATGGTCCTATTTTTACCTTTTGGGTATGGAACCCTAAAAATGGATACCATTTTCAAACCGTAAGCATATTTTGCCATAAAACAGGGTTCGTTTATTTAAAACCGGTTCGGTGCGAAACTGAAATGAAACGGTATACCAACATGACTCTGCCGTTGATAAGTGTGCGGTTTAGCAGAAAACCGGTCAAGTGCGAGACGGACTCGCGTTCCAAGGCTTCCGTACATTACCCAATTGTTTACAATGTATTTTTTTATGTGGACCGTGAATGAAATGTCTTTAAAAAACCCGTAGGGGTCGGATCAAAAACTTAGTGATTAAGTCCAACTCACGCTTGACTGCACATTTCTAATAGGTTTTCCTGTCATCTTCATCTATAGGTAAAGAACTATTTTGTGTATGTTTTATATAAGTATAATAAGTACATAAGTAGTTTCGGATTTATTTATTAACATTTTTGTAACATAATAAAAACACTAAAAAACTTATAAATAAAAATTTTTACCTAAGTCGTAGTCGCTCGGGGTAGGGTGCCCAGAAGGCTGGCCGCATTGCCCCGCTGGATGGCCAAAATATTGGCCAGCCCTATTTACTATATGTATTAAACATATTATTTATATTTTCAGGATCGAAACGTCAGGGTGTACAGCGCTTCCAACGGACGGCACACAAAAACTTTTAGAGGAACCACAGCTGACGATGGGACGCTCATAAAGGTACGCACTTAATTTTTCCTTATATGTCTTATTATTATTTATGTATACATGCTATCCGCTTGTCCAGATTATAGATGTATATATGTACATGTCATTTACATTATAACTATACATATAAGAAGTAAGCATAAAATATATTAATTTCAAGTAATCAGGTATCGAATACCGGTATTGTTTTTATGCTAACTAACCGATATTTCTTTCGGTATCTCGGTTGTTAATACATAGTTTTGCATTTAGCTCGTCTGGTGATCCATTGTCGTTTCTTACACCATGTTACAATATTAAAGAAGTGAAGTTGCAAATAAATAAATAAATATTAGGGGGACATCTTACACAAATCAACCTAGCCCCAAACTAAGCAAAGCTTGTACTGGGTGCTAGGCGACGATATACATACTTATATAGATAAATACATACTTATAGTTTAGTTTAGTTTAGTTTATTTATCTCAATATACAATTTTCATACAGGTAAAATATACATACATTTCAGCTTGTACTACTTTGTCGTATGATGATCGTTTTTCAGAATAATAATAAGAATTAGAACCGAACAACAAAACATAAAATAAAATAAAATTAGTACATAACAAATCAAAAAGAATTCAAATCGAAATAAATTAAAAACGTCAAAATGTCACAATAGTAAAAAATATAAAAATAAAACAATGTCAATAGAAAAATTAAATCAGTTTTAGTACTAGAAAGTACAAATCATAGAAACTGATGTCAATAAAAAATTAAAATTAATACTAAGTCTAAAAAAAAAATATAACATAATAAAAACAATTATTAAAATAGATCTAGTACTGTATAGTACGCATCAATGTCAAGTATCTAATATACATATAACTAACTATGTTCAATATTTATTTAATTATCTGTATATATTCTTTTACGGAGTAAAGTTCCTTTTCCAACAAAAGGCTCTTCAGTCTGCGTCTAAACGTTTCCTCATTAGTCTCCTTTTTCAAGTCGACAGGTAGGTGTTCATAGTATGTCGGCCCTATGACTCTTGCGTTTTTTGCTTGCAGTACTGTGCGACGCGGCACTGTCCGGAGTTTACCCGTACTACGTAGGCACTTACCTATCACTTCCACTCGCTTATACTGTCCTAGGTTTCTTCGTGTGTACATAATTACCTCGAAAAGATACTGAGAGTAGTGTGTCATTATTTGGTGTTCAGAAAACAAGGTTTTGCAGGACTGTCTCTGATTAAGACCGAGCATTGTCCGCAACGCCCGTTTTTGCATACGTAACACTCTCTCAGCATCAGTTGAGTTGCCCCACAGAATAACACCATAAGTCATAAGCGAGTGGAAATGGGAGAAGTATGCTTGCCTCAGCGCATCACGGGAAATCAACGGCTTTAGTTTACGTAGTGCGAACACTGCACTACCAAGCCTGTCGCACAACGAGTCCACATGGTGTTTCCAATTTAAAGTAGGGTCTAGCGTGAAACCTAGGAACCTACACTTGTCACTCATCGGTATTGGACACTGAATGTTCACGCCCGAGACGCACCTGCCAGAGAACAGCATTACGTTTGATTTGTTCATGTTGAGTATCAAACCGTTTGTCGAAAACCACGTTTGCAGCTGACCGCATATTATATTTATTTTTTGGTTTAATTCATCATACGTGCGTGCTTTAACTACTACTGTCGTATCGTCAGCAAACAAAGTGATTTCTCCTTCCTTTATGGTGGATGGTAGGTCGTTTATAAATGCAAGGAAAAGGGTGTTTCCTAATGCTGATCCCTGTGGAATCCCTACTGTCACGCTGCCTCTCCCCGACCGCATTCTTCTTCCACCGGTCATTACCTCTACCGTCTGGGTTCGGTCTTCTAGGAAAGATTTTAAAAGCTCATATCCCCTTCCCTGCAGTCCATAGCATGCCAACTTTTTCATTAAAAGATCGTGGTTGATCACATCGAAAGCTTTCGACAAGTCACAAAATATGCCGGCTACTTTGTACTTGTCGTCGATTGCCGATGATATGTTATCGATCATACTAAAGGCTGCTGTGGTGGTGGACATGCCTTTACGATAGGCGAACTGTCTGTCTGTCAGTAAGTCTGTTTCAAGGTGGTTTATTAAACACTGTGATATAATTGACTCGATAATTTTGGAGATACTGGGTACTATCGATATATACATAGAAAACACCCATGACTCAGGAACAAATATTTGTGTTCATCACACAAATAAATGCTCTTACCGGGATTCGAACCCAGGACCATCGGCTTCGCAGGCAGGGTCACTACCTACTAGATCTGGTCGTCAGTGCAGAGTGATATTTTGTTATCCTTGTACCCGTTTCTTTTATTTTAGGTGGCGTTAGATAACAGTGGTATCTACCTCGCTACTTCGTGTACGGACAAAGTGCTGAGCGTTTACGACTACTACTCTGGGGAGTGTATGGCGACCATGTATGGACATTCCGAAATAGTCACTGGACTTAGGTAAGAAAGAACATTTACTTACTTTTATTTTGGCATCGTAGGTGGCAACACAGAAATGCCTGGACTATTTGCGCGAAGTACGTTGTCTAATTTAAGTTTTCGATTTTGGCCACAAGATGGCTCATCGTCTATACTCTGTATCTTTAGGTATTTATATAAAATTAAACAAAATCTACCCTCAAATGGCTCCTTATGCCAGTTGAGGGTAGATGAAAACATTACATGATAAAATAATGTAGGTTAAAGTCAGGTCGTTCAGTGACTGATCCAGGCGGTTTTGTATTTGGGCGGTTAACCAATAAATGTTATAACTACCCGAAAATGTATAAATTATTTGTTTAGTTTTTTATACTATTTAAATACCTAAAGATACAGAGTATAGGGTCTGCCATCTCGTAACCTGAATCGAAAGCGAAAACAATTCACGCTTCTAAGCAGGTGCTGCCCCCTACACTTCAGGCCGGCTCTATTTCGCATAGTACCATCTAGTGGGTCTGCCATCTAGTGGCTTAAATCTAACAATGGAAACTTGACATAATGCTTCGCGCCAATGAATAGGGGGCTTCTGTGCTGCCGTCTACAGTTCATGCGCGCTATGTTTTAAATCTAAAATGGCGCCGAGAGTTTTATGTCAATACAAAACTGTTCTTGTATGTGCTATCTATTTGCATTATTTGATGGAAGTTAATTAGCAATTAGTGTACAGTCACCATCAGATATATCGGAGCGGCCAAGGTGCTCAAAAATATATGAACACTCACACTAATGCCTTGCAATAAAGGCGTGTTCAGATATTTGTTAGCACCCTGGCCGCTCCGATATATCTGATGGCGACTGTACATGTCATAAGTTCACATCATAGAATATTGGCCCTCATATCCTTATAATACAGTTTAATTTCCTTTAAGGTTCACACCGGACTGCCAACACCTAATATCGGCCTCGGGCGATGGATGCGTGTTCGTATGGCGAGTACCACACGACATGGTGGTCACGATGCGAGCTAGATTAGCTCAGCAGGCCATAAGGCAGGGCAAGTAAGTGTAGTGTCTCATAAGTACCGAGCAAGACCGAAGGTCTCCGTTTTTGCTTGGGTAAAATTGCTTTCGTTTGTCTCCGTTTGTTCTCTACAGTCTACAGGTTGTATTTCAGAACCGATTTTCCTAATTTTATTTGAGCAGAATTGATAATATTTTTTTTAAATATATTTTTGGAACGCGAGGTCTGTAACCCACAGAGCAACTAGTGGTAACAAATTCAGTTATAATTCTAACATTGAGATTATCTTTCTGTCTGATTTAATTATTAATTGCCGTTTCTAATAAATTTGTATATGTGATAAATAAAATTCATACTTGATTCTTATTTTTTTTTGTTACAGACGAGTGGCGCCATCTAACGGAGTGAGTGGTGTAGAGAGTGAAACTGATTCACATCTCGGTTCACCGCCACGGGAGTTATTGGATGACAAATTCACTACGCCTGTCGTACCTGACTATACGTAAGTATCATTTAAGCTGAGTGTTCGTAAACTTTGCGGCAAGGAGTAGCAAATCTCTTTGTTTATTATAGTAGATTGTTTCACAAGGGAGCAAAATGACATATTCACTGTGAGACATTACAGTGTCAATGGGATACCATAAATGAATTCAGCACCCCCGATTTATACGAAAATGATACTAAACACGGCCTAGCAGCTTCACTGATGTAGATATCAAGATAAAACTGAGAGCCCTAAATAAACTTTCAAGAGCGGATATCTCAAAAACTATTCAAGATATCGAAAAACTTGATTAAATAAAACGTGTAACAAATTTTATCAGCTTTCGGTTTGTCTATAGTAGTCATGTCGCTAAGACGCAAAGTTTCCAAGATAAGTGGAAAACCGAAAAATGAGACCTTCTTACCCCCCTCTGCCCCCCAGCATCGGGGCTACGGCCGGGGACTTTTGATATGTTCACCTCCTAACTAGTCCAAAGTTACGGAGTTAAAAATTGTGTTCCGAGCATCTCCCCCTATAACTTATTGCTTGGCCTAATGTGTGTTGTTTCTAGGCTCCGTATTGGCCGGCTGCCCTCTTGGGCCAAGAAGAGCCTCGGCGACGACCTCGCGCCTGAGTCCCCCGCGCCCGACCCCCCCGCCAGGGGCAAGTGGGCCCGGCGGATACAACCCAACGGTATGTATATAGTATTATCAAACAAAATAGAGTATATAGGTAGAGCAGGGTGTCATAAAGTGGGGTCCACGGACCCCTTAGGGGTCCGCAGTAGGTCAGATACCTACTGTAAACATACTTAGTTATTAATTAGGAAATCTTGTAGTAAACTTGACGAGACCTAAGTAGGGTAATTCGCCTGTAACTGGCCGGTTTTAGTAATTGGCCACCATAGGAATTCTATTCACCTATAAACAGAGTTCATTTTAGTATAAGGTTTCAATAACTGGCCAGCCTTCAATAACTAGCGGCCTTATACTAAAATGAATTCTGTTTATAGGTGAATAGAATTCATTTTTAGTTTTGGGCGGCCAGTTACTGGGGAATTACCTTTTATAATGAAACTATATTTAAAAATATTTTTGACCGGGGTCCGTGGAATTGTTTAAATGGTCCATGGCTGCAAAATGTTTAAGAAACCCTGAGGTAGAGGGTTATTGTCAATTTTGTAGTCACAGTAAATTTACTGCCATCTTTCGACACAGGATTGAAACTAAAAATTAAAATATTTTTAATTTTGTTTAGAACGCCATATGACTTTGACCCATGTTCTTTCACTGATATGCGTTAAAATTGTTAAATATAGTTTGTCAAAGGACTGTCTCATTTCAATTATAGACAGAGAGAATCATACTATCTTTATCTTACACTAGTACTAGCACCCAAAAGAAAAGGATGAATATAATTTTCCTGGTTCTTACTGACTGACAAATTGGTTTGACCAACTATATCAAACGGTGACACCGACGCCATTTACACGAGTATAGGCCAAGGGTATGGCGCCATCTATTCTAGAATAACTTTTTCTTGATATCCGAGGCACGTTTTTTCCATAGACTTTATTCATCTACGAAGTTACATATATCTTTGCGTATACTAACACACGCAGCTACAACCCAATATCAACCTTCACGCATGTTGATAAGGTTCATAATGATTCGCCGCGCAAGTTAGGGGTTGTGCACAAATCACGCGAGGTGTTTTCGGCTACTTTTTGAGCCCCCCTCCCCCTTGGTGATATTTGGTGAAATTTTTGGCTAACCACATAACCTCACGCGTATTTTTTGATTTCCATCCGACCGTTCAAGGCCACGCCCTCCAAAATGTCGTAAAATACCCCCCTCCCCCAGCGTGATCTGTCGTCGTGACCCCTCACCCCCCTATTGAACCTCGGGTTAAAAAGCTTGTACGAACTACAATAGACAGCACAAAGCTCCTATTTATTAGCGCGAGCTATCAACATTACATTTAATGTTCCGATTTAAGCCATATAAATCCTGTAACCCCGATGGGAAAGTGTGTGAACTGAAGTTTCAATATCAAGTTTAAGTTTTCTATTTAGCCAAAAAGCTGGCAGATCCTCTAACAAATTATCAAAGAGAATTTGGAATAGAGAGTTACTGTCATGGTACATTATGTAGCTACAGTACATTTACTGCCATCTTTCGACAGAAGATTAACACTGTTAGAATGCCATTTGACTTTGATCATTATTCTTTCACTGATATGTGTTAACTTGTAATATTAATATTAACGCCATCTACTCGAAAATAGGCTGAAGGTTATGGCGCCATGGCTCGAAAAGATTGCACCATACCTTTGGCTTACAGTCTAGTTGATGGCGTTAAGTTAACACATATCAGTGAAAGAATAAGGATCAAAGTCAAATGGCGTTCTAACAGTTATAATCTTCTGTCGAAAGATGGCAGTAAATTTACAGTGGCTACATAATTTACTTTGACAATCCGCCTCCATACACTCTATTTTCTTTGACATTATGTCCCTTTAAGAATCAATCCCTAAAGAATAACAAATATTTTTTTTAGATAAACGTGGCGATTCAGACGGCTCAAAAGACAGCTCGCTCGACAGCGGCACCGACACGCGCTACGGCGACAAGCGACGCGACATCGTCAACAAACAGGTATATATTTAATGATATATTAAGAAAATACTGGTCTTTACAGTCTGATTAATATTATGCCTTACGGAAAACGGTCGAAGAGATAGTTCAAATGCGGTAACCGTCACCAACTTGAAGCAATATATTTTTGGAATACTATGTAATAACCTAATGTACTTTATTTAAGCTGCTTTCATTTGATGTACATGTGTATAGTACATATACTTGGTAAAGCAAATCTTGTCAGTAGCAAAAGGCGGCAAATTTGAAAAATCGCGGGTTAGCAACACTGTTTTCGAATAATTCCAAAATCGCGTGTCATCTGTGTTTTATCTGTGGAATGTGGATCGTGAATGACAGCCATCTTGTTTGTTTACATTCTGAATCGTTGCTATTTCAAGAGAAATTTCTGCTGTCACCATTAAATACCAATATATTAAATAAGATTGTGCATGAACTGAAGCAAAGTCAAGGTGCCTACAATGTACAATCAGCTCGTTGATCGTAAATATTTGTAAAATTTTAGGTTATGATAATTACATGTTTTGGTTCGATGTACATTGCTGCTTTTCTTAGCGCAATACTGCTCTTTGAGTGTTGCCCTACTTCACTTTGCTGTATATTGCTACTGACATACTTAGCTTGACAGACTGTAGTTTTGGTGTAATATCGTCTTTTCGCACCGCGGCCGCGGCAGCCATTTTGATGACGTCACTACACAAGACACGTCTACCTGCGCCACTGTCTCACGGCAGTTTTGAGATTATAAGTGTTATGACACCATGCCCAATTACCTACTACTAAAAGTAGATGACGGTTACCACATATAAACTATGTTCCCACAAGAACACATACAGAGGTAATGCATTATTATTTTCCATCGTATTTTCACGGAAACGTACGAACGGGTCTTGCTAATTCAGTCAGTCTCTGTACAAAAAGTACTGAGGTTGACTGAAGTAGCATGACAAATACGAACGTTTCCGAGAAAATACGATGGAAAACAATTATCCACTACATCTGTACCTATTCATTTTGTATAGTTGAAATTGTAAATATTTTTCTCAAGTAATACTTTTATGCATGATACCAAGTCAACTCTTTTTTTCACTCACTCAATTTTTGAGGTGATGGTTTATTTTTGCCTATTTTTTATTAGTTTACTTGGATGTGGTTTTAATTTTTACGCAAAGTGGGTTGTTTCTAGTTTAATTAATAACATTAACAAATATTAATAGTAATTTTAACGAGTTCACATAACATTGAATAATTTTACGGTTTAGACACACTTGTTTTAAGTCACTCGCGCGACATGTTTCGGAGAGCCTAGGTCTCCTTTCTCAAGCACTAACAGTGACTGCGTGAGTGACAGTGAGTGGCGAGTGACTTAAAACAAGTGAGTCTAAACCGTAAAATTATTCGTTGTTAATATGTCTCATAACAGTTTAAATTCGAGTTCACATAATTTGCTCTAATTATATTTGTTTTTCATAGTGCCGAAAAACGCATATATGCGTCCATGGCATTATGAAAAACTACGGTAAACGCTCATGTGGTTGAAAGCACTGGGTTGATGTATTAAGAAAAGTATACATTGTGTACCTGTTCTTCGGTCAAATATTTTTTTGCTGTATTCCCATTTGTCCCCGCTGGTCACAGATGGGAATAGAACTTAGAGCATTTAGTAACTGGAGACGCCTTGTCTGTCATTTTCTGTACAAATCAGTCTGCCGATTTTTGCGGGGGAGGGGCACGTCAAATGTATGGCTATTTATTTCGGATAGCCATGTCAGATAAACATCAGTTCATACAAAAGTTTGCACAATTGTGCAAGGGTTTTCTGCATAGGCGTAAGCTCTTAAAGGCGACCCCAGTTATTAAATGCTCTAAGGAATAGAAGCATTCATATGATACATTCCCGTTTGTCCCCGCCTCATATATGGCGTCGGTCACGCGCGGCGGAGACAAATTGGAATACACCATTTTTTTCCGGTCAGAAGACAGGCCTTGTATACTTTTTTTTACTGAGCACTGGGTAAAAATGTAGGTACATAATACACATGCGCGTTTAAACAGATTAATATGAAACAACCCACTTTAAATGTTTGCTTTATAAGGCAGAGGGGTGAAATAAAAGTTCAAAATCAAAATCTTCAAAATCAAATGGCACATGTATTCACTCTGCCTTATAAAGACCTTTATACAGCCTTAGTTCACTCGGTTGTGGTTCTTATTCCCTTGACACTAGAGGCCGAAATCCCTCAACCTGTCGCAGCTGCCCCGCGTGGAAGCGCTGTTTCGCAACTTCGACGCTACCATGCGTAAAACATACGACATTTTGACCATTTCGCCGAGACTGGAGAAGGTTTTTTTTTAAATTTATTTTCGCGGCATTTTGTTTTGGGCTTTTTTGTTATGTTACAGCTAGTGTGTGATGTCTGTCATTGTCATGCATCATTATCATGTCGTTCCCTTGTAGCGATCTTTTTTGAAATAAGTATAAAAAAATTCAATAGGGTATTTACTGTATTGAAAATAAACTATTTTTCACCATGCATGAAATAAAGCACCAGAAGATTAATAGAAAAACGTAGACAACAGTTATATTTAGACACAATTTCTATTTTTAAACCCGTATGAAACTATAAAGAGTAGGTAAGTAATTTGATTGTGACGTCACACTAGTGTTTCATATAAATCCCATAGTAGCAAAATCGTTGTGACAGTTCGAAAAAAGAAACTGATTTGACTAGTAGACAAATACCCTATTATAAGGCATGAAAAGAAAGCCGGGGAGTTCTTATTTAGTAATAAAATGTAGCTCATTTCATTGTTATTACAGATGTAGTGCATAATTGTTTTCCATTGTATTTTCTCGGAAACATTCGCATTTGTCATGCTACTTCAGTCAACCTCAGTACTTTGTGTACCGAGACTGACTGAAATAGCAAGACACGTTCGTACGTTTCCGTGAAAATACGATGGAAAATAATTATATATTACATCTGTAATTGAAGTTGTCGTTAAAACTATATATTATGTAGACCAAAAACCGGCCATTTCAGTATTTGCATATCAAAAAATATCCCTGTCTTTGCTGACCAGCGGATGGCTAAAGATAACTTTAACTATAGTTAATTTTTTTTAGCATTAGAAAGAAGGTAAGCGATCTTGACATGTCTTTTAATTGGAAAACGCTTTTTAAAAATCAGTAACTAACTATTACTTATGAAAGCAGAAGAATAAAAATGATCATATTAGATTCATAATTGTTACATATTTGCCGTGACTTATTTTTAAAACGTGTATTTCAATTAAAAGACACATCAAGACTACCTTATTTCTAATGCTAAAAAAAAACGAACTATAACAATTAATTTTAAAGTTTGCCCAGCGACCAGGTACACATTGTATAAGTCGCACTTCCGAATTTCGGCGCAACATACAGTAAAATTTACGATATTTTTTTAACATTTTCCCAGATTTGAATAATTAATTTTTACAGCATTTTGATTTGTGCTTTTTGTAATGCTATAACTGCTATGAGTACACTCAAATGTAAAAATATGGGTGTACAAATCATCTCAAAAATATGTGTCAGTGAATTAAGAACTATGGGACATATTTTTGAGTAAATTGTCTACACCCATATTTTTACAGTTGACTGTACATATCATTTTCATAATTTTACAGTACTTACATCTAATGCTCCATTATGACACCATGCGCTATAATAAGCATATTACGTAACTACGTCGAAAATTTAAAGGGTCACAATGTACTGTAAAACGTTGTACGATACACGTGCGAATAGGTAATTCGCAACTAGTGTCGATTTATAACAACTCGTTGCGAATATAGTACGTGTATCGTATAGGTAAATTTTTTTGAACTGATCTTGTTCACTTACCTGTACTAACAATGGCATTGTTCTATTACAATCCTATTATCTGCTTTTGTTCTCGTAGGCGCCAACCAATTTACTTACAAAATAAGTTAGAAGTACATTGCATGTATATTGAATTCTAAACCTTATTTCTTGTTGAATGGGGTTAAAATGGTCTAAAAAGATAATATCATATTCAATCTTTTGGAAAGTCACATGCACCTTAGCCACGACAGGGACGTATTCTGGTGTTAAATAAAATATGTAGAAAGATAAAAATGTATAATTATTATACATATTAGTTAATGTCCACTTGCACTCGCATTGACCCACGGTCGCCACATAATTATTATCAAGTCCAGTAAAACGTAGCCAGGGTCGTTAAAATCACAAGGTACAAAATCCAATCGAAAGCAGGGAATGTCCGGTAAAACTTAGCCAAGTTGCGTAAAAGATCAGTAGGAATTGAATAAGAACACATGTAGTGAACGAGCGAAAGCCAGTTAGACACTAAGATTTAAAACTACAATCATATCATAATGTGTCCCACAATTTGATAACAGGCCAGGTAATTTTTTTTATTGGTGTCTCGCTCGCTCTTTTATTACAATTGTAGTTAGGTAAAGGTCAGAAAAAATTACCACTAAATAACATTCCGACATAAACAGATAAACCACGTGCTTATCAATTGCAACAATGCGAGTACGACCCTGGCGGCACATATGTTATCTCTAAATGCAAAACGTGTGAATGTTATTCTTACCTTCAAAGCATTTTTATCCTTATGGTAAGACTATAGAGCCGAAAATATAATGGAATTTTATGGTATCTCATAGCTGTTTTTCTACTGAGTGTGTTCTTTTTGAGTGTCGATGGTTGTTAAATGCAAAAAAAGTTAGGTTAGCCATTATTTAGTTAGTGTATTTTGTAGTCTATTATTTAAAGAAATAGAGTCGTTAATCTATACTAACATTTCAAGGCGGTTATAATCTGCTTTTACTACGAGGTGATTATCCTAATTTGTGTTTTACCACTCAATGGTATTGTATTCTTAAGACTCTTTGAGTAAACTAGATCAGATCGATTTGATTCACACTATAAATAACTATTCATTCATACGCTTTGTTATGATGCCGCAGTCAAGGCTCCGTCGCACAGGCGCGTTTTGTGAGCGGGGCGCGCCGCTTTTGCATATAAAACGCTCCCGCCGCGCTCACCCCCCCCCCCCCCCCCCCCGGAAAACGCGCCTGTGTGACGGAACCTTTAGTATGTAATGTATGATAGCTTAACATTGTAGTTGAGCTAATATCAGGTGAAAGTTTGGCCTGGGCGAATGGGGAAAGGTTAATAGATATGTACTAGCTTTTGCCCGCGACTTCGTCTACGTGCAATCAATACTTACTCTATACTCTGTATCTTTAGGTATTTAAATAAAAGTAAACAAACAATTTGTACATTTTCGGGTAGTTATAACATTTATTGGTTAACCAACCAAATACAAAAACGCCTGGATCAGTCACTGAACGACCTGACTTTAACGTACATTATTTGATCGTGTAATGTTTTCTTCTACCCTCAACTGGCTTAAGAAGCCATTTGAGGGTAGATTTTGTTTACTTTTATTTAAATACCTAAAGATACAGAGTATAGAGTAAGTATAGCGCCTGGATAAAGTGTAATAGCAATCATTCAATTTGATAAGCTTAATTGCCACTATCAATTATCAGGCAATTTATTAACTCTCTCAATTCCGCCCCCCTTTTCACTCTCTTTAGGGATGATTTCCGACATGAAAACTATCCTATGTCCTTCCCCGGGACTCAAGCTATTTCTACTATGCCAAAACTAAATCAGTTCAGCGGTTTAAGCGTAAAGAGGTAACAGACAGACAGACAGACACAATTTCGCATTTATAATATTATTATTAAGTATGGATTAGCCCATCGCCCTTAATAATACTTTTGCTATTGGTAAACTTATCATTCTCATCATTCATCTATCATCACTATCATCAGCATCACATTATATCATCACATAATTATATGTATTTAAAAAGTTGAAATCTATACTCTGTATTTTTAGGTATTTAAATAAAAGTAAACAAAATCTAACCTCAAATGGCTCCATAAGCCAGTTGAGGGTATAGATGAAAACATTACATGATCAAACAATGTAGGTTAAAGTCAGGTCGTTCAGTGACTGATCCAGGCGGTTTTGTAATTAGTCGGTTAACCAATAAACGTTATAACTACCCGAAAATGTACATATTGTTTGTTTACTTTTATTTAAATACCTAAAGATACAGAGTATAAATACATCGCTAGGAGCAGAACTGGAGTATAATATAAGGCGAATTACTTATTGATTTTGTGAAAGGAAACATTGTTGTTAAAAAAATGGAATATTGAAATTATATTTCTTAAAGTGTATGTTGTATTGTTTGCGTTGTACAGTCGACGTCAAAAATATGTTTACACTTTTGCACCTTACTCCTTTGTAATAAGGCGAAAAATGTAAACATATCTTTGTCGTCGACTGTACTGTTGCTTCATGCTTATGCTATGTTGCTTTTATATCTTTTTGTTTTTATTTCATATCATTCATACATTTACGGCTCTTTCATTTTACAAAAAAGAAGAGCTCGCATGACTGCAGTTTTTTTTTTATTCTTACAGAGCTTCATATTTTACTACCAATTTACAAAACTTTTCATAGAAACAAAAGAGAAACATACATAAAAAATAGTTTAGTTAACGTTATTCACCATTTTCCACTAAAAAACTGAGTCTATCTTCACATTCTACCCGTCTTACCTTTTTAAATATTTAATTCGGCATGTTTCACAATAATGTATCTACCCGGCGCTAGATGGCGTTTCACCAATTAGTAGTTACCACAATTAAGTTGCGTTATCGTGCCGCTAGGTGTCGCTGCAGCTGCCCCCGCCAGCGGCGCGCACGCGCCACCACACTGACGACTCGTCGCTTGGCAGTTTTAAATATGAGGTTTTTTATTTTTGTTTTACTTTTGGTTTTGTTTTGGATGTGCATATGTAGTGCATAATTATCCATCGTATTTTCACGGAAACGTACGAACGTGTACTTACTATTTCAGTCAGTCTCGGTACAAAAAGTACTGAGGTTGACTGAACTAGAATGGCAAATACGAACGTTTCCGAGAAAATATGATGGAAAACAATTATGCACTACATGTATACAGGGTACTAACCGCGAAATAAAATACAAGATTGAACTAGTTTTCGCTGAACAAAATGCACAAATACCTATTTGTAGGGCACAAAGTAATATTTGTTGTTTTAAAGTTTTAGGATAAAATTAGACAGTATTAATTTTAACAGAAATAAACAATACCTACCTCAATTCAAGTCACTTCTAAAAAGTTATTATTTTTAACCTCCTGAGACTAAATGTACATTACAATGTACATAATCGTGCAATCTAATTTGAACCTTTCATGAACCAAATAAAGTAGCATTTCTTTTTTTTCATTGCTTTTTAAAACAAACTAAATTCATTCTAATTTACTTATTGATTAAGGTTCAAATTAAAAATTTGAAAACTTTATATGGTGGTTCTTACGAGGTTAAACACGTGAAACAAATACAATTTAACCTCTAGCCGCCCATACGTCAAACCTTGCCAAGCAAAATGAAATTTTATTTTGTCAACACAAAGTTCAAATTAGAATGGAACAGGAGACCTTTTTATAGGTCTCTGGGCGGCTAGTGGTTATAAGATTCGTGGTCGAGCACCCCGTGCAACCGTGCATGATGTGTTTTAATTTAGTTTTTAAAACTTTAAGTTGGCTATAATTTGGGTTATGTACCGTAAATTATAAATTACCATTATGTTTTTAGTATATATATATTGAGGTTATTCCCCAATCCGCAATGGGCTAGCGTGGGGATAGCCCAAACCCTCTCGCGCATGAGAGGCATGTGCCCAGCAGTGGGACATATATAGGCTGAATCATTATTTGTATTATATATGTTTATACACCGTGTTTTTTTTTATTTCCGTTAATTTCAGGGGTGTATTCCTGAGCTTAAATCAAGTAACGTTGTCAAAGACACCGATAATCGATATTCTAATTAACTCCATTTCGGAGATAATCAATAATTTATTTTTTTCCTATAAGGCCTCTACAAGCGTGTACACTTGCCTTAGGGCCGGTTTACATATTGATTACTGTTTAGAATGAGTTCATGCATTTGCTACTAAACTTAAGTACAATCTCGGTCGATCGATGTTCGAAATGACATTAATATGTCACAGATTTCAATTGTTTGGTTGAGTTAAATCTAATGCCCGTGTTACAACAACGCTATATGCTACATTTAATTACTTTTTTAACTTATTTTTTTTTTCACAAAAGCAAAAAAAAAATTTTTTTTTTGAAAATTAACTATGCCATTTAGTTCTCTTAAACGTACTTAACCATACCCCGAAGTTAACGGAATTCAATAAAAACACGGTGTATATTCATTTTCAATTAGGGTAATTCGCCAGTAACTGGCCACTTTTAGCAACTGACCGCCGTAAACTAAAAATGAATTCTATTCAGCTATAAATAGAATTCATTTTACTATAAGGTGGCCAGTTATTGAAACCTTATACTGAAATGAATTCTGTTCATAGGTGTATAGAATTCATTTTTAGTTTAGAGCGGCCAGTTACTATTCTCTGTATCTTTAGGTATTTAAATAAAAGTAAACAAAATCTACCCTCAAATGGCTCGTTAAAACAGTTAAGGGTAGATGAAAACATTACACGATCAAATAATGTATTTTGTTTACTTTTATTTAAATACCTATTAAAGATACAGACTATAAAAGTGGCCAGTTACTGGCAAATTACCCTAATTGTTGAATTTCCAGTTCTCTGAAACCAAAATCATTGTATATGCCAGTTCCATGGTATAATAATATACTCCGCCTGGTACTCCATTCCCGTCTTTTCTAGGTCACCTAGTGACACAAGCCTACGTCATCATGCGACAGCGCTATATGATAATATGCGATAGCGCTATATATAGCGGCCATGTTATTGTGACGTAGGCCTGTGTCACTCTGGGAATAGAAGACCATGTTTTATTAGACTATGGCCAGTTCTAATAATGACTATATTTGTTACAGGAACAAGAGTCTACGGAACATGATGGTGATGTAGAAGACATATCAGATGGCGAACGAACGTCGTCCTCGGAGAGAAATCGACCTACCTACTATCCTGGAAATAATGATGACGACACACCAGGGTAAGATGACATTTTCGTTATAACAATAGTAGTTTGTGTTACAAGGGGTCAAAATGATATATTTCCGTCAAGGGCGTACATTGAATCCTGAATGAAGCGATGGATTCTACAATAGAATCCCGAACGCAATGCGATGAGAGCGTAATGAGGGATTCAAGTGTTAACGCCCAAGACGAAATAATTTTGATACCGTGTGACACATACTGCTTTTCACATCAACTATGAGGAAAATAAAAAAAATCTTAGTGTTGACACAAATTATTATGTTTCAAAATTTTAATCAAGCTAAAAAAAGAATGCAAAAAATAACAAAAACAGTGTCCTAGAACAGAAAAGTGCCACTTTGATCCCTCCTAGCGGGGAAGAAAAAGCCCTTTTCCGAATAGGTGATGTGAAAAGAGTTATTGATGCTAGAAGAGAGGTGAATCGTGCCAATCTAGTGGAGAGCTGAAGTAGACGGCGCTGTACTGCCCCCTATATTTTGTGGTCACTGAATTTTCAAACGTCAACTTTTCCAATCTTAGTTACCGTAAAGATGTAGTGGGTAATTATTTTCCATCGTAATTTCGGGGAAAATTACGAACGTGTCTTGCTATTTCAGTCAGTCTCGGTACAAAAAGAACTGAGGTTGACTGAAGTGGCATGACAAAAACGACCGTTTCCGAGAAAATACGATATATGAATATACGCACTATACATTATTGTCAATTATCAATACGAGGGTCGCGGGTTGAAATCCCTGGTCTTACCAGTTAACAAGTATACACTATACACACAACACACACACACACAGTGGTAACAGTGGTATGAACTCGTAAATATTTGATATATGTGTTTGATATTCGTGAGGAAACCGGATTAATGCCAATAGGACTTAGGTTCTCCTTTGTCTCTGTCATTTGACTCCAGTTCTATCATTATTTTCAACTAGTTTAACTCGCATTTTGTTTCACAGAGAATTTATGGTGAACGCAATGGACGCTGAAGAGTTGAGACAATCGATGCGTCGCTCAAAACAGTGGTCTGGGGACAGGCTGGCACCCCCTGCGACCGGGGCTTCGCTCAGCGGCTCAGGCCACGAGGAAGACGAGGATGAGGTTAGTTTCAATCAGACGGAAGTAAATAAGAAGGCTCAAAGTCACCCAAAGGGCAATGGAAAGGGCTATGCTTGGAGTCTCTCTGCGTGATCGCATCAGAAATGAGGCCATCCGCAGCAGAACCAAAGTAACCGATGTAGCCCTCCGAATCGCTAAACTTAAGTGGCAGTGGGCGGGGCACATAGCCCGTAGAACCGATGGCCGTTGGGGCGGAAAGGTTCTCGAGTGGCGACCACGTACCGGAAGGCGCAGCGTGGGTAGACCCCCCACAAGGTGGACTGACGACCTGGTTAAAGTCGCAGGAGTCCGCTGGATGCGGGTTGCGCAAGACCGGTCATTGTGGCACTCTTTGGGGGAGGCCTATGTCCAGCAGTGGACGTCCTCTGGCTGATATGATGATGACGATGATGAAGTAAATAAATCTACTGTATACCTACAATCTCCATAAATCTCCGCGTGCCTCGTGATTGTTGTACCCTCGCCCACACTGTTAACTGTACATCGGTGGACCTTACGCCTTTTGTAATAAGGTCCATCGATGTACACTTAGGGCCAGTTGCACCAACCACATTTGACAGACTGATCAACATCAGCCGGCGCGCCCCGGCACTTTACTATGAAACTTTCCATACATAAAAATTTAGCGAACTCTTTAACGATACGAACAGTTTGGTGCAACCGACCCTTAGGAGTGTTGCTGTTTGTACATACTAGTAGATGGCTGTTTATCAAGTTGGTATTTAAGCTTGCTCGTATGTCACAATAAAAACATTAAGGCATTCAGACGAAGAAATTACAGTATGTACGAACATGTCAAACATGTTAATACGAGTATAATCGACATTAACGCATTCACTGCCAGGGGGCGTGGCCTAGGAACAAACTTGTATGACGGTGGACGCACATGTGCGTCGGGGGCAGTGAATGTGTTAAAGAAAAAATGTATTTGTAAGTTATGCTTTTATTTTTAGGTCTCCACGCCATCAGGAGACAATGCAGAGCGCAATCCTCTCTCTGGATCGTGTGAAAGTATAGACACAGCCGTTAGACGGGAGAAGTACCTTAAGTCCGCCTTCGACAGCCTCAGCGGCGCCGATTTGGATACTAGCCCTGGAGGTAGGTCTAATTGTTTATGTATTATTAAGGGCCACTTGCACCATCCCACTAACCCGGGGTTACGCGGTTAAGCCGTTAACCCAGTGTCAAATTGTACTGGTAACCATGGTAACTCCAGGTTTAACCGGTTAGTGCAATGGTGCAAGTGGGCCTAAGAATAATAATGGACCTAGGTTACTTCCTTAGGCTACACTTCGTAGAAATGTTATATTTGTAAGGTAGATGATTTCGTGTCTACTTGTTTAACAGAAGCTAGGTGCATGTATGTACATATAAATTGCTTTTAATTAGTGTTGCAGAATTTGTATAACACTTAATTATTTTCAATATGCATAGCATTATTCATCGGTCAACTTAGTCAAAAGCTTTCGGTCAGTTCGGTGAACGTGTCGATGCATAACCAGAATTTCGTAAGTGATTATGTGTTGTTGAGAAAAAACCGGCCAAGTGCGAGTCGGTCTCGCGCACGAAGGGTTCCGTACCATTACGCAAAAAAGACAATGAAATCACGTTTCTTGTATGGGAGCCCCATTTAAATATTTATTTTATTCTATTTTTAGTATTTGTTGTTATAGCGGCAGGAGAAATACATCATCTGTGAAAATTGTCTGTCTAGCTATCACGGTTAATGAGTTACAGACAGACAGACGGACAACGGAGTCTTAGTAATCTCTTCTTCTTCTTCTAAGTCGGTCCCTCACTGCTGAGGATCGTTACTCCGCTTACTAATTTTTCCTATGGCAGCTCTCCACTTCTCCCTGTCGGTTGCTTTGTGGAAAGCGTTGCTTAGTGTGATGTCCATCTGGGCGGATACTTGGTCACACCATCTCGTTGGACTTGGTCCTCTAGGCCGTCTGCCGTCCACCTTTCCCATCACTCTTAGTAATAGGGCCCCGTTTTTACCCTTTGGGTACGGAACCCTAAAAAATGAGGAAATGTTGTCTTTGCTCTGGATTGCCGTTGAGATAACTATTTATTTTTCACAACGTTCGTAGTGTTACTCATTACTTTTTAGGCAAGACATATTTCATTTTCTCACTCACATTGATCTTTGACACTAGTCTCAGTCCAACATATATTTCTTCAGTTTATAATAATTTAGCCTATATACGTTATTCTTATATATACAATATATCTTATATATACAAATATAAATTAAATATATAAATAAAGATGTTGGGAAAACTTTCGCCAACAGAGTTAGCCTAAGCGCGCACCACGATTTTAGTTTTTGCGACACGATTTTAGAATCGCGCTGTAATATATCGCAGAAATTTCACTGCGCGCACTGCGATGAAAAAGTCGCGGTTTGTTCATTCTCAACATCGATTTCGTACCAGTTTCGTTTGTCATGAAACGTTGTCTTTAATATGTGATCGCTGTATGACTGAGTATTTATACCACAAAGGTGATCTCCTTCTATTTCCATAATTAAATGGTCAACATCTAGCGTCTTCAGCAGCAGGTTCCGACATGTTGACGCTTGGAGAGCGATATGCCGACTGAGGTCCGGGTGCGATTTTATTATCGCAGTGCGCGCGGGGCCATACAACTCCGTATGCCGCAATTCACTTTGCGACAATCGCGTCGCGAGCAGTCGCGGAAAAATGTGACAAATCACAATTTTAAAATCGCTGCGATTTTTTTGTCGCATATGCGCGCACTGCCATATAAACACATACGTTAAATTTCTGCGACTAAATTATCGCGCGTCAAAAAGTCGTGGTGCGCGCTTGGCCTTAAGTATTATAAATGTGATAAAATTAACATTATTATTTGCATGTCTTTTCCATATCTCGGGACCATGGGGTCCCGGACCTTTGGGAGGCGTACGTGGGGACGAAGCCAACAGCGCAGAGGCCCTTTAAGGCACGTTAATCTAAAAGCAAGGGATACATGTGGTGGATACTATCCCCGAACGCACAATGTGATACATCCGGAGATGGTCCCCGCCAGGTGCAAAGACTATTACAGTGCAGCACTTTTGTGCTGCGATGGGAACTAAGGTCATGGGACTCATGGGCTATAGATTTGAAAGTTGGATGGACTGGATAATGGGCTATGGGAGAGACTAGCGGACACCTGCCGTGACAATCAGTCTCAAAATTGTAAATGACAGGTGGTGACTCGCCAACTCATTGAGTGGGCCCCGCAATGGCCGCACGCACAGTGCGACAACAGGGCAACACTTTGGAGTGGCGGTGAGGTTGTCGAGAGGTGAGTCTGCGGTAGCCAGATCCCGGTAATCCGTTCAGCAGGCCGCCGGCGTTATGACATTTTACACTTCCAACCTGGAGCATAGGTCCCGCTCTTGCGACTCCATTCTGGCCGGCCAATCAAGGCAAGCACAGAGGCGAGGGCCAGATGACAGGGCCCTCTGGAATAGGGGTCCGCGGTGTCGTCACTCACCGTCAGCTCGCCACAAGCTGCCCCCGCGGGACATTATTATTATTATTATTGTGGTGTTGTGGGCCTTTGAGTGTCGCATTGACCAGCATTGATCTATTGTGACGGCCCTTTAAGTTCATTACTAATGCCCGTTGCATCCAGAAAGTTCCAGATTCTTTGGGCCGTAATGTTTTGTACCTCATAGGGTTGCACTACGTGTTGCCCTAGGTAGGTACTTCTTTTTGACATTAGTAGTCCACAAGAACAGAGAATGTGCATTGCAGTCTCCTCTGACTTCTGACAGAACCTGCATGTCGCATCTTGTTTCTTGCCAATTTGAAACATATATGTTTGTTCAACTTGCAGTGTCCAGTCAGTATTCTGGTCACCGCGCAGGTTTTGTGCCTTTTGAGTCTTAAAAGCTCCTTAGCAGTTTTGCTGTTGAACCCTTTGATCAGAGCTTTCGAGTGTTCTTGTCCTTTAACGAACTTCCACCAATCGATTGCTCTCGTTTTTTCTAAGTTGCTGAGCAGAGAATATGCATCTCGTTTTGTGCTTCCACAGAAGGGTTCTGGGCCGACCAGGGGTGTGTCTGCGCCCTTTCTAGCAAGTTCGTCCACTTCTTCGTTTCCGTTAATGTCGGAGTGCCCTGGTACCCATCTAAGTGTAACTTTGTTGGAGTAAACCAGTGCATTTAGGTTTGTTTTACAGTTCTGGACTAGTTTTGAGTTTGACTCAAGGGATTCTAGTGCCAGCGGAGCAGCCTGGCTGTCTGAGTTGATGTAGATAAGCTGGTGTCTTAGGTTTCTATCCAGGTTGATCTCCGCACATTTGTTGACGGCGAAGACTTCTGCCTGGAAGATTGAGGCCAATGTGCCCATGCTGAGCTCTGAGCTTAGATCTCTCACCATAGATCCCACATCCTACATCATTGCCTTTCTTGGAAGCATCTGTATACCAGATGTGGCTTCCCTCTTCGACGTACATTTGGTTGTTGATCCATTTGTCTCTAGGAGGTATTTCTACTGTGTACAGTTTGGTGAGATGACTTTCGGTGTGAGCGTCATCAGTGGGCATGCTAAGGGCTCTATTCGCAAAAACCCAGGCCTTTAGATTGGTTAATGCCTGAGAGCGCCATTTTGGCCTGTTTAGTGTGCATATTCTGTAGACGCACTGCTTGGCCTCCTTTTGCACCTGCAAGTGGAGTGGTATGATGTCCAGCAGTGCATCCAGGGCCGCTCCCGGTGGCGAGGAATAGGCGCCTGTTACTGTTAAACAAGCCGTGCGTTGCAGTCTGTTTAGAGTGTCTATTGCTGTCTTTTGGCTGGTTTTGTTACACCAGACTGCGGAGGCTTAGGTGACAATTGGCCTCACTACCGCTGTGTATAACCACATAGCAATTTGGATCTTAAGCTCCATCTTGCTCCTGCCATTCGACAGCATGACCACATGGCCATTTTCACTTTTTGTATAATGTTTCTCAGGTGAGGGTTCCAAGTTAACTTTTGGTCAAAGGTGACCCCTAGATACTTGACCTCTGCCGAGAACGGTATTATTTGTCCATTAAGTCTTGGTTTTGTGAGTTTATCGAGCTTCCGTTTCCTTGTGAATGGTTAAATGGCTATTACAGTCTTGCTCGGATTAATGGACAAGTCATTTTCTCTACACCATTTGAATATTGTGTTTAGAGCTCCTTGCATTAGGTTGGATATTGTGTTGAGGCAAGGGCCTTTGACGGTGACTACAAGGTCGTCGGCATATCCTTGTGTATCAAAGTCTTGGCCTGACATGATTGCAAGAAGTTGGTCCACTGCTAGGGTCCATAATAGTGGGGATAAAACGTCTCCTTGTAGGCACCCTTTAGTGGTATAAAATTCATGCTCTATATATAGTATTGATGGTCAGAGTGGCTACTCTGTTTGAGAGCATGCTATGTACCCATCTGGTGGTTTCGTCTACTCCCTTTGATTTCATACCATTGAGTATGGTCTCTGTGGGCGTATTGTCGAAAGCACCTTCAACATCAAGGAACGCACATAGAGCGGTTTGCTTTTCCTCTAGGGTTTTCTGCACCTTGTCAACCTGGTTGAAAATTATTTCGGCGACACGGCGGTTTTTGGCGCACGGCGCGATTTGGTCTATGTTTGGGGACAGATTATAGCCCCTCAGCAACAGCCACCATACCCTGCCGACTGGGGCTGGTCCAAACAACAAGGTTATTGGGAGCCCATATGGACAAGCCTACCTGCGGCGGCTGCTGCTTGTTTAGAGCTTATTCGTTGCCGCTGCAAAACAAAATGCGCAGGGAGGTGCAACTGCGTTAAAAAAAAACCTAAAATGCACAGTCCCATGGGCATGTAATGGTAATTACGAACAATATAATATCTTATTTTAACCCGCATTTTTTGTCAAACATCTCCTATGTTAATTTTATCACATTTATAATACTTAACTCTATTAGCGAAAGTTTTCCCAACATCTTTATTTATATATTTAATTTATATTTGTATATATATCACCACCAGAAGTAATTTATTAATGTAATCTACCACCAGAAGAATAACAACATATCAGAAATCATCTAAACATACTTAAAAATCCTAAACGTTGCATACCACTCTTACAATGCAAGTACGCCGCGCGACACAAAACATTTTTTTTAACAGAGTTATGAAAAAAAATGTTTGACAAGTTTACTATTCTGTATAGTAGGAGAACTGGGCTATTCACAGGTATTTTTTTTCTAGAGCAAATCCTCATAGTATACATTTTGTAGAGGATTTTCGAAAAAAAATATCTAAAGATTTTTTTTGAATTTTGAATTTTTCGAATTTTTTGTATGGGTGAGTGAAAATTTAGTCACAGAAATGAATTCTTCATCCTCGAATTATACGAAAATGACACCAAACTTGATATAGTTGCGATATGTATGCAGATATAAAGCTTAGAGTGAGGCGCGCCGGAGGCACTTTTACCCCCCCTCCCCTGCCCACCTACTGGGGGGAACCTCTTGGCAACCGGGCTTAATCAGCTCAGGTCACCCCCAGGAACACCTGTTCCAAGCGGTTTGCTTTGTCTCCAAAATGCAAGGTCCCCATAGAAAACGGGACCTTAGATCTCCTGCTATTGGGCTATATTCCCCACGCTGGCCCAATGTGGGTTGGGGACTTAACATACGCCTTTGATTTCTTCGCGGATGTAGGCAGGTTTCCTCACGAAGTTTTCTTTCACCGTAAAGCTAGTGATAAATATAAAATGATATTCCGTACATAAGTTCCGAAAAACTCATTGGTACGAGCCAGGATTTGAACCCGCGACCTCTGGATTGAAAGTCGGACGTCAGTTCCACTCAGCCACCATCGCTTAATCTTTAAATATAATGACATAGAATGTCCCCCAGGTCACACATCGCTGTCGGCGCAGCACCTGTCCCGCGCGCCGCGCCCGGCGCCCACGCCCGCGCCGCGCGCGCCGGCCAAGCCCGCCGACCCTGAAGCGGCGCGGCGGCGGGAAGAGCTGCACCGCCGCATACTGGAGACACGACGACAGCTCGAGAGTGTGAGTACTGCCGCTGCGTTATGTGAGCCTGGTACCTTAGGACTGCCCGGGACTAACCGCACACCGCTTGATACTCGAGATGCGGCACCAGCTCGAGAGCGTGTATCTGTCACATGATTATGAGGGCCTGGTACTGAAAGACATTCGTAGGTCAACAATTCTTGAACTGAACTGCTACTTTTCGTCAAAAAACGACAATAGTTATTTGTACAACAAGAGATCAAAGTTTGATATTTCTGCGAGTGCTTATTTTGAGTCCCGTGCAAGCGAAAGATTCTATAATAGATTCACGAGCGTAGCGAGTGAATCTAATTTAGAATCTTGAGCGTAGTAAGGGACTCAAAAGCGCACGAGATGTAAATAACTTTGATCTCGTGTAGTACACAAAATTTTTCACACCTTAGCAGTGAGAACATACCTGGTCTATTAGACAACTTGAAAAATGTAATCCTTCTTCGTTTCTTAATACCTATGCACTCATGTTTTCTTAAGATATAGAAACAATTAAGTTTAATTACCGCAATCTAACACAAAAACAAAACGTAATAATAAATTTCAGTAAAATAATATGGAAATAAAGAAACATCAACTGACACTTCAACCAACAACTTTTTTTTGTAAAAAAAGAACTTTGTAAGATACGGTCCGAATTGCGGATACGTACTATTTGTCAACTATAGTAGAAATTCTTAAAAGTAAAATAATTAATTTTGCGTGATAATCTGTGTATTTTTTGAGTTCATTATTTTAATTGTACAATAAAATACCTAACATATAGTATTTTTATCAAATCTTAAACTTTATTTTAATTAAATAATTATTTAGAATTCATACTCGTATGGAGCTCGTACGTGGTTTGGAACGATGCGTTCTGAAGTTTTTCGGGGGTCTATTATAAACAGTCAATATACCGTTGAATGTCGTTTGAACTTTTATTCGTCTGTTTCTTTTTGCTAACAGTGTGAAAGGGACAGAGATAATAGAACCCAAGTATTTCGAACTTGTATTAGACCCCGCATGTTGAAATGACATTTGACTATAAAGGTCACTTGAATGTCATTTTGTCTCACTCAGTGAGCAAAATCGCATTTTGCTCACTATTTTTAAGAAGCAAAGTACCCTTGTTCGAGCTGCTGAGGTGAAAAAAAAAGACCTATAAAAGCTCGTCAGACTAACCCCCTTATTCATAAACGTTTACTAAACTCATAAAAGTTGATAAGCTGATAATAATCGTTTGTCCTTTGCCATCATACCAATACATCGGAAAGGGACAAACGATTATTATCGGCTGGTCAACTTAGTAAACGTTTATGAATAAGGGAGTAAGTGAATATTTATTGCCTCGATGGTGCAATGCAAATACCACGACGACCGCCACACTTATGTTTATCACAACAGTCGTAACGTTCACAATTGTTCCGTCCACCAGGTGGCGTTCCGCTCGAACCTCAAATCCAGCCAATCCACGACCGATCTCTCGTACATCCCCGAAAAGGACAGGAATCGCAATCGACCCGTCTCCATGGCCGTGCCGAGCAATTCCAGACCATACGGTAAGGGGAGTAAGGTTTAATTTAACGATGGATGTAGTTGGAAATTGTTGAAATGGCGCGTTACCTCTGACCAGGCGACATCGAATAGTTATACTCAAACACACCCAGCATGTCAGTAGAAAAAGCGCGAAATTCGAATTTTCTATGGGAAGTCAGTCCTACATTTTTTTAAATTTGCCGCCTTAATCTATTGACTAATTTGCTGTGCCAGAGTATAAAATTAAATTAAATTAAATAATTATTTATTTCAGAAATTAAATTTCCATAATATATTAGTAGCTTATTCCTTTATTCAATTAGGGTCTTAGGTTAGGATTTTACAATGTGAGTATAAAAGTAAAATATAAAAACACTTACAAAACATATTAGTAGCTTATTATTATTAGTATAAAAAGGATTGTTATTTTTTTAACTTGTTAAGAAATTAAAAAAAATTAAACGTCATATTTAGTAGATACAGTAAGACTAACAGTTTTAGTAGATCAAAAAATTTGGTTTTCTAAGGTAGTTTCTATACCGACTCCAGGGATACTGACACTGTTTAAAAAACTCTACTTAGCGATTCTCAGAGTTATTTCTCTGTGCTAAGGTTTAAAATTAAAGTATTTTCGCCTGGTTAAGGGTCTCCACAAAACCCTTAGAAGTGAAAATACCAAAATAAACACAAAAAAATAAATTATTCATTATTCATTCATACTGTCTATATCATATGGAAGAATATTTCTACACTTATATTGATTCTTGAAAGTTTTCTTTTTTCAAGACATTGTAAATCTGATTAATTTACAAGATAACTGTAATAATGCTGATAAAAATAACATTATTATTAACAATTTTTGACTGCTGACTATAACCATAATTTTATATTTTACGATTTATTAACAATAAATGTGTGATTTATATTACCTAAGCAATAAGTAACAATTTCAAAATACCTTTCGACAAAGAAATCTTTCGAAAATGTTACTTATTACTAAAACCGTTTGCACTGACATATTTGCAAACGATGTACAGTTAGCAACAGATGTAGCTACGCGGACAAAATGACTTTCATATCTCTTCTCTAATGAATAAGGCTGGACATTTTAAGCATTTATTTATATGTGGCTACCTGTGTTGCTATCTGTACGGAGTACTGATGTACAAGGCGTGGAAAGTTTCCAAAAAGTTGGAAACATACTCGGAAATTTCAGCATACTTTCACAAGAAATAAAGAAAATGTCTATTTTGGAAATGGAAAATTTCGTTTCGAGTCCAAAATTATTCCTTGTGGAAATTTCCCAATTTTGAAAACTTTCTCCCATCAAAGACATCAAGCTAAGCGACACTAACACCATCGACTCATTAACGATCTGCCCCACGCTGCCAGGAGTCCCCCCCTGCCCCGAGGAGACCCTAGACAGCCTTAACTTCTACGACAGCCTAAACCCCTATCAGAATCTAGACTATCGCCAGAAGAATCCTTACGCCATCCCCGCTAATGTCAATAAATATATACCTGAATATGACATGCCCCCTTACGTACCCCCACATTCAAATATACAAAACTTTACAAACGATAGGAGAACGAATTTCACCGTACAAGGAGCTCGGCCTATGGTGTTTAAAGAACAAACGCAGAAACAACCATTAGCCTTCACTATAGATATGTCAAAAAAACCGGTTTCAAAAGTCTTTAATAGACTTTTTCCGTCGGCAGAAGAAAAAGAACCGCCTAAACCTAGAAACTTCCATTTAAGTTTGAATAAGAACCAAGAAGATAGTAAAAAGTTGAAACCTAACGCTAGAAGCATATTCAAGAATTATAAATCTTGCCCAGTATCACCTGTTTCTGAGGAATGCAAATGGGCTGATAAAGTAGCTCAAAATCAAACTAATCAGGCAAATAGCTCTTTAGATGCTAGGAAAAGGAATTCATTAAGCTTCTTCGTAGGTCTTGATAAAAGTATGAAAGATAACGGCAAAAGTATTGTTGATACTATTAAAAGTGATACTGAAAAGATGATAGCGGAAATAACTAGGAAATATGGAGATTTGGATGAATATGAACCTAATAGGAGCGATTTAGATTTACAACCTACGAAAGAAGAAAAAGACGACGGTAACTTCTCGTCTGATTCTTTAGAAGATTGCAGTTTGAGTCAGGATGCTAGTTGCAAAAATAAGTTGTATTCTAAAAAAGTTTGTAAGAAACATAATAAAGCTAGAATGCCACGACGTGCTGTTTCAAATTATGAGATATATGGATCTATGGATAAGCCGATAGTACCAGCTAAGCCTTCGTACATAGTTGGACAGAAAAGTTCGACTTTGCCTCGAAATATGCCTTCCAATTTAGACGATATCATGGATGAGGAAGCCATGAACGCTAACTATTCTAATATGTACAGGTGCCAAAGCGTTTTGACTAAGAGATGTGTTACTAGATCCAATGAATCCGTTCTAAGTGACAATTCAAATGGATCGAGTGTTTCTAATGAAATATTCTTGAAATATGGGAACGAAGTAGCTTTTCAACAGGGCAAACTTCATGATAGATACAATTTGGACTCTCAAAATTGTTCCTTTGAAAATCTGAATGAACCTGACGAACGTTACTTAGATAAACACAGACATAGCAGCGCTAGTTTCTTCTTAAATCAAAAGAAATACATGAAAACAAGTTGCAGTCAAGAATCAATGCTTTCCGATGAAATGTACTTAGACAATGATAATCATCTATCTCGAACCAATTGTAACTCCCTAGAAAGCGTTTTGTCAGATGATTCAGAATATACTAAGAGTGCGCCTTTAGAAATGCTCTTCGAAGGCACTAAACCTAAGAAACAAATGTCAAATCAAGCTGTCGGTATACCTAGAAATAGTAAGAGCTGCTACGAATTCGATAATGCATCGAAGAGTTATGGATCCAGTCCTAACAACGTTCCATATTTCGGTGGTTACATGTATAATAATTACTTGGGAGAGGCTAGTCCTAAATATGTCGAAGCACCACCGAAACCGCCAGCTAAGCCACCTGCTGCTAAAGTCTATGGATTTGAAATACCCGTTTCCGATTTTTCCGGTCATAAAACTGTGACTAGATCTAAAAGTCTATACGATTCAACTTCAAAACATGCTCCACCTCCTCCGGCTAAGAATATTGCGTATTATTTCGATGGAAATAATGTACAGCAGTACACTAAAGATAAGAAATCAACAGATGAAATACCAAGGTTAAATAAGCAAGATTACATGGCCAGCACAAGCAAGTCTCTACAGCCGAAGTTTGCTGAGAACCAGAAGTATAAAAGTGAGATGGAAGGATGTGAATCAAAGGCTATGGTCAAATCTAAAAGCTGCAGTTTCGAAGTTGTACTAGAACCTGCTTCAAAGCCAAATCCTCTAAAGAATTTGGTGGAAAAACGTAACTCCCACGTGCAAAAGAATTTAGAGAAATTTGAAGAACAGATACGGAAGAACACGCAGACGAAAATGAGCAAAAACCAAATCAATAAAGAAAAGGCGAACGGAGCTAAGCGTAACAATGCTACGAAGAGTTTGGAGAGAGGCTCTGGGCAGAAAAATAATAATGTTAAGATAACTATGGAGTTTGTTCCTCACAAACCTCCAAAACCTATTAAGAGAACGTCTTCAGTCAAATTGAATAACAGACTAAAAGCAGGCTTAGAGAAGTCTGGATTAAGTTCCTCAATATCGTCTCAATATAAAGCTAAATTAGACGGATTGCAGAACAAAAACTTCATATCAAATAAAAAGCCACTTGAAGATAATAATTCCAATCAGATTGAGGACCCAAATGACACAGCCGAGAAATCTTTTGACGTTTTTGTTAAAGAAAAAGATGTTAATGAAAATAGATCTGAAATGCAAATGGATAGTCTTGAAGTATACGCAATGCAAAGAATGGAAAGGATGAATCAAGTTAGCATGGATTCCCTAGATGTCCTTGAAGACAATAATGATTTTGCCAAAGACTCCTTAGATTACTATGCGGAGCAAAACAATAAAATATCTTATGGAAAGTTTATTAAAGATCAAAACAATCAGATGACGTCTATAATCGACAACGCTTGCTCGTCTAATAGGAATAGAGAAACAAAAGAAAACATAGATCCAAAAGCGATGAGCGATGAAATTAAAAAATACAAATACATCGAGAGAAAGATAGAAATCATTAATAAATTAGTTGAAATGGAGGAACGGAAAATCCTACAAGAGAAAATCCTAAAAGAATACAGAATGAAACCGCTTAAAGCTAACATAAACGATGGAAAGGGCGTTGTCAAAGTGCTTTCCAGAAAATTTGAGAAGTTAGCATCGAAACAAACTGTCCCTAACTTCGCATCGCTGACTTTAGAAGAAGCGGATACGGATACAGAAACCAATTCAGACGGCAAAGAAATCAAACGTAATCTAAGTCTTCCGGACATTTTAGATACAGACCAAATAGGAGGCATAGTAACAGAGGCTATAGAAGCCAGCTGCGACGCGGGCAACGAGCCTGAAGAAAAACTTAACAACACTATCGAAACAGAACCACCTAAAATGCTAAAACAGAGAGTGTACAACGAAATGGTTATACCTAAAACTGATGTACACTTAGACAGTGAAAACTACGAATCGTCTACAACTAGCTCAAGCTGCACAAACTCTCCAAAAAGACTATCCTTATATTTCAACAAACCTAAGCCTCCGTTTAGGAAGATAATTCGAGTGCCTACTCCAAGACTTTGTATGGAGAATAGAATTTTGCCGCCAGCTAAATTCAGGCCAGTGTTACATTCAGGGGGTGGTGTAAGGCTGTCTGCGTTAGCCAAGAGGGTTCCCCTCCATTCCCCCCTCCTGCCGTCGCATTTTATCCCTCAAGGTTGGGAGCATGTTCAGATTCTCGTCGTTTTCCGCATGCTTTTCATTGTGATGTTCTTTGACAGCAATTCCGTAAGTTTATTGAAACAAATGTTGATCTTTGACATGAAAATTAGTCATTGTATGCTCGATTGATATTTGTATAAATACATGTCAATCACATGTACACTATGTCAATGTCAGAAATTATCAACAATGTTGTTTTATAAAACTTACAGTGTCGGTGTCTTTTGGCAAAAATCTATACTGCATGTCGTTTTTACTCTGAATATTGTTGTTTTTTTTTATCTAAAAACAAATTTTGCAATTTCGTCTATGAATATCTTAATATTTCGTAGATTTGTTAATTTTAATTTTGAAAATTAGAACTACGAGTAGACTATTTACGGACCAATGCATTTAGTTACTATTATTATTTTGTAGAGATAGTTTATAGAGTTTAGAACGAACACATATCGAAATCAACACATACATACATATAGAATATAGATGTGTACTTAGCCTTCGAAACTCAGGTACACAACGTCAGGTACACAATGCTTAGCTTTGAGGAATTCGTTAGGTTCCGTAAGGTAAGACCTATTTGCCTCGTAAGATTATTTAAGTAAGAAATATCCACCAGCCAATCGAACTCACCTGTCGCCGTACGCGCCAGAAGAAGAGTCCGGCATGAGGCGCGCCATCTCTCTCTCGGACCTGGCCGCTAAGCCGCTACCGGCGCCTAGGACGCAAGGTCTGTGTATGTTGATACACGGTGGTGGGGGTGCTATGTAATACTAAAATGTTATATCAGTACTGCTAGTTGACAATAGATGTCGCAGCGAACGAAAACTCTAATGCTCAACAATTTTCAGCTAATATTATAACCGGATTAACCGAAACTCAATATTCGACTTCTTCTGCTTATAATATTAGTTGTAAATAAATTGTTTTAGTAGTTCAGTTTTCATCATTAGCGACACTTGTGACATCTCTCGGAGAATAAAACTTAATTTAACACGATTAAGTCCCGTTTTAGTAAATAATCATTTATTTCAGTTGTCAGATTCGATTCACGAATTCTGCTATTAATAAATCCTGTATATTGAGAGTTATGATGAAGGGATCTACCCCCTATTCGTAAAACTTTACGGGCCTGATTTAGTTAAATTATGTTTTATTCCTTTCTTTCAAATACATAAGTCAAAATGTTAGATAAAGATAAACGATTCATAGCTAATTCAGGCCAGTAACGCGTTTATAAATAGCGCTTTTAGTAGATTTGATTGGTGGCGGTGTATTTTGAGGAAAGCTAATTGTATTTTGTGCTAATATTGGAAGGTAAGTTAGTTAAATATGTACTGTTTAAGGTGTTGGTAGCACGAGCTAGGCAATGACAATGACAAAAATGATTTAGTAAGCTATAGTTCGTTTTTTAGCAGTAAAAAAAGGTAAACAATCTTGACGTGTCTTTTTATTGAAAAACACTTTTGAAAAATAAGTCACGGCAAATATGTAACAATTATGAATCATATACGATTACTTACATTCTTTTGCTTTCATAAGTAATAGTTACTGATTTTTAAGAAGCGTTTTGCAATTAAAAGACACGTCAAGATCGCGTAGTCTTTTTCTAATGCTAAAAAAAGCGAACTAGTCTACGTAACCGAGGAGTACGGCGTTTCCTAAATTATGACAATCGGCGCAACGTAAGAATTATTTGACAATTATGAATTGACCCTTATACATATGACGCTAAGGCTATCAGTTACACGGTAGGTCTTAGCTTCATACATATAAGGGTCAATTCGTAACTACCAAATATTAATTCTTACAATAGGCCAACTATAAAAAAATTTGGGAAACCGGATTATTAAACGATAAATCTTGTCTGTTTGATTTGTCATTTAATTATTTTGTACAACATTGGTACAAAATCGGTATGATTGGGTAGTAAATTAGCCAATTCAATTACTATTTTACAAATACAAATGCGTTTATTTCATTACTTTTTTTTCAGCTTTCATTACTTTTTTTATATACTTACTATTTTTGTATCTGGAAACAAAAACAGGGCTTTTTACGTAAAAAAACGTATTAACATTATATGTAATTGTTTAGTCCAACTTCTATATTTTCGTGAATGTGTTTGCATGCTTTTCAGTAGTTGTTTGTTGGCTTGTTCATTGCTTTTTACTAACTGCTGTCATTAAGCTTTCACGCTTCTTATAAGTAATTGTTATTAGAAAGCACTTTACTGCACACAATTATTTTTAGTATGTATATGTACCTAATTACCTATTTGTAAGTTAAAAATTTGGAGTAAGTATAATTTGTACAAGGTATGTTCGTTAGAAGTGTTAGATTAGAACTCTAGAGTGATTATGATATGATATATGTACTCGTAAAAAAGATGGTGCTGTTAAAATAACTTTAAACTGTTGTAAACCATACAATATTTGTAGCGGCGGCGCGGCAATTAAATCCGTACTCTCTGCTAGGCTTAAGAGTCCCCAGCAAGCTCGGCCGAATTTCGCCTACCCATACACGTAATTTCGTTCTCATTTTAAAAACGCGTTGGATTGTAATGAAACTTTGCACATACAATCACATGAAGTATATCTAGTCCTGCAATTAGTTTATATAGCTCCAGTTTATAAAACAAGAGAAATAGATTTTTTAACTATGATATCTGAAGTTACATAAACTAATTAGAGGACTAGACAGTGGCGGATTTACAGTCATTGCCGCGCTAGGCCTCAGGCCCCGTAGCCGCCTCTCAGCACCCATCATATTGACTACATTTTGAGTTATATCTTGTCGAATTTTTTGTCACAATTTGCCGCCCCTAAATATCTTGCCGCCCAAGGCCCGGGCCTAGTTGGCCGCCACTGGGACTAGATATACCTTATCCTATTGTAAGTACAAAGTTTCAGAGCAGTCTAGTCGTTATAAAATTACTCTTAAGAAGAGCCCTATTTTAAAATCACGCCAATGACTGGGATCAACAACATATGTTTTTTTACAAGTTCCCTTGCTGTACGTATAATATTTATTGAACCATTGTTCATCAATTTCATCATAGAACTTAGCTAACTTTTGTAATATTTTCTCTCTTTTCAACAAATACAAAATGACAGATAGGGACAACCAGACGTTTATGTGTAACACTATTAATATTTATATTATTTGTAGCAGCGGCAAGCAAACCCGCAGCCTCCGCTAGCCCAGGGAAAAGCCCTAGTGGCTTCGCCAGGCCTGCGCCGCGGTATACAGCGAAATCTAATATGACGAGGAGCAGCAGCGTAGGAGTATTGAACCAGGTACGTAGAATGTTTATTTTATTTTCTTGGATACTATCATTGTATAAAGACCTAAAACTGTGGAGAGCTAGCAAATTTCATCTTTATGGTAAGCGACATAGGTACCTTTTGATTGAGAACGTCACATGTGTTACTATGGAATTCTTGAAGTATTGACGTCAAATATTTACAATGACTTGTTCTATTTGATAAACATTACAATGTTTATCAAATAAAGCCCAGTCGATCCAAACGCATAGTCTTAAACGGATCCATTTGTTTGACATAATTATTGAAAGTCATAATGTAATGATTGTAATTTTATCATTAGTCATAATTCTGAAACCGTTAACTTTTCAGGATTTTCGTAAGGTTATCCGATAGATAGGTTAGGTTAGGTTAGTTTTGTTTTATGGCAAACCAAATTATGACTAACAAAAATGCGGACAAACAATACATTATGACTTAAAACTTTATGGGAAACAATAGAGACCCAGTCTTAAGACATCATAACCAAAGAAGTGATGTTTCAGAGCGACTCGGAATCAGACCCGGCACCGTCTCGGACCCGCGGCGCGGGTCTAATGCGACCCACGATCAGCTCGATGAACAAGCAGGCCAGCAGCAGCCGACGGCGGCCGTTACCGAACGCTTACAGCTCAGGTCAGTACTATGTAGTTACTCGTATCACACTTTGTACCCAATGTCACAGAATAAATAATAGTACTAGGTACAGAAGACTCACTCTCTAACAAAACGCGTCTGTTACGATCAGCACAGATATGGCCGCTAGGTGGCGATAGCGCCACGCGCGGCTTATGGCTTTCCCTAAAATTGGTGTGGAACGGATGTACTTTTAGCTACCTGTAGCAAAGCGACGAAATCGCGGAGTGAGCCACGCCTGCCAATGTGGCGATATCCCCATACTTATCTTTAGGTACTTAAATAAAAGTAAACAAATAATTTGTACATTTTCGACGACATTTTGACTAAAATACTAAAATCTCAGTTCTGCAATGGTATTCGGCTTGGTGCCAATAGAACGAAATGAAGTCCGTATAAATACCTATCTAATGACCTAATTTTCAACTCTGTTTGTTTTCGGACTATTTTGACGCATAGTCCTTTACAGAAGTGCCTACTAGGGAATGCAAATCGGTTATAACCGTAACCGAAATAATCGGTTATAACCGATTATTTTGACAAAATTTCACAACCGAATGTTGGAACCTCGAATAACCGGTTACGGTTACTTTCGGTTATTTATTTATGACTTAAATTCTATGTTTTAATCATCTAATGACTACAAAATCCTGCCTTTTTTGGCTGTGACGCCTGTGACTATAATTTTTGTCATTCGTGGACTTTAATAATCAAAATATACCAAATTTACTTCCCCTATTTATTATTATTATATGTAAATGCACAGGCAGCTTAAAGCTGATACGTGCACATCAATATGAAATCAATATGAATCAATATGATTTATGAAATATTTTTATTGAATATTGTATCACGTCCGAGGTCATATTTTACTTTTACTGTATTTTGTGTTTTATTAAAAAACGAAGCCTTATACGCACATTCCCTAATATTGTACCTTTATTTTAGTAAAATTTTAATTACTTCATTGTAAATTTATCATTTTTTTCGTCTAAAGTAACCGTAACCGATTATAACCGATATTCGGTTATTTTTCGGGCATAACCGTAACCGAAACCGGTTATGAAGTTTGGTCGGTTATTGCATTCCCTAGTGCCTACACAGAATTAGATATGAGCGCCGATAGGCATTTAGCCGGCGGCGGCGCGCCGGTCAAAATCGGTCGGCGGCGGCGGCGAATCGGCGGCGTGGCCTTGAAACACCTTTGATTAATGAAAAAAGAATTCTAACCAAAATTTTGCCGAAATTACATGTTTTTGCTGTAACAAAGTTATAAAATAAGTGCCTTTTTCGATTTCAAGCAAAATTTATTGAATAAAGTTACGAAAAAAGTTTTATATAGTAGGTATAAACGGTATCGAGCGGCATCAGAGCCGGTCTTAATCTTGGCGAGACCCTGGCCGGAAGATCTTTGCGAGGCCCTTATCTTTTGTTCTAAGTAAAAAGTAGCGGATTGACTGTATCAGGGAAACGTCTGGTCGACAGTCCAAAGAGCCGAAGTGAGGAAAATCAAGCTCCGTTATTAACCAATATCGACCCAACAAACCGGTTTATGTCAAAAAGTGAGGCCCAAGGCCGAGCTCCACCTAACACCGAAGACCTGATTCCGACGCCTTCCCATGCGAGGCCAGAGGCTGAGCTGCAGGTAAGCATACAGCTTAGAATCGAACGCCAAGTGTGAGCTTGGCTGACGGCAGAATGCGCCGGTGTGCCGATTACGGTGCGCTTCTGTGCGAGGCCGAAGGCCAAGCTGCAAGACAGCAGAGCCTGGAATTGGTCCAGTGTAAGCAAGTCCGAAGGCCGATAAAGACCGAGGCCATAGTGTTAAAGACCTGGAGCATACCTGCAGGTGCATTCGTGCGAGGCCCAAGGCCGTGCTGCAGTGGAGCTAAGATCGGAGAAGAACCAATGATCAAGCATTTTAAAAGCGAGGCTAAAAGTTAGGCTCCAAACAGGGCTGAAAACTTGGAGGTTCAGATAGCGGCTTACTTCTATGCGAGCGATGCGAGGTCAAAGATTAGGCTGCGAGAGAGCAAAACTTGAAATTTGAACAATGGCCAAGCTTAAATGAGACCCGATTCCGTTTCCGATGCCTTCCGTGCAAAGCCAACGGCCGGACCTTTGGGCGTGAAAACGCTTAATATCTGAAATGAACCCCCATTTACACCGTTTAAAGACATTCAACCATGCTTGCAATGGTTACATTCGCGGTGAATGACGGATGAGCTAGCCAGCTGGCAAAATTAGTCATTTCGTTGCCCTAACACTAGTAGCGCGGTTACCAAACAGAAAAGTTTGAATTTATCATCGATATTTTAGAATTATATGGACCTAAAATACCTTTTCAATGTCTATAAGCTATTCAGGCTGGCGCCGTTACAGATCTAAACTAGATAAAATATATATTGTCTGATTCTGAAAGTAGTAGTATCTAACAAGGTCACGCCGATGCCACGCCGATAGCGCAGCGTCGGCGGCGGCGGCGCGTAAATTTTGTCGGCGGCGGCGGCGCGCCGGCGCGGCGCTCATATCTACACAGAATAAACAAAATCGGACTATTTTTTAAAAAGGAACAAGCAGTCAATAAACACTAGTCGCCCAGAGAGCTATAAAAAGGTCTTCCATTTTGTTTTAAATCTTTATTTTGACAAATCCAAATTAAATGCATTCGTTGTCTAGAGGTTAAAAGATGGTGATGTAATTAAGACTTTCTCATCGTCGTTTCCCATAGTTAGACCAGGAAAAGTCTGCAGCGATTTTGATAGCCCACGCAGTGCCAGTGTTATTTTAAATGTCAAACTTCTATGTAATCATGCATCGCTATCGCGTATACGATAAATATATATTTCAACATAATATGTGATAATCTAAATACCTTTAAAAGAGCAATTCTTGTTTGTTTATATATTTCGGGGATCTCGGAAACGGCTCTAACGATTTCGATGAAATTTGCTATATGGGGGTTTTCGGGGGCGATAAATCGATCTAGCTAGGTCTTATCTCTGGGAAAACGCGCATTATTGAGATAAAATATGTTTTCCAGGCAAAGCTCGGTCTCACAGATATTTCAACATAATATGTGATAATAAATAATGCACGGTAGTGCAACTGCCCACTGCTTGGTTCCTTAACAGCATCTGTCTCTTTCTATCTAGTGTAATTTTGAAGGGACAGATGACGCGAGTCGGCAACAATGCCAACAATATGTAGTATTGTAGGTTTGATTTATATTTGTGATTCATCATAACTGTAAAGTGAGATTTTTTTCATTATTGCATCTTAGTAATGCTGCTAATGACAACTTAGATGATTCACAAATTTAATTCAATACAGTATGAAAAAAGGTTTGACCGCGGATACAGGTTGATTCACTCAAGCTGGCCCGGATCTCATATGCAAATCTAAACCCTTATGAATCAACGTATATAAGGAATAGAATAATACAAGAAACTTTATTCAACAAACCCTAATGAGTAAAGTACCTTTTTCAGATAGATAAAGTAGTTTTTCTAATATTTGGGGAACTTTCATGCTGCTCACATTTAATATTTAGTGTAAAATAAATAAAGTCCATATCATTTATTTTCGGTGTCCCGCTGCTAAACCTTTTTTTATACTGTACCTTAGCGCTAGCCTAATAACCCACAGCTAAGTAGATGTACACATTTACTAACAGTTTCGCTGTCGACGGCCGCCCAAGAGGAGTCGAGCTCGGAAGCCGAGGACAAACCCGGAGCGCCGCGACCGAGGGCGGGGAGCGTCGATGCTCGGCGTATTGGTAAGTCGACCTTTTTGTGTTCAACTTGAACAAGGTACTTTGGACCTCTATACCAACCTGACATCTGACGCGATTGGTTGGCTGCGTAGCCTGGATGTCGACTTATAATAAGTTACACTATTAGTATAATTATATTGCCTACAATGTTAATACGCCATACGCTTAAATAAATAAGGTACTTTGTCTGTTAGGTTAACCTTTTGACCCTCAAACACCTCAACTGACGCGCTCGGCTGCAGCCCATCATCAACCTTCGAGCATTCTGACAAAGTTTATGGTGACGCGCCGCGCACATTAGGCGTGGCGTTCTAAGGGTTAACCTCTAGCCGCCCATACGTCAAATCTTGCCAAAAAAAATAAATTTTAATTTTGTTAACACAAAGTTCAAATAGGGAATATTAGGCAAAGCTCTGCGTAGGTGGCACCTTTGTGGCACATACAGTAAACAAACCACATTGACACATCACACGTCACGTCAATCACATGGCCTACCGCGAAACAAGAAAATCGAAATTTCGTTATCTAATCTCTCTATCACTCTTGCATATTCGAGCGATAAAGAGGCAGATAACTAAATTTCGATTTTCGCGTTTACCGGTAGGCCCTTGTTAACAAACCGCCTTGATGCATCAATATCATATTTTATTGTCTGTGAAAAGAGTGAAAACTTGTCAAAAAACAGTTTAAGGCACAGTATGTATAAGTTAGTCTATGAATTTACTGAGTCGGTAGTGCTGCACTCTGGCGGCAGAACATTGCAGTAATATCCCCTATTAGAATGGAAGAGGAGACCTTTTTAAAGGTCACTGGGCGGCTAGAGGTTGAACATCGGCTGGAAACTAAAGGCATTAACCAAAATTGAATTTATGTGGTTGTCACACTGATGTTCCATGTGTTCCGGAGATGCGTATTGCCTGCATCCAATATGATGGCTGTCTAAAGCATACATTACAATTTGGTGCCGTGACCAGGATATATTCAGTAGTTTTTATAGCTAGGGATGGACATGTTTTGCTCTTTGCGTCTTCGAATACTCAAATAAATACTACTTACGTATTGCAATGTCGTAATAAAATTCTATTGAGCTGGTATTTAGTTATAGTATACAGTTTACGGACTTTAAAAAAAAAGTTTTATTGCTTTTATTTTATGTCCATTGTCTATCTCAGTTTAAACTCAATGGTTGCGTTACTTGCGTTTTCTATGGAAAGTCCTTTCTATCGAATAATGGCTCCGATTGTATCATTAGCTCCATTTGAGCCTGTTATTATTAATTAAAAAAAGCCTGATAAGTGCGAGTCGGACTCGCCCACCGAGGGTTCCGTATTTTTTAGTATTTGTTGTTATCGCGGCAACATAAATACATCATCTGTGAAAATTTCAACTGTCTAGCTATCACGGTTCTTGAGATACAGCCTGGTGACAGACAGACGGACAGTGGAGTCTTAGTAATAGGGTCCCGTTTTACCCTTTGGGTACGGAACCGTGTGTGCTTAAGTAAAAGAGTGTAACAAAGAGTAATATCATCTCAAACACATGCTAATTAAGGTGCACTATTCAGGTCGGAGCGGTTCGGAGCGCGACCTATCCGCGAAAGCGCGAGAAGTCACGGCGCGGCTAACTCAGCCCTCGAGCCGGCCACGCGGCAAAACTGACCCACCTACCCCAGACCCGCAGCGTGAGTTCACTTTTTTTTATTACCTTAAGTGAAGGAAAGTGGACGACCACCACGAAAAGTTATGGGATCTGAACTAGAGTTACAAGGTCGATGTATATATCGGGTGGAACAGAACGAAGGAATTGTGCAGGTTACGTACTTTATTTTTCACTTATTAATCACGTTAATATTAACCGTTTTTGAGATACATTTTGTTAAACATTAGTGCGAAAATCTGTATGTTTCAACCCTAGCCTAACCCCGGGATCCACTTCCCATTGAATGACATGATATGTGTCAATTTAAAATGTAAATAACTTTGTAGGGTTGTTACTGATATAAAAATATTTCACTTTAATGATTTTGTTTTACTTTTAAATCCAGCTTTACGATTATATTAACTCGATTGTAGATCACTGTCCTTTCAGCTTAGTCTCTAGAAATGTTCCACCCTGTATATCTTTGTCACTTGATTATCATTTTTTTTTAAATTACAGTGTCATCGTCCCAGCTATGCTCAGCGTTGACTGAGCAGTTGACGCGCACAGCGAGCAAGGTCGTTCAGTTGTACCGGAGTCTCAGGCAAGAGCCGGGCGCCGCCGCTGATATTAGTGGTAAGAAAATAGATTAAAAATACTTTTCTGCCCTCCGGCCGGAAAACGTCAACTTTCATCCCGCTGCGCTAAATAAAGTTGCCGCTTTCCGGCTCCGAAAAGAATAGTAGAGTTAGACCAAGAAAAGTCTGCAGCGGTTTTGATAACCCACGCAGTGCAAGTGTTATTTTAAACGTCAAATTTCTATGAAATTATGCCGTATATATAAACACTTGCACTGCGTGGGCTATCAAAATCGCTGCAGACTTTTCTTAGTCTAACTCTATACACACCTCGACCAGTAAATAATAAAGCCTCAGATCACATATTTGTCGACCTCGGCTGGCAATTAAATACGTGACATCTGAGACATTTCTTACTTTACTGCCTATACCAGTTGTTGTTGTTGCCAGGGAGGTTTTGGGATTATACTGAGCAACTTTTACTATGGGACCAATCCCGAAATCGCGAAAGAAAAATTTACCCTCCCATAGAAAATGGACCAGCCAAAATGTATGAAACAGCCAAATTTTTTTTTTCAGTATTTCGGGATTAGTCCCATAGTAATAATTGCTTAGTATAATCCCAAAACCTCCCTGGCAACGGGAATGCACTTATTTTTTGGCCACCGTGTATGTAATATACAATTTTAGTACTAGTTCGTATTAGAACGAAATTGCATGGTGAATTGGTGATAATGTTTTATTTTGTCTTCATCAGGTCTAGAAGCAGCAATTCTAGAAACGCAGAAAGTCCTACGCGGCGCCGTCGCTCAGAACGGCGATGCTCCGAGCAGCCTATCGTCCACCGAGGGGGAGTACAGGGGGATGAATGTTGATAGTGCGCGGCAGAAACTGGAGCACCTTGTGTCTAAAGGTATGTTAAATGTAATCAGGACTATAGGGGGCGTGCATGAACTATAGGGGGCAGCAACAGGAGCCGTCAGATTTATGCCCACAAGATGGCAGAACCTACTATGCACAAGAAAACGTACGAGAACGGTAGATGGTTGTTTTGGCAATGTACATGTTTATGTTTCCGACTCAGGCCACAAGATGGCAGCCTCCAACGCGCACGGTCCCTATAGCAGGCGTGGCTCACTCCGCGATTTCGTCGCTTTGCTACAGGTAGCTAAAAGTACATCCGTTCCACCTAGCGGCCATATCTGTCCTGATGAACAGACGCGCTTTGTTAGAGAGTGAGTCTTCTGTACCTAGTACTATTATTTATTCTGTGCCTATAGGCAGTATAGACCATCCACACTAAGTTTGCACCGACTTTGCAAGTGACAAAGTGTGTTTGGTGAAGGTGTAACAGCCATTAGATTTTTATTGGAATGTTGCAAATATATCTTTGTATCTTGTGTTTTAGGTGATTTATTTCTATATCTTTTATTAACTATCAATTTTCTCTCCGCAGAATCCAACAACATGTCACTAATGGAACAATACAGTGACATACTCCTGAACATGATGCAAAGCAAGATGGTCAACCAGTTCTCGCAGAGCCCTCAGTCCCTACCACCGCGCGAACCCGGGGCGAGCAGCTAGTATACGTAGCGACATAACACGTGATACAATATACCACGGAACGTGTAAAAACGACGTTCAAAAACGCCACCTACTGGCGAAAGTTAGTACTAAACCTTTCAGGACAGCTCGCGCCATCTATGATTAGTCGGTACTAAACTTTTCAAGACAGGTCACGCCATCTAGTGGATTTGAACTAAAAGTATGTGAGATTATGTTAAGATGTTGCCAGAGTCAGTAATGCCATCTAGTGGTGAATAGTTTGGATTAAAGTGTTACAGAGATAGGTGATACAACTGATAGGACGCCATCTGGTGAGTAGTTGGACAATTATAAGTGTGTTTTAGCCTGTGATGGAATTTAAACTATGTTTATTTAGACCTTTTGTGTCATTTCGTATGAAAAGTCGTCTTAAGGTCCCTTTTTATATGAAACTACACTGGTCACGGTGGTCCTAGAATATCAATAGTTGGAAATCGGCCTAGATTATTTAAGGGCCACTCAGCCTTGGGTTAGAAATGACTTATTAAGTATTATATCTAAATCGATAAGAATGTTTATATACTTGGACCGCAACGCCATCTATTGGTTTGGCTATGGAAGTATATTGCAACGCCATCTAGTGATTTGATTATGAAAGTCGTCCAAATAATGTTTTAGTTGTAACCAGGGCATTGTATGTTCGTGTGAAATTTGCTAAATAATATTCTAAGACTAATATTGTGGTTGTGCGGCGTCCATTATTTAGTTTACACTTGACATTACATATTGATTGCATTTTATTTTATTCTTTCCAATATTGGACATTTTTAAATTTTTATTAAGAGACAGAATTTTTTTTCGGTTATTATACTGTTATATGTGGCTTTCCGTCACAGAAGGGTCCTTATGCATTTTGATGCATAAGCATGCATTTTGATGTGTGCAATAAGGACGTTTTCATCTGAATATCCAACAGAAACTCTGATAGAAAGGCCTTATTGCAGATAAAGCATTATAAGGACCCTTCTCCGATGGAAAGGCACATATTATACCTAATACAACGCCAGTCGAAATAACTCAAATGTGTGTCTAAAATGTCCAATACGCATAGGTCATACAACAATGTAAGATTAAGAAGGGAACAGTGGGTCGGTAAAAAAGCCGGGTACATCAGTGGCTCACTCAACCTAATTTCAACAGAGAGCCGATATTTGGCCTGAGCCACTGTTTTCGCCTTGACCCTACACTCCCTTGACCGAAAGGTCTGTTGAAGAGTTATTGAAGAAACCCACAGTGGTATTGATAGGCCAAAATCAACGTGCTAGTAGGGCAATAAAATCGAGAAAACTGCATCACGCATAGCAAGAGGTTGCAAGTGCAAGCGAGACAGCCAGCTTAATCATTTAGGCCTTTCGCAAGCACATTGGGTTTGGCCCTACAATAGCCTCCTAAGGCCCAGCCATCCAAATGAAAAATCCAACATCTTCTAAAGTTGATTTTGCGTTGTTGGAAAATGGACCGAAACAAAGGAAAAGCGACTCTGTTCCAATTGAATAGGATTTAAATTTCATCGAACTGAAGAGTTACTATAGGTAGGACATTGGGCCTTTAGTACTAAACTGGACATTTTGACTGGTGTAAATAAATATTAAATAGGTAAAAACATTGGACGCTGCCTTACCACATGACAAATATGTAAGATTATTCGTCATGTGATGGAGTAACAGATATTTGTGAAACTCTGATTTTATTCTGCGGTAAAATTTTAAGTTTTACAAGAGTGTAATACTAACTTTGTTTTAATAGCGTAACAAAGGAGATTTATGAGATGATGACGCCACCATTTTTTTTTTACATGGAATACCTATAAGCCTAATTTTTTTAATGAAAACTATATATTTTTTGTGTGAGTTGACTTAATGTTGTTAGAATTTTCTAAATTAATCTAATCAAGTCGTTTTCAAATAATCAATTAACACATATTTATTATAAATAATAAATTACATTTATTGACACAATAATATAAATGACATCACATACCCAAAAAGTATTAAATGATTGCACAAAATGCACATTTTAAACGATTGTATCCGAATGATACGTTTGACTTTCTTACCACAGGCCAGGCGCTATGTTATTTCAATTCTTTTATGTCAAGATGTGACGTTTTTGACACAAAATGTGTGGAAATGACGCTCAAAATTTACTTAAGTGACGTCAATCCCTTTTCTGAAAGATTCAACAAGATATTTCTAGTTGTAATACTTTCATATCGTTTTTTTGATAGCCTTAGAGATATCTTCGTTTAAATTTTAGTATAATTAATTGAAATGGTGGCGCCATCTAGGCTTAGCCCGGTATAACCATGTGAGATAAACTAAAAAAGACATTTTAAAAATAACTTTTAGATATTTTAAAAATCTTAAACTATTATTTGATAAACTTTATTGTTTGTAAATGTTATTTATTCCATTCGTTGTTAAATTGTATATTTTACATTGGGTTTCTAAATTGTTTTTAAATAACGAATTTAATCAGAGTTATTAAAAAAAAGGAAAATCCGTCGCCATTTTTAGGTAGTATTTATAATTGCATTTATTTATCATTCCAATTATGTTTTTTTATTAAGTAATTTTACAAATGCACAAGACCAGGTAAGAAAGATTTTTTCCGATTTTAACCTTAAAATAAACCAAGATTTTAGAGATTTTTGAAGTAAAAGGTACCGTCAATACAAAGTACCTCTTTTGTCTGTAAATAAGAACTATTTGTAAAGCAAGGACCCTCAGCACACAGAATTTAATACATTGATCAGCCCGTCCCTATCTCTATCGCACTCGCGCGATTATACATGCTGTCCCGCCCATGATGCGGTCTATGTCACTGTGCGAGAAGGACAACTATATAATTATGTGCATGCGATAGAGATAGAAACAGGCGGGGCAATGTACGAAATTCTTCGTGCTTCGCGTCCTTACTTTAACTGCATCTTTATGCTAGTAATTGTCTTAATGACAAACAACAAAGAGGTACATTATGTCTAAGAACAATACACATGAGTGTAAACTACATGTTTTGTGTTACATGTGTGTCCTATTTAGTGAAATAACGGAATTGTGAGTTTTAAACCTCCTACTATAAGGGTGTAAATATAAAAAATAAGTGACCACTGTACATTTCAGCCGCTTCACGAAACTTAAATTATGACTTTTATGCCAATTTCGTATTTATTTGAGCGTGTTTTAGAAATGCGCTCAAATATATTGATTATTTTACAAATAGTGCTTAGATTATTCACTAGATGGCGCTAGTGTTTATGTTTTATTTTAACTTTTTCAGCTGCCACTAAGGTGTCTTTAATTTTACACAATAATTAAGAACTAATGATAATTACATATGTATTTTTTGTACGTACCTCTTCTCTCTTATCTTACCTTTGTTTTTATATATACTTTACACTAGCGCCATCTTTTGTCTAATAGCGCCATTTTTCTCTTTTAAGAACGACAAAAAGCAAGATATACGCCTTGTGTACACTAAATTGAACCTTACAACCCCATTAATAAGGTTTGATTTCACTAAAGTCATAATTTTCAAGTCCGCTTTTTAAATGGTTTCTTTACATCGGCAATATTTGCTATAATTAAAGGTAATATGTATAAGAACGCTGCATTGTAAATATAATCTTACTACCGAGCCATAGAGCTCAATTTGTAATGATCGGAATCTGTTTCTTGCGTCCAAGTACTAGGAGTGAATTGTCAAACTTATTATTAAAATGCATGTGTGTAGAACTAAAGTCGTTGGCATGGCGTGAAACGTGATTTTACCTACTTAGATAGGAAATGGGGTTATGATTATGAATAATTTATATATGACAAATAATGCTTTTTCTTTATATTTTAAATTGACAGAATTTAGTTTTCTTAAAAATCTAATTAAAAAGTCTAAAATTTGCATCAAATATATAATATAAAATAGCATCAAGAATATCTGTTGACATATTCATTTTTGACAATAAATAAGACATATCTTTTAATCCACTTAGTTGTTGTTTGTGTAATATTTTAGTTGTTTCTTTAAGTAAAGATTTTTTTTTACATTGAATACTAAATTAAACTAACATAAAACATATCTCTTCTCTCTTAATGTATGCAAGATCCCACTTCTGAAGTCAAGATCACAATCGGAATATTTTTTGTCATAACTCACATCCTATTTGAGTGGTGTTCACGTTTCAAGCCGCGCCACCAGGTTGGCTGTGAGTCGTCTGAATTAGCCTACAATGCACATTTTCAACTGTATCTTGCATCGCCCTTCTTGCAAAATGTCGAAATTAACCGCTTATATAAGTTACACAGAATTTGTCAGCGTTCATTTGGACTGATATGAAAAAGACAGCCGTAATAGAGTGCTAGATTACCCTCTAGCCGCCCAGAGTCCTATAAAAAGGCCTCCCGTTCCATCCTAATTTGATCTTTATCCTGACAAATCAAAATTGCATTTGTATTGGCAAGTTTTGATGTGGGCGGTTAAAAAAAAGAGTTAAAAGAAAAACACAGTCATGCGTACGGCCCACTTAATAGTTTTTTTTTAAACAAAACTCGTTAGCGCAGATTTCGCTGTAACTTATAAAAGTAGGAATAAGTCCTATTCGCTTCATAGACCTAGTAAAGGTAATACTGTAAAGACAAGTAGTTCATTAATGTACTAAATCTGGTTTATCTTAAATACAGTACTAAATATAATACAAATCTAATCTGAATCTTGCGTTACAAACGTTCTAATTTCAAAATTAGGACCTTCCTTCATAAGGTTTAAAAAGTCGTTTTAGATTTGTACGATAATTAGTACATTATATTTCGGACATACGGGTCTACGGAACGAATAGGAGGCAGTGAAAGCGACGCGATTTCCACACTAACTTTTGTATAAAGGGCATAGTAATAATTAGGGAATGCAATAACCGACCAAACTTCATAACCGGTTTCGGTTACGGTTATGCCCGAAAAATAATCGAATATCGGTTATAATCGGTTATTTTCGACGAAAAATTATAAATTTACAATGAAGTAATTAAAAAAATACCGAAATCTTTATATTAGTACCTACAGTATTAGGGAATGTGAGTATAAGTCTTCGTTTTTTAATAAAACACCAAATACAGTAAAAGTCTTTTATGACCTCGGACGTGATACAATATTCAATAAAAATATTTCATAAATAAGGGAAGTAAATTTGGTATATTTTTGTTATTAAAGTCCACGAAGTCACAGGCGTCACAGCCACAAAAGGCAGGATTTTGTAGTCATTAGATGATAATAACATACAATTTAAGTCATAAATAAATAACAGAAAATAACCGTAACCGGTTATTCGAGTTTCCAATATTCGGTTATGAAATTTTGTCAAAATATTCGGTTATAACCGAATATTTCGGTTACGGTTATAACCGATTTGCATTCCCTAGTAATAATCTAATTATTAACATTAATTACTTGGTAATTAACTCTAAGTATCCATTAACGTCCGTTGGGTCAATGTTATCGTAGTTCATAAGTGTTTTTTTGCAATTTTCGTCACAATTTTTAGTATAGGCTGTAGTGGGTAGTTGCTTCGTTTTATTGATACCCGAGATTTCGAAATACCCTCTAAAATTGTTTGTAGATGAAACTATAAACTGTCTAAATTCGGATAATTTCTGGAATATTACACACATTTTTGAGATTCAGTATTTTTCTCTGGTATTTATAAAATGGAGGGTAGCTTGCGTGCGTGAATGTTTTCAGGGTGATGTTACAATTTGATATATTTCATTGAATGTAAGACACAAAAAAATTACCTTCATAATGGAACAATTCCTTTATTGCCCACTGCACAGAATAAATAATAGTACTAGGTACAGAAGACTCACTCTCTAACAAAACGCGTCTGTTACGATCAGCACAGATATGGCCGCTAGGTGGCGACAGCGCCACGCGCGGGTTATGGCTTTCCCTAAAATTGGGGCGGAACGGATGTACTTTTAGCTACCTGTAGCAAAGCGACGAAATCGCGGAGTGAGCCACGCCCACTGTCCTACCTGTAGTACTAATTACTTCAATGTACAGTCGCCATCGGATATATCGGGGCGGTCGAGGTGCTCAAAAATATCTGGACACGCACTCTAACGCCTTGATGATAGAGGCGTGTTCAGATATTTGTGAGCACCTTGGCCGCTCCCATATATCTGATGGTGACTGTAATTTAAACAATTTTCAATTGGAACTGAATTGCATTTCTTTTCTTTCGTTCGATTTTAATACAATATAGTTACAACCATATTTCCTTCACTATTAATCTAAAATTCAAATGGCATTTCCAGCCTTAGGAGGTTAAAATAAATGGGTCTTTAAATGGGCCAACTGTGCAATAGACCCTTTTAGACTACAAAAGTTCACCTCCTCGCCAATAGAGGCGCTGTAAGTATAATTCGTTTCCTATTTTAGGAAGCTACTGAAAGTATAAGGAAGTCTGTGTACTATATGCAAGTGCCAAAACAGTCTTCCAGTTCGAGTGCATAAAATATGTTTGAAATGCAATTAACTGAATGAACTCAAGTTGTAACATTGCCCTGATAATTTTACAATGTACGGTCCGATCTTGTAGATATTTTTTTTATTTAATGTTCAAAAGTGTAATGCCATTTGCGGAAAAGACTAATGTTATATATTAATGAATACGATATTATAATTATTATTCAACAATTTTGTGTTTTATTATGCCCTTGGTGGCTATAAAAAACCCGTCGTCCTTTTAAAAGGACACAACATTATAGTAATTTTCATCCATATCCTTTAAAATAAGGTCAATGTGGCAAATTCCGTTGTAGGGGCTAAGTATTCCGCCCACGAGCGTCTATTTATTTGATTTAAAATAAGGTCAGTCGTGGGAGAAAAATCCATTCGCCTTTGATTGCTGAAACTAAAAGCAATCACTGCTTTGTCGATGTAATTATCAATTTTGTTCGTTGTTCGAGAAAAACGCTAGTTGACGGAATATGTAGTATATATGACGGAGGGGTATGACGAAATTAGCCACATTGACCTTAATTTTACGAAGTTTGTCACGTTTCGACCATGAACCTATTAGGTATGTTTCGACTAGCGAGATGGTAAAGAGTTTAAAAAAAAAAGTTTATTTCTTTTTTTTTTATTCTAAAAAAAAAACATATCACCAGGTTATCTAAGGGCCAGTTGCACCAACCACATTTGTTTGACAGACTGATCAACGTCAGCCGGCGCGCCCCGACGCTTTACTATGAAACTTTCCATACATAAAAATTTTGCGAACTCTTTAACGATACGAACAGTTTGGTGCAACCGACTCTAAGTCCTCGTCGTAGGTGACTTCGGCCTCTGCCTCGGCTACTTGCAGCAACCCAGCCCGCAGCAGCAACTCCAACAGCGGACGTCGCCGCGTCACGCGTTGTCTGTACGCTGCCGAACGGATTTCACTCAATAATCTAAAGTTGAGGAAAAAATTACAATAAAACCAAATGGTTGACGTAATTGGTGACCGAAGAGCTGGCGGCTACCTCGCACAATGTATCAGCATTGCGATTACAGCGAGGAAATGCCGCCAGCATCCTTGGTACAAGGCCTCAAGGGCCTATTTTAGATTTAAGCTAGTTATTAATTTCTTCTTAAAAAAAAAATCTTCTTTATTCTTCTTTTAGTAATATATCTTGTTTGTAAATAAATGATTGATCTGTATAAAGCCAAACGTTCTAAATAAAAAAGAGTTATTTGGTTTTTAAAACTCTTTATTGCTTGTGTGTTATTCTGAATAGGTAGTAAGTAATTTGCTTATACGAAGACTATCTAGGCTGGTCCAAGTCCTCGTCGTAGGTGACTTCGGCCTCTGCCTCAGTTACTTGCAGCAAGCCAGCACGTAGCAGCAACTCCAACAGCGGACGTCGCCGCGTCACGCGCTGTCTGTATGCTGCCGAACGGATTTCACACAATAATCTAAAGTTGAGGAAAACATTACAATAGGCCCCATGCATGAACTATAGAGGGCAGCATAAGAGCCGTCACATTTTTGGCGCGAGGCGTAAATGTGTCGTTTATGCTTCCGATGTAGCCCACAAGATGGCAGAACGTACTATGCACAAGGAAACGTACCAACGAGAATGGTAGATGGTAGCACTTGTTTTGGCAATGTACATGTGCACATGTTTCCGATTCAGGCCACAAGATGGCAGACCCTCCAACGCGCACGGTCCCTATAAAGCCGAACGTGTTAAATGAAAAAAGAGTAATTTTTTTAAAACTCTATTGCTTGTGTGTTATTCTAAATCTAAATATGTAGGTAGTGAGTAATTTGCTTATACGAAGACTATCTAGGCTGGTCCAAGTCCTCATCGTAGGTGACTTCGGCCTCTGCCTCAGTTACTTGCAGCAAGCCAGCACGTAGCAGCAACTCCAACAGCGGACGTCGCCGCGTCACGCGCTGTCTGTATGCTGCCGAACGGATTTCTGCAATGAAAAAAAAATCAAAATATGTATTAAATTTCATTTATTTCAGACCAACAGGAATTAATACGCTTAGGCCCTCAACAGTGCACCTGTTTTTTGTCATGGTCACCATTTAAACATACACTCATGGACAAATCTAGCGGAACGCAAAAAAAAGTTTAATTAATAATATTGAAATTACTTTAGGTGCTGTAACCTTTTTAGGGTTCCGTACCCAAAGGGTAAAAACGGGACCCTATTACTAAGACTCCGCTGTCCGTCCGTCCGTCTGTCACTAGGCTGTATCTCATGAACCGTGATAGCTAGGCAGTTAAAATTTTCACAGTTGATGTATTTCTGTTGCCGCTATAACAACAAATACTAAAAAGTACGGAACCCTCGGTGGGCGAGTCCGACTCGCACTTGTCCGGTGTTTTCATCATATCAGCCTGAGGACGTCCACTGCTGGCATAGGCCTCCCCCAAAGAGTGCCACAATGACCGGTCTTGCGCCACCCGCATCCAGCGGACTCCCGCGACCTTTACCAGGTCATCAGTCCACCTTGTGGGGGGTCTACCCACGCTGCGCCTTTTACCCTTTTTTTGAACCTTTGCGTTTCTCTAAATGTGTCCATAAGCGGGTAAATCCAGTCGACCCTCTCAGCAAATATCTACCCTATTACCTTTTCTTAATACCAAAATCGCATAATCTGATAAATGAATTTACCCGAGTTTGAAGTTCAGCGATTCAAGTATATTAGTGTTGGTCAGGTCTCCCACGACGCCCAACAAAACAATTTAATTTGTCGTAAATCTAATCCATACTTAATATATAAATGCGAAAGTGTGTCTGTCTGTCTGTTACCTGTTCAGGCTTAAGTCGCTGAACGGATTTAGTTTAAATTTGGCATATATATATTTTGAGTCCCGAGGATACTTACATAGGATAGTTTTTATGTCGGAAGTCATCCCTCAAGAGGGTGGAAATGAGAAAATTAATGAATTGCCTGTTAATTGGTGTAAGCAATCATAAGCAATGAAGCATATCATGCTCAAAATTATTGCCATTACATTTTAACCAGGCGCTATACTTACTCTAACTGCTGGTACTAATTCCACGCAGAAGAAAGCGGGCAAAAGCTCGTAAGAGTAATAAGAATAAGTTACTTACTGATAGGCTGAAGAGGTTTGGTGCGCATCTGTGGTCCAAACTCGTACATGACCTGAAAATCGGCGTGGCTGCCGAATTTGAAACCGAAACCCACGCGGTGGTCCTTGCCTGGAAAGAACAATAACAACAATCATGCACATACAAGCCAATTCAAACTTACATTGTAACATCTTTCTTTATATTCTTAGCTTTTGATAGAAATCGATCCAGCAGTTTGAAGACTATTCAGCTCTTTCTGCTCAGACTAACTGCTTTCCCTTTGCCAGGGAGGTTTTAGGATTCTATTGAGCAAATTTCGCTATGAGATCAACCCCGAAATCGCGAATAAAATATTTGGCTGGTCCATTTTCTATGGGAGGGTAAAAATATTTTCGACGGTTATTTTGAGAAATTTGATCGATATTAATATAGGTGAAACGAAGTTCGCCGAGTCATCTAGTATAAAATAGATTTTTTGGCATATAGCGTAGGTGGTTTTTAAAGTTTTTAATTTATACAATAAATAAGTCTGTTGTCAATGATCCTCATAATAATGATGACGTTAATGTGGGTACTCTTACCAACACGCAGTGGTGGTGAAAACCCGTAGATCCCGATGAGAGCCATAGGTACATCTTCAGGCACTATGAGGAAAATGCCTTCAGCGCCTATTACACCTGTCAACAAGTAAAAATGTATTTATTTATTTAAACACTAAAAAAACTTTTAAATAAAAAAATTTACCTAAGTCGTAGTCGCTCGGTAGTTTGAGGCTTTCGGCCGAGTATACGGCCGCACCAGCGCGAACTTCTGGTGCCTGGAATATGGGACAGCGCCAGGGTATCTACGCACGTAGCGTCCCAGATAAGTGGTCGTCCCATACTCCAAGGCACCAGAAAATTAAATCAAAACATATAAACTATATATTGCACAAAATATATACAACAATGTACAAATGACGGACTTAATGTCAAATGGCATTCTCTACCAGTATTTATCTAGAGACCATCTTTTTCCCACAATCCAGCCCCATTTACACCCTTTGAGGGGTAGAATTTAAAAAACATATCTTTTCTTAGTAAACTTCTACACCATTTGAAAAATCATCATCTTTCTAAAAACGGCTCAGTTGGAAAACGGGGGGTCCACACGGCAATCTCAGGATTCTTATTATTTTAGAACTTAAATCTACAACAGATCAATGCAAAACTGTATTTACAGTTTTACACTTTGCCCGAAGGTAAGAGTCTCTACATATACTTAGTGCGACATGAAATAGTAGAAATTAAATAAAATGGAACTAAAAAATCCATACTAAATTGTTGCCATGTTTTAAGCATTTTACGTGAAAAATGTGACAGTTACGTAGGAAGTGGCGCCCTCAATAATTTTCTTCATTTTCTTGTCGGACATTTTAAGTAGGTATCGAATCGTCATTTACTCGTATACAGGGGCCCACTGTTTAACAGTCTGCCGGACGGATTCGGCCTGTCAGTTAGAACAAAAAGTTGACAGTTCCGAACAACTGACAGGCAGATACCACCCGGCGGACTGTTAATCAGTTTCCCTCATAGACCTATCTTTAGACGTAGGTAGCTAAGTAGAGACACTTGCACGTGTGCAATTGGCACTTGAGTGTTTGCACGCGCCGTAAAGTTTTTATTACCTATTGGGTTCAAGCTGAATATTCTCCGGCAGACTATTCAGAAAATAGGATGTTTTCCTTCATCGAAAACACTGTTTAAAATGTTGAAGGTGTAACAAAAACTTACATGCAATAATCATAATGCAAATGCACACACAAAACTTCATTTTACTACACAAATTAATAACTATGGAATTAGACAGGACCGGCTATTTCACCAACTGGCTAGATAATGTCGCGACTATATTGCTAAGTTCATAAAAAAACCTATTGTTGGCAATTGAGAGAAATTCTCACGGGTTAACGAAGGGACTTTATAATATCTTAGCAATTAACGAGTAACTAAAAAACGTACATGTCGAGAAAAGTCACACATGTTAGTATTTTCCTAAAGAAAAACCGGTCAAGTGCGAGTCGGTTTCAAGGGTTCCGTACATAAGTCCGACTCACGCTTGACTGCACATTTCTAATAGGTTTTCCTCTATAGGTAAAGTACTATTTTGTGTATTTTTTTCAAAATTTTAGACCCAGTAGTTTCAGAGATAAAGGGGGGGACGGGGGAATGGTCGGACAGACAGACAGACGCACGAGTGATCCTATAAGGGTTCCGTTTTTTCCTTTTGAGGTACGGAACCCTAAAAATTGTCAAAACAACAGTTTGCTTGGGCAAAAATGCTTTCACGTCCGGTCATTTTCTATGGGAAATCGACTCTTCGCGCCTATTTTTTTAAATTTGCGGCCTTTTTCTACGGCCCTAATAGCATTTTCTTGTAGGGATTTTGTTGGGCCTTTGTTTACGTATTAGTTGGGCAACCGTTATATTTGGCCGTACGATTTGCTGGAGGGCCCTCGACAAAGGCCCTCCCGAAGATTCCCAACAGAGGGCCATAAGAGTAATTTTTTCGTTGGGCCTATTTAAATAAATCATACAATTATTCAACGGTGGTGGTTTTGGTTGGGCCGTGGTTGGGCCTATTCACATTTGTTTGATGGTTGGTTAATTGTTACATTTGGCCGTACGATTTGCTGGAGGGCCCTCGACAAAGGCCCTCCCGAAGATTCCCAACAGAGGGCCATTAGAGTAATTTTATCGTTGGGCCTATTTAAATAAATCATACAATTATTCAACGGTGGTGGTTTTGGTTGGGCCGTGGTTGGGCCTATACACATTAGTTTGATGGTTGGTTAATTGTTACATTTGGCCGTATGGCTTGCTGTAGGGCCAACTGCAAAAAAATAAAAAAGGGCAATTTTTTCGTTGTGCTTCTGTTTGCAAATTCAACAATTACCCAACGGCAAGTCAGGTAGGTCGGTAGGTAGTCGTGCACCAGGTTGAAGGCCCAACACAGCTTGTCCCACAAAGGGCCAACATTGTAACTTTAACGTTGGGCCTTGTGTAGGATTCTTACAATACTACCGTAGGTAAATAGTTGTGTAATTTATAGTGTGCCTACAGTCTAATTATGTAATGGGCTTTTGTTTACGAGTCCTACAGTTACCCTACGTTAAGTAAGTGGTTGTGTAATACGACGTTGGGCCTTTGCTGATAAATATTACAATTACACTACGGTAGACAACTAGGCATTGGTTGTATCCACATGAAGGCCCTAGGCTAGGCAGCAGTTGTTGTTAATCTTCTCTGTATCGTTCCAATTTTAGTATATGTACTGCCGAAGCAAGTACACTTACTATACACTCTAATTTGTATATATACTAACCGCACTTCGAAACTTCGTAAGCGAGATTTATGTTTTTTGAGATTTAAATTGAGAAAATGTGGGTAAAATACAATTTTTTAAATTTATGTATAAATTTTATAGTTATAGCTATTAGATTTATAAGTTACTTTTAAAAAATATTATGATTATATCCGGAATAATCGAGAAAATAACTATAACTTCGATGTTTGGAGACAGTAACGCCATCTAGTGACGCCACAAGCAAACTCAACTGGTATTGTTGGGCATCAGTACCACAGCCAATGTTGGTAAATGCGATATTTGTGCTCACTGGGCCAACGAATGTTATCATTGTTTAGCCACCGGTACCAAAATACACAAAGGCCCATTGTTAGGCGTCAGTGCCACAGCCAATGTTGGTAAATACGATATTTGTTATCATTGGGCCAACGAATGTTATCGTTGTTTAGCGAACGGTAGCAAAATACACAAAGGCCCATTGTTGGGCCTCAATGCTACAGCCAATGTTGGTAAATGCGATATTTGTCATCATTGGGCCATCGGATGATATCTTTGACTAGCCAATGTTACCAAAATACACAAAGGCCCATTGTTGGGCATCCGTGCCACAGCCAATGTTGGTAAATGCGGTATTCGTCACCATTGGGCCAACGAATGTTATCGTTGTTTAGCGAACGGTAGCAAAATACACAAAGGCCCATTGTTGGGCCTCAATGCTACAGCCAATGTTGGTAAATGCGATATTTGTCGTAATTGGGCCATCGGATGATATCGTTGATTAGCCAACGTTACCAAAATAAACAAAGGCCCATTGTTGGGCATCAGTGCCACAGTCAATGTTGGTAAATGCGATATTTGTCATCATTGGGCCATCGGATGATATCGTTGATTAGCCAACGTTACCAAAATACACAAAGGCCCATTGTTGGGCATCAATGCTACAGTCAATGTTGGTAAATGCGATATTGTCGTCATTGGGCCATCGGATGTTATCGTTGATTAGCAAACGTTACCAAAATAAAAAAAGGCCCGTTGTTGGGCATCAATGCTACAGCCAATGTTGGTAAATGTGATATTTGTCGTCATTGGGCCATCGGATGATATCGTTGATTAGCCAACGTTACCAAAATAAACAAAGGCCCATTGTTGGGCATCAGTGCCACAGCCAATGTTGGTAAATGCGATTTTTGTCATCATTGGGCCATCGGATGATATCGTTGATTAGCCAACGTTACCAAAATACACAAAGGCCCATTGTTGGGCATCAATGCTACAGCCAATGTTGGTAAAAGCGATATTTGTCGTCATTGGGCCATCGGATGATATCGTCGTTTAGCCAACGTTACCAAAATAAACAAAGGCCCATTGTTGGGTATCAGTGCCACAGCCAATGTTGGTAAATGCGATATTTGTCATCATTGGGCCATCGGATGATATCCTTGACTAGCCAACGTTACCAAAATACACAAAGGCCCATTGTTGGGCATCCGTGCCACAGCCAATGTTGGTAAATGCGGTATTCGTCACCATTGGGCCAACGAATGTTATCGTTGTTTAGCGAACGGTAGCAAAATACACAAAGGCCCATTGTTGGGCACCACTGCCACTGCCAATGTTGGTAAATGCGATATATGTCATCATTGGGCCAACGAATATTATCGTTGTTTAGCCAACGGTACCAAAATACACAAAGGCCCATTGTTGGGCATCAATGCTACAGCCAATGTTGGTAAAAGCGATATTTGTCGTCATTGGGCCATCGGATGATATCGTCGATTAGCCAACGTTACCAAAATAAACAAAGGCCCATTGTTGGGTATCAGTGCCACAGCCAATGTTGGTAAATGCGATATTTGTCATCATTGGGCCATCGGATGATATCCTTGACTAGCCAACGTTACCAAAATACACAAAGGCCCATTGTTGGGCATCCGTGCCACAGCCAATGTTGGTAAATGCGGTATTCGTCACCATTGGGCCAACGAATGTTATCGTTGTTTAGCGAACGGTAGCAAAATACACAAAGGCCCATTGTTGGGCATCACTGCCACTGCCAATGTTGGTAAATGCGATATATGTCATCATTGGGCCAACGAATATTATCGTTGTTTAGCCAACAGTACCAAAATACACAAAGGCCCATTGTTGGGCATCTGTGCCACAGCGAATGTTGGTAAATGCGATGGTGGGCCAATACAAAATTAATGTTGGCTACGGAACGAACCTCATCCCAACGTTTTCCCTACCGTTGGCACCGTAGGCCCCAACGAAAATGCTACTAGGGTGACTAGGGTCGCTGTGCCAGAGTATTTATATATTTAATTAAAAAGTTTTGGAAATTGTTCACAGTTATCATCATTATTTTTTATCACCCACTGCTGAACATCTCTTTTTGAGTACACATACAGTATGCACTGAATTAACAAGGTCAAGCATGATTTAACGCATTCATTGAATTTAAAATTGGCAAATATATATTCATTAAAAATAATTAGGATAACCTCATCATTATAAAATGACCTCACAGCTCATGATTCTATTATTAATTAGATTATTAATTACGTACTACTACTAGACAGCTCACGCCTCTATTAACTAGATTATTAATTAGGTACTACTAGCTTAGACTAGCCGATTTGACTCGTGGAAATGTATCAGGATCCTAGTAAATATACATCCACCCCACAGCTGTAGACCACACTTCAAAAATCTTAACTTACTGACCCTCCCCTCTTTGTACATTTTGGAAGTAGCTACATTTGTCCGAAAAAACCTACATTTATTCCAATTTTGTCAAAACCCTCGACGTCAACACTACATAGAACTCCCGGAGCCTAAATTAGAAATATACAAGAGCGGACCATAGTACAGAGCCATAAATGTTTATAATAAAATCCCCACATATTTAAAAACAGACTCAAACTTCATAAACTGCCTTAAAACTATGCTGATGGATAAATGTTACTACTCAATAGCCGAATTTATGGAGGATGATACTATGTAATAAATAAATAGTAACTTGTACATATACCTTGCCTGTCCAACTATGTAAATAAATCTAATAATTAATTAATTATAAGACTTAGCGTTAAGCATATACAGTGAAACCTGGATAAGTGAGACTTCAAGGGACGAGCAGATTTGTCTCACTTAAAGAGGTATTCCACTTATCCAGGCTCTCAGTTAGCCAGGTACAAATAAATTTCTGTTTCATTTACAGAGGGTCCCATTAATAGAAGTGAGAATAGAGGATATATCTCAGTTATAGAGGTGGTTAATAAGGTATTTTGTAATTATCTTTAAATGTTTAGGTAAAATAATCCTTGTCCCTGAATATTTTTTAAGTCTGTTTAAATATTTCTTTCAATTTATTTTGAATGATTTTCCAAAGGATAGATTTTTTTCAATCATCACGGACTTCATTGCGTCTTAGAAATTTATTAAATGAAAATTTGTTTATTCTTGTTACTTATCAAGATTTCAGCTTTCGTTTCGATAGTTGTAACTACATGAAGTAACTAAATGAAACTTGAAGTGGTTTAGACACAATTAAGCAAATGCGGAATTTGTGGATAGACTAAGAGTTAGTAAGAATACGGAAATAGATCAATAAAGTCCAAGTTAGAGAGGTCATAGATTGACCTTATCTCAGATACAGAGGTAATTCGTATAAAATTCTAAAAAAACAAGTAGGAAAATGTAATCTTATAAATATAGTCTCAGTAAAAGAGGTAAAATACACTATCGGTCTCAATTATAGAGGTAAATGTGACTATAAAATTACAACAACTAATCCCAGTTATAGAGGTTCGTTTTATCTCACTAACAGAGGTAATTCAGTGCTAAAGTGTCGGGACCGCACCATGAGTCCCAGCTATAGAGGTTTCTCACTTATCCAGGTCCCACTTAACCAGGTTTCACTGTATGTACCTGACATGTAAAATTATATTTTTATCAATAAAGAATGGCTACAAATATAATGACCACCAAAAAATACTTTGGTACCCTACATAAAAAAATCATGCTTACCAAAAAAAATTACTGAACACCAAAAAAATAAGGCCTAAAAATACAAAAGTACCACCACTTTAATTACGACTGCACTTCAAATTGTATTCAAATACCAAATATATTGAATGATCACCAAAAATCATTAATGATCACCAAATCTTGAAGACCAAATTAATGCGATATTTTCACCTAAATAAACCACTATGATTACCAAAAAATTTATACATATTACCAAATAAAGTAAACTGATGCCAAAATTACTAGCCCCTCCCGCTCAACCCCCCGTAGCCCGCACCGCATACCTACCTAACCTAATCTACTTTTCTAGTAGCATTTCGTTATGCTACTAGAAAAGTAAGTTAAACTGCTATCAGTTAAGTGGGTTAGGTTAGGTTAGCACTGCGACCCTTACAGAAACGAAATGGTACTAGAAAAGTAGGTTAGGTTAAGTTTCAACTGCTACCCATACAGATACGAAACGCTACTAGAAAAGTGGGTTAGGTTAGGTTTGAACTGCGACCCTTACAGAAAAGAAATGCTACTAGAAAAGTGGGTTAGGTTAGGTTTGAACTGCGACCCATACAGAAACGAAATGCTACTAGAAAAGTGGGTTAGGTTAGGTTTGAACTGCGACCCTTGCAGAAAAGAAATGCTACTAGAAAAGTGGGTTAGGTTAGGTTTGAACTGCGACCCTTACAGAAACAAAATGCTACTAGAAAAGTGGGTTAGGTTAGGTTAGAGCTGCGACTGTTACAGAAATAAAATGCTACTAGAAAAAGGTGACGAAGTGGATTAATTAATTTAATAGGATAACGATATATTAAATGATTGCACATTTTTAATTAAAATGTGGTTTCAATTTTGTGATCATTTACTATTTTTGCGTTTACAATGATTATTTTGGAGCCATTTGCTTTAATAGGATAGCAAGATTTAAAAATTTGGTTATCATTTTACATTAAAATGGAGTTCTAATTTTGGTGGTCATTTACTATTTTTGGGTTTACAATGATTATTTTGGTGTCATTTTCTTTAATATGATAGCAAGATGTAAAAATTTGGTTATCATTTCACATTAAAATGGGGATTGAAATTTGGTAATCATTGACTATTTTTGGGTTAATAATGATAATTTTGGTGTCATTTCCTTTAAAAGGATAGTAAAATGTAATAAAATTGGTAATCATTTCACATTAAAATGGTGTTATAATTTTGGTGATCATTCATGATTTTAGGGTGGTAAAATAGATTTTTTTGGTATTAAATTTTACTAAATCTGGTGATCAGTTAAATAGCAGCCATAAAGAATTGAATTGAATTGAATTGAATATAATATAAATATAATTGTATTATATTATAACATACTTTATATTAATACAAACAGTAATAAGTACTTAAAACGTAATGTAGTAGTCCTTGTTTATAGGTAATAAGATTCAAGTATTCGTTAGAAGAGGCTGTTACAACTTAAAAGTGCAATATAGAAAATGTATAAGTATTATGATGTCGAACCTAATAATAAGTCAGTAGTAATAATAACCAAAACTGTGAAATTGTGAACCATCAATTTTTGCTACACCCTTTCCAGGGTATGCAAATAAAAATCTCTCTTATCTCTCTCTCTTAAGGGGTCATCCATTAATTACGTCACACGAATTTCTAGGTTTTTTTACCCCCCCCCCCCCCCCCTCCTTGTCACATTTGGCAAACCCCTCCCCCCTGGTGTGACGTCACATTTCTTCAACGAAATCGGCAAATATTTATTTAATATTTTATCAAAATATTTTTGACAAAAGAAATATTAGCAATTTTATAACCCAAAACTGATTAAGAAATAAAATTAAACGAATAAAAACGATTATCGTTTCAAAACCTTGTTATTTAAATGATAATTAGCGTATAAAATAATTTAAATACATTTTCGGTTAGTGATGAAGTTAAAGTGACGTCACAAAGTTTATGACTCCCCCCTCCCCCTTGTCACAACATGTCACATTTTAATGACCCCCTCCCTCCCCCTAAACGTGTGATGTAATTAATGGATGACCCCTAAAGAGCCTAATGACCGTTGTCAGCTAAGCTGGACCAAATGTAGGTCCATCGCTGTCAACACAGTGTATCCGATCTAGCAAGTCACAACCTTACTCATCCTTATATATAGTCTGTATCTTTAGGTATTTAAAAAAGAGTAACCAAAATCTACCCTCAAATGGCTTCTTAATCCAGTTGAGGGTAGATGAAAACATTACATGATCAAATAATGTAGATTAAAGTCAGGTCGTTCAGTGACAGATCCAGGTGGTATTGTATTTGGTTGGTTAATCAATAAATGTTATAACTACCCGAAAATGTACAAATTATTTGTTTACTATTATTTAAGTAACAGTACCTAAAGATACAGAGTTATAGGCAAAGAGAATTAAATCACGTTATAGGAACAAAGGGATTCTTGAAGGTTACCTATCTTGAAAGTCAAACAAATTCAATATTCGAATAGGTAGGTACGTATACAATTAAGTCGTAGGTAATTAGAGGAATAGAGAAAGTTTCCCGCTCACTAAGCGAGTATGAAAACCTCCTATTGGATTAAAATAATAATAATTAAGCCTTTATTTTCATCCTTAATCTACCTTAATTAATAAATAAAAATATAAAAATACATTGTAAATTATATTACCTATAGGTAAGGTAATTAAGGCCCTTGACGGATGAAGGCCTCCTCCAACAGTTTCCAAGTTGACCTTGAATGAGCTTTCTGTATCCAGTTTTCCCCGGCAGTTTTTTTAATATCTTTATCTACACACATATCATAAACTCTCTATGATGCCTTCAAAATCCGTAAATAATGGCCCACGTTACGATAAACTGTTTTGTTACAGCAAATTTCATAACTGTGAAAATGTGGTAATAGCTTCATTACTATATCAAAATCGATTTGGTAATGACATTCAAATTTCGAACATCTCTGAAAATAAAAGCAATTTGATTTGACCCCTATTCTAATATCAGTCGAGATGACGTTTTATTCGAAATCAAATGACAATTGCATACAATATTGACAAATCTCGCTTGTAAGTTGGTATCGGACGATACGGTAATCGACCCCGACTCTAGTTTGTCTTTGAATTTAAAAAAACTACGGATGCGTGACATGCATGAAAAAAGTTTTCATTTGCCGCCATTTGACGTACAGTTTATCTTTTAATTAGTTTGTAAGTAAAAAATAATTTGTTTTGTTGTTTTTAAAGTAACTATAACAAAAGTTTCGTGTAAAATGTACGATAAAGATATTTCGGAGACGCCATCTCATATCCGCGAGTTCCGCCAGAGAGGAAAGTGCCCCAATGTCGGCTGTAATATGAGGTTAGTGAATATATCATAGAAAGTTTATAATATGTGTGTAGATAAAGCAGTGTATGTAACTGTACATAATTAGGCATTAAAACACTCGTGTGATACTATTATGAAACTCATTTCATTCGTTTCATAAACCCACACTTGTATTTTAATGCCTTTCATTATGTAGCAGTCACATAAACTACTATTAACCCAACGATCTCCTATTGGGTTACTATTTCTATAATCAACCATATAAATAATGAAACACCATTATGAGCTTGAGTGATAGTTCCGCCGCCAATGCCGACATATATATATCCGGTCCATACATGACTAAATAAAGAAGTAGTAAATAGGAAAAGTGCAAAAATATGACGGTAATTGAAGACATTTCTCCACCATTTACGTAAGAAGTTGAACTTGATGAAAACTTTTCTATGTCTAGATATTTAAAAGTAACACTGGCAAATGGCGTCAGCATCATGTATAGTAAGGCCAAACTGGCAAATTAACCAATAGGGTATTTTCCTACTAGTCAAATCAGTTACTTTTTTAGAACTGTCAAAACGATTTGCTAATATGGATTTTATATGAAACATTACATCGTGACGTCACGGTCAACTCACCTACTTTTTATATTTCTATCAGATTTATTAAATAGAACTTATAATTTAGCCTATATACGTCCCACTGCTGGGCACAGGCCTCCTCTCAAGCACGAGAGGGTTTAGGCTATAGTCTCCACGCTTGCCCAATGCGGGGGAAATTATTATAAAAAAACCGGGCAAGTGCGAGTCGGACTCGCGCACGAAGGGTTCCGTACCATAATGCAAAAAAAAAAAAAACAAAAAAAAAGCAAAAAAAAAAACGGTCACCCATCCAAATACTGACCACTCCCGACGTTGCTTAACTTTGGTCAAAAATCACGTTTGTTGTATGGGAGCCCCATTTAAATCTTTATTTTATTCTGTTTTTAGTATTTGTTGTTATAGCGGCAACAGAAATACATCATCTGTGAAAATTTCAACTGTCTAGCTATCACGGTTCGTGAGATACAGCCTGGTGACAGACGGACGGACGGACGGACGGACGGACGGACGGACGGACGGACGGACAGCGAAGTCTCCCGTTTTACCCTTTGGGTACGGAACCCTAATAAGTAGAACTTATTATAAATAAAAATAACTCCTATCTGTGTTTTTCAAATAATTATCTCGTGCTTTATTTCATGCATGGTGTAAAATAATTCAAAATAAATTAAATACAGTATAATACCCTATTGAGCTACTGAAGCCTACCAGAACCTCGCAAATCTTTCCATTAATTCCCTTATGTATACCTACACCCTTTGGGGTGGCGTAAAGCCAGATTCGTGAGGTTCTGGGGCCTGTTTATCAAAAGTAACTTGTAATACAAGTGGAAGTCCCTTTTTGACAGCTGTTGTTAGAAAGGGACTTCCACTTGTATTACAAGTAACAAGCTTTTGATAAACAGGGCACTGGGAGGCTTCCGTAGCTCAATTTTATTGGTTAAGAGCACGTTAAAAGTAACGCACGGACGTAGACTAGGAATCCTCTAGACCGAGTTTGGAGCAATTATTTCATGCAACTGATGATGCCAAAAATGCGGGGGTGCGCGGGACGAGGTGAGCGAAGTCCCGTGCCGTGATTGATCTGTTCAAACGACGAACGAGTTCACGGACGTCACACAAAGACACTTTCTTCTCGAACATGGAGTAAAATTGCCGTATGCGTGGCAGAGGGGGTAGCGCGACTATGCTAAGTCTGGAGGATGTTTTGTCTGTGCGCACGGATTGCGGAGGTTGCGGGTTCAAGTCCTGCCGGAAGCGTAACTTTTTCCATTTTTTCCTTTAATATAAAATATTTGGACACCTATTCTAGGTAGGTTGGCAGGTACTTTAGGCGCGTTGTTTTTCTGACTGTACCTACCTGATGTCGTTTAATAGACCTAGGTAGGACCGAAAAATTAGTTAAGATGTATTTGAGTAATTTCGGCAGTCTTTAATCGGGTCGTCCAAAAGATGGGCGCTAATATGATAGAGTTATTATTGGTGATTTTTGGAATTACCCAGCACTCTGAAGTATTCAGAATCTAGGATATACCTATATTATTATATGCATTATATAATTTAAAAAGGATCTTAACATTATACTTATAACAATAGCTAAGTTTTCACAGAGATATTTTAAACCCATAAGTATTCACTGCACTTTACGTAACCAGGGACCCGCGGTGACCTCCGTATATTTTGTCCAAACCACGGAAAACCTTAAAATGATACTACTTTGACACAACAGACACTGTGTCGTTTTATCGACAAACGAAAACTCATATTGTACAGTCAGCGTCAAAAATATGTCCACATTATTAGTCTTATTTCAAAGCAGTAAGGTGCAAAATCGTATACATAGTTTTGATGCAATAGCCACACACATGAAATAACCAGAAAACGCACAGTGCAAACCACTATCGGTTTCGAAATATGAAAGTGGTGGTCAAGTCACATATCAAAACGTCATAAACGCCACATTCTGAAACTGGAAAGTTGGGTCTTAACTGCTTAATAATGAAGTTCATTTTGAATTGGCAAAATTACGTCATTTATTCTTTTCGAAAGTTACGCTAGGTCGCGGTGAATGGAACGCACACATATGCAATTAGCAAATTAAGGTCAAACGCAATGCGATTCCAACTTTATTGAAAGTCCATAGATATCAAATTGCAATGTGTTTTGTTTGAAAGATACTTCTAAACGATTTTAAAATTCGAACTCGAGGAACGAGTTCGCGGCCGGTCGAAAATGAATCACTGCAGTGATTCAGATGGATGGAATGTATACTTTAATGATATGTGATTAGGTTCATTATTGATTGGGTTAAATATTCATTTATGATCTTTTAATAACAGTGAAAGTTTTAGTCCGGATATCATATGTTCCTGAGCTCAGTTTGGCGGCAAAACTCGGCATTGACAGTTTAGTTTTTTAATTCAATTTTTTTTATTGACTTGTGTGAAATGAGTTTGGTTGTGTGATTTTAAAGTGTTTTTTCTTTTAAAATTTAAAATGTTTGTGAAATCGTTGTTTTTCCTGTGTCTACTTTCATTGGGTGAGTAGTGGCTCGCGTAATAAATGTAATAATCATAATTGGTTTGATTACGGGTTCGGGTAAATCGCTAGTTCTCGTAATCGATTTAGAAGGCGCCATACTTAACCAACTAGTGTTTTGGAAAACCCACATTTTTAAAATAAACTATCTGAGTAAGTAAAAATGTGACTGATACACATAGTCTCGTAGACAAATTAGCAACTAAGGGGCTATTCATAAATTACGTCATTTCAAATTAGGGGGGGGGGGGGGGGTCTGGACATCGGATGATGGTAGCATGACGTAGGAGGAAACGGGGTCATCGAAGCATGATTTTTGGATGATTTTAGGGGGGGGGGGAGGTCCAAAATCGTCAAAAATCGATGACGTAATTTATGGACAGCCCCTAATTAAAAAACTGGCCAAGTGCGAGTCAGACTCGCGCACGAAGGGTTCCGTACCATTACGCAAAAAACGACAAAAAAATCACGTTTGTTGTATGGGAGGTTCACTTAAATATTTTTTTTTTTAGTATTTGTTGTTATAGCGGCAACAGAAATATCTCATCTGTGAAAATTTCAACTGTCTAGCTATCACGGTTCATGAGATACAGCCTGGTGACAGACAGACGGACAGGCGGACAGCGGAGTCTTAGTAATAGGGTCCCGTTTTTACCCTTTGGGTACGGAACCCTAAAACTTAGGTATTATAATTAATGGAACTTTGCCAATATTGATACGACGCTATTCATTCTTATTAATAACATTAGAATAACAAATTAATAAGAATAACAGATTTCTAAAGTACATGCACCCGCCTCTGGGTGCATGCATGTAGGTATTTTATTATGTGCCTAGTGTGATGCCCATGACCTGAACTACTCATTATCACTATACATTACGTAATGTACGACTATAAAGCACCTTGCATATAGGGTCATTGCGCTAGTTTTCGTCCACTTGACGAAATTAGAATATAAACCTACATTGCTGCACACATTTGGACTTATTGCAATCCTTAACGTCTAAACAATATATCTATCTACATTAAAATTATATTTCGCAAGTAGCAAATTAAAAATGAAATATATTATTTGCTAATCCGTGAAGTGGACGTAAACTAGAGCATGGACAAAACTAGCGCAATTACCCTATAGCATTCAGTGAAACTTTGATAACACGAATCTTTATTAGGGTTCCGTACCCAAAGGGTATAAACGGGACCCTATTACTAAGACTCCGCTGTCCGTCCGTCTGTCTGTCACTAGGCTGAAATAGATGTCACAAAAGGAAAAGTGACCAAACCGCGGACCGACGTACATAGACTAATTTGCGTTCAGTCTGCGTCGCGTCGGTCTGCCAACACGTGTTCCTGGTGAAGCTCCTCATTACACAGCAAAACATGTCGAGCAATATTCTAATTAAAATAACTACGTGAGTGACCCGTTTTGATATACCTATTTCATATGCGGTCAAAATGTGGAAAAAGCCAAAATAGAATTTGGGCTCAAGAAATGACATGAGGAGGAATTGACAGATATGCAATTGCAATCTAGGGTATTTGAATTCAAATCAGTTTCTTTTTTCGAACTGTCAAAACGATTTCGCTACTATGGAATTTATATGAAACACTAGCATGTGACGTCACAATAAAATTACCTACTCTTTAAAGTTTTACACGGGGTTTAAATATAAATTGTGTCTAAAAATAACTGCTGTCTACGTTTCTCTATTAATCTTCTGGTGATTTATTTCAATGCATTGTGTAAAATAATTTATTTTAAATACAGTGAAATACCCTATGGACAGAAGGTAGAGTCAGCAATAAAAGCGAGTTAGAAATATTGGCAATATTGTTATTTAAGGAAATCAACTTGGAATGTAGTTATGGTACTGCCTTGATCCCAACTAGTTGGCCAACAGCGACAGGTCATGTTGTGTAATACACATGTTGTATGTAGTAGGCTAGCTAAGATGTGCAAATTGCTATTTACTATGTACGAAACTGGTATTTTTACTTAATCAATATAGGTAACTCAAATAGGTAACTAGGTTTAAATCAATCAATCAACCAAAATGTTTATTACAAGTAAAAAAATCCCATACAAAAAAATACACTATCAATGTCCTATTAAATTAAAAATAAACTAAACCAAAAACTAAAATAAATAAACTAAAATTAAAACGAATAAATAAACGGATCACTTTGTTTGACATAATGTATAATGTAATGATTGTCAGATTATTTAGTCATAAAGTCATAATTCTGGAACCGTTAACTTTTCAGGATTATTGTAAGGTTATCCTACAGATGGGTTAGAGGTTTGTTTAATGGCAATCCTGAAAGGTTATGCGTTTCTGAGAAAAACCAAATGATGACTAACGAAAATGCGGACATACAACACCTACTGACTTAAAACTTTATGGGAAACAATAAAGACCCATAAATAAAACAATAGGTAAATTATAGGTGTAGGTAGTAGCAAAGAGAATAGATAGTATAGAGGGCTATTGTCATAGTAAATTTTGTAGTCACCTATCGACACACGATTAAAACTTAAAATAAAATTGAAAATGTATAAATTAAACAAAATATGTATACGGATAAATGATTTTTAATTTTTATTGTTCCATACTGACCCATGTTCTTTCACTGATATGTGTTAAAATTGTTAAATATCAAACGGTGTCGTCAACGCCATCTAGCCGAGAATAGGCCAAAGGTATGGCGCCATCTATTCGAGAATGACTTTTTCTTGATTTCCGAGGCAAGTTTTTTTCTTAGACTTTATTTATCTTATACGGAGTTACATATATCTATGGTAGTAGGTACGATCACGCTCCGCGATTGTTGCGCCATTTAGGGTCCCAGCTAAATTGGTTGTTCAATACTTACGCTATAGAATTTCCAATTTAGCAAGAACCCTAAATAGCATAACAATCCCCTGCGGTGACTGTACATCACATTTGTAAGCAAGAGTAAAACATAGATTGACAATGGAACAAAAATATCACACGATCCCCCGTCATACGAGTACAATCGCCATACTTGTATGAGTGACTTTACTTTCGGCAGGCGTGGCTCACTCCGCGATTTCGTCGCTTTGCTACAGGTAGCTAAAAGTACATCCGTTCCACACCAATTTTGGTGGCTATAGCCATAAGCCGCGCGTGGCGCTGTCGCCACCTAGCGCCCATATCAGTCCAGCAGGCGTATTATGGATGGCTTTATCCACGTTTATCCACGATTATCCACGTGATAAAATAACTGTCACTTTTTAACACCGCGGGATAGAAAGTGACGGATACAGTTTTATCACACTGTTACGTAGACAAAAACGACCATCATATCCGTGCTGATCGTAACAGACGCGTTTTGTTAGAGAGTGAGTCTTCTGTACATAGTACTATTATTTATTCTGTGCTTTCGGTCCCTATTTTACTGTACCTATCGTTAAAAATGTGATATATTTTCAGGTTACGGCTCCGTTATCATTCCGGAGGAACTGCCCTCTCTGCTCTCCGTAGCTTACTCCAACATCCCACCAATCAAGAAAGGTAATAGTTACCTATAATGTACCTCTATACATTGTTGTCAATGCCATGTATGTTGTGGGCACAGACAAGACATCCTCCAGACTGAGCATAGTAGCGCCCTCTGCCACAAATATACGGTAGTTTTACTCCATTTTCGAGTCAAGTGTCTTTGTGTGACGCCCGTGTCTTTGAACGGACCAATCACGGCACGGGACTCGCACCCCTGTATTTTTGGCAGCATCGGTTTCATGAAATAATTGGTCTAAGCTCCGTTTAGAGGATTCCTAGTCTATGGTTGTGGGTATGGATAATTGCTTCAAATTCGATTGCCAACTGATTGCCAATTTTCCTTGTACGGTGGGTCACTAGAGGTTAATAGTCTCTTTATTGGCTCCAAGTTTATCGACCCATGAACCGTGCTGTCATATTGGCTTTCCATCTTGTTTCATGAGTGTTGTGTTCCAGGAACGGACTCGCGAGTCGGGTTCGGCTTCGCATTCGGCAACCATGCTGACTTCCAGGTTATGTTCGAGCTGGGCCCGCAGACCAACACAGCGCCGCTAAGTAAGTACAACCTCGCTAAACAACTCTCGCTTAAGGATGACTCACGTTAGACCGGGCCCTGTCCGACCCGGAGCTTCTGGCGCATCGTTTTCTATGGAAAGCATCAAGTGATCGCCTGTCATGTCTAGAAGTTTTGGATCCCCTTTTTGGCGAACCACTTTCTAAAATTGAACATTGAATAATATTACGGTTTTCATTCACTTGTTTTAAGCCACATGTTTACCTAGGCTCTCCGAAACATGTCACGCGAGTGACTTAAAACAAGTGAGTCTGAACCGTAAAATTTTTCAATGTTAGTATGTCTCACAACAGTTTAAATTCGACTACTTTCTAAAATATTATTTATATCTTTTTAAGCTGGATCGGCAGGTAGCAGCAATGCGAAGCGGCAGGCACCGACGCCTCCCAAGCTCACCAAAAACAGGGAAAAGGTAATACAATTGGTTTTCTATTATTTTAATTTTTATCCGTTCCTCCAAAACACGCATAGCTGACGTGGGAGAGAAGACCGCCAGACTGAAGTGGGACTGGGCGGGTCACGTCTGCCGCATGTATCCGGATAGGTGGGCTAGTATAGCCACCAAGTGGATGCCGCAAAAGATGCGCGGACGTGGCAGGCCCAGACGGAGATGGCGGGACGACTTAGACGCCTTCATCAGTGGCTGGCCGGAGATGGCACTACAACGGGAGTTGTGGAAATCAGGGGGAGAGGCCTTTGCCCAGCAGTGGGACACTACAACAGGCTCATAAAAAAAAAGGATGACTCACGCTGTCCAACATCTCATCTTCTACGATGGCTGATAGGTGATCACGAGTCATAGAAAACGAAGCGCCGCAAGCTCTGACCCGGCCCCGGCCCGGTCTAGTGTGAGTCAACCTTAAACCTTGTTAGAGCTCCGCGCATGTTCGCGGGGATCTTATGGGATCACTTCGGTCTTGAAAATCGGTTAAAGGCGTTTCTCTCAAAGACCTTTTTCACTTCTCATGCTCAAAAAGTGCACCTTTATGTCGTGCGTAGACGACATAAAATCGCATTTTATGCTCTAGAGCATAAAGTAAAATCATCTATTACGACCCTTATTGACTTAGCAATAAAGTCCAAATTCTGCCATACAAACTGCCAGCCCTGCCGGCGCGCCCCCGACCGGCGTGCCCCGCGCCTCCGACCGGCACAAGAACAGTTTTCTTTAGTCTTGAATAAATACGTTAAAATAACCTAAAATATTTGATTTTTTGTATATTTTCCTCGCAATCGAAGTGAAAAGCAGAGTGTACAACAAGGGCATAAATGTCCATTTTTACCCTCGTCTACTATTTTGGTCTTCGCTTCGCTCAGACCAAAAAATTGCCTCGGGTAAAGATGGGTCACTTTATGCCCTTGTTGTACAATCTACTATTTTTAACCGACTACAATTCCGAGAAGGAATCATGGAATCATTTTAAAGACGAGCGGGACACGTTTGTCGAATACACCCTGATCGGCGGGCCAAATTGGCTACCAAATGAACAACGCAGGTTATCCAGGGCAAAGGCAGATCAAGAGATGGCGGGACGATCTCGACGCATTAGGTAGCGATTGGAGGGAACATGAACCAAACCGTGGAAGAAGAGGCCTTTGCCAAGCAGTGAGCCACAAAAAAGCTACCTACTAAAAAAATACTCTATGATATTCGTAATATATCTGCAATATATTATTATTTTTCCTGATGCAAAGGTTGTCCATCGCAGTCCAACGCGGCAACGCAGCGAGCGTGATGGGCACCTTTGCGTCGGGGGCAGCCCGGGACGGGCCTCAGTAGGCAATTTTTTTTATACTTATTTAGTTTATATTTATATTTAAGTTTAGTTTTTAATTAGTTTATGTATTATTTTAATTATGAAATAAATTTGTTCCCATCTGCAATATACTTTACTATTCAATTATAAATGATTTAAGCTCCTCCAAACTGAAGCTGGCAGCTACCTCCAAAACTGGGCATCAGCCATGCGGCATCCCAGCAGACCACTACAAGCATCTACTGAGCTGCCGAGCCTTGAGGATTCCGTGGTGGAACTAGTGAAGAACAACAAGGGAGAGTACGAGATACACCAGCCCAGGCCAGACCACATACCGGTTGAGGTAAGACCAGATTTCTCATAGGCCGAAGGTCCTACGTGGTCAAAACCCTCCCTAAGTGTCTTAATAAGAGAACCGGCAATACGCAAGCACGAAGGCCAAAGTCCATGCGATCAAAAACCCGCTTAGGCCCACTTGCACCGTCCCACTAACCCGGAGTAAAGCGGTTAAACCGTTAACCCAGTGTCAAATTGTATTGGTAACCATGGTAACTCCTGGTTTAACCGGTTAAACCTGGGTTAGTAGGTTGTTGCAAGTGGCCCTAAGAGACATATTGATCCCTACTTGTGTTATTGGGTTATCTAATCTACTTCCGCTATATACATACTACCAATAAAGCGCTTTAGACCATGTATTATTGAGAAAGGTAAGTTGATGATGAGAAGATCTGGATATTGTTGAGGATTTCATATACCTGGGCTCTCTAATACGATCCAATGGCGTCTGCGACAAAGAGGTGGTGCGCAGAGGTCAGATGGCAAAAGCCGCGGTAAAAAGATTGGAGAAGATATGGAAGAACCGCGGAATACGCGTGAAAACAAAAGTGAATTTAATGCGGACCCTAATCTTCTCCATCTTTCTATATGCGTCAGAAACGTGGACCCTGAAGGCAAGAACAAAAGAAAGGATTGATGCGTTCGAAATGTGGTGCTGGCGGAAAATGCTGGGATCAAGTGGACGGACCGCCGCACAAACGAATCAATCCTTAGCCAGCTGAAAATTCGAACACGACTCTCCACTATTTGCACACAGCGCATACTTCGATTCTTCGGACACGTGGCTAGACGCGAAGATAGTCTAGAGGTATTGATGATGGTCGGTTACGTAGAAGGGAAGAGAAGTAGAGGAAGAGCGCCTACCCGGTGTATAGACACAGTAAAGGCATATGCAGGACCCAAGGCCCAGACCTGCCTGCAAATGGCGCAGGATAGGAGTGCCGTGGAAGAAAGTGGTATTAAGCGTTGGTAATCACGACCCTTAGCAATGAGGATACGACTGGAAAGAAGAAGATTTTGAGATGGTTTGGACACGTGGAATGAATGAGTGAAAGAAGGCTAACAAAGAGAGTGTATAAAGGAGAGGTAGAAACGATAGTTGGAAGGGGTAGACCTCGGCGGACTTTCTCTGATCAGATCAGGAAAATCCTGAAGAAAGGCCAGGCCAAGAGCACCCTATAAACCGGCGAGCGTGTATGAGGAATGTTATGAAAGTGAAGGAAGCGAAAGAGGTATGTCAGGATCGTAGCAAGTAGAAATCCGTGGTCTCTGCCTACCCCTCCGGGAAATAGGCGTGATTATATGTATACATGTATTATAGGTGACCTATACCTACTTATAGTGAAATGCATTATTGTATTATAATTTTAATTTGACTAATATTTACTTGCAGGTAATGGACGAGCTGCAAAGGCTATACGGGCAGAAGAAAGAAGAAGCCAAGAAGATGACGCAGAAGGCTAAAGAAAAGAAGAGAAGCGACGCAGAAATCAAGAAGATCACAGAAGACTTGTCCAATGTAGATTTAGATTAATATTTTAAAAATGAAGGGAGGTCTACCGATGTAGTGCATAATTATTTTCCATTGTATTTTCACGGAAACGTACGAACGTGTCTTGCTATTCAGTCTCGGTACAAAAAGTACTGAGCTTGACTGAAGTAGCATGACAAATACGAACGTTTCCGAGAAAATACGATGGAAAACAATTATGCACTACATCTGTACCAAGGAAAGTAGTGATTTAAGGGGATAGGGGACGATTGATTCTCTATACAAACGTATTCCTTATGTTCCTCCCTGGATATTGACATAAATGGCAAAAGTTATTTTTACACAATTTCTTCTTCTTCCTCGCATTGTCCCGGCATTTGCCACAGCTCATGGGAGCCTGGGGTCCGCTTGACAACTAATCCCAAGAATTGGCGTAGGCACGAGTTTTACGAAAGCGACTGCCATCTGACCTTCCAACCCAGAGGGTAAACTAGGCCTTATTGGGATTAGTCCGGTTTCCTCACGATGTTTTCCTTCACCGAAAAACGACTGGTAAGTATCAAATGATATTTCGTACATAAGTTCCGAAAAACTCATTGGTACAGTCAACAACAGAGCTATGAATACACTTTGCCTGTATTCATAGCTCTATTGTTGACTGTACGAGCCGGAGTTTGAACCCGCGACCTCCGGATTGCAAGTCGCACGCTCTTACCGCTATCCACCAGCGCTACATTCATTTTTACACAATTTGATTTATTTTAATCATAGCTATAATAGCTATGCCCGACTGTTTGACTTTTTCGTTTTCTTCTTTATACGGGCATATTAGCTATGATTAAAATACATCAAATTGTGTAATAGTTATTTGTTTTACAAGGGGGCAAAGATGTTTATGTTCCTATTAAGAGTTAACTAGCGATCAAAATCTATCCATACTAATATTATAAATGCGAAAGTCTGTCTGTCTGTTATCTCTTCACGCTTAAACCGCTGAACGGATTTAGTTGATTGGCATAGAGATAGTTTGAGTCCCGGGGAAGGACATAGGATAGTTTTTATGTCGGAAATCATCCTTAAAGAGAGTGAAAAGGGGGAAGGGGTGGAATTGAGAGAATAGGGAATATTACGCGAAACTCTGCGTAGGGGGCGCCACCACCACTACCCATCACAATCTGGGGGTCTACCGCGAAACAAGGAAATCGAAATTTCGTTATATATAGTTCGTTTTTTTTAGCATTAGAAAGAACTTGAAAGAAGGTAAGCGATCTTGACATGTATTTTAATTGAAATACGCTTTTTAAAAATCAGTAACTATTACTTATGAAAGCAGAAGAATGATTGTATTAGATTCATAATTGTTACATATTTGCCGTAACTTATTTTTAAAATGTGTTTTTCAATTAAAAGACACATCAAGATTGTTTACTTTATTTCTAATGCTAAAAAAAACGAACTATAACCTCTCGAACTCTATCACTCTTGCATATTCGAGCAATAAAGAGGCAGATAACTAAATTTCGATTTTCGCGTTTACCGGTAGGCCCTTGTTAACAAACCGCCTTGATGCATCAATGTCATATGTTATTGTCTGTGAAAACTTGTCAAAAACAGTTTAAGGCACAGTATGTATAAGTTACTCTATGGTTTACTAGCTAGCTTATTGCTGCACTCTGGCGGCAGAACATAGCAGTAATACCCCCTATTAATGAATTGCCTGATAATTGATGTAAGCAATTAAGCTTATGCTCAAATTGAATGATTGCTATTACACTTTATCCAGGCGCTATACTTAGTCTCGCTGCTTTTACCTTAGAGCATTTAGTGACTGGAGACGTCATGGCTGACATTTTCTGTACAAAACAGTCTGCCGATTTTTGCGGGGGAGGGAACGTCAAATGTATTGCTATTTCTACATGATTTGTACGTAACGTACAAATAGCCATGTCAGTCCATACAAAAGTTTGCACAATTGTGCAAGGTTTTCGGCAGAGGGGTAAGCTCTTAAAGGCGACTCCGGTTATTAAATGCTCTAAGGCTGTTACTGATTCCAGGTAGACGAAGTCGCAGGCAAAAACTAGTTAGGAAATAAAGTCCAGTAGGAAGATTTAGGGAACGGTGTCATTGTAGCTTTAGAATTTTGTACATGGAAATAAAAAAAGTTTTGTAAATTTGAATATGGTTTTATTAACCTTTCATATGTATCAAAAAACCGGCCAAGTGCGAGTCGGACTCGCACACGAAGGATTCCGTATCATTATCTATAAAAACGGTCACCCATCCAAGTACTGACCCCGCCCGACGTTGCTTAACTTCGGTCAAAAATCACGTTTGTTGTATGGGAGCCCCACTTAAATCTTTATTTTATTCTGTTTTTAGTATTTGTTGTTATAGCGGCAACAGAAATACATCATCTGTGAAAATTTCAACTGTCTAGCTATCACGGTTCGTGAGATACAGCCTGGTGACAGACAGACGGACGGACGGACAGCGGAATCTTAGTAATAGGTCCCGTTTTACCCTTTGGGTACGGAACCCTAATAATAGATCCCGTTTTACCTTTTGGGTACGGAAACCTAAAAACTGACCCCCATTGCATGGAAATATGTTTGCAGGGGGGGGGGGGTCAACTATCTCTGCAGCTGACTGTACATGGCAAGTTTCATGTAATTTAAGAATCGATGTCAGCCTTAATGTCAAGATGTTAGAGTGCATGTACAGATATTTATGAGTACTATTGCCGTTTCGATATATCTGATACCGGAATCGAAGCCTCAAAAGCTTAGCCATTAATAAATTGTTAATACATACAAATTGAATGGGGATCATACAAAACAACTAGGAAGTAATAAGTACGATGGTTGCGACTAAGAAGCTTTTAGACCTATTACATTATGTTTAATTTTGTGTGGGACATGTCATAGGCGGTAGCGGGAGCGGTAAAATCTTCAATACAAGTAGGAAGTAAGTATAAATATGACGGTTGCGAGTAAGAAGCTTAATTTTAGGTTTCATTTATGTTTAATTTTGTGTGAGACAAGGCATAGGCTACCGCGGAAGCGGGTAGACTCTTCGAAATAAGTATGCAAATACTAGGAATACATGGTTGCGACTAAAAAACTTAGATAGTATCGGAATAATAATATAATGTGGAGCACGTGGGCTTCTTACATGTGGCGCTACTGTCATCATTGTCATGTAAGTACTTGACGACCGGTCTGGCCTAGTGGGTAGTGACCCTGCCTGAGAAGCCGATGGTCCTGGGTTCGAATCCCAGTATGGGCATTTATTTGTATGATGATACAGATATTTGTCCCTGAGTCATGGTTGTTTTGTATGTATTTAAGTATTTATATATTATATATCCTTGTCCGAGTACCCACAACACAAGCCTTCTTGAGCTTACTGTGGGACTTAGTCAATCTGTGTAAGAATGTCCTAGATTAGATTAGATTAGATTTCTTTATTTCAAGATGAAAATTACACTATAAATTTGCTACATTCGTCAAAATTATGTTTATCTTCTCATCACGATCGTCAAAAACTACATTATAAATTAAAAATTAAAAATAATAAGATTAATTGTGACTCCCAATAAGGATCGTCATGTACAAAGAAAAACATGTCAAACAATTGAATATAAGTAAACCAAATTAACATTAAAGTCGATGTCAACGTAAATAATTTGTAACTGTCATTAAAATGTCAAATAAAGATAAAAATATCACAATTGAACAAAATGTCATGTTTTAAATACAAATCAACAAATTAATAATAAATGAAATTACGTATGTCGTTACAAATTCAATTCCATGTAATATTCCATGTAATTCCTATAATTAGGCTGCGTTTCCCCTGAGATGAAGATGAGCGGAGATAAGAGGAGATGTGCAGGAATCAAGTAGCATTGGGTCTCTTCCCCGATCCACTGAATTATAACGAATGCTGTAGGTTGATTCCCACCTCTCGTCTCATATCCGCTCATCTCCACCTCCGTGGAAAGGCAGCTTAAGGGATGACTCACGCTAGACCGGGCCGGGCCCAGGCCGAGGCGTCCGACATGTCATTTTCTATGACGGCTGATCGGTGATCACGTGGTGCTTTCCATAGAAAACGAAGCGCCAGAAGCTCCGGCCCGGCCCCGGCCCGGTGTAGCGTGAATCATCCTTTAGTGTGTGGCCACCAAAGTAAGAGCGGCTTTCAAAATTCAAACATTTGTTATTGATATATTGTCACTGTTTCATAATTACTTGCACTAATATGAGCTACCGAGGCGCACTAGTGAGTGTCGTCAAAAATAATAAATTTTATGTCGATTTATAAGTTCAAATCGGCTTCCTAGAACGCTACATCTTGTGACTTGCATCCGTCCCTTTTTAATCCTCTTACTTCTAATAGACACGTCACTGTCACGCGGAGGATGAGGCTCGAATGTCTATAGACTATAGATGTAGCTATAGCGATACAAAATAGCTAGGCAAATACAATTTATCATCCAGCCGGCCTAGCCAAGGTGACAATCGCTTGCGTTACGACAACGGAACGCTTTGTGTCTCTCTATAACTCTTCTAATTATATTAGTGCAACAGTGACAGTTTCGTTCCGTTCGTTACGGGGCGTAAGCGATTGGCATGTTGGCTACGCGGCCTGGTATACCTACTTACGACTTTTAGATGGTTGGCAGTCCTACTGTGCGTTTCTCCAGAAACTACTTCCTATTTCATAAAAAAAATATCGAGTGAAAAAAAGGTAGGGTCATTGCGCTAGTTTTAGTCCGGCTCTAGTTACTTGACTTGACGAAATTTGAATATAAACCTTCATTGCTCCACAAATTTGGACTTATTGCAAACCTTAATATCTAAACAATTTATCTATCTACATAAAAAATATATTTCGCAAGTAGCAAATTAAAAATGAAATGTCAAGTGGACGGAAACTGACACTGGACGGTAAACTGACGCAATTACCCTATATAAAGTGTCATTCTATGGAACTTGCTAACTATGTAAACAAAAGTCACTAGTAAATTCATCATTCGGAGACAATTTCAAAATGGGCGATTGTGCACTACAATGAATTTTACTGTCCAGTCTGAGTTTTCATGGTCCGATATGGCATGAAAAAAACGGATGATTGGCTTGTGCACTTGTCCGTCTTTTTACTCGCAGGTGCGGCGCAGTGGCATGAAACACACACCCCCCCCTAGCCCGCCCCCGCCCGGCCAAGTCATGAATAATTACTAATTCCAGACGCAGTGCACAAGCATAAACACGTTTTTCATAGCTGTCATCTCGGACCGGAAAAAAACTCTCCGGAATGGCGAAAAGTAAAATGTCGGACGGTAAAATTACGTCTAGTGCACAAGCTACTATATACATTTAATGGCGTGCCATATCGGACCGTAAAAACTCGGACTGCCGGACAGTAAAATTCATTGTAGTGCACAATCGCCCTATGGCCGTTTGTTTACATACTTAGCAAGTTCCATAGAATGACACTTTAGGTAATTTTGTGTGAAGTACGAATGAAATAAAATGAATAAAAAAAGTGAAATTATAATAAAATGCCTTTTTTTCTGTCAGAAAGAGAGAGGAGATGCATTTCAGCAACATGACGCTGATTACTCAAAACCACGAAATGACATGTAAAAGTGGGATGCAAACATCAACGCCAATTTTCTCATTACTAAGGAGGGGTCACTAAAAACTCCACCCAAAGCGAAAAACTGAGGCGGGCCCAAATTGTATTACTTTCACCACCACAACTTTACCACCGCCCAACTCTTTAACACTCCTATTCCTTTGTAACACAGTCTACATTTTAATAACTTTACGTTTTTCAGCTGCAAATTAACTTTGTAATTTCATCCGAGCGCCTGCACAGCGCAAAGATAACTTTTCTGCTACCAAGCGTAACTGTAAGCTTTATTCATTTTAAATAAGGTTGATTTTCGTTTAGCAGACAGTTTGATAGATGTAAAAGAAGGTTGTTCTTCAGTTGTTGTGGTTCAGGTTTTGAGAAATGATTAAATCCATAGTTCGTTGTGTTCGGTTCGTTTTTTGGCGCGCGTCTCGGAGCAGTTGGCTGGTCTACTATGTCGCCGATATTTGGGAACCAGGATGTGGGAAGAGTTTTATAGTAAGTATTTAATATTATATAATTCTCTTTATTTATTTTTCGTCTTAAGTTAGGTTTGTTATAATATGAATATAAAAGTAAAATATAAAAACACTTACAAAACAATAAAAAATACATATAAACACATTATAAAAAAACCTAACCTAGGGTGCCGCCGGCAGCGGGGCTTGGCCCAAGCTGCCGGTGGTCAGGGCCGCAGAGTGAAGAACCGACGTACTATACGCGCCGTGTCCAAAATTACCGCCTTCTGCATCTGACCCTTGATCCAACCACCCAGCGAGAGTCTCTCTAGGTCTCTCTTATATAATTATTATTAGGATTGAAAAGACAAGAGAAGAAGGGATACCTATAATTACTTATCTCAGCCAAATAAAAAATAATGCGTCGTATGTGGAAATTAAAAGACTGGCACAAGAAAGAAATGATTGGCGATTACTCCACCGACAAGAGCAAACCTTTTAAGTTATGATGATGATGATGATAACTCTAGGTATAGCTTTTAATTACTCCTTAGGTACCCATAGGTTAACTGGAAGAGATCCCTCTTAGGGATAAGTTCGCCCTTGTACCATATTTATGTTCTATCTGATGTACCTTAATTATTCCTCTCTTCCGTACAATAAAGTGTTTACTTACTTACTTCTCAAATAATAGTATTTCTACAGCTTTTATTAGGTTGATAAGTAATTTATTTTATTTTGTATCTTAATGAAGTGTCCACACCCACAGCACAGACTACACAGCTAATCGTTGAGCGAAGTTTCGCTGTCAACGGGTAAGTCTCGGTAGCTCAGTTGTTTTTTGGCGCGCGTCTCGATGCAGTTGGCTGGTCTACTATAGACGGTCAAGCAAATCTTGTCAGTAAAAAAAGGCGCGAAATTCAAATTTTCTATGGGACGATATCCCTTCGCGCCTACATTTTTCAAATTTGCCGCCTTTTTCTACTGACAAGATCTGCTTGACCAAGTATATGTCGCAGATATTTTGGGACCAGTGCCCTGTTTATCAAAAGTAACTTGTAATACAAGTGGAAGTCCCTTTTTGACAGCTTTTGTTTGAAAGGGACTTCCACTTGTATTACAAGGTACAAGCTTTTGATAAACAGGGCACAGGATGTGGAAAGAGTTTTCAATTAAGAGTTTTTCTACAGCTTCTATTAGGTTTTGCTAGGTGAGGAGGACCTTGGAGGTGGAAGAACTGTACGGTTACCATCAGTTTGTCACTGACATAAACGCCGTCGAGAACGTAATTTACTTTCTATACATCTCGCTCGCACTCGCATATTAGTGCAAACGGGATGTATAGAAAGTAAATTACGTTCTCGACGGCGTTTATGTCAGTGACAAACTGATGGTAACCGTACTGGTGGGCGAGCCCAACATCATCGGCGAGAGCAAGGCTGTAGACATGTGTCGTTCACGAGTGAGTGATTTAAGTGAACTACATATATCTTTTGATTGAACTCGCTCACTCTTCAACTCACTGAAGATTTAACTCGCTCAGTCGCTCATCTATCTCAGTGTTCCTTGCTCGCTCTTTCCCACTCATAATTTGATGAGCCGGCCGAACGTGACGAGCGAGTGAGACGATGCGAATAGGTTTCGGAGCGGTTCGGAAGAATTCGGAGGGTGTCGGGAAAACATGGCGGGATCGTATCGCGTGATTCGCCATCTTGGTCGCACTTATGGATGTGTGTATCTGATTGATTGACATTTCCCTCTACTCACTCTTGAACATATACTATAGTCTACAGATCCACTGAGCGAAGTGAGCGATATGATTGATATAATATCACCGCGAGCGAAAGATATGAATCAATCTTTTCAACTCAGTCAAGCGTTTTGCGCATCTCTACAAGGCTGCTCGACTTCGCTGGCTCGGCCATGTGGAGAGGGTGGGAGGGGATCGTGCGGCCAAGAGAGCTTGTCTGGGGCGACCAACTGGGAAACGTCCGGTCGGAAGGCCTAGGTACCGATGGATCGATGAGGTCCAGAAAGACCTGTGCGATATCCAAGCGGCTGAATGGCGTCGGATCGCACAGGATAGGAACGAATGGCGAAATCTAGTGAGAGACCAAGATCCACTTCGGGTCGCTGAGCCAGCGACAGCGAAGTAAGTAAGTAGGTTTTATTAGGTTATTAAGTAATTAGGTATTTATTTTGTACCTAAATGAAGTAACCTTAGCACAGACTGCACAGACACCGCATCATGAAGCGTTTACAAACACCTCAGCTACGAAGGGCCCGTACAGACGCACTGCAACCCGACTGCAATTTGTATGGTAACTGCACGAAGACTGCACGCTAACTGCAACGTCGCGTTAAAACCGACTACCGCTTAAGCGTTGTAATATAGTAACTTTATATATTTAGCGGTTGCGTCAAATCCGGTAGTTCTGATTTTTTGCAGACTTGTTTTTGATGTTGGCCCAATGAATAATCCAAGTTTGTGACCTTGAGCGCCAAACGCAACTTTGTCGAAAATCGAAATTACCGCGATTTTTTTTAGATTTGGGCGATTACAACCCTAAAGGACTAGTTTTTTAGTACCGATAGTTTGATAGTGCGAAAATTTCAAAAAGCTTGAAAAAGTTCTCGGATATTTTGATAGCTTCCTTTGAATTTTGTGAAATTTACCAAAATATCCGACAAATTTTCCAAGATTTTGACAACTTTCCGCATTCATAAGCACGTTGTATACAGATGTCAACATTTATTCAGCAAATAGGCCACAAGGGCACTTTTACACGTCAACATTGAATTTACACACAAGCAAAAATAATAACATCAACAATTTTATAAAATAAAACTAACAATTCAATCTAACGTATTACAATTACTAAGAGATGTATATGGTCTCTTAATGTCGAATTACATACAAAATACAGATACAAAACACAAAAAATATCTATAATATTTAGAGGTGTAAATGTCTTTAGGTGTCAGAACTATAAGATTATATAGTTTATCAAGTTATCCTTAGAGATGTATAGGGTCTCCAAGAGTCAATATCCTGTATAATTAATACATTCAGAGAAAAGAAACATACGAGAGCAGAATGAGGCGTCTCACTGTAATTAATTAATAAAAATAAAGTTACTAAGTATAATAGCTTGTGTTAGCTTAAACAGACCAGTCTCCACAAACAGCACCCGTGCATAATTGTTTTCCATCGCATTTTCTCGGAAACGTTCGTATTTGTCATGCTACTTCAGTCAACGTCAGTAGGTACTTTTTGCACCGAGACTGACTGAAATAGCAAGACACGTTCGTAAGTTTCCGTCAAAATCGATGGAAAATAATGATGCACTACATCTGTACCTAAAAGTCATCTCTGAAAGTGCCGCATCCATCAAATATGTGCATGCTTGTGCTTTGGACAAATTACAGAGTGTTTAACGGTAAGAGGGATTTTTCGCATGTTTTTTCCAAAAGCGGAGCCGTTTTTCATGCGCATGCGACGTAATAGCGGAGGATTTTGGACATATTGTGGAATGTATGATGTAGGTATGTGAAATATACTAAATCGTATTTAGTAAAGACAACCATAGATAAACCATTTTAGGACCAAAAACTTTTTTCTACTCGTCGACTTTAATGTTTGAATTAAGACTTCGTATAGGTACCAAATTGAAATGGCATACTTTTCGCTACTATAATGACTTCTTACGAAACGCTTTAGTCAACTGTAATGAATTTGACCAATCACATCTCGTCGCGGTCAAGAGGAAAAGACATCAACGCGCGACTATTTAATGAATAAGAAGTGCGTTGATGTCTTTTGTACTACCCATCTTTTTATCTACTGAGATCATCATCATCATCATGTATGTATTTAAGAGCTATGCTCTTGTCGGTGGAGTAATCGCCACTTTTCTTTTTGCTGGGGCAGTCTTTTAACTCCCTCGTACGACACGACAGAAACTCTATCTTTTATTTGGCTGAGATATGTGAGCCTGGGCCTTCCTCTGCGTCTTTTCCCCTCAATCTTGCCCTCCAGGATGTTTAAAAAGAATCTGTCGTGCCGTATCTACTGAGATACTTACATTATTACCTAATTTTGTTTAATTGTTTAGGTTTTTAGTAGAAAAAGTATTATTTTATTTCAGTTGACTTGTGACTTGAAAAAAAAAACGTACTTGGAAAGTAAAATGCTCCGCAGCAGAAACGTATCACTTTCTGCGCACTACATTAACATTTTCGACGTCGTGTCAAACACAAAAGCTGTCACTCGTACGCCACGTCACCGAAGTGTAAAAATTGAAATTAAACTTTATGCATATGCACGATTGCACGTAGGTCTATGTTGCTCTGTGGTCTGTGACCGGTTAATCGGTCTTTGGCGTTGAACCTGCGGTGCGGATATATCGGTCATTGGCGTCCAAAAGGTTAAATGTAAGTACTTACGTTCTAATTTGCCTCCATATATTCGTCAATATGTTGTTCTGTTACTGTGTCAATATGTTGTCAATGTGTGTGTTGTGTTGTTGTTGTTCTGTGTGTGTTGTGTTGTGTGTTAAGCGCTGGTGGCCTAGCGGTAAGAGCGTGCGACTTTCAATCCGGAGGTCGCGGGTTCAAACCCCGGCTCGTACCAATGAGTTTTTCGGAACTTATGTACGAAATATCATTTGATATTTACCAGTCGCTTTTCGGTGAAGGAAAACATCGAGAGGAAACCGGACTAATCCCAATAAGGCCTAGTTTACCCTCTGGGTTGGAAGGTCAGATGGCAGTCGCTTTCGTAAAAACTAGTGCCTACGTCAAATCATGGGATTAGTTGTCAAGCGGACCCCAGGCTCCCATGAGCCGTGGCGAAATGCCGGGATAACGCGAGGAAGAAGAAGAGGAGATGTTGTTCTGTTACAACAATTATTATCCCTCAAGCTTGTTCCTTCCTAATGCTTAAAAAATGTAATAAAAAAACATGTCGGGCCTTACTGTTTCCGTTATGGTAATGATTGCTTACAATAACGGCCGACGGCGCCATAAATATCCAAACGGATCCATTGTCGACTGTTCTGGCGTGGGAATTATCACAGGACAGCAGCTATTATGTTATATATGTAAATAGGTAAATTATTTAGGGATTTGTTGCAGAAGTGTAGAGGTAATAAGGATTGTCTTACAAAATGACCAAGAAAAAAAATCAACCTATATAGTTAAGGCGCTAGACCGGGCCGTGCCCGGGCCGAGGCGTCCGACATGTCATTTTCTATGGCGACTCATCGGTGATTCACGTGGTGCTTCCCATAGAAAACGAAGCACCGGCGGCTCCGGCCCGGTCCGGTCTAGCGTGAGCCATCCTTTATGTTTCAATGCTGCGCACAGGCCTCCTCTCATGCGCGAGAGGGCTTGGGCTATAATCCCAACGCTGGACCAATGCAGGTTGGGGACTTCACATACACTCTTGAATTTCTTCGCATAATTATGTATACAGGTTTCCTCGAGATGTTTCCCTCACCGAGCTAGCTAGTGGTAAATATCAAATGATATTCCGTATTCCGTACTTATGTTCCAAAAAACTCATTGGCCAAGATTTGATCCCAGGACCTCCGGATTGAAAGTCGGACGTCTGATCCACTCGGCCACCGCTTTTAAAATAAAATTCCTAGTATAACATTATAGTACAAAAAGTGCCGAAACTTACCCTCCCGTTATAAACATAAACAAATAACTGTTAACATCCAAATAGTAGCTTATTCAAGAAAACATGGCGGCCTGCGATGTTCTTTTGTTTTTAGCAATAAGGGTAGTTTGTCCTGTTACGGTAATCGTGAGTCCATTATGAATAACTAACGGATGTTAAAAATATAACTGTTCAACGGTATAAATATTTTGTAAGAAGCCTTTTATTACACTTTCTTTTGGAAATATTAATGGGGTATTATATTTTCTCTGGAAAAGCCGTTTTAATTTTAACCGTTAATTCAGAGAAATCCATACTTAATATTATAAAGGCGAAAGTGTGTCTGTCTGTCTGTTACCTCTTCACGCTTAAGCCGCTGAACCGATTTAGTTGAAGTTTGGTATAGAGATAGTTTGAGTCCCGGGGAAGGACATAGGATAGTTTTTATGTCGGAAATCATCCCTGAAGAGAGTGCAAAGGGGGGTGGAATTTAAAGAGTTAATGAATTGCCTATGAAGTAAGCAATGCGCGAATTGAATGATTGCTATTTGCATTATCCAGGCGCTATACCTACTTTAGCTGTTGTCACTAATTCCACGCAGACGAAGTCGCGGGCAAAAGCTAGTAAATAATTACTACGAGACGATAGGTAAACATATGTAGCTTCTTTTTGCATCGATTTTTATTTTGTGGAAAGGATTCTGATAAAGGGTCAGCAGCGACCACGTCACATTTCCGGGGTTGCAAGACTATATGTTGTGGCTTTCCATCAGAGAAGGGTCCTTATGCTTCATGAGCAATAGGGACCTTTCAATCAGAATTTCTGTAGACAATTTCAGACAAAAACGACCTTATTACAATTGAAGCATAAGGGCCCTTCATGAAAAGCCACATACATTCTACGGTGACGTCGGTGACTGTCCAGGCGGGCCATATGCTTGTTTGCCACTAACACGATATAAACCAAGAGTTTTCTGTGAGATATCGGTCCCTAACGATAAGATCGAAGTTTATAGTATGCTCGTATTTTTTTCGTATTCAATAACGAATATTAGTACGGAATTGTTTTAGATTGTGCGGTGTGGCGCGTGTCATATACATACTTATGTATCATACAACGGTATACATACAAAGTATTTATCCACTAGATGGAGTATTAAATTAAATTAAATAAGCCTTTAATCCATATAAAGCCGACCACTGACTAACAGGACTAATAGTCAGTGGTCGGCTTAAGAGACACTTGTAAATACCAAGTGTGTATTCTTTTCTCTGTTTTTTTTTTTTAATGTGTACATAATTTCTTTGTTTTTGTTGTTCTAATTATCTTATTTCTTTCATCTTATTGTCCTGTGTATGTGTGTTTTATGGAATAAATGTCTTTCTTTCTTTCTTTCTAAATACAGATTTAGATATTTAGTTTGTGAGATGTACGTTGTTTACATTAAAGAATGTCTCTTAATGTGGTGTGCCTGTCGGCATAGGCCTCTTCCAACTCTCTCCAGTACTGTCTGTCTAGGGCAACTCTGGTCCAGTGGGGTCCTAGAGTAAACTGGATGTCATCTTCCCATCTGGCTATTTGTTTGCCGTTTTTGCGCTTACAGCTGGGAACCAGTGCGTCACTTGTTTGCTCCATTTTCCTTATTGTCACGCAGCAACATTATTTGCTCATTACTTTTCTGGTAATTTTTTTTCACGACAGGTGGTTAAAGTCGAAATTAATGTTTCGCTGTGAATTTAATTCAAGATTAAACCAGTACTTTTTTGCATTTTACATTGTTTATCGATAAAATACATATTCTGTTATCTTAATTAACTATTCATGATGCCGTACACATAAAAAAAAACTAACTTCGAGACCTTTCCGAGTGCACACTGGCACTAACAATGTTAAAAACGGTCAAAATTCATGAAAAACCTTAATTTGGCAATAACTCGAAAACCGTGCCACTCTTACTGGGGTCATGTTAAGTTGGTTTGGGTCCTCTTGGCTTGGTCTACCTCCAGTGTCACTGTGACGTATCATTTATGGGACACCCTGTATACATCTCGCTCATACTCGCATATTAGTGCGAGCGAGATGTATAGGTAGAAAGTAAGTTACGCAGACGTTATCGATGTACCTACATATATTGCGTGATCTATTGGAAGGTAATCTACGTACCTAAGTGACCGCATTGCCCTTATCGGCGGGGACCCACATCGTGGTCACAATATCTGAAGTTTATGACCCTGCCGACGGTCAAGACAGAATCGGCATTAATCATCATAAATAGGTAGGTACTTAATGTTGAGCGCCTGGTAGCTTAGTGGTAAGCGTCCAACTTTCATTCCGGAGGTTGTGGGTTCAATACCCGGCTTGTATCTAAAACCCCATTGTGTTTCGAAACTTATTTATTAATTATTTTATTAAACAAATTATTGCACAATAAAAAATATTTATTATGTATTTTATTTAAAAAAACAATTGCACAATAAATAGTATGTTAATAAAATACCTTAATATTGCTTTGAGCTCTTGCAAGTATTTTTCTGTAATTTTAATTTCCATATATTTTAATTGTCCAATGTTTAGTGTTAAGTTACACATTTTCTATCCATTTAACAGGATTTAGATTTTTAGAAATGTTGATGATGATGATTGATGCGTGATAAAAACTATCCCAGGCTCATTCCCGAGCCCCAAACTATCACCATACCAAGTTTCATCTAAATCGATTCAGCAGTGAAGAGATAACAGACATACAAAGTTACTTTGACATTTAAATAGGTTTATATAGCAAATTACGCAAAATTGTGGAAATCGAACTGTTTGGCTGCTTATATTTCAGATGTATTGCATAATTGTTTTCCATCGTATTTTCACCAGGGGCGTATTTAGAAATTTGGCGCCCCGGGCCAATAAGTTTCGCCGCCCCAGAAGTCAAGGCAAAAAACAGGCCAAGTGCGAGTCGGACTCGCGCACGAAGGGTTACGCAAAAAACGGCAAAAAAATCACGTTTGTATGGGAGCCCCACTTAAATATTGATTTTATTATGTTTTTAGTATTTGTTGTTATAGCGGCAATAGAAATACATCATCTGTGAAAATTTCAACTGCCTAGCTGTCAATAGGGTCCCGTTTTTACCCTTTGGGTACGGAACCCTAAAAAACAATTTAAATAAAAAAATAACCGGTCAAGTGCGAGTCGGACTCTTGTTCCAAGGGTTCCGTACATTACCCAATTTTTAACAATGTATTTTTTTATGTGGAACGTAAATGAAATGTCTTTAAAAAACCCGTAGGGGTCAGATCAAAAACGAAGTAATTAAGTCCGACGCACGCTTGACTGCACATTTCTAATAGGTTTTCCTGTCATATCTATAGGTAAAAAAACTATTTTGTGTAGGTATTTTTTTCAAAATTTTAGATCCAGTAAAAAAAAACCAGATGTAATGAACCTACGACCCCTAGTATTTATTTAGTAATTACTCATCAGTCCATTAACCGATTCTGGCGAAATTGGTGTCATTCGATAGATCTTATTCAATGTTAATGAAATTTATAAAAATAAAATACGAGGGATTATAATAAACTGTAAATAACTAAAAATGTGGCATTTTTTACAGAAATTTTACGACTGCTCTTGCTTGAGGCCAAGGTGTGTGAAAATTAATGCACAAAACTGACGCAAAAAACCTCGGATAGAAGGATGAAGCAAAAACAGTTCTTTACGGTCCTTTTTAACCCTCGTGGAACATGTGCATCTCCTCAAATAATGCATTAGAATTTATGGCCGCGCAGCGCTATAGCGGGTACAGAGCGCCTGAGACTGTAACATTAAAACGCTCTTGCATATGTATAGAGCGCATGCGGCGCCCTTTACACTGTAATGTCAGGCAAAGCTCTGACATACCTACAGGGCGTCTGTGGGGCTTCTTACATTCAGGGCGCCTGAGGCAGGGCCTTTACACTGTAAGCTTTGCACGCTCTGATTTACAGGGCGCACTCCACACTGTAAGGTCGCGTGAATCGCGTTCTTTCAATACAGGGCGCCTGCGGTGCCCTTTACACTATGGGATCTATATGGGGTCCCTATAAGCGGCCATAAGCGGCATTTGCAATAACGCAATGGCGCCAAAACCAAAACAAAATGCAATCGGCCAGGGGCGGCGACACCGCCCCTGCCGCCCCTGGCGGATTGGCGCCCCGGGCCATGGCCCGGATGGCCCTAGGGTAAATACGCCCCTGATTTTCACGGAAACATACGAACGTGTCCTGCTATTTCAGTCAGTCTCGGTACTAAAAGTACTGACGTTGCCTGAAGTAGCATGACAAATACGACCGTTTCCGAGAAAATACGATGGAAAACAATTATGCACTACATCTGTATATACAGTGGAACCTATCTACGAATCTCAAGGGAAACGCGAAAAACTTCGTATTAACGAGGTTTCTTCTTATGGAGGGCATCGACATAAGGAGGTTCTTGTAGCTTTTGTTCGTCTTAAAGAGGGAAAACGCATGAAAAATTCGTGTTAGAGAGGTAATGATAGAAATGCCAAAATTACATTCTTATTGTCTTTTTCCAGTTACAAGGGTTTGGTAGTAAATAACTTCGAGTTTTAGAGGTGGTAAAACAAAACGACTATTTCTTCGAGTTGTAGAGGTCAAATTTCATTTTTCGAGTTATAGAGGTAAAAAAATGTACTGAATAGTCGTGAAGGGAATCGTTGGTTACTTCGTGTTAATGAGGTTAAATATTTCGAGTTATGAAGGTTTTAGGCTCTGAAGGGAAGGGAATAGCATTTTATTTCGTGTTAACGAGGATTTCGTCGTATCGAGGTTAGAGTTAGCAAGGTTCCACTGTACTTATTCAATACATTTATTCCCAATGCGTAGATGATGATAATTTAGATGATGATAACATATTTGTTTTTATAAATGCATACATTAACAATATGCACATATGTAGCTTGTATGTATGTCTGTCCGAACCCTCTTGACCCCCTGGACACTGGAGCATATTTCCATAAGTTAGGATGCAGTTGCGGCGCTAAGGCAAACAAATAAATAATCTTACTGCGTGGTCCTGTATACGACGTTCGCGCGATTCGAGTGCGACACTATTAACCTTTTGGACGCCATTAATTAATTCATTATTTATTCATAAAACATAATATTATACATATCATTCATATCAAATAAGGTACATAAACAATTTATACACTAGATCTTAGATAGGTAAGTATTTAACAGGTGCATAGGTACTAATTTATTTCTGCATGTATCGCATTATTTTCTAAGTAGGTTTGAAAAAAAGGTTCGTAACTTAGATTTAAATATTTGGGTCACTAACCGATATATCCGCACCGCAGGTCCACGCCAAAGACGGATTAATCGGTCACAGACCACAGAGCAACATAGACCTGCGTGCATATGCATAAAGTTCAATTTCAGTTTTGACACTTCGGTGACGTGGCGTCCGCGTGACAGCTTTTGTGTTTGACACGGTGTCGAAAACGTGAATATATTTTTCTGAGAACCACGTTCGACGAGGCAGCACGTCCTGTGAAACTTTACGAAATAAGTCTCACGGAAGGTAGTATAAAGAATACTCATCATTAAAATATTATCTTGAATGCAATAATTTAATTTTAGGTTACTTTTTAGGGTTTCGTATCCAAAGGGTAAAAACGGGACCCTATTACTAAGACTCCGCTTCCGTCTCTCTGTCTGTCTGTCCGTCTGTCTGTCACCAGGCTGTATCTTATGAACCGTGATAGCTAGGAAGTTGAAATTTTCACAGATGATGTATTTCTGTTGCCGCTATAACAGAATATAATAAATATTTATCCCATACAACAAACTTGATTTTTTGCCGTTTTTGCGAAATGGTTCGGAACCCTTCGTGCGCGAGTTCGACTCGCACTTGACCGGTTTTTAGGGTAAGTATTAACATTAAATTAACGGTAAAGGAAAGCCCAAAAGCTGGCACCCTAATCAGTCGCACGACCCACACTGCATTATTTATGTTTCCATGGAAACCGATTTAAATTATATCACCCCGTGTTTATCGGCTTTATTTTAGGCGCGAATAAGCAGATTTCTTAGAGCATTTAATATCTGGAGTCGCCTTTAAGAGCTTACCCCTCTGCCGAAAAACTTGCACAATTGTGCAAACTTAAGTAGGGACTAGGGCTCGCGGTAGCGTCCGGGTTTCGTGTACCCGTCTCCGGGGCCCTGCAGCGC